>NC_092073.1:16012500-16650000 GCF_039877785.1 Chaetodon trifascialis
TTGCTGCTTTACAGTTGAATGAAGTTTTCTGCAGGCAGGATTTAAGATTTCTTTATTTTTTCCGCGCTTTTCTCGTCACACTTTTAAATAATGTGTTGCATGTCACCAGCTTTCCCCCTAATGACTCACAGTCCTTCACAGACTCCTTGAGCTTTCTTCTTGCAACATTAGGAAGCTGATATTCTGCTGGAGTTCAACACTTGCACAGTCATACAAACACACACATACGGACACACAGACACATTCAGCTTCCAGGCCTTTCTTGGCTGCCGTCACCAGTCGAGTTGCATTTCCACCTGTGTCCTGCTGATGCAGCTGCTGAAAAATATTCCATGCCAAGTGCACTGTTATGATGATACCTTACATACCGCGTTTTGTTTGCCAAAGTCTACTTTTAATCACTCTCTTTCTGTGATGCCAGTGTAATTATAAATGAATGCACTGCAGAGAGGTGAAACATATCAGGTGTGATTGAAGCGCTGCATCAGACGGTACCTCTCTGTTGCTGCTGATACTTACTGTACGCAGCTGCAGGATGTCAGAATGGCTTGTGGACCTTTGCTAAGGTCAGTGAAAATGAGCGGTGAGATGATACGTTTCTATCTGTTGACATGCTTCCTTTGAGTTGTAACATTTTACTACAGGGTTTGAGCTTGATGACTTAGCCACAGCTTTATTCCATTCTGAATACATTTGATGTCAGAAACGCTTCAGCAGTAAGGAATGGAAAATATCTACAGATGCACACACTGGCATGACAAACACATACACAGCCGCAGCACGTGCTGGACTCTAATGATGGATGGATGGACTAATGATGGATGTACTTCCATTATCAGAATCAAACTGAACAACAGTGAGCCAAAACAATTACGAAGCAGCAAATGTTTGTGGGGGAAAAAAGCGTGGATATTAACATACTATTGAAAATAGCTGCAATTGTGCATGCACGAGCCAACTAACCAGGGGAATTATGATTCCAGTTTGTTTCATTGCACATGTGTTGTTTTTCCTCTGAAATGATTTACTCGTGAGGAAAAGAAAAAAAAAATCAAATCCATTTCTAGTTAAAATATCTGCACTCAAAACAACAGGCAAGCAAAAGGACCGATATTTATTGCCTCTTGTCTCTGAAAAATATTTGAAGGTTTTGGGCTGCAGCCCAGCAGGAAAACAATGAATTTCAGGCAACCCAAAGAAAAGCTGGTGCTGTGCAGACGCTAGTGAGTTTGTTAGTGTTACATGGTGTTAATGTGTATAAATGCTGCTTGGTGTTAAAATATTCAACCACTGACCTGGGATTAAGAATTCTATTGGATATTTTTGGCTATGGCCGCCATTTGTAACAGCGGTGGTTCTGATCTTTTGAAGCTTTTGAAGAGATGCAGTGTAAACTGTAAACTCTAACCTGACCAAAAAACCAGAGAGTTTAAGAAAAAAAAAATCATCTTAAAAAATCTTCCTGACAAACTCCTGATCAGAAACTTATTTGGGAAATTCCTGTTTTTGTAGAATTGGTGGTGACCAACAACGTAATCGTCTAATATGATGTCCAAATTTCAAGCAGTGAGAAGTAATTTGGGTCTGCTATCAATTTCAAACACCATATGCCATCTTTACAGAACAATAGCAAATTGGTTAATTGGGACTCATTGTTAAATTTGAGGGAATACGAAGCGACATCAGTTCGCATCAGGCTTCATGTCATTAGAAACCATTAAAACCTTGGAGTGCATATGGTTTCAGCCATGTTTTCCTCGGGGGCCACCTTATGATGCACTTTGACAAAAATCGTTGTGATGTGGAATGGATCAGGAGAAATCTGCCAGTGATTATCTCTGGCTGGTCATCCTCCTTTGCAAAATAACAAGTCATTATAAGACTCATCAGATAAGCAGATGTCGGCAAGCTGCTCTGTAAGCGAGAAGACCTCTCCATTGAAGCAGCACATTAACGCAGTGAACGCATCGCTTTAACACGGAAAATCAAAATGTGGGGGTCGATTTCATCCTGAGGAATTTGTTAACAGTCTTAAATGTTTGCCTGCAGGAGTGTAAACAAAAGGCTGGAGCTCTTTTCCCAAAATTAGAAACACAAGAAACTGCCATCACTCTTCTTATATGATTCCTAGTGTTTGTTCTCAAACTGAGAGAAAATGTTAATATTTCATCACTAAGTCCGTTTTTTCATAGTGCTGTGTGTGAATAAACGTGTTATTTAAAATAAAATAAAATTAAAAAAAAAAAAAAACGCGGATTGGCCCTTTAACTGATGCGTCGTGAAAGGGTTAAATATGCAAGATTTTGGAACCGGAAGCTCGTCGATGGCCGGTGCCATTTCCTGGATTTAAAGGCCACTCTGCCTTCCCTCAAAGCGACTACCGGCGAAGTGCCCCCGAGCAAGACGTCCTGCCCCAAAACTGCACAATAAGTAAGCAAACACTGCTCTGGAGCAGCTCAGGTGTGCGTCACGACGCGGCTGCACGTCCCCTGAATAAACCCGGCATAGGCAGGGACTATTTCCCTCTGCGCGGAGGTGTGCGCCAGTCTCACCCTGTCGCAAGGAGCTAATTGGAGTGGCCTCATTTAGCAACACGTCAAAGGGGACGCGACGACACCGTGTCAGCGCCTCCACAAATCTCCTGCACCGTCTAAACTTAATAGCATGTCAGAGACCACAACTGATGCAACGGGGGTCACCGTGAGCCTAATGTTTCACGATAACGAACCCTCTCCAAAGCCGCGGCTCTGGGACCGCGCTGGCAAAGCGGAGATTAATGTCCCAATCAGTGATGTGGTTAAGTAAAAAGAGCTGCGAACTATATGAGCTTTAGTCAGGATTATCGCGAGGCAGCCCAGCACCATTCAGACGAAGGAAGAAATGGGGGGAAAATTATTTGTATGTTGTCTGTTCATGCCGTTCCCAGTAGTTTGTTTTATTTGTGACGATGGATGAATTATTCAGCAGGTTAAACGGAAAGTTGCTCAAACTACTGGCACGAGCTGCCGGTTGCAATTTATAAAGATTTAAAGACAGAGTTTAAATAGTGGATCATAAAAATCAAATTTAAAGGTTTTTTGTTTTTTTTTTAAGATTGGACGTTGGAGTTTGGGCTAATTTTAATACCTCACAGCTGTGGTAACGTATTTACACTTTTAAGTTAATTAATTGAATTAATATATTTTTCCTTTTTGCTGTCTTTGCTGTTCGGACACGAGCTTCTTGCCAAAATAAATAAATAAATAAATAAATAGTCACCTTCCTAAACTTGTAAACAACAAAACAGCCAGCTGGCGCTCCTCACATCGTCCAGTCACTTTCTATGCATGAAGATTATAAATCACTTTCTGCAAAAATCAATGTCTGGATTATGGTTGTATGCAAACTTAGACGTTCAGTGTGGGATGGATTGCTCCATTACCCAGAGTCTGGCAATGAAATCGTTTTATGGCTGCACATACGACAGGGTTTCTTGGAGGCGTTTTGAAATGTCTGCATGCCAATAAACGAAAGTGGCCTTGACTTGAATTTGACCTTTTTGTATTAGGACTCTTAAGCTCAGCAGATGGAGACTGTAGGAGACCTTTTTTCCCCCCCAAGATATTTCATGACTTGCAACTTGGGGGCGTATATAGCCTCATAAGATTTTAAACTTCGGAGCTGTTAAAAATAGATATCACATGCCCCTCCTCCCCTCCCTCTCTCATGCATACAGGATCATTTAGCCGGAAACCTGATAGTTAAACCCAACTGCAAATGTTTAACTTATCGATTGAGTTCTCATTGGCGGCAGCTGGGCATGCAGATCAGAGTGTTGGCACATGGCATGGCCACCTCCACCATCAAGGGGCACGGATTATAGCTTTCCTCTAATCTTGGACTATACTCCGCGTGTCAGTGGCTGCAAAAAAAAGTCCAACCGAAAGTTGCATTTATCTGCACGTATAATGTTTGGAAACAGAGCAGCCTAATTAAATGTGTGTCTGGAGACGAAGCTCACCAGAAAAATGCCAAGAAGGTCCAAATGTCATGAGGAGGAGCCACAATTATGAAATGCAGCCTTTATTGCGTTAAAAACAAACCTATTGTGTATTAATTTCAAATCTTTTCCCATTCTGCATCGATTTACTGAAGGTGTGAGTTGTTTGCAGAAAACAACAGATAATTCTGATTTTAAAATGTGTAAGAAACAACACGAAGTGAATGCTGAACACCATTCTGTGCGATATTTGATGCGCAGCTGAACTGCAGAGTGTCTACCTTGGTAACACAAACGTCAGGCTCGGTTTACTGGCCACAAGTGCTGGTAATAAATATTCATGATGCTGGCGCCTGCGCTTTCCCGATATCTGAGTGTTTGTCATTTCTTGAGCGTAAATACATTTAAAGTGGATGTTTTTCCTGCGCTCCTATTTGATCTGGAGTCACCATCAGCTCTATAGAGACGCGCTGCAGCCTGTCGTCGACTCCTCTTTTTTATGAGCATTTTATTTTAGACAGCAGCGGTGTGTAGCTTCACTGGAAAGTAATACGACAGAAGCATGAGGTGGAAATTAAACAGCATAGTCAGGGTTCATGCTTCGCATTGGCGCGTTAAGGAGCAGCGTCTGGCTGGTTTGGGGGGCTAAAACGTCGCAGTTTCTCCCCTCAGTGAAAACACGTGCAGGCAAATAAAAAGGAGAATAAACTGAAGCCTGTGGCCACAAAGAGGCAGATAACTAGCAATCTAAACAAAACTCCAAATGTATTCCAGGGAAGTATTTTTCCATCATTATTAGACCCGAAAACTGAATTGTACGTTTTGAGTCGTTTTTCAAGTTCACATGATGAATAAGCTGTTTTTTTAAGGTGGATTTAGCTTCTATCACTACATTTGTCAAACTGGCATCAGCTTTGGATTTAAATATGGCGCATGTGTGGAACATCCCGCCAGGCCAGAAACCACGAGATCGTTTTTAACACACCCACTTTAATATTTCCAGTTACATGTGAACATTTTTCTATAAAAGCTGCAAAGTGACTTTTCTCAAACGAATACACACGGCGTGGAGTGCGTCTTGTCTATAGCAGCGAAGCATCAGCACTGGAACCTAGATAGATAGTGTTAAATAGAGTCGAAAAAGTCATTTTATTACCTACCATCCTTCATTTATCTCCAAATTTAATAGTCCGTGAAAAGAAAATATGAATACATTTCAATACATTTCGACAAATCATCTAAAGATGGTGGGAGTGCGTGGATGTTTTTTTTTTTTTTTTTTTTGGCTGATATAAACGAGAGGCATGCGCGCGCGCACACACACACACACATGCACACACACACACACACACACACACACACACACCTCCTGTGCCGCTGTGTAGATTCTTTTTAAGATTAAAATTGCTATTTGGCTCTTTTCGGTGTGTGCAGCAGTTTTGACAAAGCTGCAGACTGACAGATCGTGGCTCCATGCACACTGGCAGTGTTAACCGTGATCACTGGCGGCTGCTGATGTGATCTCTGCCTAATGGGGCGGTCAAGCAAGCTGCAGCCAGGAACAATGAGGGGCCACACTGACTCCTCGGCTCTCCCTAAAATCTATGAAATCCGACAAACGCAGGAAAGAAAATAAATTAGATTTGAAAATTAGATTCCCGAACAATTAAGTAACGCAAAGTACTCCGGTTTACACTGAGGAACAACCGCCGTGATTAATCGATTTAATTTGCACATTACTGCAGGGCAAAGTGTTGGATGTTAATTTTGGATAAACAGAAGATGCAGCAGGGGGAGTGAATTTCCTCATTGTTGACTGTCAGGGAAGTTGTGACGGTGCGTTTAAAACATAACCTTTAGCTTTGAATGAGCCTCTGACACACACACACACACACACACACACACACACACACACACACACACACACACACACACACACCTTGCAGAAGCGTGCACACGCGCACAATGATGAGTTCGAATTATTTGTGCAACAAAACTCGCGTGCATGCTTTGGTCGAGCTCGCGCTAAAATGCATTATTACGCTGAAAAAGGCGAATCGTGTGCAGCACATTGTTCTGTTGATGCTCTCCTCTAGTTTCACACAGCACCCATGTTGAGATCAGCCTCAAACACCAATGAAGCCAGTAACCCCCAACGCATTGCATTATATTTTTTAATCCTTTAATATAGTACGAAATGTATCCAAACATTTTTTTTGTAAACTAAATTTTACATACGAGCGCATTTCTCCATAAATACCGATCATTTCTAACATGGTACCGGTCCTTTACATGCGGATAAATATGGAAAATTGAGCTACTTACATGTAATAATACTTCCTTTCAGACAAAGCAATTGACAGAGATTTTATATTTATCACGTACATAAACAGATTGACACGGAATTTCAGGCTTCCACTACACGATTTATCGACATGACATTAAATAACAACAATGATACTGTGCTACTCAAACTGGACCTTGGACGAAAATGTTGCACTGAATAGGCTACAAAAGCACATTAATACTAAGAGTCGGTTAGGTCGACGTGTAGACTGTAGTAATACTGAATAATTCACATTTGGTTCACAACTATAACATTCTGTTCAATGAAGTCTATTCATCGCAATATTCTTAAAACCATCTCATTTTTCCATATATGTAGGGACCACATTTTCACAAATTCCCTTAAACTGTGATAGAACTATTTACAAAATAAAATATTACATTTTTTCCCCAGCTTGGTGAAATCCTTGTATGTACAAAAATTCAGGCCCGCAGATAAGCATGCTTTTGGAGATCTCTTTTGAGAAAGTCTCTCAGTAAAAATAAAGAAATATTGAAGGGGGGTGAGGGGGTGGGGAGGTGAACTCGGTGGCTGTCCTCGCCTCCTTTTTGTCCATGCATTCTCTCTCACTGACATTAAGACAGCCTTTAATTGATCGCTCGGGCCTCCCGTGATTCTCTCAGTCCACGTTTCGCTGGCTGACTTTATAAAGTCTTTGCTTCCAAGCAGTTTATTTTTTTTTTTTTTAATTCTGCAGTCTTTTTTTTTTTCACTTTCTTTTTTTTCCAAAAATATTTACACGTACCATTCATTGAAATTTGACGACAGCGTGCTGTGGCTGGCTGTGTGGTGTACTGCTGAGGCTGCTGGTGATATGGAGCTGCTGCTCTGGTTCTCTGTGGACGGGGATACTATGGTGGGAGGTGTGGAGGACTCGTACCCTGAACTGGCCGCTGGAGATGGCTGCGGTCCCGGATTGGTGGATTCGTGGACCTTCAACAAGAGCAACGAGAAGACAAAAACGTTTATAAAAACCATTTTTTTCCTCCGCACATGCTGCTCGTTCCTGGGCTTGTTTTGGTGCGGATGCACGACAGGAGAAATTCACCCAAAACAAATCAAAACTCCTGATCTGACTGTTACGAACGTCTGCAGGAAAATCTTAAACAAAGCAGACCCAAAACATGATTATTCTCATTAAGATCTTAATCTGATTTGCCGGTTGAAAGAAACGAAAGAAAGAAAGTGTCAAAGCAAATTAACTCATGTTTCTGTATTTCTGGAATAAATCCGCAACCTTTCCTCGTAATAATATGACACAATATAAATATTCTTATTCTCGTTTCCGGTGAAAAACAGCTTCAAGCAAATAGCAGTTAAAACATTTTAGGATTGCGTCAAAGACAAGAGAAGAGTGAGAGAAAGAAAAGCCATCGGGTTTTACCTTCATGTGTTTTCGGAGGGAGCTGGGATGTGTGTATGACTTGTCGCACATTTTGCAGAGATAGGGCTTGTCCGACGTGTGGACGTGCATGTGTTTCTTGCGGTCACTGCTGTTTGCAAACCGCCTGTCGCAGCCATCAAACTCACACTTAAAAGGCTTCTCACCTAAACGAAAAAAGAAAAAAAAAAGGAAACACAATGTTTAACACTGGATTTGAAAACCCCACATCATCACATGATTTGTTTATTTCAGACTTAATCCTGGCCGAGAATAAAAAGGCATCCTTTTCTCCCCACTTTAAAATCTGACACAGACAACTATAATCTACTTAAAGACATAATTAATTGGATTTAGCCCATTTAGGCTCGTGGATTAATTCGCTTAATTACATTTAAATGCGTATCACAGATCTAACTTTTAATTTAAAATAACAAGACTTTTTTATTTGTTTTTTTAAAAAAGCATGCGAAATATTTTGTGTTGACATGAATCACATGCCAGTGAAGAGACCCCAGCTGCCTAATGAATAATAAGCCGGATCGCATGCATGTTTTGGATGGGATATTGTCAGCGTGGATTTGGCAGTAAAAAGCGCTCTCTGTGCGGATCTTACCCGTGTGAGTCCTTTTGTGAATTTTTAGATTTTCCGATCGAGCAAATACTTTGCCACAGCCGGGGAACGGACACGGAAAGGGCTTTTCTCCGGTGTGTACTCTGATATGATTTACAAGTTTGTATTTGGCTTTGAATGGCTTTCCTTCTCGGGAGCACTCCTCCCAGAAGCAGATGTGGTTGGTCTGCTCCGGTCCCCCCACATGCTCCACCGTCAGATGGGTCACCAGCTCGTGCATCGTGCTAAAAGTTTTGTTGCACGACTTTTTGGGATTCGTCAGCTGCTCCGGCTCGATCCACTTGCAGATGAGCTCTTGCTTGATCGGTTGCCTCATGTATCGAAAGAAGGCCCCTGCTCCGTGGTGCGCGGCCATATTCATGTTCATGGGGCCGTAGCCGTGCAGCTGGGTCGAAGCATAGTGGTCGGACCGCGGGCTTGTAACGTGGCCGTACTGGTCGGCCCGTCCGTACATGTCCCCCGAGAAGCCCAGCCGCATCTGGCTGTTGACCACGTTGGAAGACGCATGGCTCGCCGCTTGCTCGTGGAGCCCCGGGAAGAGCAGGTGCCCCGCTGCATCTGAGTGTCCATGTGGGCCTGCGAAACTTCCGGAGGCGAACAAACTGTGTTGCGCGCCGGTGGCGTCCCCGAATCCCCGATTTCTGAAGAGAAAGTCCCTGGTGGAGTTGAAAGCCGCCGTGGAGTAAGAGCCAACGTGGGTCGGGTGGTGGTGGTGTCCCAGGGCGGCTGCTGCGTAGCCGGGCGCCTGGGAGGAAAACGCCGTCTGTCCGGAGCCAATATCGTGGGAGCTGTGGTTTATTTTGAAGGCGCCCATCCCATCCGCGAACGGATTTATCCCCAACGCCACTTCTCTCTCTGTGACTTCGCCTGTTGAGTGATGCCGCGAGGAGCCGAAAGTAGTGACTCCTATGGTGGGATACTGCGGTCCTGCGTCCAAGAGCATCTTCAGTCTAGACTCGCCGAGACGACTGAGAGCAGAAATCACAAAATCACGCACAGATATTCTTCCTCCCCCTCTCTCTATCTCTTGGACCTCACTCGACTGAGCAAACTCTCAAATCCACCGATTTTCTGTTTACTTTTTACGACGCGAGGAATTCCCCTATACCGCTCATCCGATGCACACGCAAAATCATGTATACATGCAATATTGTCTTTTGCGGTTTATCTTCCTGTGGCGCAACTTTCACCTCCTCAGTCAGGCGGTGAGCTCTAGACTGATAGTCGCAATCATTCCTGCAGATAAATGAATTGAAAAGACAACACAGTCCAGCCCTGATGAATGGGAGAGGAGGGGGGTAGTCATGTGGCCGCGGAGCCGCGCGCTCATTGGCGGAGCCCCTTTCCCCCCAATAACATCCACTCACCAAATAACAATCCACGGTGCAGGGCCCACACTTCTATTGGCCTCTTTGCATCATCAATCCCAGATATTGTGAGATTGCTGACTGTGAATTTGGTTAAAAGGCTGAATAACAGCAAAACAAAAGTTGAGAGGCACCAAGACGACAACTGGCCTTGTAGGCAGTCGAAGCACGTTCTGCAGCCACATACTGAATTAAGAGTTTGTAAAGCAAACGTGTCAGATTGTCTTTGTTAACAAGGGGGCATTAGATTACCAAGCACACCATTTGGTGGTGTAATTGGTGACGTTTTTGCGCAATTAAGCACCCAGACTCTATCTATCTATCTATCTATCTATCTATCTATCTATCTATCTATCTATCTATCTATCTATCTATCTATCTATCTATCTATCTATCTATCTATCTATCTATCTATCTGTCTGTCTGTCTGTCTGTCTGTCTGTCTGTCTGGACCCGAGCTTGATAGATAGATGATCAGCGCCAGAAGAATAAATTATGACACTGATTTAATTTATTGCAGCTAGACTGGCAGGATGGTAAACAAGCCTCGTGGCATTCGAAGGTGGACCCTCATGACGCGTGTCAGGTCCAGGTATGCAAGAGACGAGTTTCACGTGTTTCCTCAGGGAAGCCCATGGGAAACCCTGAGGTTTGATATGAAGTCTGCCCACTGTCATCGCTGTCTTTAAAGGCCTGTTATTATCAACTTATCCCTTCCACGTTTCGGAGGAAGTCCACGCAACGTTTTGTTGTACCGACTCTTGTGCGCGCGCCTTGCGTGTTTTCTGCCTCCTTTGAAAACAATGTTCCTGCGTCCACTGGAGCTCACACCAGTGCAACATCTGTGCTTTAGATTTCCACAGCATCGTGCTCACCAGCATCACCCCACGTTCACAAAGGTTACTCTGAATATATAGGCCAGTATTTAACTTGGATTCACCAGTATGCTTAATGTATCCATCACAGTTTGGCTGTGCTTGTGCAACCTACTCTTTTTTTTTTTTTTTTTTGCAGGCCAGTGATGCATAGCCTGTGTGCAAAACCTTGTGGGTTGTCGAAGTTATCAAGTGGGATTTGCGGCGCTCTCTGCAGGAACCTCCGGCTGCTAGAGTTCAAAGCCACATGCACAGACGTGCCATGCGAACCATTAAAATATCTTCTTGGCTACTAGGCTAGTTTCTACAAGGCATTCTCCAAGTCAGTCTTGAGAGACCAGGCAAAGAGGGGAACTTTTGTTGTTCTCAACTTAACAAGTAAGACCTACAACTTGAACCGACGCTTTAGGTAGCCCGCTACTCTGCTATGCAAAATGTGGAGGGATCTGTCAACAGGTGGAAAACGGTAAGAATGGCGCATCAATGAACAAGACTGCAGGTCGTGTGCTGAGACGTGCAACAAGTGAGGCTAAATTGGAAGTTGTGTACCAAGAAAAGAGTCGTTGGAATTATGCATAGCTTTGCAAGTGTATTTAAAGTTTCTGTGCCACCTATGTGCCTCACAATGAATCTATTATTTAACTTTTATGCGTAATAAAAGATGCGTCTTAATTACTGCCATGATCCTAGAGTTATACTCCAGAATGTAAAATGGCTACCAGGAGCTTTTTTGGATTGACATCGAAAGCCAATAAGCCAAAGCAACGTTTTATGAGACCTCTCTGCAATATTTAGCTTTTTTTATTTTTGGTTGTTTGGGGTCTTATACAACTCCCCTGCTTACTTGTCTCCAGGAGTGACTGCATGCACAACTTGGACCAGAAATAGCACTTCAAAGTTTTGCATTACGCTGGGGCTGTGATGCCTTTGAAGGCTACAGCTGTGAGCCTCATGATCCCCATGCGCAAAGGCCATTTAATAAACATCTTTTGGATCCGTCATGTCTCAAAATATTGACTCAATTCCTAACGTGATGGATATGACGCTGTCAGCAGAAGATTTTGACAAGTCAATTCAGAGATATAACCGAGAGGAATATATGTATATATTTTTTTAAATCATGTTTCTCACATGAAAATATCCGCTATGCGAGTAAGTTCCCTTCAGCTTTGGTTTATATCTGGAAAAAAAATAAAATAAAATAAAAAATCAGTCATCCTGAAACACAAGTTCATATTATGTCCAGTTGATTTTCCTATCAGCGAAAGTAGAAAAAAAATAAAATAAAATGAAAAGTGTAACTAACGAGCGCCTGTAACAATTTAGGTTGTATCTTTACAACCCTCACAAATTACTGAAGATCACCACAGAAGTGAAATGATTACCACATTTCACAGTCGACATCAAAGTGATCAGCACCATGTGACCGTCTTTAAGGTCACAATAATTTATTTTTGTCTGCAGCTACAAAGATTAAGCGCAGTCCAAACATCCGCCCTCAAAAAAGCGTCCGGTGACACAATTATTGGTTGCAACACACAAGATATAAATCAAAACATGTAGAATAATATAGTCATTCGTGTGACAGTAATAACTGATAATTATACAGTATTACAAGGGTAAGACAAAAAAAATCTACATTTCAAACTTGTGATCTCAAGTAAGTTAGTTAAAATTTTGACCATCCATGTTTGTTACAGAGATGAAAAATGCCCACCGTCCTGCAGACTATAATCCGTGTACAGTAACATCCACACATTACTCGACATTTGAATGACTACACACTGAATGTGATACGTAGTTCGTCGGCCGATGGTTTAAAAAGACAAAGTCTGCGGAAATAATAATCAGTGGCAGATCATTTACACGGTCTCTAGTTATGATCCATAATTAATATCTTCCTTTTATGCATTCAAACATGAAGCAGAAAAGAACCACTGAGACAGAGTATTATACTTTGATAATATTGTAGTAATCCATACTTACAGTACACACACGTTTTATTCTGAACTTAAGTCTGCAACGGCACCACCTCCTGTGACCCTCATCTGCTGCCGTCCTGGGTCTAAAACAAAATTACCCCGGATCATAACAACAGGTCCCGTCCATTACTTTTTTTTCCTCGGGACAATGGCCGCAGCTCGCGCTTTTTACACTCTCTACACACACGGATCCCAACAAGCAGAGCACGAAGTCAACGCTGCAGTGCGCGCTGAAGGGCGAGCGACTGGATGTGTAAATATGGGTATTTATCAAAGCGCACATTGATGGTATGTGCTCCGGACTATTTTAAACTCCCACGTGGAGTTTTCCTTTGGTTAACTTGACAAGTTTTTCTCCGCTGGCGCCGATCTGTTACATGCGTAAAGTTGTGCGTAATTTGTGCGTAACACTGTCTTTCATACGTTGCGGGGCAAAATGAAGATATCACTGCATTATTTATGATCCTTACAACTTTTATAGCGACAATATGCATACTCTTTCGAGGCACTCTGTTGTGTAATTGCACAATCAAAGTGGGGAAATTGCTATTTCATAGCTGCGCCGCCTTTGTTTCCTGCGACAAAAGAAAGCCGACTGTATATCTGGATCAACTTTTTAGGAGTTTTATTGTACAATAACCTTTGCATAACAACTATTTTTCTCAAGCGTTGCCCGAGGCACTGCGCATGCGCGCTGGCTGCTCGCTGTCACTAAGACATTTTTCTTCACGTTGGAAACTGTCACTGGTGACGTCAATCACCGAGCTCTGACCAATTAGAGCGCAGGGTGATTGTTTAGCTCCACGGGCTGCAGCGCCTACCATGAATCTCTATTCAGTATCAAAGCGTCCTGCTGCTGCCTCTCAACCGAATGGGATTCCATGTAGTCTGCAGATAGACTTAACTTTATAAAGTCTTTTTTTTTTTCTTTATTTTTCATTGCGATTAAAATATATTTGTCATCATCATTATTATTTTGCCTGCTGTCAAGTTATTCTAAAATTAGGAAGTAATGAGCGTGGATGCATTGGGAAGCCCCGTGATGGACCCTACGTTTTCCAAACGGAACACGGCGCTGAGATTAGTTGACTTGGCAGGGGCTCACCACCATCACCATCATCACCACCATACCCCTCAGAGCGTGACAGGCTTCCCGGGGTTCAGCAGCCATCCACACTCAATGGCTCACTCGCACCCTGGGGAGATTACTGCGGAACCCCGCCTGGGGCCGAGTCCATTCGGGCCAGAACACATGGGGCACTCCGCGGCCCTCAAAATCAGCCCAGCCCATCATTATCCCCACCACCATCACCACCACCACAATCATCATATGGCAGGCCACAGTGAAGTGGTCTCCAGTCAAACGGGAGCTTTTGGCCCGGTTCAGGCGACATCGGTCCCCTATTCTATGTCTCACACGGCCCAGGCTTTATCCGCAGGTAGGGATTTCCTCATCCGGAGAGATCTGACAGCTCAAGCCATGCCAGTACTGACTGACCAGACTGCTGGTTCAGCCTCTCACCACGGAATGTTTGTCTCAACAACAGGTAGCTATCCCGGACACTATGGTCATCACCCTGACGCTGGGAACCATACCCTCTTCTCCGGACTCCATCACGACCAGCCTTCTAGCGGATCACCGGGTGGCCAAGCGTTGAATGGACAAATAAGGTTAGGACTACCTGGAGAAATGTACGTTAGGTCTGATCACTTGAGTCAAGTGGCAAGCTCCAGGGCTGATCCGTTCTCCGCCTCGCCGTTGCATGGCTACGGTGGTCTGAATCTGAACATGAATCTGGGCGCTCACCACCACCACCACCACCACCACGGAGCCGGAGCCTTTTTCCGCTACATGAGGCAGCCGATAAAGCAAGAGCTGATATGCAAGTGGCTGGAGCCGGAGCACTCGCCGAAGAAACTTTGCTCGAAAACTTACAGCACCATGCACGAACTCGTAACGCATGTGACGGTGGAGCACGTCGGAGGACCCGAGCAGGCGAACCATATATGTTTTTGGGAAGAGTGTCCGAGGGAAGGCAAACCATTTAAAGCCAAGTACAAACTTGTAAATCACATTCGAGTGCACACCGGGGAGAAACCGTTTCCATGCCCGTTCCCTGGCTGTGGGAAAGTGTTCGCAAGATCCGAGAATCTTAAGATTCACAAAAGGACGCACACAGGTCAGTAGCTGTATATTCAGAAAAAAAAAAGAAATAAATAAATGTTAATGCTCTGTGACATGTAAAATAAAATCGAGTCGCATTCTGAAATTCAAATGTAGACTTTGCACAGTAGCCAGACACAAGTTAGTCGTGTTTGCATAAATTTCATCTTGTTTTTTAAATTAGCTTTCATTGTATTTTCTCTGCTTCCACGCATTCAAAATAAGCCCTGATGAGCCATGCCAAGTAATCAATGCGCGCTGCCGATGGATCAGCACGCATGCAGCTCCTGGGCCACCTGTTTGTTAGCTGCACCAGTGCAAGGTTCTCCACAAAGGTTGAGCTTGGGGATTATGGCACAGCTCACTCAGGCGTTTGACTGTTCAGCCTCTTGTTTACACCACAGCACAAAGACTGAGACCCACGTCAGGTCCTGTCCGTGTAGCTCAGTGCACGCCACACATGACTGGCAGCAAAGTTGGAGAGGTGCATCTTCACGTTCAGTGTAACTGATATGATGATGTGGTGATGATGCTTTTATTTACCCCCACCCCACCCCCGCCACTTGTTGCTCTGTGTATTTGCTATTTAAAGCACGTGGCTTTATTTCAGCCCCTAATAATAATTAGAATTATTCTTATTGTTATGATGATGATGATGATGGTGATGGTTGGATTTTTTTTGTTTGCATTATTAAATTCAAAGCTGCAAAGAGTGCTTTGATTTAGAGTATTTGAAGGCTTATGTTACCCTTATGTTTTAGTGATATGTCATGGATGCCTGGTGAAATAACGCTTTTGGAATGATCAGCTCTTGATAGCCTGGAGCCAAAGCAACAAGTCGACAAGTGCAGGCGGCTAAAATAATTCACCAACAGGTTGGCAGAGCGTCAGTGAGCACTGACGTGTGCACATATGCAGCTCTGGTTTTTAACTTTAAAAGCACACACCAGTGTAGTATGGCTGCTTGCCTCTGTGGCCCAGTGGAGCCAGTGAGGAGAGGAAAAAAAAGGGCCTCAAAATGTCGAGTCAGACTTGTAAATGAATACAATGATTACATTCCCTCTTTTTTTTCGTGGCTGCATGGCACTTCCCCCCTCCGCTCCATTTCTGCGCTCTATGTATTATTCATATAATTTGCTCACATTACCTAAGTACAAATCTGTTAAATTATTTCTGTGTGTTGACTCCCAAGGGGCCTGGTCTTTGGTATCATGTTTAAAACCTATCCGAAAGTGTGGTTATGACTGGGGCTGCCCCTGGGGTCTGTTCCTCGACGGTTTCTTGTACTACACTAATATCCTTGATTGGCTCTCTCAACCCAACAGCTGAAGGTCAAATTGATATTCAACCCGCAAGTGTAATTAGACAGAGGCAATTACATATTCTCAAAAGCTTTAATCGGAGGAGAAAAATCAGCAGTGGATGATTTCCGTGTAATTTATTCAGATTGTCTTTTTTTTTTTTTTTTTGCCTTGTCATAATCAGGTAGGAATACTTGTTATTAAGACGCAAAATTAGTTGCAGTCCGCAACCATTTGCAGGATTTTCAAATAGCAGACAGGCTGCCGTTATTTCACGCAGTGGGTGAAGCCTGGCAGTGGCGATGGTTTCATTTATCATGCTTTTCGGTTGGTTTTAGGCCTGCTAGGTCTGTGCTCTTAGCTTGTCTGTTTTGACGTATGCCTTGATGCATGCAGACGCCAGGTATAGACCCAGGACGGTGGGGGTTCAGCCCTCCTGTTTACACCAGACTGAGACTCATGGCAGGTCTGTCCAAACAGGGAAACTTTTTAGAGTGCAGGTGGGGGAAGTGTGCTTATTGGAAATACAGAAAATAGATGCAATAATAATAAAATCACATATGAAAGAATAACAGAAAATAACCAAAGTGCCAGCTTTAAAATTCTTTCTTTCTTTCAATCTCAGGTACTTTGATACTTGTTGCTTACCGTAGTTTAATCTTAGCCCATGTGTGGCCGTTAGCTGGGGTCACCCACATTGCTAATGTATTCAAACATCAAGCTGCTAGAAACTGGGGGGCATGGTCTCATAAAATAACCAAATAACATGGTTTAATGTATTGATTTCTGCTCCGTTGTGTCATCATCCCTGTTAACAGGTGAGAAGCCCTTCAAATGTGAGTTTGACGGCTGCGACAGACGCTTCGCCAACAGCAGTGACCGGAAAAAGCACTCCCACGTCCACACCAGCGATAAGCCCTACAACTGCAAAGTGAGAGGCTGCGATAAGTCCTACACACACCCCAGCTCCCTGAGGAAACACATGAAGGTGCACTGCAAGTCCCCCCCGCCCAGCTCGGGCTACGAGTCATCCACCCCGTCCCTGGTCTCCCCCTCCTCAGACTTGGGCCGGGAGCCAGGGGGCTCCTCGGTGCTGTCGGAACCGGTGGGAGCCTCCCAGGCCGCGAATTTAAGCGAATGGTACGTGTGCCACAGCTCAGGTGCCAGCGGCGCCCAAACACCGCCCAGCGGGCGCTCCACGCCCGACCCCACAGACGAGCCACCGTACAGAAACCCGGAACCAAGGGACGCGTTTTAACCCAGCCGAGCTGCAGCGCGGTGCCAGAAGTGACAGTTTCAAAAGCTTGGCTATTAAAAATGGTTTGGCTTTGGTGCCTGCACGCCCGTGAAGGCCCACTGGTCCCCCCTTTTTGGATGAGCTACCAGACACCCAGAGCCAAGAGACGCATTTTAACCGCATTGGAAGGAAAGTGTGCAAACCTTAAAGACGTGCTAATTTCCAGGCACAATAAAAGAATATATATTCAAACCTCAGCGATTGAAAACGGTTGGCTCGGTGCCTACACGCCCTGACGGCCCACTGCTCCACTTGTGGACAGAGTCGTGTAAATCCCTTAGACTGTGTGGTACGTTACTGTAGGCTAGGCATGTCGGTGTAAAGTTATTTTGTAAATTCGAGTTTCGACTTCGATATGTTTTTATTTATTTTTCAATCTGACCTTGAAGGATTTTTTGTATTATCGAACCAAAGTGCATGTTTCAATTAGGGCAAAACTGTACATTTGTAAATTTTGTAAGTTTCGATGTGTTGATGTTGATAATTTTGTAAGGATCTGTCTGAAAGCAGTCTCTTACCGATTACTGCCGTTATTTGTACAAACATTTTATGTTTACAGCATTTTTTTCCCCATTTGTGCAGAGGGTAAACAATCGAACTGTTTCATAGCCCTGCAGTATTTGATATACGACCGTGAAACTCTAAATGTTTTATCAAAGTGGGCATTTTGTGGTTTTGTATCATTGTCGTCAATATATATATTTTTTCTTTTTTGAATATCTCAAATCGAGCGGCTCTCAAAATGCGTACCGAATTGCCTTGTAATTTGTGAGTATTTTGAATAAATCTTGTATGACTAAAGTGAAATCTGCTGAGCTACTCTGGGTCTATCTGGAACTTACATGCGGTTATGTCAGTTTTCTTAAAATTACTCACTTCTCTGGGAAAAAAAGTGCAAAATTTCTGAATTTGTTTATGCCTTTAAAAATAATATTTGCATGAAAACAAAAGAAAACTGTTGCTGTTTACGCACACCAACTTCTGCTTTTCAGACTCAGACAAAACTGCAAAAAATCCAAAGAAATAAATGTAAAGAAAAGCCGTTTGCGTTACATTTAAATATTCTATTTTCTAAAGTGTTTCTCGGTTAAAGGGGGCGACTTCAATTGCGCCCCACTTGTGTTAAAGTCTTACTTTCTGAGCTGAGCTGCGGGCTGAGGCAGACGTGGGCAGAGTCTGATGAAGGTCTACAATATTCTGATCCAGACTTCAAAGAGCGTTTCGTACAAAGAGCCATTTTTTCACGACGGTGAATCCTCATGGTGAATTAAGATTTCTATAGCAATGGCCAAGTCAAACTCAAATGATATGGGGCCAAGTCCGTGGACTCAAAAGCCTGCTCTAAAGAATGTAATATTTGCTTCCCATGGGGTAGGAAACGGTAATCTATGTCCTTTATATTGCAGACGAGGGCAGTATAAAGAAGAAAAATATATTCTTTTGCTCCAGGCCTACTTTACGACAATCAAAGGAGGAGCCGCTGAAACGCAGTTGTCTCCCACCATAATAGACTTGCATGGCGAGAGGGCCGAACTGCTCAATGGACACATTTAACCATAATCATATTTTAGGCTTTATACATGAAATGTGTAAAACCAGAAGAGCTCCGCTGCCTGTAATGATGACTGCACATGTTCGTGACAGACGTGGAAATTAATTATTTCAGCTATGAACACTTTCTTTTCAGTCATTTTTTTTAGTAGTGTAAAATAAAATGAAAAGTGTCAAATCGGTTTGAAGAGGAGTGAAAACTTTCAGTTTACTGAATAAACAAGAAGAGCTCTGTTGTGCTGTGTGGGAGAACTTTTTGGCGGAGGGGTAAATTTTCACCCCGGCCTTGACTGAGGCAGAAGTGGGTGGAAACAGCAGAGCTACAACTCTCTGATATAGAGTTTGGTTAAGTGCATGACAGTTTGCCCTGTGGAAGAGGCCCAGATGAAAGAAAAGAAAGGAAAAGAAAAAAAAAAAACACTAAACCAACCAAACAGAAGAAGATGATGGTGATTTTGGCACCAGCTCTTGTGCGTAAAAAGAAAAAAAAATAACAAAGGAAGGAAGAAAAAAAACAAGATAGTTGGATCTCAATTGAAAGTGGGAGTCTTTGAAGTGGGAGTTGATATCAGAGGGATTCTTCTAGGTCGTCTGAACGACGTTGATGACACGGAAAGCCTTTTGTCACCGATTTGTTGGGCTCCTCTCTATTGGGCTCCTCTCTATTGGGCCGTCTAAAGCTTTTAGTTCCAGTCGTCAAAACGGACAAGAACTAACTGAGTCGCGTAAAAACATTTTCCATTCAGCGCTCAGAGTGAAGGATAGGCAACATTTTTAAAGGGTTGTTTCATGAGAGGGAGCCGGAGAGAGGGAGAGAGTTATAACACGAGTCAGTAAGGTCCGGCAAGGTGTTTTTTAGCCCAAGTGTTTCTGAATGTGATCTTTACTGCAGCCGGAGATCAAAGAGAAAAGGCCCTGCGTTCATTTAGAAGCCACGAAGTAAAAGAAAATCATGGCCCGGTGCTGCAGGACTGCGCTCGTCTGCTCTGCAGCAGTTTAGTGACATTTACGCGGAACAATTTATGACTCTGACCAAATATAAACATCCTGCGTTCAGTCAGAAATGAAGCTGGTGTACAAGTAGCGAGGAAGCTCGGCTCCAGTCTAAGTGTTAAGTGAACTGGTGTTTGCACCGCAGCGCGGATATGATGATTGTTTGCTTTTATTGTGAAAGTTAAATACCCGGCGCGCAGACGCTGGATCCCACAGGCAGCCAGGACTGCAAGAAAGGATCTGTAACAACTGGTCCCGTTGGGTTCACTCATCGGGGCTTCCCACCTTCAGCTGAGTGACAACCTCTGATCTGATATCAGCTCTGGGGTCAAGAATCAAGAACAGGTGTGTCTGTGAGAGAGGAGGAGGAGGAGGAGGAGGAGGAGGAGGAGGAGGAGGAGGAGGAGGAGGAGGAGAGACTCTCCAGTGGAGCTGCAACACGAACGCCAGACCTCTGCAAGAAACAAAACAGGAAGCTGGTGGCGGCATCGCAGTTTCACAGGAAATATTCTCATTAATTATAGAAGAGGAGATGTTTTAAAATAAAGAAGGAAGAGGGGAGGGCAAAACTTCCAGAGCGCCTCGAAAAAAGAAAATGAATCCATTTCATTTCTTCCAAGGCCCTCTCACCACCACGGCTGCATCCTAAGGCTCATTTGAGTGTGAAATATCATTTCTTTGTAAAATAATGGAGGCGGTAATCCTACTTCCGGAAACTGTCCGGCATTATTGAACAAAACCCTTTTAATAGGGGGATTAGCAGTCTAGGAGTAAAAGGCTCACCCCCCCTCTCCTTCCACACCACCCCTCATCAGTCCCCCCTCCGCCTCTTCCTCCACGCCCACCCCACGCTCCAACACCACCATCAGCACCTCCTACACCAACCAGGTCATAATTATCAGGAATGAAGTGGCCGAAATTGGCATGGAAAATAAGGAGAAAGGCAGACAGGTGCAATAGAGCCACCAGAAACAGACCGGAAAAGCAGGACAGAGTTGTTACAATAGAGCTGGCATCCTGGGAACACTGGTCGAAGAGAGAAGGCCATTGATTGTACCATTTATTCTAGTCAATAAACAAATAGATTTTAAATGTGGCTAAAAATCTCCACAGACAGCACGATTTTACACCGTCATTCCTCCTTCCCCTCCATCTAAATATTACTGTAGGATTATTGCGTTTTTCTTCCCGTAAAGGAGCATTACACTTTATTTCTTCGACTTTGATCGAGTGCGCAGGAGTGAGGTCAAAAGGCAAACCGTGCGCACCCACAAGTTAACTACACGATCACATGGCTCTTGATGTATAGGCTACCACGAGCTTCCGTCATAAAGATTTATGACAACCTTTAAAGCTAAATTAACTGTATTCCGCATATAAAAAGGTGAGCAAGCAGAGTTGAGGCAGGTTTAAGGCTACACCCCTGCGGTAGCTTTTGTATATAGCAGGCAAGCCTCACGTAAGTCAGGAGAGGCTGAAAAAAAAAAAATCTGTGCCAATAAGACCTTATAGACCCCCACCACCGGCCTCCACCTCCACCCTCCACTCCCCAGGTTTTAGGATTACCGTCATCCGCAGATTTCAGGAAACGAAGTTATTTTACTTTCATAGATGAGCTGGCTCCCTCCAAAGCGAATCAGCCCCCCAGTAGCCTATAGGCCCGAACACGGATTTCTAACAACCTCCACATTATATGGCAGAATGTGCCACATACTTCACACCTGCACTCTGAATAGCGGCTCCTTTTCAGCGTATGATACGCCTGTTGGTCTTGGTCTCAATGCAGCTGCATGAATGAATCAGCGACCCGCTCATTTGGTCTCTTTTGATCTAAGATCTCCTGCTCTCACTTGATCTCGCGGTGTGAACGGAGGAGCAAGCAGGAGCCACGACGACCTCCCTCTTTAACGCAAGTCGTTCCATATATGAACTTGTTGCTGCAAACATATAGATCTAAATATTGCCAGGAGTCTATTCAGACACGCCGCGTGCATGTGCATGTGAAGAGGAGGGAAAATATGGGGGAATTGAAAACGTACAATTCTTTGTGCAGCAGCTCAGTGTAAACAGTAATCTGGTGGCGCACTCGATTTCCTCCTGCGCATTTACGCAGAGCTCTAACGCACGAGTCGTGTTTTTTAAATAACTTCTCAGTGTTTCATAACAACAAACTGAAGGAAATTATTTCAGATTTCAAAACCTAATATGAATAAGGATGTTTGTTTAAAAAAAGGCTACTCAAACTTCAGATTGAGAGAAAGTGGGCCGTGCATCATGCAGAATAAATGATTCTGAATTTGAGGACTTGCCCTTTGGCGACTAAGGCGCACAGTAATATATCATAACGTGAATTTATCATCCTCTGCTGACCTCCGCGTGGTGTGAGAGAGTGTTCGGTGACACTGAGGCTGCAGTCACGGCGAACAGGTGTGTTCAATTCAACAAAGAATATGAAACTCTACTAAGGACAGAAATGTTAAAGTTCCGCAGGCCTCATGCTTCAAGTTTCAGCACTGAGCACAACGACCCCATGCATGAGCCCGAAGAGGCTGAGATAGCCAGTGCTGCTGAAATAAAAACAAAATAATGGTTCTGCACTGGAAGTGGTTCACAAACAAGGAAATGAACCGTTTTAGGACAAAAAGAACCCTCCTACTGATTTAGCCCGAGCCATAATGGCAAAAGTGCGTTTCTACACTCGATAAAAGAGACAGTATATCATCATATATCAAAATAACACAGAGTATTAGGGGATGCAAATGCTGCCAGTATTATGAATCATTGGTTTATCTGCACTATTTCACACGTCACACTGGAAATATGTTCCAAATAGACAAGCAAATGCACAGTTTGAGAAGAGGCATAATGCATGTGATCAGTGTAGCATTATCGAAGACTTTGGGTCATTTCGCCATCTCCCGCAGGAAAGACATTATGCCTCTCATATTTACATACTCTTTAATATTTGTCAAACATTCATAAATTACAAACTAATGAAATGTTCGACGGTCCTTGGAGATCCAGCTAATGAAGACATAGACTTTTGCTTTTGACACATCTTTGTTAGGTTTAATACCATTCTCTCTATCACGCTCTATTAACTATTATTATACTTATGTCAGGCCACCGCTGACACGTTACGACATCAGGATCACCTGCTGGAGGTGGGCACGCCGTGGGATATAAATGGCCTCCATCCATAATGCCAGTAGCCTGTAGAAAAAGTGTTAAATGTCTGTGAGGTTATTATTATTATTTTTAAATGAATAAGACACAATAAAAAATACCTAAAAAATTATATTTTTTAAAAAGTAGCTCCAAATTGAACCGTGTTTTGCGCGCATTTTTGGAGCAACTTTGACAAGTGTGAGAACATCCCACTGCGAAATTTTTCACTTGTTTTTGAGGAAAATAAAGAAATAAATACACAGTGTAATGCATGATTTGTTAAAACGGATATTTTTGCTGTGCACGCAGCTTGTGTGACCACTACAACGTCAAGAGGCACTTGGAGGACTGAACCTGTGAAACGAAGGAGAGGAAGAGGAGGTGGAACAGCGGAGGAGTGGGGGGGGGGGGGGGATATTAATTATAGAAGAGTGTCGCCGGTGTAGAGTTAATTTCCGCTCAGGCCGAGCGTTTATTTATTCATTCGTTCATATCATTATTTCCTCTTCCTTCGACCCAACACACGCCAGAGCTGCACACACACACTAAAACCCAACGCTGATCAAAACGATACACCAACTTGGAATACTTTGAAATTCAATGAACGGGAGGCATTGTCACCGCAACAATATAGATCCTTGGAGACGTGTTTATTTGACAGAGCAAATCCCCAGCGTGTCAGGGTTGTCATATTCCCCTCAATGTCCGATGCAAATGCCGCGGCATAATCAGATGCAGCAGCATGACGCGTTTATTACTTTGTCAATCATTTTGATACGACGCCATTGAAACAAAGCGAGCCCACGTCCGGTAATAGAATTAAAGAAACCCCTTTCAGCGGCAGGCAATTTCAGTTTGACGCGTAAACCATATGTAGGCTAAAGTTCCTCTCAGAGGGGTCAGCGGGTCTTTATCTGTCCGTGGAAACTTTACTGCCACTGTTCACTTCAGCAGCGACCATGATAATGATAGTCCTAACGCATTTTACGCCATAATTCTGGTTAAAAACTCTTATTTTGGAGTCTTAACGAATTAAAGGCACTTGATTCTGTCTAAAGAAACACAAAGCAGCACTTTTAAAATATATATATATTCCCACTTCAGCGCAGAAGACGCTATGCGAGGCTTATCCTCCCGGTCCACGAGTTAATTCATCAAAAGAAAAAAAAAAAGTTTCAATAAGATTTTTTTTTCTTGGTTTCAATAATAAGCCGACCACTGTGACATTCTTTGAGCTGAGGCTATCTTCATAATACTGATTTGTGTAGCCTTGGAAACTACTCAGACCAGCGCAGACGCGAGCCCAAAGACTTTTTTTGTTCACTTATTTCTGCAAAATTCGACACTAAGGCTGGGATAAAAATGACTGCAAGTAGAGAAACATTTTTTTTAAAGGAATAAGATAAAAAATAAAAGCACAACCAGTGCAAGAGCAGACGAGGTAAGTGTCGTTTTCCCCTCACGTTATTGCACAGCCTATAGAGAGAAAAAAAAAAAGAAAAAACGCACATGCGTGGATGATATGAGTGAGAGTGTGTTGAGAACTGTCAGGAAATCAAACCTCTGAGTCCTCACCCGACGTTAAGGCTGTCTAATTTCTAGGCATAATTAACTTTATGCTCAAAATCAATTGTTTCCTGTACACAGCCAGGGTCCAGGACTGCAAGCAGTGAGAGGCCTATTTGAGCATGTGAGAAAGCAGGAAGCAGCCCTACCTGCCACTCATTAAGCCCACAAAAACTCAATACAAAGAGGGGGGAAGAAGGATTAGACCTGCTCGTTATACCTGCCGCGCAATTAACACTACTTATTCTGCTAATCCCTCTGTTCTAGAAATAATTGAAGTTGCAGTAATAATACAAAAAAGCCAAGCACGAACCAATGCCTCAATTGTAGAAAATGCTTCTTTTTTTCGGGCACGATAATTAAAATGATAATAATTTTGTTTATTGTATGTCAGGAATTCAGCTTGTAACGTCCTTCTCTTCCTGCGTGTGTCTGCTGAGGAGGTGAGGAGTGGGAAGGGAGGGAGGGCTTGCCTTTAAGGAGCCCAAAGAATCTTGTGCTCATTTGTGCTGAATGCTCTTCCTCTTATTTCCATGCGAATCAGGTTGAGAATCAGCATCTTCCTCCTCCGCCGTAAAGCGGGTAATCACATCCCCCTTTAGAAACGGAGGTAGCTGCAACCCTTTGTGCCCGTTGTGTTGTAGGTGAATCGGAGCACACTTGAACTGAAAGAGGACTTGACCTTTGCCTTTATGTTTCCCCCCCAATGTTTGTCTAAATCACAATTGTCTTTTGTGAGGGGACATGCGCTGCCGTGACACGTCCCATTGAGCGGATGGATGTTCGCAGTCAGACGGGCTGGAGGGGACGTCAATGGCTCATAGGTGTTTGTAAACTTTTTGGTGACCTGCTCAGAAAAAAAGGAGCACTGAAACAGGGCAGGATGGAGAGGGGGGGAAAATCAAGCACAGCGTCTGAATAGGCAAACACGAGTTTCCATAGGTGATTAATTTCTCGCTTCTGTGTGCTGTAAACACGTTGAAGACGCGTTTAAGGACCCCCGCGACGCTCCAGGACGCGCACGCTTCGTATCGCGGGAGGGATAAACTTGTTACCATTCATGTCACCGCGCAGGTCTACCTACATCTCTGCTGGATGGACACACGGGTCAGTGGAGCTCTCGGAGGTGGGATTCCTCCAGGTTTCTGTCACGCGTCTCTCACGAGTGTAAACAAACGCTGGCCCGGACGCACAATCACGGAGCGGTAATTTCTCCAAATGCGACTGCACCGTAGGGCACATTAAAACGAATGTAAATAAATGACGAATTCAGACAGATTTTTGTTTATTAAAATAATATCATAACTTCCATAAACTGTAGATTTAAGTGGCAAGACCTATTTACAAAAAAATAAATAACACATAATTCAATTAAATATAAAAACATATAATTTTACCCCCAACATTCTTGTGAATTAATTGATTTTAATTTTCAGAAATCACTTTAAAGGCCTCGTTTTGCACCAATTACGTAAATAAGTGCTGATTAAATCCGGTGCAGTGTGTAAATAAAGAGCATAAAAGGTTCATATTCTCCCGTCTGAATGGCTTAAAAGCGAATGTAAATCTCACAGTGTAACCTAACAGCACCAGAAAACACTGATAACTTTTACTCATTGAGTCCCTGCGAGGCTTGTCAATCATATCAAATCCATACATGTGTTTTGAATTTCAGTGGTTGGACTTAACACTCTAACACGATTAAACTGTGCAAGAAAAATGGGTCGCGTTAATGCCCCAAATACTCCAATAAATCAGCTAAAGAGAGGAGTACATGCGCGCGGAGAGCATCGCTAGGGGAGTTATTTTGATGCACCCACTAACAGCATAGTGGCTCTGACCCTCCTTCCTACAGGCTTTTGACACGTTGCAGCACTCTGCTTGTCAGTTTTCACAGGATCTTTATTTCTGTGTTGCAGTTACTCTCAGCACTCACTCAGTAAACTGCGGGAAAGTTGCTTGGGAGCGATAGAAATACTAACGGAGCCAGTAAAACGACTGCTGTTTATGACAGGAGGGACATGATTGCGTTGGTCGCAGCCTATGGGGGAGCAGGAATGTGTTCATTTATCATGAGTGGCAGCGTGTGAGATGACATGCAAACCCGAGACAGCAGAAGCCCCCTTTTCTTCACCATAAAGCTTCATCAAATGACTCTATATGATGATAATTACACTGCTGAGTGTTGGAGGTGCTGCCACGTTTACTGTCAGCCTTCATTTTGGGCTGATTTTACTCATGCATGCACAGATTTACTTAATAGAAATGTAACATTGAAGTGCATGTGATCTTAATTTGTTTCTTTGAGATTGTAGCAAGTGCTGCACCACAAGAGGCTCGTGCAACATTTGCCTGAAACTAGATTGCTGGACTGATAATGGATGTCATGTAAATAAAAGTCCCAGCTGCGTACAAGCACATGATTCATATGGCAACAATCTCTTTCCTAGAGTTACTAA
Source organism: Chaetodon trifascialis (assembly GCF_039877785.1). Lineage (NCBI taxonomy): Eukaryota > Metazoa > Chordata > Actinopteri > Chaetodontiformes > Chaetodontidae > Chaetodon > Chaetodon trifascialis. Next base: position 16,039,565 of record NC_092073.1, read on the forward strand.
TAGTCGCTTTTTAACCCTGAATTATGCAGAAAAACAGTCCTGATCCACAGAATAAATCTGCAATCTGGCCAAAGTAAAAAAATACATCTATTAAACATCTAATTTTGCAGCTGTAAAGGCATGAACTCACACTTGCCACTTAGCCAGATTTTGCCCTAATATGCGTACAGAGTGATATCTCAACTCTCTGCCCATGGTGCAGTGCCTTCAAAAGGGGAATATTTTGGCACCAATAAACTGCTACTAATGCATACACAACTTCAGCTCTACAGCAGACGCCCTCCAACACATTTCAGAGGTATAAGTGTGACCCCAAAGAAGAGCTATTGCACCCTTTGCAGCATTCACTACTCTATGTTCGTACAGTGTGGCTCAGGGGTGAAGATCAGAAGGTGAAAACAAGGATTACCCAGACTGTGTCAAATGTTAAAGCTCCCGCGAGACTTGCCAGAATATCATAATTAATGTTTAGGGCAGATTTGAACTGTAGACTCTTGGCGGCCTTAAGGGCACAAAGGGAATGTGTGGAATTTCATATGCCTATCATTTAGCCCACAGAAAGACCTGCAAATTGAGTCACTGCTCACACTTTCTCAGTCATATTTTCACTCTCTTTTCCCTCTTTGCACACTGATTACAGCTATAGTCTGATGTTCCCCCTGAAGAAGGTGGAGATATGGAAAGTGTAGTGAGTTGATGTGAGCATGGTGCACTTGTGCATCTCCTGCAGGACTTTTGGTGGCACGTTTGCTCAAACAGTAGCTGCATGAAGAACTGAATAAGTGTAGCATGTGGGCTGCTTATTGAAAATTATTGTAGTTATTTTTCATGGGAGATGACAATGTGTGTGTGTGTGGGGGGGGGGGTGTTATTTTTTATGGGTTGTACTGGTAATCAATTTCTGTCTTTCTGCTTTTTCAAATCGGGACTGGGGCGGGGGAATCCTCCTCTATCATCTCCTTCTCTCCATAACTTTGTTCCCTTCGGTCTGCAGATCAAAGGCCTCTGAAATTGGTGTCCCGAAGATGTACATTGTTGAGATGACAGGGTGACAATGCAGAGAGAGAGCGTGGTCTATCAGACATGTCAGCCCGCAGAAAGGAGAGGGAGGAGAGGCTGAGAAAGGCCTGGGTGTCGATTTAATACCCCAACTGGAGGAATTTGAAGCTTTTAGCTGTGGCCAAGTCGGTTTCTCTTCAGCATTCTCCCAGTTAGCATCTGTGATCCATGTCTGCAGGGGTGGGAGGGTGGGGGCATCTGCTGAACATGGGCGACAACAGGGTCCAAATTTGATAATGCGGATCTCAGTATTTTTGCAGAAGTGATCAGTATTTGGAAGTCAATGCATAGACAAATATAGATTTTCTCCAACCTGTGCGCATCTCGCAAGACATTCGGTGACATCCTAATAAATTCAGACACTTTTCAATGAAGTGAGGTGCCTCGAGTAAATCAAATGGGTGCGTTAGGTCTAATCTTGTGTGTATGAGAGACAGAGAGGGTCAAAAAGAGACAGGCTTGTCTCTGCGTCCGCACGTTGGAGCGTCTTTACGCTGCAACCTGCTGCTCCAACAAAGACTTTAATGGTTGAAAAGAATCCGAGGTGACTGGAGCTCCGACATTCACAGAATAAATATTTGTATTCATTTGAGAAATGAGGATTTGAACAACGAGACAAAACCCGACAAAGCACAAAAAAAAAAGAAAAAAAAAAACGCATGAATGCAAGTATTGTCCCCGGCTTTGAAATTCTGATTCACCATATCATAACCCCTGCGAGGAAAAAAACATCAATATCCCCGCGGAAAGGACACGTTTCTATGGAAAACCAAAGAATTTTAGCGCATAACAGATCTGGCGTAGGAAAAGGGGGAGAGGGATCAAAAGGATCAAAGGCTCGGCTCAAGAAGGCTTTTTGCGTGAAGAAAAGATGGACGATGTTGACTTTTAAGCGTTGGCAAGATTTTGGAGACCCATTTTCTGCTGCCCGCGTCCCTGAAAGTGGCTTTAAAAGCACTTTACAGCAAAGTTCCTTCATTACGCAGCAGTTATTGTTTTTGTCGGCATTAATAAATCTCGACCATATATATATTTAATTTTTTGCAGCGAATGATTAATGCTTAAAAATGTGATATTGTGAGAGAAACAGATTTCCTTGCAGATTTGCGCACTGTTCTGGTTATATGTTTTGCAAGAGTCAAACATCGAGGACTGCGCGGATTAAGACGCATCGTTATTTAATATAGTCAGGGGAAAAAAAAAAAAAAGAAGCTTTTTTCCCCTCTTACATGCTTTTAAACACAGCCTCACACCTGGAATAGAATATAAAGACATGCTAAACTATTTTTTTTTTCTGCCCATAACAAACCCGAAAAGACCCGAGAGGCTGATGGCTGAAACGTCTCAATTGTAAGGCCTACGCACATTTTTATCCATCCGCCCTTTCAGGTACCCTGACACGCAGGCGGCATAGAAACAACACTAAAGTAAACAGGACTAACAGGAGACTAGTCCCTTTGTTGTGCCAAAGGCAGCTGCCCAGCCCTCTATTATCCCGGAGCAGACTGACCGCATCCTTCCCCGCTGCCCCCTCACCAACCCACTGCACAAAAAGAGAGGGATGTTCTGCTTGCATGGGTAACACTGTCGTTCCAGCCCTTAGCAGTCCTCTTACTCTCTATTGAAAGGAGTGGGAGTAGTGGACACAGCCTGATCTGCCGAGCACAAAGGCCCTCCGTCGAGTCCCATTGGGGTGAAAGGAATGAAGGGGCTGGACATGTCTGAAAGAGGGTCGGAAGATTTAGAGAAAGAACGGAAGTTTTGTTGTTGTGCTTGATTTCCCTTCCTAACTAGGGATGGAGTGGATGATAAACTGACTTTACTCACCTTTTAAGAAGCAGAAAAGAGTCTGCTCACCTATTCCCGGCAGAGATACACCGGATCAAGTTTTATACTGCATCAGCTTAAGCTGATTTACTGCTTAATTATTGCAACGTAACGTCATCAAAGTCAATCTAATGGAAATAAGAAAACAGCTGAAGAACGGATGGTTTCTGTTTATTTGATGCCAGTACAAGTCACTTTTAACAGCAAATGCATGATGTTTTAATTTTGATTTAAAGCTCCAAATATCATTTCCTGACTGAGATGTAGAATATTATTTCCTCTATTTCTCCATCATAAAAAATCCTCCTCTGAGTTGAGCAAAAACAGCAGAAGATAGTTTAAAGACCGACACTTTTAATTAAGAGTAACGAGGGCTTATTGGTGGGAATCAGAAGAATTCGATATGAAACTGTTGCCTGGCAGAGATGGGGACGGGAGGCCGGCGTGCCCTCGGGGAGTCCCATGCTGGCAGGGTTTATGTGGACATTCAACAGGGATTGAATATGACCCTGTTGTTTCAAAATGGCCTCCTGATTTATATCCATCAAGGTTTAAAGGGCCTGTCATGTCTGCTAAAATAGAGGTGTTGACAGCCACACTTGACAGCTTCTCACTCATACTGTTTTAATGTTGGTGTTGCTGTGCTGTATGCTCCCCCCATCCAAGCATCCCGGTCTGACGAACAGTACGGTTCTGTGGCTCATGTTGCTTTGACTTCCTGTCTGCATCCACTGTGCGAAAGTTTACAACATTTTGCAAACAAGTAGATGAAATGACTGCTGCTTTACAGGTCTGGGGTTCCATGAATGGTGACGGTATCGGGGGCAGCGGTGACTTCATGCAAACAAATGCAGCACGGATCAGGTATGACGTTTCTTATTGCACAATCCGCGTCACAGCCTGCTACAGATTGCTGGGTAAACCCAAGTGAATAAATGCTGGTTTAACATAGTGCCACGAGGCTGAAATCCTCAGAGAAATTCCCGCAGCCTGAGAATGCTCTTTGAAGGCACACTGCATAGGTCACAGTGCAGACACCACGCAGTTGCGCCGTTTCATCCTCATCAACATTTGTGTGGGCCGCGCAGCCCCGAGGCCTAAAGAAACACGCTCGGGATTTCTCAGTCTATAGTTAGCCAAAGGCCAGCTCCTCTGGCTCCGCTGAGCGGGGACAGCACTGACATCAGCACAGCCAGCTCTCTGATTGGTGCAGGGAATGGAACAGCAAAATCAGACAGCATTTTGCAGCCTGATTATGTTTCAACTTATTCTATGTGTACTGTAATTGAGATTCATTGTTAGTGTACCTACACTACATGCACAGCAGGTCTCGCGCACACTGTGTAAATAAAGGGGAGCCTATGTTTCCCTGCCAGGTTATTCCAGACTCAAGCGTGTGCTATTTTAACTCTGTGTGCATACTGTGACGGTTCACACACTTATAAAGCCTCTCATGTTATAATTACATCATCTCAAGCCTTGTCATTCAGACACTAGCATGTGAAGCATGTAAACCCCATGGCTGGCTATATATCAGCCTGCTTTGTTTGACATTTATACACAGCCATGGTCTTGTGTAATTATGAGCTTACTGTTCTGTCAAATATTTAATGCCTTGTAAAACAGCGAGCTATTTATAATGTACAGTGAATGCTGCAGTGCTATCTGTGAGAGAGGAAGCGGCAGAGGGTTCAAATATAATCTTTGACATGTGCACAGTAAACATGATTATAGCTGTAACTGCATGCAAGTTTAAGATGCCAGCAGACACCAATAACTCATCACACATAAGTTTGGACTCAAAAAACAACACCCATATATTATGGACCTCAGCGGAACAAAGCATGCTGCATTTCACGGACCTAAAGAATACAATTTTGCATCATTTACATGCATTTGCTGTGATCTGAACCGTGAAAATCATACACACAGTTCAGAACCTTTAATTATGAAAAAGATGTAAAAAAGACTCAATTACAAGTGCAACTCATTTTGCAGCATGGTTCCTGGTCTAAGGAGCTACTTTTTACACTGTTGGGTGGTTCAGTCCAAAACAATTCATGAGCTCATCACAGGTTTCAAAGTGGTTTGTCTTAACCGTAAAGTCACCAGTGGCTTCCTTTGCAGATGTCAAGTTAAAATTACACTTTCACCTCCAGTGAAGTGATGTAGAAGTATGACATATGGCATTTTAATGTTGTAGCCACTCTTAGATACTTTGTGTACTTCTGAGTGTAAAGAACAACATTTCCCTCTGAAATACGGTGGCGTAAAAGTATAAAGTATAGATTACAATGGAAATACTCAAGTAAAGTACAAGCATCTCAGAATCTTTACTAAAGTACAGTACATTGAGTAAATGTACTTCGGTACATTCCACCACAGAGTACATGTATTTTGTCATGTCTCAGCTCTGGATGTCCAGTGTAAAAGCTAAGTGCTGCGGCTCTCCACGTGCAGTGGTCAGTGTGAGGGCGCAGAGAAAGTGTTTTAAGTAATGCTGAACACATGCTGGCTAAATATGTTAGCTCAAAGCAGTGTCCGGCTCGACTTATGTCAGTTTCCCACCGCGGGGAACTTGACGTGTGGGAATAGAGGCTCCATGCATGGCTGCCATGCATTGGCCCTTACGTTTTTGCACATGTAGGTAAACAATCCCGCCTTGTCTGCTGAGAGGCCTGCGCTCATACATGGGTGCAAAACATGTGTTGCGGCCAAAGTCGCATCAAAGGTCACTAAGCTATGCTTTGAACACTTCAAAGCTGGGGGATGAGACTGTAGCTTTTAAGTTTTATGGCAGGTGTAAGCAGGGGTTGCTGACCAGCCCAGGGTGGTCTGCTCCCTGGTCTGCGAGAGGCTGCTGGTGGTTAGCGTGGTAGAGGTGGTGGTGGTGGTGTGCAGAGGGCCGAGGCGTCGGGGGCAGGGACACAACTGACTGACCAGGCTGTGTCCAAAATGTCTTCATGCAGCAGGCCACATTTGGAGTCCTTGGATCTGAAAGGGTCTCTGGGAGCAGACTGGACACAGGCAGACGTCCACTTCAAGGGTCTCTGGTTTCAGAGGACCTCAGCAGGGTACGTCTAAGGCCTGTGTCAGTCCCATTTGGAAACAGATACATTGGCAGAGAGGAGCGGAGGGGCCAGAGCCTGATGACCATAACACAGAGTGACCACAGCACTGCACCCTCCCTGACAGACCAGAAACAGACCCTATAGCAAGTTCAAAGGATCCAAAGGGGTCTTGCCAAAGTTCATTTGCTGGAGTTCATTCATCTCAGCACCTGATGTGGTTCACTGGTTCTTGTTTCGTGAGGCATTTCAGTTTGAAGTGCGAGACTTCAAAGGTGGCAACGTTATTAAGAGTTCTTATTCGAAATGAGCCGTTCTGTCTTTTTAGCAACTGCATCACCCCAGTACAGTTCACACCAATTAAGGACCATCCAATTTCACCACTAATGAACATCGATTTTGAAATATTCCGCGTTACTCTCCTGAGCTCATTCTAATTTTGCCGTCAATGGGTTTATGTGATGAGGAGAAGGATCTGAATACAGCTGCGAATGGCAGCACGGGAAGGTTTTGTAGGGATTTTGTCAATTTTGGCCTGAACCCAAATGAAATGGATACTGCCTAAAACGACTCGACAAACAAATGTGCCTCTGCCTCAAGCTGCACAAGTCCACGTTCTGCAACAGAGCTCCAAATTCACGCAGTCGGGCGTGCTTTTAAAACGGCGCATTATGAACATTGAAATCAACACAAAGTGGCTTAATAACTCCTCCGGTGACAGAGCCTGCTGAATTGATCATTTTGAATGCTTTACAATATCCATAATTATACGAGTGGAATACAAGGTGCTGTGCGTCTGGTTGATGATCCCAGAATGACAGGTCTATAACAGCCCCCCCCCCTCCTTGAGATAGTTGGAGACCCACATGCACATCGAGAAAAGCCATTACAAGCCCAGGGTGAAGCAGGTGTGTTTGCGGCACTTCACAGATGGCTGGGAGCGTTGTTAATGAGAGAATAGTAAACACCAGAAAACTTTTATCTTTGATGCGAGATTGTTTTACCAAGTGCGCGGCTCTAACTCGTCAAAGCCGTGGAATGCGAGGTCAATTCACACATATGATTTGATTGACCCCCGCGAATGAGGTCCTGCCCAGATACTTAGCACACAGTTTATGGACTCGCTGACACAAGTTTTACTGGAGGCATTTACAGTCTTCTGATGCCCAGCTCACCAGCTTTTTTAACTGCATAACAAATGCTGTAGTCCGAGGATGGAAGACCTCTTATCGACTCTTTATTAATCGTGTCCTATTATAAAAGAACATTCTGCAACACCCAGAGAAACATTATCCTCCCAGAGAGTGAGGCTTCTCTCTATTTTACCGTTGTACTGAGGTGCTGAAGTGAGATGATTAAAAGTGTATTACCTGGGCCTGGTGATTCCCTGAATGAGCTGTGCTAAATTGGTTGTTTTCTATGTTGTGATTAATTGAACTTCCAGGGCCACATTTCATCACGCTTTGTTTTTCTGTCCTCAGTCATCACCTATTATTAAAGACAAATTTTCAATACCTCTCTGGGAGTCCAATTAAGGATTTACATTGTGACAGTATTTTTCACTTTAATTACTATACATAGTGCAAGCCTTGACGTACATCCTTATTTATCAAACAACACAGTGGAGCAGAATTCATCAAGTAAACGGATAGTTAGATTCTGTAATTGCATCTTCTCTTTTGGCTGAGTGGGAAAAAAACAGGATCCAAAATCTGATGAACAACTGAATAATATCTCTGGAAAAAGACTACACAGCACATTCATGGTGAAAACTGAACAGTAAAGAATACTGTAGCTCAAAGGATATATAGCTGCATGTGATCGCGCTATTAACGGATTGTATATAGATGAAAAAGACAAAGAGAACGGAATTTTAATATTATTATCATCCTCAAATCCTCAACAGTAACTCAACAACTGCTGTAATATTACTCGGCAGGTTTCTGAATCACAATAGCTTGTGGGACTTAGCAGAAAATGTATGGTCAGTGATATTAATTTCATTTTACCTCATATTGGGCAAACAGTTGGAATCCCTTTGTAACTAGCAGTGCTGTAAAGCATTAGTGGATGCCGGCGTTCGCAGTGATGCCTTGTGGCCACTGCTCTTGACTGGTATACAGCGTTTGACACTGGCATTCTGGGATTCCCTCTTAATACTTAAAACCTAAATGCCTCATCGTTGGAGACGACTGCGATAGTGTTGAAGTTAAGTGGCTTCAAATTGAAATTTCCTGTGGGTTTGCAGCCTGCATATGGAGCCAATAAAAGTCCTGTGGCCCTGAGTAAATGTTAATTTTTCTTTTTGTGGGTCTGCAGGGTAAGAGAAATGATGACAGTTTCTCTACTAAACATGCAGATGTTCTGTGAATAATCATTTCATTTCTTGAAAGAAATTTAATAAATAAATGAAAAATAGTACAGCAATCCTCGTTCAGTGATGGTTCCCTAGAAGCGAGGCCTGCAGTAGTTTGAGGCTACCCATGGCATCCAGCTTAATGCCCAATTTTCATTCGGCATCTATACCACCTCCTTTGTGTGACCCTGCAAATATCCTCTGGGCCTCTTCATTAGTCTACGGGGCCTGTGTGCAAAGGCTCTCCAGTTAATTTGCCCCGGCAGGACTGTTTCCCCTACTGGAGATCAGCAGGAAAAAAAGCCTCCTCGGTCGCTGATTCACAGAGGCACGCTTGATGCAAATGTATAAAGCTGGTTTCCGTTTCTCCATTTTTAAGATATTCCCTTCATCCATTTTAAGTGCTTCAGCAAATCTCTCACACCGCTCATCGGCTTGTTTATGGCCAGCTCTCTGGTCTGATCTTGTCATGCGCTGGTGATAAGAGCGCGGCAGTGGATCATGGCTATAACAATTTTTTTTTCTTTTTTTCTTTTTTTTCTGCATTGTTTGGCCGACCACTTGCTGCTACAATTGACCTGCGAGTGGAGCTGATGACCAAGATGACTAACCCCTGGGGAGCCCGAGTCAGGGAAATCATGCGAGAGATGGAGAGAGACAGAGAGGGAGAGCAAGAGACCAAGACCAACTTGCACAACACGGGCATGCAATCACACACCAACACACACTGCACTGTGTTTCCACACTGCTCTCAGCGGCGGAGCTCAGTGGATTTCGGGTTGAAGCGTCTGCAGCCGAGGAGAGATGCCACATTTATGCAGCACAAGGCCGTCATTTCTTTTGGGTTCAGGAGCTCCTGGCGAGACTCTGGCATGATGCGCCCGGCTCTGACAGGTGCTGCCATCCCGACAGCGCGGCTCGGCCACCAACCAGACAAGAGTTGTCTGCTCGAGCCACAGAAGACCCAGGACCGTGCTGCGAGCGTGATCCCAACTTGGCACTGACCGCAGCACCAATCACTGGAGCTGATTTAATTGTGTCACTCTTGGGAGAAAAAAGAAGTTGGGGAAAACAGAAGTGAGGTTGCAGTGGCGTATGAAACCATGAACACAACATTTATTGCCACACCTTTAGTTTAATACAAGTCTAAAATCCCTCCTCAGCCTCCAGTAGGGACTATTTTTTCTTTTCTCAAATTATCATGGCAGGGTGCACACTCAAATAGGTGTAATGTTATTTGTTATCAGAGGTAGACATGGAAACTGAGTGAAGGAACCGCTTTCACAGGAGACAAACTCTCACCATGAAACATTTGGAAACATGTCTCCCTCCGCTGCAGGGCTGGGAGGTTGCACATGGAAAACATTAAGCTCTTTACAGATTGAATAAGGATGGGCCAATAAATGTCAGGAATTTCAGAAAGCGGGGACCAAATCCGACAGGGTGGGACTCCATCACTTGCCTCCACTCCGGCGTTGCATTCATTACGAGAGCAAGCATTCCTCACCACATCCCACCTTGCAGTTTGCTGTCTGCTCTGTAATTAGCTGAGGCAAGCTATTGTTTCCATGACAGCAAGAGCAAGCAAGAGGCAGACAAAACATAGACAGGGAAATAAAGAGCGAATGAGGAAAATACAAACCAGGTGGACATTTTGGACACATCCATAAAACAGTAATGAGACATTCACAGTTCACCTGGCAGATTCTCAGTGCCACTCCTCTCGACGCTGAATGGAGAGCAGTGGGGTCAAAGCAGCAGAAAGAGAGGGGAAAAAAACAACCTTTAGAAGAGATGAGATTAACATGGAGCTGCACAGAGATCAGGTGACGGTGTGAGAAAGACACATTAAAAACACCGTGTTGACGAGATTGAAAGTGTCAGCTTTAATTTGGGGGACTTTGGCTTAGCTCGGGCTGCAGATGATCTGGTCCATACTTTTACTGGACGGCGTCCAAATCTGTCTCCTTGGAAGAGTTACTGGGCCATGGGACCTTGTCCAGACACCCCAAGGATGGCAATATACACCGCAGTGCTTCAGATGGGCTCAGTCTGGATTGGTTGCAGGGCTGAAACGCCGCATACTTCTTTTTTTTTTATGATCAAATGTTGAATATCAGCATGGAATTTGTCTCATTTGTTTTTTATCATCAGATGCAAAAGTTGGCCGGCTGCTCTGGTACTTGATCAGCCTGGACAATCTTTTGATTTCCACATAAGACTGTAAATTTTTGTTCAGTTTATGATTCTTTCAGTAAGTTCGCATGGTGTGTGATGTTTAAACTTGAGGATTTGTCAGTTATGCTTATTTAAGCATGCAACAGAGGACACAAGCTGATGATGAATATTTTCTGGCTGTCCTCAGGTTTCAATAAGCCCCTTCTAGAAGCATCTTATCGAGGATCCTGCCTTCTTCTGCTTCCTCTCCACTTTCCCCATTCAGACTGTAGACATACTTTAAGTTTACTTCTTACAGTTTAACTTTGAACAGTTGGATCATAAAGTTGTACTTATCAAGTGACCATTTTTCTACTCATCCCTCAGCTCTGAGATTTACGGGGGGTACAGTCGTCAGAGTGAAATCATAGGTCTACAGATGTTTTCAAGATGTTTTTTCTGTCAGTTGCAGATTATCCCCTGTAGCAAAATCTCATTAAAGTGCAATTTACAGAGCTGCACTGATGTTGCCATCAACCAAAATTAAAGGCATTAATTTTTCAAAGAAGTTCACCGAAGTCCTCACAATAAATGATGTAGCACTTTGTAAGAATGATTTGCCAAAGTATTATTTTGGAGGAAGAAATTAACTCACATTAACGGAGCGAGGGGATTGGACATAGGCTGCAAAAAAGATGTGCAAATGTGGCCATTTAGTCAGAGCATGTCGGTACGGAGACATGCATATTAAGGCTACCATGCTGGGACAGATGAGGGAAGAGGGAAATATGAAACCCTGATGGAGGTTATGACACAGACACATAGAGAGACGTGTACACTGGAGGGCTAAGGCGCCCACTCTGCTGTAGCCATTGTTATTGTATGCAGGAGGACAGAAAGACGCCAAAACTTACATGTAGTTTGGTTGAAGAAAAGCTTTTCCTTCAACTGAAAATGCAAAGGTCAGAAAGCAACAATAAATGTTTGTCTCCTACTTAAAACTGTTGTTGTATTGGTGACATCTTTAAAATCTACTCCCTCTTTTTGAAGTGACTGACACATTAAAAGTCAATAATGAATTATTCCAAAGAACAAATAGAGTTATTTGAATTTACATATAAATATACGTAGTTTTTCCTCGCAGTATCACCGCAGACATTTAAGAGCTGGCTGAATTTCTTTGTTTTCTCCTCTTAAAATAATGTGAGAAACAGTTTGGTTTTATGAAGTATTAATAAATTATGACCCCAAAATTAATTTTAAAAGATTGAAATTCTACTTAAAATTCGACTTAAATTACATTTAATGCACATAAGTCTTTGAAATTAAAATAAGGGAGCCAACTAAGAGAGAAAGTGTCAGTCACCGAGAACATTCGGAATATAATTTATCTGAAATTTTCAAATGTCTAACACTTGGAAAAATTGCAAAACTCTTCTGTGCGAAAGGTTGAGATTCCCCATGAAATGTTTTACCATCAGTGAGTGTCCACACGCTCTAACACTTGTTAAATATTTTGACTGCTTGTCAAATGCTTGCATATTAAATAAATAGTCGACAAGTAATTCTTAAGATTAAAACTGCAATATTTTGTCAATGGGAATTTTATTATACAACATAATAATAATAATAATAATAATAATATTAATAATAATGATAATTTAGATTTTATTACAGTTCTGACTAATCCCTCTGCCATAGTTTATTTCAGTGACTTATCACAGAAATTACAATTACCCAGGCCGGATTTTAATACATCCTAATGTACATTATAAGTCATGATTGATTACTAAATGGACATCGAACATGGGAAGTACAGCTCCATCTTTTAAGTACATTAAAATTAATACCAAGAAATGGTCTCTAAGCTGTGGAAAGTGCGCGGGCATTGCTCGGTCCTTGTAACCAGTCCTGGAAGCTGCAGGGATGTGATTTATAGTGATGAGGGTGTACTCCTGCAGACCACGTAGGGGACATAAAAAAGTAGAGCATAATATTGTATAGTCCGATGATTTATGTTGGTATTTATGATTCGGAAACGGTGCAATTAACATTCATAGACTCGTGGTCTGAATAAATGCAGCCTTGCATGAAGCCCATAGGCCTGTGCAGCTCAGCAAAATGACGGGATACTTTAATTAAGTTAGTTAAAAGAGTTCATTATTATTATTATTATTATTATTATTATTATTATTATTATTATTACCAAACCCTGGAAAATGTAAAAAGTTTTTTTTTTTTTTTGTTTGAAAGCAGACGCGGGCTGTGACAGACCTTTATTAAAAGTTAAGTTAAAAGTCTGTCTGGGCAAAACAATGTAAGGCGGATATAGGTTTAATTAAGTTAACTTGTGAAAAAGATGTCACAGCATGCCGCTACCAGCCTGCCCGCTGCACATAATGTAGGCGAAAGAGCAAACGCAGGGCTTTCTTATGGCTGGACGCTCTCTGAGGCGCTTGTTTTTGTCCTCAGCTCACACCGTCGGGGCGTCATGCCAAAGCCTATCAGCTAAATATCAAAGATGCGGAGTGTCGGATCTTTCCACTCTGCATTTTTACCTTATTTCATCCAATCCCACCTGCTGACGCGGGTTAACTTATTTAAATGCAGCTTCTGTTGGGAGGCTGCACACGCACGCACGCACAAAAATGCCATTGTCTTTTCTCTTTTTTTTTTTTTTCTTTCATCCCCAAATACAGAAATCATTTGCAAGGAAATTATAGGCCTCGCGAGGGCAGGTCTTTTGCATACTAATTTTGTTAGACTTACCTCCCGTGGTCAATGTTCGATGTGACCATTAGCGAGAGCACTAGAATTTATTTTATTCGATTGAAAAGACAGTGTTTAGAGTAATGTGGCGGAGGCACCTTATGCCAGCTTTAAGATAAATGGCTGAGGACTGTCTTTGTCTGTTCTTGGACTCAGGCCTGCTGCAGATATGCCTCAGGAGTGTTTGAGAGGCGACTTTAAGAGATTTAAGGAAAACACGTGGCCTTTGTACGGGCACAATGGCCCCCTCATCAGGTGCCCTCTCAGCACCAGAGAGGCTCTTTTTCTTATAGAATAATTAACGTTGCAGAACCTCCACCTTCACTGACCATTCGTCTATGTGCTGACCTTCATATCTGCAACCCCACCCCGCCTGCACCCATCTCTGTGCACGATAGAATTACACAGGCCCATATTTCTACTCGAATTATGCGAACGCACCAGACAAGTTTTTAAAAGGTGAAAGGAAATATTTTTTACAGGCTAAAAAATAAACACTTCTCCAGCTTTGGGATTTGTTTAAAAAAAAAAAAAAAAGGCTGTGGACTGAAGCTGGAGGCAGGAGAGATTTTACTGTTGGTTACTTTGGGGGGGTTGGTGAGTTTGAATGGCAGAGAAGGGGAGGGGGAGAAGGCTTCAAAAGCTGCTTACCAGCAGGTGGCGGCAGCATAACGTTTGAGCAGCCCCACCCCTTCAGCTTCTGGGTTGTGGACTTTCTGGTAATATTGACAGGTGTTTTATCCTCCAGCTCAGGAGAAATTAAAACTGTCAACATGTCAGCAAATATGATATTATTGATCATCGATGAGTGAAATTCAAAGCTGTTCTTACATGTAGTCTGGAGGGTTTGAGCTGATTTTTAGAAAACAAACAAAAAAACACTGTCTTTGGATAGTAATGATCATTATCTAAATTGCAGACCTTCTGCACTCACACGTCTAGTTTTACAATTATACATTTTTTGCTTGTTGAACAAAGTCTCAGCGTTACTGGCTGACACCCAGACCAGACAGGATAGCCATCAAGGTCCTTTGTGATGACTTATCCCCAGTGGTCAGGTCCCTTATGTGGTGGGAGTCATTCAGAAGATGAATCACATGATGCATTTTTAATTTCCCTGCCGTGGCCCCGGTCCAGGACTCGGTGGGTCAGATGGAAATGAGCGCTGGACAGGCCGGCGACATCAGCCGACGAGGGCTGCAGCACTTAAGACATGATGTACGACGGTCATTACCAGAGGCAGGTCAGGAGGGAGCCCGGGTCATTCTTGCCACCAAAGAGAAACAGCAGAGGAGGCAGAAAGTGTCTGGCCAGTTTAGAAAATGGCACATCTCTTCAGACCTTCACCGGGAACGCACACAGGGCCTCTGATGGGTGAATGGTCCCTCAAGACAGCAAGGGATTATTACCCATCCTCACCTCTGCTCTTTGTTCTTGTACAGTGTGTGGCTGCAGCACTCGGCATGCTCTCTCCCTCAGAGTTGCATCACAAATAATGGCTTGACATATGTGCCACTTATCAACACGTCTGCAGACAAGTTGGCAAGTCACACATCTATTTTAGTTTGAGGTCGGCTGATTAGTGGTGCAGATGCGGGATCGAGCACATGTGCGACTTGCACTCTTCGTGTTGGCGTGGTGCAACTCCAGCACAGGAGAAGCTCCGGCTAATTATCAAACGTCTGACGGCCATTTCTTTCTCTACCTTCGGCTGAAAGCTTGACCTTTGCCTCCTGAGCTGCGTTGTGAAACGGCTCGTCTTTGTGAACGTGCTTCTGGGTGGCGCACAGAGCAACTGGGGCCTCGGTGTTGTGTCTGGTGTCACAATATTTGGGGTATCAGAGAGAGCAAACAGATTAGAGCAAAGCAAGGTGTGAATGTCGATGAATATCACCGCATGCATCTCTGCTATGAGATTTTATGGCTTCCTTATTATGAGCAAAGGGTTATTCAAAATTAAACAAAAGTGCCTGACAAGTAGAAAATTAATTGCATTCAAAGCCGGTTCAAACCTCACATTCCAAACGCAAAGAGAGGACAGCATGTCAAGGAGATTAAGAAGTGAATCAAGCAAGGAGAGGAAAAAGGGGAGGAAAAAAATGAAAGGAAATAACCAAAATGAAATAATGTGCTGGACCACCTCTCGAGCGAGTACAAGCGTGGCATCTGTGTCAGATGTTGTTAATTAATGTCAGTATGTTCCTCGCTGGCACTTGGCTTCCTGTCCTTCGTGCAGGGCAGATCCGAGAGTAGAAGTGCTTATGGGGAACAAATGTGTGTGTGTGCGTGTGTGTGTGTTGAGGGATGGGTAGGGGGGCTGAAGGGTTAGAAACAGCAGTGGTAGGGGGTGTTAATCCCACTCATTATAATTCCAGTCTGTGGCCTGTCATGGGAAAGGGACTACAGGGGCCTACCGCCACATCTTATCAATATGTATTTCCCCTTTTTCACCTCTCCAAGTGGCCCCTGACTGCACTGAGGCTAACTAGCTTCTCTCACTGTCTGTGTGTCTTTGTCAGCATATGATCCAACTCATCATTGCAGGCACATGTGACAAAACACAATGATGTAGACCTGAGGCGTGTCAAACATGCAAAATCTTGCACAGAATTGAATTTCTGCATAGAAATGAATCACCAGATTTCGTTACATACCTGCTACGAATTTGAAGCTAATATATGTGATATCTTATGTCATTGTGCGGTGGAGTATGCAGGGATGAAGTGCTGTAATGCCGTAGTCAAGAGCAACATAATGACACATTATCTGACCCCGCACACTGTATACTGTATGCACGGTGAGGACACATTGCATTTATGTGATGATGAAACACATGCGATGTAGCTGAGAGCAGGTGAGGAAAGCAAAGGCCGGATTATCACAATGCAAGCAGGATGCAGCTGATTTCTGTATGAGAGTATGATTCTTTTAAAATGAACATGTTTTATGACATAAATAAAAGTATATGCACTATTTTGACTCTAACATAGGCTACACCCTTTGGAAACTTACATAACACCACACACAGCATTAAATTCACATTTCACAAGCTGCATAACTAGTAGGTGTTTCTGAGTTTCCCCTCCAGTGTTTTCTTTAGTTTGTTTTACGCAACACAATAAACCCTATGTCAAGTTGTACATTTTGTCATGTCTTTTGGGAAATCAAAGACTTTAAAGACGGTAAATTATTTTTAATGCTTGCACAAAAATAATAGGCCATTTTCTAAATGATGTGCCATGCTGGTGCCTGGGATCATCAGGATGCCAGTTTTGCCTCCCTGTTGATCGGCTAATTTGAGACCGAGCGCACCTGGTGTGTCTTATTGCGTGCACAAGTGCCGAGAAATGGCACTCTATCTACTGGGTTTGGTTATTTCCATGCAGAGCGGAGGTACTGACGATGTTAACATTAACGGGCCATTAAAATGAAGAAGGATGAAGTCATTGCCACAAAAAGTTGCTGCGCCTTGCTAAATGAGAGACCAGAGTGGGATGAGATGCAGTGGAAGTGGGGCTTTCAACATGGCCACCATGTCCTGTAATGGCCAGTATTTGGCTTTTATAAGCCCTCCACTGAGCAGGGCCTCAGATTAATGTAGACAGGAGCGTGACAGCAGTGGTCTGAATGGACTGCTGTAGGGACTCCATTGGGGCTTGTTTCAGACGGCCCAAGCCTGGTGGTAAAAGTGGAACGGCTGCGACATGCAGATGTTAGAAGCATCTAGAACTGTTCCATATCCAAGAAAAGCTCAAAAAGCTTTAAAAAGACTGCCGTGGCTGAGGGTTATGGTTCTGACTATTAGAGTATATCTGCTGTTTATCACTCTCACCTGCCTTGCTTTGGAGAGCCGGGGCGTCTAGCTGGCGACTGCTTCCAGCGGAGCGTCAGGAGCTTATCTTTTCAACAGGTTTTTGGGTTGTTGTGGACAGCAAATCAGGGCAGGCTCAGCAAAGGAGTGGAGCGCAGTTTGGGGTGGCGCCACACCTCTGCACTAATTTCAGGGTTTGCAGAACGCCCAACAGGAGAACGGCATTGCCATGGCAACAGTTAACAGCTAAAAGCACTGTCTACAATCTGATAGGGGCCCCAAATAATCAGCCATCACACAGTCAGACACACAGCCGATTATAGCAGGCTTTCTCCAACATGGAAAATTTAGGTGAACGTTAAATCTGTGTTTTGACCTGTTAAACATTTCTCTTTATTTATACACCGCTATAAATGCAGAGGCATCTGTTCAGCATGAGATGTCCTCGGAGTAGTACATTTAATACACTTTAATCCCTCTCTGTTCAGGCTAAATCTTATTTTTTATCTTCAGGTCTTGCACAAAAGCTCCTATTATTTAGCATTCACACACTATCACAAAGTAATAACACAAGAACAATAGCTTTATCCATTTAGCAGACGCACTCTGTAATAAAAACACAGTTGCATTTGCTTTCCAAACCAACCAAGCAAATTTACTCTCTCCACGTCTGTGCTTGATATTGAAATGATTTTCCCCCCCCAGCGTACAAGTGATATAAAAAGCGAATGAAATACGTGGGAGCACATGGCGAATCAGAGAGAGAGGGAGTGATAGTCAGTCAGGGCCAACCACAATATACTCTCCATCAGGATCTAGTCAATTTATCAGAGGAAAGATGTTATTAGCTTCCAGATAGCTGCAGCAAAAACGTAGGTATTTTCCTCCCCATCAGTCTCCTTTATATTTTTAGATGTTTTTTATGTGAGTACAATGGCCTCAATATCAAACATTTTAAATGATGCTTGAAATACCAGTCACTTGACTTTGATGTCACAGGCAATTAAATCCAACCTTACCCCTTTCCACCGTTAATAACAGCAATCTCGCTCGGCCTAGTGCCTAATTAATATGTGCTATTTGTCACTTTGCCTTGACACATGTATATCAAGGTGGGGGTGGGGAGAGCGGCTGCAGCGGGTGAGGAGGTGGCTTGGGAGGGAGGGGGTGAGTGAGAGGTGGAGGGCAGTGGTGTAAGAGTGGTATGCTGGGCTTTCATTAGGTGGCAAGGCAGAGCTGCTCCTCACTCCATCTCCATGCTGCTGAGTGAATGGCAGGTGTGCTGTCATTTGATTTCATAAGGGGGCATAAAGCTAAATATTTAGCCTCTGATAAGTCAGCCAAGGATGGCACTGATGTACTGAAGTGGATGCTGAGCTGAAAGTCAGCCATGATATTAGAATTCTGGACATTTAAAGGAAAATATTCAGCCATACGAATGGTTGAAATAATGATTAAAATAAATTACTGTGTGAATCATATCTTGATTTATTCTTCTGCTATGAGATTTTGCTTCTGAAGGTGATTATTTCTGCGTGTAATGAAAATCTTCATATTGTCTACTTGTCCGTAATTCTGAGCCTTTTACGAAATCATCATCCTTCACTGGAGTTTGACTGCGGCAAAGCGGTGCTTATAATTAGGCGTGTGTTTGTTTGTGTGTGTGCGTGCATGTGTGTTGTGCATTTGAGCACATGCCTTGTCATTGCCAGTTTCCACTATGGCTCGGCGGGTGGGAGGGCAGCACTGCAACATTGCAATGAAATCAATGATCCATGGTGCTTTAGATGTGACCAACAAACTAAGTTGTCATCTCATTCTGAAACAAAAGGGGTGACGGGGGGAAAAACTGAAAGCACCGTGCACTGGAGCTACTACGATTACATCACCAGCGTACAGGGTCTCATGCCAGTGCTGCTCCCAGCGGGGCCGACAAACACCAAACATCCATACATATGCATCCACACTGTACATCTCTCTCTAAGCCCCCCACCCCTTCCATCCTCCCCTCACTTTCCGCCTGAAACCTTCTGCCAAATGCTGCCAGACTCTCACATCTGTGCCGAAAATGAATTGTATCCCAGAGCCCTCTGAGTCAAGGATTCACTTGTAAAGAATGCAGTTTTATTGGATGAACAGACTAATGTACCATGCAATGTAGTTGCACTAGCATTTTATGCCACATTGAAAGAGTCAATTAATTTGCATAATTCAAACGAGCATGTTCCTCCACTTTGAAGGCATGGCTAGGCATCTTGGCTAGTCACGTCAGCTCCTCCGTTTCTGATAAATTAATCATTTTTGCCATACAATTAATTACATTTATGACAATTTGAACCTTTGTCCCACCCACCGGCCCGGCAATTTTACAGCCAGGCTGCAATATCAGAGCATCCTGATGAAACCCTGGTGATTTAGTGAACACCTTAACATAGAGCCCGTGCCTAGGGCTGAATAAAATTAATATTTTGTTTCCCATCTGGTGGAATCAGCAGAATTAATGAGGGAAGGAGGCCCATAGCTACGCAGAAACCAGGGATCAATCTGCCTCTCTCCGCTGGTTGCTACTCTTTGCTGGAGGTGTGTGTGAAGCTTGGGGGTGAGAGGGGGGGATGAGAGGCGGGTGGGATGAGGGAGATAGTGGGTTGTACACTTCTGCCGCATGGGCATCCGTCACCCACAATGCACTATGGTGATCACTACTGTAAATGAGTGATTACAGCAGTGCCAGTCACTCCTCGCAGCCCCGACAGGCAGCACAGTTGCTTACCCACCACCACCCTACTTATTAATTTCCAGTCGTGGCTGCTGCCTGTCTGTCTGTCTGTCTTTGCTTTTGTCACTTGTTTACAGCCTCTAATTGAATTGCAGTGGGGCAAATGTCTTCGAGCTCGCCGGCGTGGCGTGCTGGCAGTACAGTGACGATGGTGCTGTGGCAGAGAGAGGCGAGTTTAGTGCGAACAGCTCAGCATCTGGGCTGCATGTGGTTCTTGTCGCCATGGGGATGGCTGGGGGTCAGAGGGGTTTTTGATGCTGTCAAAACAGGAAGAGGGGAATTTGCAAACTCCCTCATTGTTCAGGATGTTCTACATTGTAGATTCTTAACGAGACGGGTTCATGTGTCAAAGCAAAGGGAGGGAAATTTGCAAACTCGCTCTATTTTTAGATTTATTACATTGCAGATTTATTTTCTAGGTTTTTCAGGTCAGTTTTGTGGGTGGGAACATTGTGGTTTTGATAAAAAAACAAAAAGCAGGAAGCAGTAAATTTTACCAGTCGCTCATTGTTCAGGGTGGATTCAAGATTTTTCTGGATCATGGGGGATTTAATTCTATGAAATCAGGAAAAGGGAAGTTTGAAAATGTGCTAATTATTCTGGATTTATTATATTTATT
The DNA here is from genome assembly GCF_039877785.1 of Chaetodon trifascialis. Classification (NCBI taxonomy): domain Eukaryota; kingdom Metazoa; phylum Chordata; class Actinopteri; order Chaetodontiformes; family Chaetodontidae; genus Chaetodon; species Chaetodon trifascialis. Next base: position 16,060,007 of record NC_092073.1, read on the forward strand.
TTTCTGGACTTTTCTGGGTCAGTGTTTTTATCATCGTCCTGTGTCTGGGGGGTTTTGATGCTGCCGAAATTGGAAGAAGGAAATTTGCAAAAGTATCTTTGCTTTGTGGATTTTCCAGATTTTTCTGGGCCAGTGAGATTCTTATGTACTTATATATTTTCCAGCTCTGTAGAGGTTTTATAGAGTCTTAGCAGCAATACAGGATGCATTCATAGACAGATAATTTTGGATCATGCCGTGAATGATATGATATTTGAAGCAGAAATGATGAACGGATGCATCATAGTGACCTGTGTGACCCCATTTGTCAGTGCAAACAAATAGTCATGAATAATGAAGAATGGTTTTGTGAATACTGTAAAAGAGAAATTAAGTGTATGCAAAATAATACATTTTTAGATTTTGACCTCATTAACACACTTTCCAGACGCTGGAGTCACACTCATGTATGCATAATGGATAAACACATTTTTTTTCAAAAGTTCATGTTAGTGGAAGTGTGTTTCAAAAAAACAAACAAAAAAAAAAACAAAATCTCACTCAAAACTTTTGCCTTTTTCGAATACTTTCGGTTCATTGCAGCTTGACTTTGGCTGCACACATCCAACGCGGCTGAGACGAGAAATAGCGAAGGCATTACATGTTCATTTCATTTATTCATTTGTGGCTGAGATGCAATTTGGCATTTTGGTCATCCATTTACGAGAGAGGGGAGAGAGAGAGACTCAGAGAAAGCACTTGTATGACAGAATAGGCACTCACACGGTGTCATCCAATCTGGGCACCCCATTACCTCCTTCTTCTGCCCTGTGTGTGTACGTGTGCATGTGTGAGTGCCTGTCTGTGTCTATGCGTGTGTGTGAAATGCCCCCCCCCCCAATCTTGCTTGCTCCATGCAGCGTTTTGCCGCCTACAGAAGGTGATAGTCGTCTCTTTGAAGCATCACTTCAATTACGGGGTTTAACCCCACAGGTCAGCCCTTGATTATTTACACAAAGCTGGTGTAATTCTGCTGGAAAGCCTCGCCTTTGCCATGAATACAAAGCCAGGCTTCACTCTAATGGAGTGAATTTCACATCAGCACTCGTCCTGTTTTGACCTGAGTGTGAGAGGGCTGCATCATGTTTGGAAAGTTGCACCTGACAGGACTTACATGGTGCTTGTATAATGTAGACACACCTGACATACAGATGTGGAAGGAGGTGAGATATGATGAACATGTTGTAAGCGTGATGATTGGGAAAAGTAACAGCTAATATTATCTTCTTGTACTGTATTGGAAACAGTTGAAATCCCCCCTGATGGGCATTAAGTAGTTCTATTTGGGTATTTCTGATGATGCTTACAAGCAACATGTCACCATCAAAGATGCCTCAATGATTTTTTTTATCACACTGAAAGCTTGTTTATGTGTTTTGTCTGCTTGGTTTGTCTGATAAATTGGGGCCATGTAAAAACTGATCTCGCCAAAAATGGCATTGAATAATAGATTGTTCTGTTGATCAGGTTGCTGTTTACTTACCCTTTTAAATCCCTATTCTGTCTCCTCTCAGCTGGTGGCTTTCTATTGACTTGTTGTTATTTTTTCATGAAGTGAAGTGGGGGCAATGCCAAGTGCTGCTATCACTCCTTCTTAAATAATATAAACAAGAGAACAACAAAAAAAAGGTAAGGTCTAAGTCATCTTCCCTGTTAGTTCATTTCAGCCTAGATGGCTCTCGTTCGCTGGTGCGTGATGCGTGCAATGAAAATACGAGGGTCCTCTTCTCTCTGCGGCCCTGTGTGCACCACCCCCATAAAAGTTGCAACTGCCAGCTCAGGTGGAAAAATGTTGCAGAGTAAAAGATGTATTCAATAAATAGAGAGGGACAGCATGGGGCCTGTGGAAAGAGCGCATGAGACGGAGGTTTGGAGAGTGGAATAATGGAAGAGAAGGTAGATGGGGCATGAGTGTACATTAAACAGCAGTGCTTGACGCCTGTGAGAGGAAGCATACCGCTGGGAATATAACTCTTAACTAGCATTGTCTCCTTTCAATTTAAAGGAAGAACCAGGGCTGTCATCTATATAATTCTTTCTTTTTAAAGGAGGATATGAGTGAATTTCAGCATTCAAATGTATTTTTTGTGCCCTGGGATATTTCAGCTGGGACAAAGTGAGCATGTGACCGTCCCTCACAGACACACATAGGTCTTTATGGTCTTGTAAATAATTAACTTTGCAAAATATGGTTCACAGAGTATTAACAGAGGCTTGTTAGCAGTATGAAATATCATGTTTTAGTATCAGCTGTATATTGTCCGAGGTTACCAAACATGAAAACAGCGCATGAAAACTAGTTGGCAATTGAGCGGAGAAGCCAGCGAAGAAGAGAGAAATTAGCTAAGAAGTGCGATAGAAAGTCGGCCTAATGGATAAATATTTGATATACTTAGCTGGAAGCATTGAATAATGATGACAAATTATTATGTGGTTAAAATAACGCTAAATGGCTGAAATAGTTTTTTTTACCAGAGACAAAAATGCATTAAGAAAAGATATAAAGACAAATAGATGATAAAGATGTGCGTAAATAGAATAAGACAAACAGTAGAAGAGAAGTTGCAGTGCAGCGGCAGTGACAGGGCTGTGTGGGTTGTATGGGTACATCAGACAAAAAGGGTTTGGAACCATTGGATATACATTTGTACAGGATGTGACTTTCTGCACTGACTTTACGTTGTGCCACTCGAACCCATAAGAAAATGTGTGTGCGCCTTCATTCACAATGAGGGTGATTACGGAGGATATTTGGGTCTTGATGAAAGATTTTCTGTGATGCCAATCCATCAAGCTGATACATACCTGTCAAAAAAAGAACAGAAATGTGCCATTGTAGTCATGTGGTCGTCAGAAGATTCGACGCGGCGCGGCTGGTGATGGGGCTATGAATGACAGCTGGTCTCTTGATTGTCAGCTCAGCACTCCCATGACCTCCCATGAGTCTGTTTGAGCGCCGCACATACAGTACCATGGCCTCCTACCACTCAACGATTTCACATAAAGCACAAATGACTCAGTTGATATGTGGAAATGACAGCGTGAATACTAAAGAAAATGACAATCATTTTAATCTTTTGTCCAAATTTCAGCTGTATATAAAGAGAAATTCAAGCAGTGTCATGGAAAATACTTTTGAATGTCCTCTGACTGACCAAAATAGCTTAAAGAGCGCTTTTTGAAACGGACGCTTTTGTCCAAACTATTATCCCCACTACAGTAGATGGATGCACATTTTCTCCAACCCGTCTAAATTTGAATAACATAAACAGCTAGCCCTCTGTGCTTTAAAAAGCAAACCAGCCACGATGTTCCAGAGCTAAGATCCCACAATGTCCTGGTGGCATGTCTTTGTGTCGCCGAAGCACATTCATTACGCCTCCTCTCTATTTCAGACAAGGCTTCAATTTGAAGATGTAAGGTATCACGGTGCAGAAAATGTCACATTTTCCCCGTCAACGGTGCAAATGTTTCTCTTTCCGCAGCACGGAGAAAAAGGAGTGGCCTCGGCATGCATCTCTGCCATCTTTCCATTCCCCACGGAGATATTTGAGTGCGAGATGAGTCTCCTTCCATGCTGTGTACACAGAGAGAAAAGAGAATTGGTGCCGGCGCATTCATACTTAGGAAGAATAGCAAGTTTTTCCCCACCAATGGAAACAGAGCAAAAGTATCCCACTTACAGCATCTGCTTCACTTCAATAATTCATTGCATTTGAATGTTTTATAAGTAAACTGTGCAATCTTTAGAAGGAAGGATGCAGCGTTGTAGTGGGAGCTGTTGCAACTTCGTCTTTCATAAACAAGGATGGGATGATGATGTATGTCTGCACACTGTTAACCCTTTCCGGGTTGACCCCTAACCCCTGTTACATTCACTGACAGAACACGTATTTGAACTGTTATTTTGAGCTTGTTCGCCCAGGATGGTGAGGCTGAGACGCTGAGCATTTCTCTGTATAGTTTAGAATTGAGTGATTCTGGATTCTGGCTTCTGATGAAATTGAATTATGACAATTCAGCTGCACATTATAGTTGTTGTCTTTAGTGCCTGAAGACAATAGCCTAATAGGATCAAAAATGAGGCAACAGTGATTTCAGCCATGCAGCCCAGCTTTATTAACATCCCTTTATCTCTGATATCATCAAAAGGCTATCATCAACTAAAAGTTAACAGCACAAACCCTGAGCTCCTCTATCTCCTGAATGCGACGCACCATCATTTGCTGTGTTTTTTCTGCGCCCGTGACTGATTATCATTACCTTTTCTTGCAAATACCATGCTCATTACGTTAGTGTACAGCCAAAACATTAGTAGAGGGAGCCTATCTCTCTCCCATGAAGGGAGAGGGGAGGAGAAGAGCTATGGAGGCAGATTTTCCCCTAGCCTCAGCAGCCAGCCCTGGCGCGCTTGGCTATTAACCACAATGAACATGGGCTTTGTTATTAACATCTGTTCATCAGGGATCGGGCCCAGGCCTAATCACCCCTCACACCTTCTGTTTCTGCACAAGAAGAGAGGCAATCAAGGGCATCATTTGGCAGCTGGCTGGAACTACTAATGCTTTTCGCCTGCTCTGCTCTGCCCCCCCACCCCTCCTTCATCGCCTTTTCTCTCTTCACTGCCATCATTTTTTCCTCTCTTTTCTCCCCTTATCCTCAAAAAATGTCTCTCCCACCCTCTTATGGGATTATGTTATTTGAGAAGAAAACACACACATACAGACAGCCGAGGAGCTGCGCAGAAAAAACACGGACACACACACGGAAACGGACACGGAGGCAGAGAGTGAACCTTTGATAGCAGTGAGATGGTAGATTTACTGATGGCCGTAACAGTCCGGCGCCATGGGTGGTTCACATGAACTCAACCTCATCTCAGTCTCCCTCTCGTCTGTTCCTCCCACTGTATCGCAGGCAGATGTTCACAGGTTCATATCAGCCCCTAAACGACATTCAGACAGGGTGCGAGAGAAAAAGACAGACACAGGAAGAGATCGAGCGAAAGATGTGAGAACCAACAACGGCGAGAAAGCAAGAGATAATGGCGAGATCGACAGATTACCAGTGGGAGCTACGAAATGTCAAAAAAAGAAAAAAAAATCACTGCTACAGATTCATTCCCAGAGCTAAAATAATAGGTTTTTGGAGAGTAAAATATGTGACACTCATACATCTAAGACAGCCAACGATCCAGTTACTCCTTTTTTTTTAAATTTCTTTCATGATTTTTATTTTTTTGGACGTTTCTGGCTCTCTGTGCATGTTTGCCTGTGTCAGTGCTGTTGCGACCATATGATATGCATTTTTCTGCCGCGACTTATGCCAGAGATTGCAACATTTGTTGTCATCGGATTAATCCCTTTGTCAGCTCCGGCCTCTTGAACACATTGTGTCTCCTTCTGTTACCCACAGGAAGGAAGGACTGGGGCATCTGTGTTTGGGTTGGCTATGTCTAAATCAGCACTCCTTGTCCTATCGCAGAGAGGATGCACACACACACACACACACACACGCACACACACATTCTCTCTCTCTTTCTCTTCCAGTCTCTCTGAATGTCTGTTTCTAACTGAGAACAACATGTCCTCTTCTGTCTCAGTAGAGGGGCTTCACAACACAAAGCCCTTTCATGTGTGGATGCGGGTCTGTGATGGCTGTCACATTCTGGCTAAGTTCTCCAGGGCTGTCAGCTTGAGATGATGTTTAGCAGGATGCTGCTGTCAATCAGAAAAGTTGCTATTCCTGATACTGCTTTGGAATCGTTCTTTGGTGTTAAAGGGCTGGTCCACCCAAATCAGGAAAAAAAGAAAAAAAAAAAAGCAGTTTGTGAGGTGGGTGTCTCAAAAACCAAACGTGTGCAAAGCTTGACATTACCACACCTTATAATCTTTGACTTTAATTAAATTATCATTAACTCGGTGTAGTTCATGTGTTTGTCAGTTTTGAGTCAAATGAACTTCAATTGTCTATTTTTTACATTTAGAACTTGCAATCATGAGTTTTTGTTACATAAAAATGATAATCATAACACCAACATCATTAGCGTATTAGCACACTTCCCTGCGTACGCTATATTTGAATTAAGGTTTTCCAGGAAGTCGTGTTTTTTCCTGATTGGAGAAAATGATGGAGGCTCGTTATGTTTCATATAAGAAACAAGGGTCTATGTGGCCAAACCAAAGCAGTTATGTTGAAGATATGAGAAGTATGCTTCCATGTCTTCTACATGTTATACTGAGCAGAAATGAAGAGGATAATTATATTTATTTCTTACAGGGAAAAGTGACTGAATAAGCTGCACCAGCTCCTGCTGCGGTCACATTACTCCGATGCTATGTTCATTTTTGTTTCAGTTATTGTTTTATTTTTAACATTTCTTTTTACAAACAGTTGAGGTCTGAAGCAAACTTCTTAAGTTTGTGTTATTTTCAGAAGTGTTTTCCTTTTCCTTGTCAAACCTGGTGCCTACATTACCCACACTGCAACGTGAACACTGACAGCTCAGTCAAAGATTCGGGTGTGTCATGCTGGTAGCAGCTAATGTAGCCTTGAGCCGTTAGCCTCGCATCTCATGTTTACTGTAAGTCCTCAATCTAAAAGTCCATAAATGTTTTTCCACAAAATGACATGAAAACATGCTTAATTCTGGTTTCATGCTACGCCTTCCCTCACAGAGTTGCTGTTGTATTGATGAGTTAGGTCATCATCCATCCATATCAAAGCAGGATGCATCCATATGTTCATGCACATGTGTTTGAACATGTGAATTCAATGAGTATCAGTTTTCCTTCCTGTTTCACAGACCTAACTGACTTCAGATATTTGCACGTAGATCAGGTGAAAGCTTGCTTTCTTACAACATTTAACCAACACACAAACACGATCCGATCTCTTGCACCCCCCACCACGTGTACTACTGCTAAGTGTGAGCGGGATTTGTCTAATTAGCCTGTTTGCAGGCTTGGAGCATCACTTTTAATGAGGTATCAGGTCCTCAAGGTCATTTCCGTTTTTCCAGCTTGTGTGTGCGCGTGAGAGTGTGTGTTTTCTCTTCCCTTCTGTTTGTTTGTGTTCTCTTTTTTAATTGAAAAATGTTGACTCAGGTTGTCTCCATCTGTTAAGTGAGGAGCAGCATGACTGCAAATAATTATGACCTTTGCAGTCTGTCTTCTCCCAGAATGCTGTTCTTTCATGGAGAGCTCTCTTTGCAAAGAAAAGAAGTGTTTTTGCACTTTCTTTATGAATACAAATATATGACCTGAAGATACTTACAACTGTGCCATCATTTAGCGAATTGACTTTGAATGTGTAAAGACTCATTTCTTTTACTATCACAGGTTTGTAATTCATATTTGCTTCCTCCCTTGACTCTCTTTTTCCATTTCCAGCCGCAGGGGTCAAAGATAACGCACTCGATTGACGTTAGTCAACAATAGCTTTTTGGTCATGGCTCACAACATCCACACTTACCTCCACAGACAAGGGTCGTCAATTTTATTGTTTAAAAGTCATTCTGCCTAACCTTTATTGACTCCATTTTCTTTCATTTCTTGACCTAACTACCCGTTCAGTTCTCGTCTCCTTCTCACTCGATGGCTTCAGTGCATATGTATTCACCACGCAAGACCTCTCTCATTTCCAGCGTTCCCTTCATTGTCGTCTCATTCTTCACGGACACTTCTATTTCTGTAATGGTGCATGGTCAGCCATTACCTCTCTATCACGCATTTGTCTGTCTAAGGCATTTGCCCATTTACAGATTGAGCTTTTCACCTTGGTGTCACCCAGACTTGTCTTGTCCAGAGTGTTTTTACCTGTATCAAACCTCAAACCATGTCTTGGCTTACAGAGCTAGCACTGCTAGCCAAGCTAAACCTCCACCCCCATAAATACCTGTGATTCAATGGGAGGAAGCGTGCCCACAGTGGAAATGATAACAGTGGAACTGGTCTAGGCCTATATAGCCAGGGGAGTGCTACTGTCCCTCCTCTGTCAAAGTAAAAACAGTGAGGTGCTAAACACCTTCCATCCCAGCAGTGGCGGGGGGCTCACAATGCCATTAGAAAAAGTGTGGAGAAACACTTGGAGTGTCAATTCCTCAGGCTGGTTATACCGCAAGTCTCTGTGTGTCCAGGGATGCTATCGTCATGCCAGTAGGACAGAGAGACAGGGGGTGGGTGCTCTAGGAATTATATATTGAGGATCAAGGAGGGTTGGGGGAAGGGGTGGGAGGATGTGAGGGATGTACTGTGCTACTGTATATGTGGTCTGACCCCAGGATGGCTATTTAACTACTTACCGGCAGGCGCGGTGTAGCGAGGAGCCCACCAGCAGAAACAGGGAGGATGGAACACAGTGCTAATGACCGTGCCTGCATTAACATACACACGGACTCGTGCACATGCAATGACAGACCAATACGCTGTTGCAGACACACACACACACGCAGTCGCACGTGATAGCAAAGAAAAGTAGACCGGGCCTTGATGGGTTAAATGGCCTTGTCCCCCCTGTGTTGAGAGGGAATGTGCTCCTGTGCTGTGAGCGATCGCTTCCTCTCTCTGGGGCTCCAGCATGGGGCCAGACTGGTGGCTGTTAGCTGGAGATGGATGACTCCTCATCCTGCCCCTTCCGACAAGTAGAGCGCACAGGCAGAAAACAACACAGAAAACCTGAACGTGCAGCCAGGAGTAGCACCTTTATTTATACAGTGGACAGAAAAAGAATAACCAATGGACAAATGACAAGTGAATCTCATGCGTGAATCAGCTTAAGATACTGTAATACCTAAAACGACGATAATTTAGCGCGATAGCAAAAATAACCTGACCTCTGACATGTCAGCTGTGATGGACAGATGGAAAATGGACACATACAGTAGCACAGTAGAGATAGTACCTCCTACCTGCCGACATTTCACCACACGGGGGACAATATAGGGAAAATATTCATGTATTACGCAAAGTGGATGATACAGATGAAATCTTCTATCAAATTTTCTGTTATTTGATGTTGTGATGTGGTAGATAATGGGGAAATTCAGTCGAAAAGAAAACAGAAACAAGATGAGATCTGTTTTAGCTAAAGCAGTGAATCAGATACCCGATAAGGTGTTTCGTCACATTGAGGCAAAAATCTGGAAAATCCAACATTGCCATAAATCGATTTGTAGCAACACAAGCGATGGCACCTCAGGGCCAAACTACCGTCTAACATGACAGAGCTATTTGATCTGTTTCAAATTCAAAACTCTGAGTGTATCAGTGCAACAGGCTTTGTACTCCAGCGTGGGGTGTTCCTATAATGAGCTGTCCACCTGAGTCATTAAACTACTGTTGTTTTCTATTCTAATTCAAAAATAAAGGACAATCATGAAACCAAAGCCTTTGAGAAGTAATGTGTGGAAGTGTTTTGATAACACAGATCACATGTGTCAAACTGGTCCAGCGCCTCATTTTATGCATCCTGAAGGAGTTTGCAAAGAAAATAATTTGCATAATATGATTCTATGATGCATTATTGAAGTACGGCGTACCACATGTCCCACAGTGCACCTCGATTTTGCGATCCATGCACAGAAGCATTTTGACACTTTAGCCGCGTGGTTATAACTAGTAATGTTAATAGTAGAGAGGTTGAAGCAGAGGGAAGGCAATTAAATAAACGATGGGAAAGCGAAAACATGATTTTGCTTAATGGAGATAAGCTGTCTTTGTAACGAGGCAGTGGCAGTGCCAGAGCAATGCAATTTACAGTGACACCAATCATGGAGCCATGTATGCTAACCTTCACCAATGAGAAAGCAACAAAGAGTTCAAGGGTTAAAATGCAGGATTTTTTTTTAACAGTCCTAATGCACCCAGTGATGTTTCAGTGACAGCTACCTCGATATAAACCCGCAAAATCACTATTGCAAAAGTTGGCAAATATCTGTCATTTATCTATTGCGAATTCGCCCAATTACATGTATTCTGTTGACTGTACAGTACCCCGATGACTGATTACGTCTAAAGAAACAGAGCTCAAACACAGAGAAAGGAAAAAAAGCATGGCATTCTGCTCGGTCCATGTGTGCGACCACATGAGTTACTGCACTTCATCTCCACTCTACATGGTCCAAGAACGGAGGTCACCCTCAAAGCCCAGTACAAAGAGCGGTCTGATCCTGCGGTGTTGACTTTAACATAATGTCCCGCCTCCCGTCCGCAATGTTCAGAGAGGCCTGAACAATGTATCTAAAGTGAAGTTTCTCCCAGCAGGTGGAGGTTCAAACGGGTCCCAGACCAGAGGCACCTCGGGAGGGATCGGATGGCTGCCGCCTTTAGGCCTGGCCAAAGTTTGACCCGCACGGAAAAACAGGCCTGTTCCAGACCATTGCTGCTTTCCCCCTGCTAAAACAACACCAGGGAAAGTGTGCGTCAATATGGGTATAGTTTTGGGTGTTAATGGTGTGTGTGTGTCTGTGCGTGTGTGACCGCATTCTGAGTTGAGTGCTGAAAGAAGGGCATGTAAAGGTGTATGTGCACCTGAAAACACTGACCCAAACCTGGGTAAACACACAAATGGCCACCTCATGGGTTTCCTGCTTTGAACTCATGTGACGTGCAACTGAATGTGTCAGTGCACGAACATATGACTCGTGTGTGTGTGTGTTTGTGTAGCTTTCTTCACGTGAGGTCAGAGGTGTTATTTATATAGATGAAAGCATGATGTTAAAGTTGCCTTATACTCAGTACTCTTAAAGGTTATACTAAAGACATTAATGCATAAACTTCCATGAGGATTTTATATCTTATATCTCCTTATATCTCTTTGCTTTAAGATGGTACAAGTTTACTTTTGAGTTTAGTTCAGAAGGTACCTTTTAGCATTTATTTTTATTACATTTAGGCTTAACAAAACACTGTGAGCAGGTCAGACATGCGATAGGGCTGGGACTACTGAACATCTTAACAGCCGTTGATGGCCACCAGCTGCTAGGCCCCGCCCTTTGGTCAGTGACTGATGGGCCAAACTTGACCTTCTCTCAGAGCTGCGAGGGGGGACGGGGCTGGGGGATTGAAAACATCCTCTCGGAGTGATGGCTGTTTCAGGGGCTGGAGACACGAGAAACATGGCCTGCCAGTCACACACTCTCTGTGGTATCAAAAGGAGCCAGCAGTGGCATGCCAGACATGTCACCCATGTGCCAGGCAGACTTTGCAGGCCAAGCTGAGCCAGCAGGACACCACTGGTCACAAACTTTACCTGATAGAGAGAGGCTATGATTACAAAGAGGTAACGGCGATGTGAGGTTTTAAGATTAAAAAATTTCACCGCCGATTGCAGTGGTACGGAGATGGTGCTGCAGCTGAGCTGGCTGCAGAAAGTGAGACTGCTCCGCTGTGGATTCTGCCTCTTGGATTTAATCCAAGATTCAGCAAGACATCTGCTCTATTGACAGAAATGTCACAGCCTGGTGACTGACGAAAAGAAAGAAAGTATGCATGCTGTATGTCTATGTTTAGATACAGGAATGGTCCAGAGATCATATTCTTCAGCACATTATACTACATATGAGAGGTTTTTCAGTACATGTAATTACATTTTTGATCCTGTGATAATTGTCTTGGCAAAACACGATTATATCCGTTTTCAGCAAAAGCTACTTATTGTGCTCATGAAGGCGATCAGTGGCCCTGGCTGGTGATTAGTTACTAAATCAATATAGGGCTAGTAATGACACGCAACTACAAAACACAGACACACACACACACACACCCCTGCACATAAACAGCTACTAAAAATCCTGTTTCAGTGTGTACAGTTTTCTGTGGTTTGAGGAAACACATGAAAAAGAAGGGCAGAGGGAAAGGGGGGGGCACAGCAGTGAAAGCGCCTTTGATTGTAATTGACAAAAAGCCAATTTTGGGGATATGGAGGTGGGTTATATGTGGGCTGGATGTGTTTGATTTGCCGTTGATTTGCAGAGTCCGCAGTTTAAATCAGCAACATGAACTGTAAAAAGGCATCTAGAGGTGATTCTGCTTTTTCCTTTTTTGGGAACCATGAGTCTGAGACAGAAAAAATAGATCATAAAAAAAAGCAATTTTTTGTTTTTCTAGAATTCTGGCCTTACATTTAGGTATATATTTATAGCACATTTGAACCATGTGTGGGAAAGTAAGTGAACCAGTGCAGTTTACAGGGGGCTTTGCAGTCTCATGCCACCTCAAGAAGTCGTCCTGGCTTCTCCCTCAGTTTCCAGGTGATAATGTGGAGCTCGGCTGATCAAATTGCAGCTGTGGTTGGCGGGGGCCTAGCAGGAAAAGTGACATGTGAAAGTGTCACAGAGCTCTGGGGTCATAGCGTGGCGTGGAGAGCTTTCTCCCGCTGTAGAAACAGGTACGATAGAGCGAGCTGCACAGTCCCCACTGAACAAAAAGAGGCCATATGTGACTTGGGGATCGGGTTGAGTTAGCCACATATAATGTTAAAGGGGACATCTCCTGATAGTCATGCTTGAGAAACAGCATGAGAAAATGATGTGCACCCAGGTGGTCAAATGCTCTTTTTGTCTCTCAGCAGACAACCAGTGCTGCTTTTATTGCTGTTCATCACTTTAAAGGAGGACCCATGGCGGGTGTTTACGGTTCCTCGCTTCCCCTCAGTTCTGCATGCTTCCATGCTCCCCTCGCCAAACGAGCGGGAGCTTTTGTTGTAGAATGGGAAGTGAAAACTTGTAAGGACTTATAATATATGGTGTGTGAGTAATAAACCATACATCTATTCAAGTCAAGCTCCTCGGAGTCCATACGTATTCTACACGCCTCTCACGAGGACCCCATATGGGCACCCAATTTAATCTATACAATAACAAAAAAGAACACTCAATTTGTTTTATGCCATATGATATGTATACAATAGTGGTCCTATTGGGCACACAGGCTGGAACATATTGTTGCCAGTCATTAGGCTCAGATTAATACTTCCATAGATATACATAAAACCCAACAGAATGATATTGCTCTGAGTTGGCATCCATAAATTGTGGAGATATAGTGTCGCTAGATAGAAGGCATATGGCCATGGTAGGACACTGCTCTTTGTAATTGAGCAGCAGAGCAAGCAGTCCATAAAGATGCCAAGACATAGTTAAATATTTATGTAGATGAATGGAGCAATAAATAAATGGTTAAATGAATAATGGCTCGACTAACGTGATCGCAATAGATAAGTCATGTTTTATTCAGGACCTCTAACCCGTTTAAAGAGAAAAGAGGACTTTATTCTAATGAGTCGTTTGTTTAAATTCCCTCTGTGTGAAAGTAAAGAGATGGTATTTTGTGCAATTTAAATGCTCAGTTTAATAATCTTATGGCCTTAATAAAGTTCTGCACACACCCCATTATGCAGGCCTACTGTACAAAGTTGCCTTTGGTGATTTCAGGTAATATCTCTTGGGCTTAAATCACATGTTTCCTTAAAAAAAAGGTCACTGCAAAGTGGTTACGTTGTAAAATCAGAGTTAATCAGCATAGCTCCCAGCTTCATATTCTCTGTATTGTAATATTAGTGTTCCTCTATCTAACAAAACCATTTCCTCCCTTTAAGGACAGATGAAAGTCTCCCTGTGCTTTTCTTCTGTGGGGATATTGTATGTCTCTGGGCTCCCCACTGAGCTTGACCAGATTGCTGTTTTGGCATGCCCTCTACAGGCTGAAACTGGAACTGAGGGTGAACAGGCAAGAGGAAAACCGTCCTCTGAGATCATCTTTTCAAAAATGGCTATGGAGGGGTATGAACAGAGGTGCTATTCATCAGAAGAAAACATTTACTCTGCAAATTGACAAACTATATTTCTACAAATCAAAACTCTCCTTTGTTTTGAAAAGCACTCGCCAAAGCCAAAATCCAAGAAAGTGGTCAGTGTTGTTACTGCATTACGCTCAGAGATACTTTCCCGAGTGGACACGAGGGGAAAGCTGTCAGCAGCATGGACACAGAGTCCCACTGTGAAGTCAGGACCACATCAGACATGAAGCTGTCCACAGCATGCCAGCAGGATTTCACTCTTTGTCCTTCAGCCTCTTCTGCCCATGGATGAAAAGATTCTTCCATTGTGCTGTTTCACAGTCGCCAGTACATTCTGTCATAATCTAGCTGCGTCGATAATTTTCTTAACAAGAAAACCCAAAGAGATCCACACAACCGGACGGTTAAGGGAGATATTTTTATCACTGTATATTTATGTTTCTAACAAGGCGACGGTGTGAAGAAGAGCTGATGTTAAATTACATTCGTTAACATTCTGAGATGTGGTCTCAGATGACTTTCTCTTGAGTCTCCCTGGGGCCCCGGGGGTCCCTAGACAGCCCACATTTTAAGACCCAACCGTAAGAGCTAATTTACTGTATATGCAGTGGAAATAAATGTATAAAAGCATAGACAGAGAGGGAGTGTTAGGAAAAAAAATCTGTTAAGGTAAAATTATGAGAAAGGAAGAAGAAAAAAGAGGAGAAACTCAGCACGATTTCATGATTGGTCTGTAAAAACTGTGTGATATTTTTGGAGGAAATCATTTTCAGGGGGCATTGTTGTTTGTGGTCATGTGCTACTTTGCCTGTGTGTCAATGAGTGTGTGTATTAGTCTGTGTATGGCTGAATGTGTATTTGTCTAGCCTTTAAAGGCTCTGCCTTCCCCTGTGTGTCTTTATTGTGGGGCAGCTGAGGCCCTGCCTGTAGCTCTGTCCAGCACAGAGACTCAGGCACCAGCTGCATTCACCGTCACAGACCTCTGCCGGCCTTTGATGTCCGCTCTGCTGCCCAGCCCCTGACCACAGAGACACCGCGTATCCACCAACCATGCAAAGTAAAAAAAGACAGAAACAACTCACTCCTATTAACATGTTTTTATTATCTAACGGGAGAGGAGAAGTTGTTTGATATCCGTGGACAAAAAACAAGCTGTTCGGGTCCGGGCACTCTGGGGTGTCTGACTGATTGACTGCATGGGCAAAGTTCCCAGGGTCTGTCTTTGTGTCCAACTGCTTTTCAAACAGCCCCAGGCTTGAGAGAGTTTTGCCTCAGGCAGAAAAATGATAAATTAGAATTACATTTTACCAAATCAGAGTGTCTAGGTTTGGACTAGAAAGGTGCAAGAATGAAATGAGATAGCCTTTTATCATGTGGAATCAAAGGACAATGGCGTTGACGTGCATGTATTTGTCCTTTGGACGAGTAATCATATGAATATGCAAAATAAAAGACGGGGCTTCCCGCTGCTGTGTTGATGCAATTGATAGGACACTTTTGAATTTGATTTGGTTTGTATTTTACATTTTTGCACATTAGCATTGAGATGCACAACCTGAGACGCTGGATTCACACGTGATTGTGTGCAGTTTGTCTGCAGAATGAATTTATAATATTATGTATTATGCACATTTATTTTGAAAATTCACTTAAAGCTCATAAGCTAATTCGATGTAGAATTAAGTATGATATATGAATATTACTCTGATCATTTTGCAGGTTGGTTTTGTTACCCACACACAATCACTGCGATGCACTTTCCAAACTTAAGTCAGAGAAGTGCTCAAACTTGGGCACACTTGCCTCCCCCTTTCCGTAGTTAGCTACTTAGAGTATAGACTGTCCTTCAAGACCGCAAGGTGAGTGCAGAGCTGTCCAGCCTGTGATGAGTGGAGCAGAGGGGCCGGCATCAAAGATACGCCTTCTTAAGAGAAAGAAAATGTGTAAAAGAAAGAAGGAGAAAAGAGAGAGAGAGACGAATATGTACTGATGCCGTTATCCTTTTGTGCTTCCGTAATAGAGGTGTGAGAGACAATGTTTGTGTCAAAGCGGCTCAGGTGTAATGGTGTTTCCATCTCAGGCTGTGCTGTAGCGCAGACAGATGACACAGACATCCATGTAAACCCCTGGATAGCAGCTCGCTTCACGATCGTTGTTAGCCTTAAAGCCCTTGCGCAAGCAACTCACAAATGCCTAATGGTCTTTATCATAAATATCAGTACTGCAAAGGTTATAGCTAGATAGATATGTCCCTGTGCCCCATTTAGTTGCATAGCAGACACTTCTGACTGATGCTGCTTTCAAATAGGTAGAAGCACATTGATAGAAGAGGCTTAGAGCTAAATAACAAGTAGGTTACTCTAAGGGTAATCTTAATGCAGGTGAAATATCTACTCTTGTGTAAAGGTTATCTCAATATAACTTCTGCATTGTTCTCTCAAGTCTCAGCAACCTCCTCAGTTAAACTAATGGAAGACCTTGCCATTTTACAATAGTGTGACTTAGAGGCAAGACTGCGAGCGAAGGAAACCGTCTGCATCAACACACGAGCGCAACAAAGATGCTGCAGCTTTCCTCCTCTCCAGCTGCAGGACTGTAGACAGACTATTTAAGTTTTGACTAATGGTTTAGTCGACTGAATAATAATCACATGATAATATCTATTGACTATCATTGATTTGCTATTAGAGGACTAGTTTAACCTTGATTTATAGCACCAGACCTGTCGAGTCCAAAGCCATAAAGGGATCATTGACAAGCAACAATAGCCCTTCTTAACATGCCCCTAAGGTCTCCTTCAGCACCGGATCAATAGCTGACCTCTATAGCCATTATTTACTGGCAATAGCATTTCACCTCTTTGTGGAAATGATGTACAGTATCTGTCTGAGTGGAAAAGGGACACATTGTTCTTAACCTTGAGCTAATAGGCTTAAATAGTCTGCAGTGACGGATGTGCAGCAGAAACAAAGACAGGTGTAAAAGCTCAATATATTTATCTTTGACTACATTTATAGGGCTGCAACTAATGATTATTTTTATTTTCTTGATTGATCTATTTGTCAATAAAATATCAGGAAATTGGGCATCTGGTGGCCTAGTGGTTAAGAAGCTGTAATCTCCACATCGCTGGTTCGATTCCCCATATTCCTCCCCTTGTTTCCTATAATCTCTCTACAGACTGCTTTTCAATGAAGGCACAAATGTCTGAAAATATATGGTATATAACAGAGAATTATGGCTAATAAGTAAACATGAGAGTAACAATTTCCCTTGAAATTACTCATTTTACCAACAGTCCAAAGATATTCAGTTTATAATTATATAAAACAGAGAAAAGCAAAGAAAGTGAAAAGCAGAAGTCTTCACATTTAATCTTCATTTTGGTGTTTTTAACTCACATGATTACTCAAATATCCAAATAATAGTTTCACCCATTCATAAATGTTCCCTGTTAATTCTAACTACCTTTTAAGCAGGGGATGTTAGCATCAATGCCACTATGACGATAAACTTACTAAACTTCTTCCTTGCAAAGTCAGCGGTGGAAGTGTAAGGAGAAAAGGAATATAATCTTTTATTCTCGTTGCTATTTTGTTGAAACAAATTGTCTAATTCATAAAAGTTAGTAGTGGGCTGAATGCTGAATTTTTCTAAATAATGTACTCTATGTAGAATGAGCTAATAATGGCCAAGATGTCTGTGCAGTGGTTTACAAACGTGCTACAGTATCCGAGTCAGTAGTGTGCACTTGGTTATAAAAGCTATGGTGGCTCCCCATTAAAGGAGACCTGGGGGGACACGGTATCTCTCACCAAGTGACCTTTATTATGAAAAGAGCCAGTGGGTCATTGGATGTGACACATATGTATTAGGCTGATTAGGGCTGTGGCCCTGACCGGGGTCCGCAGGTGTCCAGCAGCGTGACACCAGCCTTTCTCTCTGTCCGAATTAAAAGTAAATGACATAGATGTGACCTTTTTAGTTAGAAGAGAAAACGACTTTACTTGCTATCCGGATGAGGAAAGGTCGATTGTGTGGTTGTACACAGTTTCCCTTAAGACAAAGTGAGGAATGTCTGCTTTAGAAAACAAAACCAAAAAAAAAGTGATAACGCTGCTTAGACTGCATTTGAAGGTAATGTTGATTTGATAAAGGGATACTTTTTTGTATAATGCAAACTCTCAACTTCCCAAAAGGTTGCATGTGCACGTGCTCATGCGTGAGTACATGTCTGCATGCGGTGTGTGTGTCTGTCGGTCAAAAGAATCCACTCAGACAGGTGATGTGGGTGAGCAATCCATTAGAAGGATACAGAATCCCTGCCTCAGCAGCGCACAGTTTGAGTGCACTCAGCAAGACCTTGACGGGCCCCAGAGCCAGGGCCTGTCAAGCCAGGAGGCAGAGTGATGGAGAGCCCCCACCATGGTGCACTGGACCCTGGCTCTCACCCACGCACTGCCACTGAGGCTGCACACTCAGGGGCCTCTGGTCACTGCAACACAATCCAGATGTACTCTACTGTGCGTGTGGCTGAGTGCAGGTATGTGTGCGCTGGGTGTTCACGTATGTTCTTCTCACTAAAGGTACGGGACTGTGCCAACAAAGGGTCAATGCAGATTAAGATATTTCCTGCCAGTCTCCCGTCTGTTTGTCTCGGGGGCTGTAGGAAAATTCACTCAAATCCTTAAACCTTGTCAGACAATGACATGCAGTCCCAGAGGACATTGGGCTTTAACTCTCAGGGACATTAATGAAAAGGCAACTAGCTCCCTGAAGAAATACCGCTAGCGCTGCCAGATAATGGCCTCGAGGGACTGAAAGCGGGGCCGTTTCTTGTATGGAAAGTTTGCGAAAGCTGAAAACTCTGTTGTTTTTTTTAAGTCATCATTACAACTGATCTGACATAAGCAATCATTAAAATTTACAAGAACTAGACCCGACAAAGTGTTCAACAGACAGTCTTTGTTTGTGCAGACAGATTCTTGTCAGGAAACCGACGTGCTTCCTGTAGTGATTGTTAACGAAACGAAAACTAGCATTAATGATTTAACATAGAAGTTTGACTCAGAGTGCATCATTGTTTGTGTGTTTTCCACCCTTGTGCACATACAGTTACCTGCCAGACGTCTGTGTACATACTTGTGATGTGTGATATACCTCCTTAATGTTCAGTAACATAGTAAATGATTTCAAATTAGCAATAAGCCATCGCCACGGTGAACACAATGCTGCTCTTATTATAAATCAGATCTCAGAGGACTTATTAAAGCAAAAGGAGAAGCTTCGACTTCACTAATTGGCGCAGAGATTTTTTAAATAAGTGTGTGAGATTCCTTCTTCACCAATTGCAGTGAATAAAGACACTCTGGGTTGTTATGAAACTGAATCAATAATGTAGAGCACTGCTGTGTCTTTATTGCATATCTGGGGAGCTACCGATTCATAAGGAAAAAAAAAACAAAACATATTACATTATGGGATTTGCTTGCACAGGGGTTTGGGTACTGAAATAAAAAAATATGTCTGACATCAAAATCTTTTGTAAATATGTCTGTTAATTTATTGATGCGTGCATCTATAATAACGATTCAGTAAAGATGTGAAGTTATTAAGAAGCGATCCTTAGTTGCTGCCACATTGCTAATCACAGCAGTGTCTGAGGAACACTTGACTTCAACTCAGAGCATCAAATTATTAAAATAACTATCAAAGCTGTACTGTAGATCCTGCGATAAGCCAAGATAATGACAGCAGTTACTTCAAAAATACAATACATTAACATCCTATCACCATGTCATGATATCGCTGGGTTTTTATGTGTTTGTGTGTGTGTGTATGTGTGTGTGTGTGTGTGAACCCTACCAGCCTGAAAATCAGTTTGGGCTGTGAAATCCCTGTCAGTGCTCAGGGCTTAGGCATTCTGATCTGCTTGGGAAAGCTGCTACACTAATAAGTGGCATTCACCCGGAACGGTCACATTGTCTCACTGTAAATGTCCCATTCATTTTTCACACTTCTGCGTGCTGCGGCCTCGCTCGGCGATATTTCCTCCTGAAATCAACAGCAACCACATCATCGCATCAGCTACATGATCTCTTGGCAAAAATCCCTAATATCTATCCAGTAAGACCTGACTGCTGAAGAGGGTTTTTCATGAAAGAATCGCCTGACGTTTGGGGAAAAACTTGTGTTTGATGTCAAACCCACAGTCAGATGAGGAAAAACGATATAGGTTTAATTTGTGCATCCGGTAATAGAGATGGTCCTGGATTTGTGTAGCCCAGCTGGCAAAAGACTGGAAGCTGGGAGAAACAGTTTGCCTGGTTGTGTAAAAGGAGAAAATTGCTGCTTCATTTACATGTTATCTTGTTATTTAAAAGATAATTCTGGTTCATTGTGACCATTGTTTCAAGTGATTATTGATCTCCTTACGATTCAAACCTTTGTGCTAACGCTAACGCTAAAGACACCATTCTCATTTCACTGTGATGGCAAACATTTCCAAAATATTGTGCTGCTCCTTTAAACGCTTTGGGCTATGACCCCCACATAGTGTAGATTTTGAAGATTTCGCCATCAAATATTTGTACAGCTGTATACTGACGGTTGCATAAGTTAACCAGCTACCATCAAAATATCATTAACAATAATTGAAACTCTCTGCGGATCCGTGCCCTCTAGGTGTTAGGGCCGTCAGAGTTAGTTATGTAAAGGAGGACATTATGACAGCGGATGATGATGTGTGTGTGCGTGTGTGTATAAGTGTATGTGTATGTGCTTGTGTGAAAGGTGAGCATGGTCGGTAGCTTGGACAGTTCGCGACCCAGCGGGGACATTGGCGCTCCGGCTGGGTAGGTAATGATATCAGATGCCACACTCCACAACAACAGGTGCCTTGGCACTGCCACCTTCTACCTCCACGCTGTGTCAATGACATCAACACCGACCCACTGGTTAATTATAGATCACCAATCCCCTGCTCTTCACTGCTCAGCCATGAGAGGAGCATGAGGATATGGGGGAGATGTTCTGTTGAAGCAGGTTGACAGGGTTGGTAAAGAACATGACACCTCACGTTGAATTTTTTATCAGTACACACACACACACACACACACACACACACACACACACACACACACACACACACACACACACACACACACTGAGCTTTTTTGCATCCATGGATACTGTAATCTCAATATGAGATGGATTTATTTGAGGGATTTTTGCCTGAATTTCGAATGATCCAGCAATATAATGCAAGGCTACAACTAAAAAGTGACAGAAATGGTTACCGGTGAATTCTTGCTGGCAAACTGATGCAACCATTGGACTGCGAGCACGCTTAAGAGAGCTTCTGTTTTTGCTTTTAAAAAAGAGGTCACAGATGCAATAATATGTACCACTTTGTTTTATGGCATTCTAGGTTCAGTTATTTTTACCCAGAGTAAAGTAGAGAGTAAAATGCCATTGCAACAACTCTGAAGCTTGGCCCCATTGCAAATGACAGTGCATTGCAGATCATTTGTATACAAGACAGTACTCTGTGCTACAAGAAATGTGACTGATATGTTTACATGTTTATGTCTGCTAATAAACTCCTGTTTCTCACTCACGACTGCGCCACTTTCCCCCTGGTTTTTTTCCATTAAGCACATATGATTTTTATTGTTTCGTACCTCATATGCTCAGAAGCCTTGTGACTAATTCAGTAGAAGTGCTCAGCTCCGGGGTGGAGACTGGGAGCAGATTTAGGTGCAGCATTTGGATGACCATATGGAACTCTTTGTGGCGCCAAGAGACCATGCAGCTTGGAAACCTGATCACCATCTCCCTGGTGACAGCTGGAGCCTTTACACCATCAGAACATTTGTAGACTTCTAATTTGTCATAACCACCTCCTGTGGCAAAGAAATATGCTGCAAAAATTAGGTAAGCAAAGTTTGGAATTTCTGGGACAGAGCAAGATTTTGGGAGCGGGGCCAGGGTAGATAGCGAGGAGAGGGTTAGGACATGGGAGGAAGTGTGCGTCAGTGCATGCAGGACTCTCATCTTATGCTTACATAATTCCCTCTGCACTTAAATTATGGGGGTGTTGTGAAGAGTGTATGTTCGCAACCACATGTGGACATTTTTGTCTCGTCTGTGGCATACGCTCAGACTGCTCTCAGTGTCTCTGGAGGTATGAGAGGGGTTGTCCTTGCTCCTGTCCAGTCATAATTTCACAAGTGCGTGCATGAGTGTGTTTCTGTGTCTGTGTGTGCAGGTCGTGTGCATTTACCTCTGCACCTAGTGGTTGTCAGTCAAGCGCAAGCTCTCTCTCTCCCTGAAGTCCCTGAAGAAAGCTACTGGTTCCAGTAGCTTGTCAGTAAATATATCCCATTAATATTTCATAGAACTGTTTTTTTTTTTTTTTTTTGCAGCTTTCTCTCAGTGTACCTTGTTGTTTCTCCCCATTTGTCTGAATGGACCGTGTACCTTATGCTCATCAACCAGAAAATACCCTCCCCTCATTCTCCGTCTCCAGTGTGTAAAGTGTTTTCTGCCTGAAGGCACAATTCTCTTGTCATTGTTGTACACTCAGGGCCTTGTTGCAGTGTGATGTAATTGTTTTGCTCTGAGACCTTTCACGTTGCACGGTGAAAACAAAGGATGGGTTCATGATCTCTACAATTCTAAACCCTTTACGCTCACAGTTAGAGTGCTTAAACCATGATTGTTTAGCTAACAAATTAATGACTCTCTAACAAAGGCTCACAGTAACAGAACAGTAATTACTTGAATACAACTCGGATATCAGCGGTCGAATTGGCGTTGTGGGCCTGTGACGCTGGCAGTAAACAGAGACTCAAATTCTCATTGCACTTAGACGAGCTCTGGGAAAGGCTTGTAGACTCGCATTTTCAAGTGAGAAATAGTGTTTTTTTGTTGCGTGGTGGTAATGCTCTCTAATGCTGATGGTTGACTCTCTGCAGGCAGTCTGGCAATTCTCAGGTGGGCCGTCCAAACCCACTAGCTGAATTAAGTGGATGTGGCTGTGAGATTTTTAAAGTGCGTCACAGCATACAGACTGTTGGTCTAGCGTGACATTACTTGGTTGTTAAGTGTTCTTCAGCGGATTACAGCAGGCTTTGGCATGTTTCTGACAAAGCAGAATGGGGCCATCAAATCCAGTTGGCCTGATAGTGGACGGAGTAGTGATAGATTCTGTTTCTGTTCATTTGGTTCAAGCTGGCACCTCTGGGAGAACAGCAGACAGAGAAATGTCCAAGTGGACATCAGGGAAGGGTTTAAAAAACAATAGATGGGAAGCCAGGCGTTAGGAAGCGTAAAATGGAAGCTGTGTGGCTGTGTTTGGTCCACAGTAAGCGTGATACAAAGTGGTCCATATAAAGTCTCAAAGCCCATTACTGTACATCTGCAGGGCATGTTTTGCCAAAAACAGACAGCTGTATTTGTGTGAGTGACCACAGTGTGTAACAATGTCTTTTTCTCCTCCATCAATGAAAACAACAAGGATGCACTGATCCAATACACCAGATCAGTATCAGCGCCAATACTGACCTTATAACGAGGCAAGACGTGACCAATTCACATGAAATATAATGTCTTAATGAAATTAAGTTTCTGCTATCAGCAGTTCATTCAGTCCTCAGTGCTTCCCTGCAACACACACACACACACACAGACACACACACACACACACACACACACACACACACACACACACACACACACACACACACACACACACACACACACACACACACACACATATATAAAAGAAATAATCTAAACCCAGACTAACAAGCCTGAAAGTGCATATCACTTGACTATTCACATCACTGGGCATGCATGCGCTGTTGTTCAGTGTTTGCCTCCTGCGCTTGTAGGCAGTAGCAGCTTGAATGCAGAAAAAAAAAAAAAAAAAGCAGAATTTAATTGCACTACAGCTGCTAACATAGACAAGGTCAGCAATGCCTGTGATTTGTTATCCATGTTGAATTAACTGCTGGTAGTCAAGGCTCATAGATAAATACAGGCTGATGTTTAATTTCTTTCAGAAAAGTATCACATGATACAGGTGTGACGAATCAGAAAAGGACACGTTGTGATTGATATGACCCAATTAGGAAGCGAATGTGGGTGTCTACATCATTGTTTCCAAAAGTCTCTGTTTTCACCCAGCTGGACTACAACACAATCCCAGAAGTGAAACGGGATCAGCATCTTTCCCAAAAGTCTCTGTTTTATGGGTTCTAGAACGTCTGAAGCAGAGTAATGTGGATGTTAGGTGTAAACATAGCAGCGCCTTTTAAAACAAAAATATGCTTGCATGGCTGAAGCCTAAGCGAGGCAGTAAGCTGTAGCTGTGTTACTTCTTTCATTTGTTCTGCGGTTTCTGAATAAAACCTGTCAAACAGCCACCAATCCTCAACCAGTCATTTCCTGACAAGAAAAAGAAATCTTGTTCCATGTTAGCAGCCAGGCACAAAAGTCAGGGTGAGAGCAAAGAAGAGAATAAAGGGAAAGAAAAGGACTGGCTTTAGAAAAGCTCGGCTTCAGTGGCAGGCTAGCTGGACTGTAACTTAGATATGTAGTTTAGAGAGTGAGAGAGAAGGCTATGGATTTTAATCCGTCAGTCGATAAAGGTCAGTGCTCGAAAGGGCTTTATTCCTCAGCTCCACATCAAAGTGTAAATCCGCTGATTGCAGGCCCTGAATGGGAAGACAACAAGGCTCCATTTGTGGTCTGTTTCTATGGCTCAGTGTGTGTAAGACCCCGCGTGCATGGACCCATAATACAGGGGGTTTCTATCAGGGGCCCCCTAGATCAATGGGCCGCATGACCTTTGCATTGTGCTGCCGGCTTGGCCCGTGATGTCATGCCATCTATCCGGTGCTCCACTTAAAGGGGCGAAAGAAAAGCAAGGCAAAGTCCCACACCTTCCTCCCACTGAGCCACAGAAAAGACAGCATGAAAGGCATCATCTGCAAATGTATCCACCTGAAACAGGATTTATTCCTCCCAAAACACACCTTCACAGATTAGGGCGCTCTCTGAAAAGTGTGTAGGTGTTCGAAATGAGATGCCTGCTGGTTAAATGCAGCATGGTACGACGACAACTGAAGGTTATTGCTGAATCACTATTTGAATGCATGTTTGCTGACGCTAACAAAAGTCTCGTTGGCTGATTCAGATCAGCCCTATCACTTCTGGAGTGTTGTTCTGCATTGATCTATGGCTATTGAAATTAAACATGGTGCAGCCGAGACTCTGAGCCAAGAGACAAGAGAAGCCCTCTCATTGTTCCCAAGTGAAAGGTCCTCTTTATAGTGAGGAGAGACGATGGCAGCTGGTAGGTTCTTCCCTCTATAGAAGATAGAGCACTTTCACAGAGTTGTGGAGTGCATTTGAATGGAAATCTAAAGAGGTAGGCGTGAACCATTTGTTTTGCTATGTTTGTGTTTGCTGTCAACATGTCTGTCTGTGTTGTGGGGCGGCCTCTTTTTACTACACAAAGTGGCCAACCCCCCCACACCCACACGACCCCACCAACTCTGCACCCCCCCCATACCCAGACTAAATCGCGGGGGAGGAAGACTTGCCCCAAAAGAGAGTGCCGGAGCCATCTTTGTGGGCAGCTTTGTCATGGCGACAGATGTTGTAATTGCCAACTGATGGATCACATGTCAAGGACGTCATTAGGATTTTGGTGGCCAGGCTTATTGGAAGAAGAGAAGGGCTCAAAAGACTGACTGGGAAAAGATGGAGCTGGCCCAGGCAGGAATGGATGGCAGACCAGGTCACATCTATCAACCTTTTGACTGCAGCCAGGGCGATTAATAATGTGATTGGCCACGCGTTAGAGGAGACACCATTGAGGAAAAAAAGAGTCTCTTCTTCTGCCTCCTTGTGATGGTATGAAAACTTTAAAGGATGGGGTGTATAATCAAAACGAGCCTGCTATGGTTTCCTAGAAAGCCTTATATCGCACATCGACATTGCGCTGCAAGCAACAGATTTTGGTTGATAAATGATGTGCATGCTCCCACAGATCACAGAGTGATCCAAGGTTAATTTTAGTGGAATCAGAAAACGGAAAGAATTAAAAACTTAAATGTCGATGTCTCAGCAGCTTTCAATTCTAGGTGTCGCCTCAATGTAAAAGATAGTGGGGCCCCCTCAGAGAGCAGGACGAGGCTTCTGAGGGGCCCAACCCGGAGAGGCACTATTCTCTGGTGGCACATTCAAGGTCATTTAAGCGAGTGTCCCCACGTTCTACGAAGTGTCACTACACCAAAGTAAATTGTCAGTTTGTTTATACGTGTCATTTGATTGTGTAAGGCACCCTCCAATGCACACACACGCACACCCACGCACACACATATGCACTCACCAAAAGCTCCCCAGAGGTCAATTAGTACAGACATGGGGCTTTCAAACAAAGGGTGCTCGTGGCCCAGAGCAGCCAAAGGAACCACATAATTAACAGTTATAAAGTACTTTACTTTGCTAATTGAATTAGTTAATCCTTTTATCAGTGATTCTTTGTTGAAGGGAGTCATTACAGGGCTCCTCTTCCAGTGTCACACATGGACTAGGGCTCCTCTTCCAGTGTTAGGGCTGAATGGCTGGTAATGGAGCTTCAGAAGTGATCTGATCTGCGATGGCTACAAAGACACTCAGTGTGCTGCGAGAATTACACACCGTATCTGACGTCTGTGGACTTGCAGAATAATGGCATCAAGAAAATGCTGTCATATGCTAATTTTCCTCATTAACCTGGATCTCGGCCTCGGTAAGGTGTCGGGATGTTACGGAGAATAAGTGTTTGAGACGATTTGGCTTTTTTACTTTTGATTGTACAACCACTCAACACGAAACGAGACATGTACAGATCAAATAAATTTGAGCATATGAGGTTTCTCGTCTCTGATTAAATGGGGATGTTTGAAGTCACATGATCATTTTCATGTGCTGCCAAGTCCATTCCCTTTGTCCCCTTTGGAACACCACCCCCTCTGCCCAAAACCCATATCTGTCTCTGCACTCCGGAAATTATTCAAATGAGCCGAGCTTGCCGTTGCATTTATTTTACAGCACCACTTGAAGCTTTGGCCATAATGTGCATGTAATCCTATGTGATGTAGCTGCACAAGGTGTCACCTCTTTTCAGGTGCAGCACCTTTGAACATCAAATCTTTTTTTGAAAATGTTTTAATAATCAGCTCCACCGCCCCCTGTCGGGCGCTGAACCCGACGCCCCGGGTTCACGGGGAGTCACTAGACAGACGCCCTCCGGCCCTCGCCTTCACTGTACCTACAGAGGCATTTAACTGGCTGCTAGGGACATAAAAGCACACACATTCAATCGCAGATCACTCCTAGAAATACACACAGGAGAAAAAAAGGCTCTGTGTGTCTGCCGTCACCCCCATTCTATATTAAAGTGGCACACAAGGTCCTGCTGATTGCTACAAGCCTTACAGTCACAGCATAACACCATTATAGATGAATGCGCTGGGCTGAAGATAGATTTCATAGCTACCGTATGTAAATACTCTGGCTCACAGTTTGCAACACCTTCATATTTGCTGTGGTACATTTTATTGACCAAACACAAGTGGTGACAGAGTGTTTGTACAGAAGGATGGGCCATTAAGCAGCAGCCATTCTTTCTGATCCACATTCACAGCAGTTAATTCACATAAAAACACATCATTTCTAGCCAAAGATACTGCATTAGCTCAGCCTCTGTATCAAGAGGCCGGACGTTTTGAGTGCTGTAGGTCAGTGCCAAGAAAACCAGTATAGAGTTTGCAATCAAACAACAACTCCTCATCTGACCAGATGGCTGATTGTTTGCTTGTGTGGGGAAAAAAGCATATCTCTGATTGCAATCACTCTCAGCCATCGCGGCTTCATTACGCAGAGTTGGAAATCATGATGACGCAAATGCACAAACACCTGTTAGTTACAGTTAATCTGGACTATGTGCATCTTCCCAACATGTCAAGATGAAGTCTGGAGACGTGTCACTCTAACACTGGAGAATTAGCCCCTGCTTCATTAAATGCACCTGCTGAAGCATCCCCCAACACCCTCCAGCCATTCATCCTCGGGTTAACAAAACTGACGAACACACACAAAAAACAACACCAAACTACAGTTTTACTTCAGATGTTGTCCCCTTTCACCAGTGCTCTGTGTAAATTATACACAACGACTCAAACTAAATTACTTACTGTTTGTACAAGACAGTGTTCTGAATTTTTAATGTGGCAGCGCACACCTGAATAACATGAACCTTTAAGATCTGAATGCTTCATACTCTCTTTGTGCAAAAAGAAGGTACAGTGGAGCATACTTTAAGTACTCAAGTACTCTGCTTAAGTACATTTTATGTCACTTTATACTTCTACTTGGGAAATATTGTGCTTTTACCTCCACTACATTTATTCGCTACATTTATTTTATGACTATAGTTACAGGTTACTTTGCTAATTATTATTTTACATGCAAATCATGTTGTGAGCTTATTAAATATGACGTTCTCAACAGTATATAATGTCATTTAAATTAGCGCTAGCTCAACTTCACACTGAAGCAGTAATGGATCAATAGCAATAATGCAATAAAAACAACAATGTAATGATAAAGAGGGTCATATGTCTGGATAACAAATACTTTTACTTATGATACTTTGAGTAACAAATCTGTACTTCTTAATACAATGCAATCAATGCAAGACTTTTACTTGTACAACAGAGTATTTTTCCACTATTGTATTACTATGTTTACCTAAAGATTAGAATATTATTTACACTATTGGGTCTGAATGCATATTAAATCTAGTACATGCAAAATATTATTTAGAATTGGTAATCTGAAACTGTCCAAGACAATGTAATCTGTAATATAACCCACATAACTTCAGGCTATAGGATCGAGTTTACAAACTCTCCCAACCATGAATAAATGGCTCCTCTATAATTTCTGGCAGTCTTTGATGGGGATTTGTGCCCAAATGAAAATGCATCTGAAATGAGCAGCCCTCTGTGGCCTCCACAGTGTGCAAAGATGGCATACAGCAATAATCTTAAAAAATGTAATTAAACACAGATAAGATTAATACAATCAGGAAGAGATGATTGAAAGATGCTGTTGTTGTGTAGGAGGGTGGTGAGGCCCCCGGGCCCATGGGCCCCAAAACGAGGCGGCTAGCTGTGGGGAAGGGGGCCCTTCGCACTGGGATTAGCTTAGCCAGGTGGGGGAGCTCCGTGGTTTGAGCATTTAAATTAGCGGTGAGATGACAACCCCCATTAGGAGGGATTAAAGGCCTGCTGGCAGGCAGAAATGCACTGGCACTGGCAGGGGCATCCGTCACACAAAACCCAAGGCGATGTGGCACAAGTCAGTCACTCGACAGCCGCTGTCGTTCTCCTCATCACCACCACATTCGATGTTGTAATTTCATTAATTTTACATTTACTTTGGATTTTTGTGTACTTACACTGTATCTGTGTTCTTCCAGCATAATATTTTTTATACAAAAAGGACTTTCTGGTTCATAAGCAGAAGGATTCATGTTAAAGGTGTTTTATTTTGCTTTTTTGCTGGATCTGAAAACAGCACAGGTGGTTGCACTTTAGCAGTTTAGTACAGAAGTTACATGAAGCCAAATCTGACTGCGTAGCAACTTTGTGTGTGACCTTGCCTCATGGCTCAGTCCTGAAAACATTTTTTGTTCTATGGTTTTTTATTTTTTTTACAGCTGCCTTTTTCATGGCTCCGTTTCAAATGTGGGAGCTGCAGCAGCCCAACTATGCAGCCTCTTTTAAAGTTAATTCAAGAGGACAGCGCCCAGGTTCAGGGGTGAGATTGCACAGAAGCCCAATCAGCGTGGAGGTCCCCGCAGAGAATCTGTCTGTCGGTGGGATTGTGCTAACGTCAAAAAGCTGCAAGAGGAATTACTGGCTTACTGCCACCTGACAATGGCACTTTTTGTTCCTGATGCACTCCCAAGTTCTGAAGGCAGAGGAAAACAAAACAAAAACCAGCAATCCGATTAAAACAATCTCCTTGTGTCCTGATTAACGTACATTTACATGAGAATAGCCCTCTGTGATTAAACAGTGGTAGGTGAGTCCGGCGCCCTATGTGGCGTTATGGCCAGAAGGAAGCCCACAATGCACTGCACTGGGCTGCACGCCGCGAGAGGGGAATCTTCCCTGCCTGGCTGTATCCAGGCTGTTTGGCCTGCTCATCGCCGCTCATCGTAAATGTGTCATCTCTCCCACAGCAGCTTACAAACAAGAACTTTTAAAGCCCACCACCTGCTGGAATAAGAACTGGGATCAGTGTGGGATGAGAGGATCGTATCTCTATGCAAACTAACCGATGACAAGTCCCAGATAGAAACAACGTCAGCCGGGGGTAGAAATCAAAACAACGAACGGGACCCTCGCTCTGAAATATGCATTTTAAAGCGACGATTTATGAT
Source organism: Chaetodon trifascialis (assembly GCF_039877785.1). Taxonomy (NCBI): domain Eukaryota; kingdom Metazoa; phylum Chordata; class Actinopteri; order Chaetodontiformes; family Chaetodontidae; genus Chaetodon; species Chaetodon trifascialis. The sequence goes on from NC_092073.1 coordinate 16,090,353, forward strand.
TTAGTGCTTCATGGTGAAAGCAGTTTCCTTGTATGATGAACAAACAGACATCTACAGTTATGTCCTTACCTTATTACTGAGGTGAGGGCTGCAAAACAAACAATGACAGGCACTGCAAGGGTGTCAGTAACAGCTTGAGATGGCGGAGGGGGAAAAAAACGGAGATGATAAAAAAAGGAACTGTAGACAGACAACGTCAGATGTCACTGCTTGGTATTTCTACAAAGCTCCAGAGAGAGGGGCTAGCCTGGAGCCATCGCAGTGTTCGAGACAAATGAAGTGAGAGTGTGCACGCTCCTGTGCCAACCTGGGCCTTCTCTCTTCCCCTACAGTACGCCGAGCTCTCCAGCGGCAACAGGAAATCAAACAATTAGCAGGAGGGAAATAAAAGGTCCTATTTCACCCTTTGGCACTTGTAAACATGGTAAAAGTGTTTGTTTCGTCATCATGCAAAGTTCTGTTTCCTGCTGTATCTGGTGACTCTATCAAACAACACTTCCTGACAAAGAAAAAATTAAACACAAAGGAATACATAGATATATATATATAGTAAGTGTGTATAAACTGTATGTTATTTATACGTATTTGGGGTAAAGGTATTAAATCTCCACAGGAGAATTCCCAGATTTATAGACATATTCCAACCTCCTTATTTATAATTGACTCAAATGATTAACTAGAATTAATCATTTGCATAATTAATTTGAACATAACTCCCATAAAAGTATAAGTAAGTATACAAACCAGAAATTAAAGACGTAAATGCACAGATTAAACAGCACTTCTTGCTGTTACTTTAATTATTTTCTTCATGTAGTTCAACAGCGACATAATCTCACAAAGTTAATGTTCTTGATACCAAAAACCTGAGTGTCATGAAATAATAACTGAAGTTAAATACTGAGCATGAAAACAATTTCTTCAACAGGCGTCTGATGTACGCACGATTCAGTGGAAGTTCGGACAAAATGAGGATCCACAAATGAATAAAATCATAAAAACTAAACAAGTTTGTGAGCCAAGCCGAATTGTTTATTGTACGTACACTCAGCCAACTGGGTATTGAGGCTACATTTAGAGCTACATGAAGTAGCTTTAAAGCGCAGGGCAAGAACATGAATCTCCCCATATCGCTGCAGAGTTCAACGTGCTCTCTAAGTGGAATTCTTAACTATGGGACCCCTTCACAGCGAGGAGTTTCTGTTTACATAAAAGAGCCGGCCAAGGTCTGGGACATTGCACTCGGGAATGGGGCATCCCAGCTCTCGGTCTAAATGGAATGGAGAAAACATGGACGTTAATGTAAAAGCAGAAAACAAGGAACATGTGTTTTCTTCCTGAGATGAAAGTTTCCAGGCTGGTTTGTTTTAAGTGAATTGAGAGCTACTTAAATGTAGGACAATGTGCTGGACCTGATGTTTACGATTTTCTGTCTTTCAATATGCAGTACATCTGTCTTTACAGCAGTTATGGCTGTTCTAACTGTATCCAATCATGTTTAATTTTTCCTTTTTAAAATGTGCTACTAATGAATTTATTGCATGAATGCAGTAAGTGACACATAGTCATAATACAGTGCACCTATTAGATATGCAACATGTAAAAGTTGGTGTTATAGATGAAATTCTATTATTATATCATATTATAGATATTGGTGCAGCTGCCACTGAGTTTATTATAATTAATGGCTCTATTAGAAAAATAATGTAATTGTAATTTTGCAGAAATTAACTGTAGACATCATTTTAAAGGGTAATAATGATAAACTTTTAAATAACTTTTTGAAGAAGTGTCAGAAATGTGTGTTTAATGTGTCATTTGTAACAGCTATTCAAGATTCAAGAAATGACTTTCAATCTGGAAGCATAAGTATTCACATAACAGTGTGTCTGTACAGTATTAAATGGGGTTTAAGGCTCATTTTAAATTAAGGTAGATTACTGGCCAAATGCATATGAGGGGATTTGTATAATACATGTAACAGTGAAGCTGACGGATATTGGCACGGTATCCTTGCAGTATTGAACTGTTATTGAAAAAGGGATTAGGGGGTGTGTATCCAGGAAAAAATGGTAGAAGTACATCTGACTTTTTCTTTTTCTAAAAGGCTTTTAAAAGATGGTATTGAAGTGCATCGACTGGTCCTGGCTGAATAGTGCTGACCTTAGATGTCCTTCTGCAAAAAGTGACTGGGAGTTATTTGCTCAGAGAACACAGAGAATTACTTTAAGATTAGGAGGGAGTTGGCATGTGATCCTGTAATTTCATCATGTTTTGTGGCAGGTTGGTAAATGCATCAAATTAATAATTTGTGCAGAATTCTACATTGATGGCCACATTCAGTATCATCCTGTATGAGGATATTACATTCATGTATTTTCAAATATGATAACCAATGAGCTAAATACATGCAAATATTATGTAAATGAATAATTTCACAGTAGCATTAATTGCTACTATTGTCTTTACTATTTTTTTATGTCATACCTCTAATATCCACTGTTATTAATGTGTACTTTCCCCTTGTTTGACTCAGTCTGTCTCTTCATATGAAGCTGTGAGCGCTCATACTGCACTGAGTCCATAGAGCCACTGGAGTCCAGCGTTGGCCTGACCTGTCCACATTTTCCCCAGCCTGTCTCTGTGCTCCCAACATCCCTCTAAGTAGTGCTTTACACACAGGCACCCTCTGGGGCTACGGGGGCCACTTTGATAAAGATGGATGTGCTGGTGCTCTACTGCCCTCCAATGGCAGCTGCCACACACACTCAGCGGCGCTCCACTCCACTCTGCCTGCCAGTGCTGGGCAGTTAGCACTCAGCACTGAGAGGATGGACTGGAGACCAGGAGACTGACCAAAGCGGGGCCAAAGGAGAGGGGCCTCCACATAGGAAAACTAGTTCAAGCAGATGATGCCATGCAGGAGAGGCATGTAGTGGAAGGCTGTGAACAGGTGTAAGGAAGCATGCTTGCATGATGGATGCGAAGGCCTGCCACCGCTCCCTCCTACATTCACAACTGCTGATGGTTGTGGTTTAAAAAGCGAAACAGTATGCACTGTTAAATTTGACTCTGTTACTTTCAACTCACTTGCACTCATATGCAAGAAAGCGCAGAGACAAATACATGTGCACATGCACGCACTCACAGACACACAGACACAGACACACAGACACAGACACACACACACACACACACACACACACACACACACACACACACACACACACACACACACACACACACACACACACACACACACACAAGCATGCACACAGAGCCACATATAGTTCATAGAGATAAATGTAGACAGTGTGCTGAGGCCCAGATGGCTCAGTCACAATGGCGGTGCAGGGCAGCCTTTGATGGGTGTGAGTGATTGATTTCAGGCTTGACTGGCTCTGATAGAGTCACCTCAGGAGGCGCCTGGCAACCACAGGCCCACGCCAGAGCCTTTCGGCAAGAAACAAGATGGAGCTGAAATTCGCTGGATGCCCAGCAGCTTCATTCGCGTCCCCATAGAAGTCCAATACATTCTGGGTACTTACAACCACTGGAATTGGATAGATTTTGTCACTGGCTTCAACTTTCAATGGCAAAATGGTTTACAGTAGAGTAATAGGTCATTCAGTGTGTCCCAGCATGTAGCGTCTCAACACAAAACATGTCTATTTTCATTTGTGAACTTTCCCCCCTTTATTCTTTGTGGCAAAATCGTGATTAACTATTAAATCCACGAATAAAGTACGAGTGTTATTAAGTTCTCACAAAAATACTTTCAGCTTCTTTATATCCATATGGCTTTTCCTTTGTTACTTTATGCTCTGTTGAAACGCTGTAATTTGCCCTGCATGAAGATATTGAGCGATAGCTGTAATGGAATATGACTGTCATCTTGGGGTGACATTTTCAGCACTGCCACTGTGCTGCGACCGACTCCGCTGAGCTCGCTGGGCAGGAGGGCACCGTGATCACGAGGACATATTTGCCCCGGAGTCATCTCAGTTACCCTCTACACTATGACATGATTTGACAATCAATTAACCGTCCCCTCGCTAAATAAGACTTCTCGATTCCAAATCCCTCGCTGCTGAAAAGCAGTCAATGCATGACGACGTCAGCATCAGGCTAATCTTTGCTGTCAGAGATGTCAGGGCGAACAAGCGTGTTTTCATTTAAAAAAATAATACATATAAACCTTTCCGAGAAAACACCGCTGTCTTCAACCAGCTGCTGAGCCGAGATGAAGGCTCTAAGGTTCTGTTTTGACTCCTGGGGTCGAAAGGTTTCCTTTGCCAATTAAAATACAGAGATATATGACCTCAGATTCTATTTTATTTTCTATACTGCAGTATGTTCATACATGTATTGAAATATTTGAATGCTGCCATGAATGCTGGGGTCTGTGGAGGGTGGTGTCAAGGGTTGCTAAAAGAAATGTGCCCTAAAAAAGGAAAACAGCCCCTAAAAGTGAAAAATCAGCTTAAATTTGCAATTATGTTTGTATTTCTAATCACACCGCCTAATTGCTTTAACTAAATAAATCACACTCTGATTCACCATGGCAATAGCATTACCATGGTAATAATTACTACTGTGATGACATTGACATCAGGCAGGTACACTTTGCCTCATTTGAATAATTAACATCTTAAGAGCCACTGCTCTTTCTCCTTTTCTCTTTTTTTCTCCCCCATCATCCTCCATTTATACTACTAATTGTGAGTTTATTAAGGAAGGGATTGATGAGCCTTATGCATAATTTACCAATTAGTTCTACACATTTGTAAAATTGCATCCTCAAATAGCACGCGTCACATTTATTTAAGATTAAAGTTTAATGTGTCTTGTTGCTTACGACTTGGAAATTAATTTGTTGAAGAATATCCCCCAGCTATTGTGGAGGAGCTTCGAAATAAATCATAGTTGGTTTCACGGTGAAATGCAAAAGAGAAATATATTGAGCAGTATCACCCAAATTCACATATATTGGACGCATTATAAAGATGAATTTAGAGTCACAAAGACATGGATGAACTGCTGATGAAGCCAGGCCTTTAAAAGAGATAAAGTGATGTCTGCTGACAGAAAAACTAAATAACTTTACATTAGATATCTATAATATGAATTATACTGTAATGTAAAACATGATTTTGAGGATTGCTTTCCCAAAGCAAACCCTCATATCCAAACTTTATTTCAGCTGAGATCAACTGTCTTAAAACAGACATGTAAGAAAAGAGAAGAGGAGTATCAGCCCTGGCTCCAAACAGACATATATCTAACTGGAGACAGAGGGGCAGGCAGAGAGGTGAGAGAGAGGGCAGGGCAGCTCTGCCCGCCTGGGGAGTTTGGCATGTGCCCTCCCCGGGCCTCCCGCAGACCTGGGGTCAAAGTAAATAAAGGGGCGATGTGGACCGCCTCCAGCAACCCCCTTACCAACCCCTTTTCCACCCTTCATCCCACAGCCCAGTAACAGGAATCGGCCTCTTTATCCACTGACCACGCCCTCCCACGGCCATCCATACCTCCACTGCCACATGCCGCCTTTTCTACATTCTCCGGCTCCATGTCCAGACATGAGGCCAAGGCCCTTCTCCACAGTTTGCAACAGCCTGACACCGAAACACAGTCGGGTAGCTGCAGCATACGGCCTCTGGTGGTGGGGCAAACAGCGTTTCTCCATGTGCATGAAATATTCAGACATGCAAACACACTGCCTTCTAAACATGAACACACATACAAAATGTGCACACATGCACAAACACTGTAAACATGCATACATATATGAAGAGGCTTTGCAACGACTTAATGCATGCGTGTAGCCACACACACACACACACACACACACACACACACACACACACACACACACACACACACACACACACACACACACACACACACACACACACACGTATTTGCACTCTGGATTACCGTAAATTAAGATTTTCAAGTGTGGCTGACTGCTCCATCTTGCACACACAAAGGCATGCATACAGACAAACATATGTGCGCACAGACACACACGAGCTCACCAGTAATGAAATCCAGAGCTGCATTTCATTGGAACATGGGTGGAGAAAGTATAGAAACTGATTCTGCATTGAGGTGATGGAGGACAAAGAGTTCCAATAGAGTTCTCATAGATTTAGAGAGTGGAAAAAGGCTTTACACGTAATAAAAACAATAGGTAGCCATGGAGCTTGCTGAGCTCATAGCAGGAAACGCAGGATTTGCAGTGTGAGCAGGGTGTGAGCTTTGTAACACGTTAAAAGTCTATTAGTCTACGGTTGTTGCAAAGGTTAACACTCTCACAGATTGTTCCCCCTAACAAGTTCCACTACATATAATATAATGCACAAATGTTACATCCATGTTCCATGTTTTGTCACCCTGCTCTAATCCCTCTTCACCCAAATTCATCAAACATCTTAAATTATTCAACCCTTTCAACAAGAAACCAGCCATGTCTGACAAAAGGACAATATGCCAACATCCTCTCCAAGTTAATGTCAGGGCGCCGCAGACACATGGAGACCGACAACTCTTCCTCCTCCTCCTCCATCCCTCCATCTCCCATCCCTCCTGCTGGAGGAATTCCCAACCCTCTCTGCAGGTAGCCAGCCAGCCGAGACCAGCAGAACATGTGTTTTCCTCCCCTGGTCAGGTCAAAGTGAGGTCGTTCATTCATTCCCAGTGATATAGCGGCCCCGGCTCTCCCGCTTGCATGCTTATCATGTGCCGCGCCCTCGCAACAGATGATGAATTCCACTCAGCCGATAGATAGATAGACAGATAGATGGATAGAGGAGGAGAGAGGGATGGAGGAGTAAGAGAAAGACAGAGAGAGAGACCCCCCTCCGATGCCTCCAGACGCATCTCGTCCCAGCCAGTTTGCAACTCAATCAGTGACATGTGCGATTTTAAGAGAATTGTATGTTTTGCCACTCTTTCTTTCTTTCTTTCTTTCTTTCTTTCTTTCTTTCTTTCTTTCTTTCTTTCTTTCTTTCTTTCTGTCTTTTTTTTTTTTTCAGATGTTCGAGCCGGGGATGGTTTTGAACTTTGACCGCAAAGTTATGAATTTTCTTTTAAGACTCAGAGGAACCTAAGGAAAATATTTTCGGGACAATGTACACAGGATATTCATGTTTCAAAGCAAGTTTAGATTTCAATAACGTTGGGAAGTCTGGCTTTTAACCACGCTGTTTCCACAAGTTTGTTTTCTTCATTCTTTAGAACATTCATAATATTGATGCAAGGAGTTTAGACAACCCAAATACAATATTGATACACTGCTGATCGTAGGACACTTATTAGCTCATTGACTCAGGAAGAGATCATATTTGCAGATGCCTTTTTGTGCGACTTTATTTTGCCAAAAAACACATCAAAGAGGAGAATTAGGGGCTTTCAAATTGCACACTCTTATTATTGATCAGATGTGCTTTGCTGTACACAGCAGCCTGGCCACATCCCCGTGGCCTGTGATCACGCCAGAGGCAGCCACTCAGGGGGTGTAATGCTTGCCAGGAGGACCAAAGATGCTGGAAGGTATTTTGTACGTGGTCAAAGTGGACCTCGAGGGACTGTATGAAAATTGTGAAGAGTGAAGAGGGAGCAGAAGATTTTATTTTTCTTTTAGTTGAGGGCAGCAGTGCAGTTTCAGAATTGTATACTCTTTGGGAGAGTGTATATTTTATCTCAGCCTTCTTTTGCAATATAGTTGATAGTAATGGTGCACTTTGCTGTATGCAGAGAACAACAGCTGCTATACTTGGCTTTGAATAATGAGCACATTGAGGGTGTACACATTATTATTATGTACACAAGTTCCATTCATATATTAAGGTCTAAGTTGGGGTGTACAAATAAACAAGCGTCAATTTAATACTGGTACATTACTTTATGGAACACTTTATATTAAGGTACACATTTACACTTTTAACTAGTTTCCTATTGGCATGCATATTAGCAGCATATAGGCTCTTTATTAGTCATAATAAAGCACTTACTTAATGCCTTCTTCTTCATGGCCGTGTTCTACAACTATTAAACCCTTAGAGTTTTCCCACAATGACATCCTAATGAGTTCTTATTGATAGTAATTAAGAAGTTGTTGCACATGGCTTTATAATGACTAATAAAGAGGCAACATGCTACTAATGTAATTAGTAATGCTAATAAGCGACTAGTCATGGTGAACACAGTATGTGTGCCTTAATACAAAGCGTGATCTTGCTTTTAGATGTCGTAGGAAGGGTGTTGTTTTTGTAAGCCAAGAGAAGGGTTGAAGTCAACATTAATAACCCTGGGGACGGTCTTGCTACCCTCATCGCACCAATAATTTTCAGACGATCCCTAAAATTGTAGCAAGTTCAAGTGCTTGGCTCACAAAGTGGGATTACAAAGTAATCTGGATAACTTGGCTAATTAAATCCCAGAGCACACTTGAATCTGAAACCTGCAGGGCTAAAGTAAGTTACTTTACTTTCCCTTCTGTTCCAGAGAAAAATCACCCGAAAGACATGCAAGCCCTCGTATCGCTCCCTTACCTTACCCAACGACAGCTGCAGACAAGCTGAGGAGGCTGTAAACCACTAAGGGGACATAAAATAAATAAACAACAATAATAACACTTAGGTATCACAGCCTGTACTTAATGTTTATCAGGTGTCGTGGCGGCCATGACACCGTGCTGAGTAAGATTCTCTACAGGAGGCATCCTCTTGGCCTCGTCGCCAGCATGTGGGCACCAACGGGAGCTGAAAAGGCGAGACAAGAGATTAAGGAGGCAAGAAGCTTTGTCTGTGCACCCTCCCTGCCTCAAACACAACAACCTCTTCATACCCCCCTACCCCCACCCCCCTGCAACACACACATAGACTCTCCCATTTTTTCTTATTACCGTAAGCACAAAGGGAAAAAAGGACAAAGTAGTACTTACTAATGGACTAAAAATGTCCCCAACTCCCTACCCTTTCACTCTGAAACAGCCCGAAAAACCACTCACCAAATCTGTTCTCAGTCTCACCGTAGAGGACATTTAGTCATCATACAGCGCCCTATAAGGAATGGATTTCGGGACATCTTGTGAGACTGGGTGAAATGTGAGTTAATGGAAAGAGAGTCGGTGGTTGAGTGAAGAAGCCAGGCAGAGTAGGTAGTTAAAGAGCAGAACAGTGCCTTAGGGGTACTCAGTGTATCCGGACTCACACTGGGAAAAGTGTATTTATCAACTTAATAGCAGGTGTCTGATTGAACATGACTATGATTACAGTAAGTTGTTCCTCCTTTTGGCTCCTCTCCTCCTCCTCCTCTTCTTCCTCCTCATCATACTCCCCCCCCTTACTGCTCCTCCTGTTTTCCACCTTGCCATCCTCTACCTTCTTTTCAAAGCTACAGGAAGGTGGTATGGTGGGTGTCATCATTGTCAACAAAGCGCGATTTAATAAACTTACAACAGCGTAATGTATTGAAGGCACAGATCATCTAGAATTCAGTTTACATGTCAACAGCCTGTGTGTGCAGCAGCGCTCTCATGTTTCTAATTATCTTTTTATTGAACTTTTACAGTGTTCCTCATTGCAAAGGGCAATGACGGACAGTTCACATGAGCTCGATGTGGAGACAAATCTGGAATGTCAGGAGCGGGGACGGTATTCTGAGAGGAAAAACAAGTGAATAAACATGAAGAGGAATCTGGCTTGTGGAAGATGGGGAGCGGGAGCCATTTAGCTGATAAGGCAGGGAAGGCCCTTCAGGTGTCTCCTGCTCCACTGCTGTGTAAATGAGCTCCAATTAAACAGGCGGCCCCTGGCTCAGGGTCTCCCCGCAGCCCTCCCCAGCCTCCTCAGCCTCCTCCATCCCCTAAGCCTCCCCCAGCCCCTTGCTGCTCGCCGTAAGGCCCAACCCACCCCATGGCTCCTGCAGCTGCTCGCTCACTCCCACTCTCTGTTTTTCACTCACACTGCGTGACCCAAAGGCCTGCTTAACTCGCATGTGTACGCGCAATTGTCTGTTGGTGTGCGCGCCTCTCGATGTACGCCTGTGTGTTTGTTAGCCCTGCAGCATTTCAGCTTATTGTCAACTTGTGATAAGTGACAGCATGGTGGAAATGCTGCATCCCAGTGTCTGGTTGATTTGTGTATATTGTAGTAATTGCTCTGAAACTGGAAACTTATCCTGACTGTTGACGCTCAAACATAAAATGGAAAAATAAGCTTTTACTCCATACTGATCCGAACTTTTTCTTATCTAGACTTTACAACCTGGCTGTTCCCAACCGTTGGAAGAGTCTCCGAACGCTGACCAAACACAACATTAACAGTTTGCAAACATTGTCTGATTCCTCAGAAGGCCTTTGCCACGCAGCAACGGGGGTCTGAGAACAGCAGGTGATTTGGCCAATTAGATGAGGCGGTGATTTAGGTGGCCAGATTGGGAGTGTCACTGTTGGCTGCTGGCCAGGACGCTGGGGTTGCCACCCCTGAACCTCGAGAAGCCATGCCACGAGCTCCTAAATGACCACAGCGAGGGAAGAGGAGGGAATGAACATTTGATGACATGAATGGCATTCAGTATTAGCTTCTTGGTCACAAAGAAGCCTAAAGGGGTTTTAGCTTAGCTATTTCCATTACAGAGCGATCTGTTGATTACTCAAACAATAAAATGTACAAAAATAGCTAAAATGTCCATGTCGGCATCTTACGAGCAGCACATTCCCACAACATTTCTTATTGTATCGTCGTGATGAAAAGTCAGACTCAGCTTTGTCTGAGAAGTGCCATTGTTTACGATGCATGGGTCAGAGCTGCGAGTCAGACTCCAGCGTGAGTGTAACAGATCGCTCCTACCTCCTACTGTACGAGGAAAGCACAATTACCTGTTCTTGTCGTGGCATACAGGCCCTGTCAGCAGCGCCTCGTGCATAATACATACCTGACATTCTGCTAACGTTACCTGCCACATGTAACCAGTCACACTGTAAAAGGTGTTTGTCTGCTCCCCTGCCACTCCAAATGCTAGATATTTAAAATTAATGGCTGTGATTAAGATACTTTAAAACCGGCAAATGGTATATTTAAATATTAAGTCACATGTAATTAAGCAGGGAGAAATATTCATTCCCGTTGTTAGGGCAATTATAACAATTTCCATCAAGGGATTTCTCAGCTTGACTTTTGTTCTGAGCAATAGTGATTAACATTATGGTTAATTGAAGTCATTTTCTAAGACTTGGGGTATTTCTTATTCCCTGGCCTTAGAGAAAAGGAAGCTGGACAGTGTGGACGCAGCAGGCCTGGTGTAGAGTCTTAAGGACATGATTTTCTCCTCTCTGGTTCCTTCCTGTGAGCATATTTAACTGTGCGTAGGGGGGTCGTCCCCATGTGGCTGAGGAGGTCAGTCTCCCCTGTGGGAGCGGTGAATCAGTGGACAGTCGGAGATGAGGGCCCAGTGGGGAAACACACCTCGGGTTTGCAGCCATTTCCTTACATCACTGGGGGAAAAAAGGGATTTGCTGGTGTGATGTCCACCTTGCTGGTGATAACAGCTTTGTTATAACGCACCACCGTAAAGCTTTTCCTTCTCAGACAATCCCATTAAAACTACACCAGTAATTAAGCCATTAACTGAGTGGTGGGTGCAAATTATAGTATGATGGTTAGGGTGTCCTCGACTAATCAACAATACGTTTTGCTTTTTGTCACTTCGACCTTCACTGTGCAGAATAATGTACAGTCCAGATTCTAAACAACGCTGTGTAAACATAAATAAAAACAGGATGCAAAAATTTGCAAACAAACTGTATTTACCCCAAACGTATTTACAAAGTGTTCCTGAGCACATGTATTAATATCCTTTATACACTCATGCGTTCACACAGTAGTGAACCTCGCTCTATCCTCGCTTGTGATCGACTGAGCCTTCCCAGGATGCCCCTTTCATACCCAATCATGATACTATCACCTGTAACCAATGAACCTGTTTACCTGTGGAATGATCCAAACAGGTGTTTTTTGGAGCATTCCACATCTTTCCCAGTCTTTAGTTGCTCCTGTCCCAACGTGTTTGAAACGTGTTGCTGCAGAATAAGCAGATATTTACAAAAGTCGATCAAGTTGATGAGGGAAAACTTAAATCATCACGTTTCCTTTTTTTGGGTATCGGGGGTGTATGTGCAGAGGCTGATTTTATCTCCTGAAAGGTGAAAGTTTCTCACCTTTAATCGGAGTTTAGGAGGACTGTTTCACTACTGTTTCATGTAGGAGCATGAATTAGTGACGCCACAACTAGTTTGTAAGCCAGTCATTTGAAGTGTGATGTGGAAATGTTGGCGCCTCTGTTGTAGAAGAATGGACTTTTCAGTGAAGTAGGGGACATCTTGTGTCTAATAGTTAAACTTTGAAGTGGACAATATTTGCATATTCATAGATAATGGATTTTCCAAAGAGGAGAACAAGTAAACATTTTTTAAAAGAAGACATTTTAACAAGATAACTGAACTTTCTTGTGGAAAAAAAACATATCAGACACACATTATCATTCCAAGCATATTCATATGCTGCTTAATAGGCACAGTATGTAATTTATGCCGCTAGGGGGTCAATTAAAAAAAGCAAAAAAAAACAAAAACAAAAACAAAACAAAAGATGTAGATTGATGACATCTTTAAGTATCATGGGATCATGGCAGTTTTTGCCTTTATTGAAACTCTGATGTAACTCAGGCAGAGACGAGTGGTCGAGGTCTTGTATTAAAGTTTTATTCACGTTCGGTCATGTTTGCCGACTTCCTCCCTCACTCTGACGCATCATCTGGTGTTTCACATGTGAACAACCAGAGGGTGTAATGACATGCACTGTTACCTTGTATAAAATTATGAATTTCTCTGGGTGTTGGAGACATCTGAGATAATGTAAGTACACAACTCAACAAAATATCTAACATGCAGTCGGTCTAATCTTTTTCAGACATTTGAATCCGGAAATGGTACATGTGCATTTAAAAAGCTGTCCAGAGGGGGTCTTTAATACCAGCAAGATTACATCAGCCCATACAGTTCCTGCATCAGGATACACTAACAAGAAAATCCCACATTTGTGCTTAACACGATGTTTGCCCACTGCCTCATGTGGAATTCATAACTGCCAGTGCAGAGATGAAGCTCTAATGGTGATGTGGTTGAGGAAACGTATAATGTGAAGCAAAAGTAAGTATGGCTGACATTTGTCAGTCAAACTGACAAACTGTTGGACTGATCTATTAATGCGAGAACTTCTCCTTTATTGTTTTGTCATTTGCAAAACTGACATTTCATTACTCCAAATCTGTTTACGCGATGATGTGCCATGATATCGGCTAATTGCTCTTGTACGGGGAGCGTGCCGTCAAACGGTGGCTCTGTTCAGATGCTCAAATCAAGACGTAATTGTCCCCCGGCATTCACACCAGACAGTACAACTCCATTTCCAAATGTGCAGTGTAAGTAATACCCCTGCATACTGTCACGAGTGACACGGGCCTCTTCTCTGCCACGCCATGACCCGTTTTAAAGATCAACGCCAGCCCGTGAGCACGCACCCAGCAGTTGTCCTCCCTCTGAATGTTATTACAAAGGGAAGCAAGGTCAGATTGCAGAGACGATGATACATGGGAAGCACTTTTGAAATAAGAAAGTCCTCTCTTTTTTTTGCTGCTGCGTCGCATATTGACCTTGGCATTTCTGACAATAGCATCCATCACACACGTGAAACCTTTCCAACAGGCAACACTGGTCTGCTGAGCAGCCAAGTGAATCAGATTAAGGAATAACACCAGTAGATGGATGCCTGACGTCAAAGCGGCAGAGGGATCAACCTCCCTGTTCCTCATGCATTCCACTTCCTCTGCACGCCCCCTGCGCTGCCTGGCTGGGTTATGTTTCTCCGATTTTGACACAAATGATTAACGGCCCCAGGATTACTGTGTCTTTGATCGATACTACAGCATCACGACGGTGATTAATTCAGCGGAGCATTGAGAGGTTGTCGATTGAATCATCTGCCAACCGGGGTCCACCAGTTTAGAAAAAGTAAAAGTTATGTGAGAGTAAAGTCTATCACTCATGTATAATTTAACCACTCCCTCCATACTTTGTTTGTTTTTTATTAAACATTATTTTTATCATGTTATTACAATTTACTATAATATGAAAAGCCTGCCTTGCAATAAAGTGAAATTCAGTACTTTTATGGGCTTTCCAGCTAATCACTGCAGGACATCCCTTATAGGACTAATGAAATACCCATTCACTGCACAAACCTTGTTTTCAAATATCTTGTATGTCTGGTTTGAATTTTCCTGAACCATTAGCCGTTGCGTTATTGTAAAATAAATAGAAAAAAAGGTGAAATTAATCATTTTACGGGGATCCCAAAGTCAGATTCTGGCTGAAGGTTGCTCCGCTCTGGGGTTTGAAAGCAGACTCAATGTGATTTCAGCAGTGCGCTCGTACAGAGAGTATCCTGCAGCATCTGTATAATCTGTCTGATGACAGTATGACTTGATCACTTTGCTTTATTTAAATTTAAGACAACTATCTGTGTTTTTTGCTGAGACTGAAATGACCCTAATGAAATCAAACTATTAAAATAATCAAATCAAAATAGAAATATGGTTTCAGTTTTAATGAGAATTTCTGACTGATTTGCTTAAATATTATTAAAACATTTGACGATCAACACTGTTGTTCTTAGCAACAGAGACAGCATCCCCCCGTCTGTCCAACAATGTCTTCATGACACAGTTTTCACTGATGATATAATGAATGAGAAAAACATTCAGTTAATGCTCAACTTTCAGAGAGAAATGCAGACTACAACACCGCCAAAGCTTTGTACGGGGTGCCAGCATGGAAAAAGACATTAACACAGTGTGTGTGTGAGTGTGTGTGCGTGTGCCTGTGCGCATGTGTGTGTTTCAGAGAAGGGCTGCACTGAAATACTCAGCTGGGAGCATCCAGTCAGTGACCCCTGTCTTTCCAACTGTGTGGAGAGAACTCTTCAGTGTGTCTGCATGAGTGTGTGTGTGTGTGTGTGTGTGTGTGTGTGTGTGTGTGTGTGAGAGAGAGAGTGTGTGTGTTTGCAGGGCAGAAAGAGAGAGACAAAGAGAAAGTGAGATAGAAGTACAGCACAAAGAACAGAGGAGCATTGTGCAGCGCTGAGACTCCTCGGGGCTCCTCCGAGCACGTCGTCCACATGCTGCGGCTCACGTAGCACGGCCTGAGGAGAAGTCCTGAACCGCACTGGCCTTTGCACTTTGCACCGACGCCGACTCACACAGGGCAAGGTGGCCGCCTTGCTGCATCCGTCTGGCCGGGCCAGGTTCAACACACTCCCTGAGAGGTGGAGGAACAGCGCGCTCACTGTACGCGTGGACTTGTTTCTCATTTAACATTCAGAGCTGGTGCACTATCCTCAGCACAACACGAGCATTTTTTTTTTTTTTCCAGCACAGAAGTGGAAAATGAAATCATATAAATTCAAATTTGACACCGAAAATGTGTTGTGGAAGGATGTTTTCTAAAATAAAAATTAACAGGAGTAAAAATTAGAAATGAAACTGTGAAAATAAACATTTAAAATATGTACTTTTAAATTAAACATAAAGTTGAAAATAATTTACTTTAACTCTTTAACACACAGTTATTTTCAAATTACACTAGACGTCAAATGCTATTAATCAGAGCATGTCTAAGCATCTGGACTCTCTGGCATGCAACATTTTTCTTGCAAATAAAATCCCTGTTGATTTATCATGACAATAATTTAGACAAAGACCTTGACTAAATATCTAGTTATACTCTAGAATATAAAGAATAATAAAATAATATATATGAAAAAATTGACAAAGAAATTGGTGGAAAGTAAAAAAAATACTAAGATAATTTTTATCTGCTAAATATCTATAGATGCCTGATCCCTAAAAATTTTAGAAACCGTACATCATGAGTAAATCTTTGTCCATACTGTAAGATCATGTGCCAGTGCCACGAAGTTGATGGTTTTCAGAGGAAAAGGGGACCTGCCGCTCAAAACCAAATAAAGTTTCTGTACTCGAACAATCATTTGCCAGAAATCTACAAGGGTTTTGAAAATAAAAATAAAAACCTTATTTGCACACCAATTTCTTTCCCTCCTCTGCTGTTACAAACAAAATTTGAAAATAAAAACATCTCCTATTTTTCCTTTTATCGGACTCAGCGTGACGGTGTTTTCCACAATCAAGTTTTACGGTGTGCCAGCAGGACACCGTGTCCACAGGGACTCTCCAGAGAAAGAGGTGAGTACCAGGTGCTGCGAACCCTCTCATGCTATTACCACCACACTGTCATGGCTTTCTGTCCCATTTTACCTTGCATACACCCACCCCCTCCACCCGCAAGACGAGAGGGTGGCACCACAACAGCTGCATGTTCTGCAGCTTTGTCCATTTACGGCATATTTCATAGTCTTCAAGGATTTTTTTTGTCCCCCTTTCGTTTGGTGAAATGGAGACCGCGTTGTAGCACTAAACATGGAGGACTCATTTTGTGGAGGCAACTTGCGAGCATAGAGGCACAAAACTAAAATGGAGAGGGGGTGATTTCATTTTTTGGAGGGGGAAGAGAAGGCAGTAGTGTAGGGTTGCAATGCACCGAACAACATTCTCGCCTCAAACATGGACTTGGAGCACCCTCTACCCATCGCAGGTCAAAATGCAGGCCCACTCCAGAGTCCTCCCATTACTACGTCTATAATTGTCTGGGAGCCAGGCCTCGCTCCTGCGCTCCCCAGAATTTTAACAGAAACCATGAGAGGGGAGGCTTCTTTAAAGGCTTCATCAAGTGTGACCAACCGCCGTCAGCAGTAACCCATGTTATACAGGCCGCAGTTATGACACCCTCAAAGGGCTGCCCCCAAGGAGGCAGGCGACAGGGAGGGGGGTACAAGGGGAACAGGGCCTCAGAAGTTTCCCACCTTCCCTTGAACCGCAGCCGCACACCCTCGGCAGGAGGTGGACAGGGCCAGCTTTGAAAAATAACACCTTTGTGATCCCCGGTGTTTGGGGATGGATCGTGGTCTGCAGATGGCTCCGGATACTCTCTCCACGGACGGATGGGAAAGACAGAGAGCGGACCGAGCTCATCCATTTTCTACCTGAGACAAATGCTTATCAGAAGCCTGACCAAAAAGATAACAGTTAATATGATTTCTAAATATTATTCCAACTAAGTTATTGTTTTGTTCGACCAGTGTGGTTTCAAGATGACGTGCTTCAGCACATCGTCCACGCTCAGTAACGCTGACAGCACGACAGAGATGCTCCACAGTCACAGTGATGAATGCGGGCTGCAATTAAGTTATACGCGAAGCCGCCATCTTTCCCAAAGTTCACACGTGTCTTGCATGTGGCTAGCTAATGGGCATGAGTGCAAACCTAAGAAGCAGACGTAGGAACGGAGAGCCAGCAGAGTTTTGTACAGGCGGGAGTAAATTATTACTGGCCCAGCAATGGTGACAGCGTTTTTCCCTCAGTCTGAGGGAAGAAAACAGCGCGCTGAACTTCTAACCCCAGATTCTGAAATCATTTTTAGCTGCAGTTGACAGTCAGTAACCAGCACTTGACAGCGAGCTCACGGAGGCTGGTGACACTTTCCCGCGGCTCAGCGGGCTCCTCGAATGATCCAGCCCTCTGCAAAGGTGATCGGCTGTTGTGCTGTTTTTCTTTCCCTCCTCTTGGCTCTCACTACGGAATAGAGCAGGTTTGATCCCTTTTCCACCTCATTTGCATCTGTCTCTCTTCTCGTTCGACTGCTAGCGTCACATAAAGATCAAATAATCCAAAGGCAAATGTCACAGCATGAACATCCCCTTTTTAGTGACCAGTTAAGGGCCAATAAAAAATATCAGTGACAAAAATGATGGATTTTATTCAAGCAAAATAGCCAGACTTCTTTTGGTGATGTTACTTCTTTTAAACTTTATTCACATGGGCCTTGTCTTGGAAGGTTTTCTACCCACAAAATTTTATGTGATGATTGTGTTACAGTTTTCAAATAACAACTCAGCTTACAAAGTCAGCGTGAGTGCCAGTCTGGGAGCTCAGTGCAGAAGACAGTGCCTCGCGAAGGCTTGTGTTGCCTCCAAACAGCTGTGGTGCCTCTTTTGTGTTATTTGGAGGGCCTGTTGCCCCGGCTCTATTCAGGGCTTTCACACCAGTCTCACTCACTTCTCACTCCCTGGGTTCCTCCTCACAGGTCATAAATTAAGCAGAGGGAGGGGAGGCTTGAGATCAGAGAAAAAAAGATCAGTCAGGACCTCATTTCAGTTTGGTTTTTATCACTCATTCGGTGATATAACAGCGCCGAAAGACTCGAAGTTTCATAAGCAACAGTAAGAAGCGAACCTGCAGCTCGGGGGGCAATTCTCTGATGTGAAGACGAGACAGTGGATTTGTGAGTTGAGACAGAGCATTTTGGGTTTATCCACTCGGGGCCACACTGCTGTTGACACTATATGTTATTTTAATGAGTGTTGCGGCGTAGTGGTTAATGTGGCCACAGCTCATGGCTCAGAGGTGCTGTGCATATGTGTGTGTGTGTGTGCATGAGAGACAGAGAGATGGTGGGGGATGGGGGGGGTCACAATATGGTTATGGTGACAAGCGTTGGGATAACTCATACCGCCTCTCCTGTCACAACAAAGACTACTTGAAGTGAATGAGGTCAGCAGCGACGTACTTTACGGCAACTGGTGAAAGCTGTTGGTGCTGCAGACTTTTCTTTTCCTCCATGTGCTCAGAAGGACTTCAATCTCATTTTCCACTATTCAGATTTTTTTTTTTTAAATGCTTCATGATGGACATATTGTATTCAGTAAGGTCGCCATACTCAACCCAGCAGTGCATACTGTGACAATGACTTAATGACATCAATAGGGGAAATATTGCACAGTTCAGTGGCTTGTATTGCGTGCTATTATCCCTTTGTGAAACAGAAAGATCAAAATTATGAAATATCATGCGACGCATGTGGGATCTATTCAGCAGTATCACAAAACTCCCATTGAAAAACGGTTAAATGGCTTTGCATGAGGCTGTGTACAGAACCATATGGACGCCTCCACATCTCCTCATTTCATACATGTTTCTTTTGACATCAATAATGCCTCGGTATCCAGTGGCGTTTGGAACGCATCCAAAACAATTATAAAGT
Source organism: Chaetodon trifascialis (assembly GCF_039877785.1). NCBI lineage: Eukaryota > Metazoa > Chordata > Actinopteri > Chaetodontiformes > Chaetodontidae > Chaetodon > Chaetodon trifascialis. The sequence continues at coordinate 16,109,590 of NC_092073.1, forward strand.
TGCCGTGGAAACTGAGGTCCTGTGCCAGGGTGAGGCATACTGTCTCCGCTCAGATAACCGCATGGAAAGTCACAGCAAACAAAGCACTTGACAGGGGTGCAGAAATGGGAGAAATAAAAAGAGGGAGGGAGGTGAGGGATGGGCAGAGGTGAAGAGACAGAGACGGAATAACAAAAGCGGTGGATGTGGCAAATTTGGACATCCACAGATGATGAAAACACACCCGATAGATCTGCATTTTTTTGTGTGAGTGTGAATTACAGACACATTGCTTCAGAAAACCCTTTGATGTGGACATTTATAAGAGCTATCACTAGGAAAAGTCAGGTTTAATGTCATGTTGAGGTTCATTTAAGGGTTAAGTTTAGGCAGCCACAGTAACACTATGTGTGTGTTTGTGTGTGCGTGAATGAACATTATCATGGCAAACTAACACACAACCCCTCAGTGACACATGCAATTTCGTGTGTGGAACATTGGGACTGGTGTAATGTATTGTAACCTTATGCTAACCTAATGAACAAGAGGATGAAAGCCGTGTAATGGAGGCATTTTTACATTCATCTTTAGGCGCCTCATTATGCGCCGAATATGACAGCCTCGTTAGGAGTGCACGAAAGATTACCCATGCGGGTAAAGAGCACCACCTTCACGCACAAAAAAAAAAAAAACACAAACACACAGACAAAACAGGTAGGAATGTAGAGAGCTGAGACTGTACAATTGGTTAACACACACACACACACACACACACACACACGCACACACACGCACGCACACACACACACACACACACACACACACACACACACACACAAACCCCTGGTGGGAGCAACTGGGCTCTTGGAGTCAGGAAGACAATCTGACCGGCTTTCAAAGACCCCCTGACTGTCCGGTCTGTTTATTCAGATGGGAGCACAGAACGCCATCATTTCAAAGTCATTGCATTACTTTGTTTTGATCTCACTGATGAAGAACATAAGTTTCAGCGCTCTGGTTGGACAGTTGGGGTGAGAAAATGGGCCCTTGATACTCCCAGCAGTTCAGCTTCATGTGATGTAGTGACTTTAAAGCTTAATTAAATACATACCTAAAAAATAAGAATATATAGCCATTAAATAAATAAGCAGAAATTGAATACATTTGTTTGTTTGTACAGCAGAAAACACACTACTTACTGTGTATGCAGTGTTTTCCAGGCTATGTCAGGTCACTATAGGCAATTACTGTAACATGAATCAATTAAAACATGTTTTTAGTTGTCTGTGCCTGAAGTGTCAGCAGATCTGTGTGCGAGTCATCATTTGTTCTCATTAGTGTTTCATAGAGAAATCAGTAGCGCTTGAGGAAATCAGGTAATTTGTATTCGCAAATAAGGATACTCGACCCAACAACGTCACGTCATTTGTAACAGAGCAGTAAGTGTAATGTGTGTGTGTGTGTGTGTGTGTGTGTGTGTGTGTGTGTGTGTGTGTGTGTGTGTGTGTGTGTGTGCGGTGTGTACATCAGTGTGTGTCTATTTGTGACCATTCTGTTTTACAGTGAAAAGGCAATTTCTGCATTAGTCTCAGTAATGGCCATGAGGCCAGCATCATTAGCTCAACACTGCCCTCCAGTGGACACAGAGTGTAACGACTCACACGTGAAGTTCAAGTGCACATCTGCTGAGTGAAGATTTTTCTCTTTATCATGTAGTTTTGTTACTACATTGAGGTTTCTAACTCTCAGTCTCTCAGATATTATGGGATACAAAGCAGCGCGAGACTGAACAAAATAAACTTTAATATTGGATCGCTTCATGTTTTTGACAGGTTTGCTCAGCTTCTTACTACATGCGAATAAAAGGTTATGATATTCCTCTTCTTTCAGTTGCATGAGTGGCGATGCAGTTCATAGTTTCAAGTTTTGTCTTGTTTTGTTTTTTTTACTGATCATATTTCACATGTGGCGCAAGTGGTGGAGATCTCCCATGTGCTTGTTGTGTAAGGGATTTGATTCTTTCTCCAGATTACTGTTAGCATTGATTATATCAGCTACTATCAGATGAGAAGAATGAGCCTCGAGCTAAAAGGGCGATTCTTTCAAAACGGCAGAGCAATCTGGCGGAGATCTGACAAAATAATCTTGGATTATTGACAGAATAATCTATCTCCAGCCAAAAAAAGAGAAGGTGATTCAAGAAAACAAACACTTCTTAGAAACTGCCATCAAAGCTTGAGGGCATTCAATATGGCTGCCAGGAGGTTACATCATCCGAACGTCCTCTACCTAGAGCCGCCTTACTGTTAATGAACGGAGCACAAGAAATGAAACTAACAAGATGAGAGTGAAGCTCACACACAACTTAGTTAACACACTTTGTATCATACCCTCTCATCTTTTTTCCCAGGAGTCCACACCAACAACCCCCACATACTGTGCCTGTACTCTCTCCCCGAACCCAGCTGCTGCTTCATCCTCTGATGAGTGCAACCTTGATCTATGTGCAAACGTTTCCAGATAACTTTTACCTTCATGTCTCTGTGCTTGTGTGTGCAGCTGAGTGACATGGGGGGCAGCCTTGTGGTCACGGCTGTTAACAGTTATTCCCCCACAGCCCTGTAGGGCCAGCAGAACTGTGGTCTCTCTCATAACATGCAATTTGCTAGAATACAGTAGACGCAACACATACATTTCTTGACATTCGATAGTATAAATATACGGAGGAGCAAGGCTATTCCTGAAGCATAGAGTTCACTCAGTCTTTGTGTGCTGTATCTACACATACTCCACATATTTATTGTGTAAATGTATTTTTAGGATTTTTACGTGTTTTGTTTATGCCATGCATGTCCGAATAACCTGCACAGACTCATATTCTGACCGTTAGGAAGGGTTATAGGTATACCTGCAGGGATATTAGGACTTCAAAAACACCATCTCCTAAAAACATTTGAATAAACTCAGAACAGCATCTTTAACAGCGTCTTCAAGGCCAAACATCCATTACTATATTTTTCTACCCGACAAAGCCCAACTGTTGTATGGATGGAAAACCCTTAGACATGAGAACACTAATTAACTCATTAAAAACTATGAATTAACAACACAGGTACATCAGAGAACACGCAGAACCATCTCAGAAATAACACCACTATCTGGGAAGACACCACAAAAACTCGTCTCATAGCTTAATCGCAGCTTTTATAAAGTACTCTTGCTCTACGCGCCTGGAAAAAAAGGAGTCCTCGACTATAAAATTGTGCCTTAATGGACTGATCAGTACAACACAGTGGAAAGAGTGAAGTTCCTGTTGAAAGATTCAGCTGCACAGTTCAACAAGATCTGCCAGCTTCAAATCAACTTCAAGCCTCAGTCATCAGCATGCAGAAGTTCTGTTTTCTTTTCCACTTCACCTTTCATATTTAGCTGTCTGGGTAAAGTCTGCGTGTGAGCGAATGTCTGGATGTGTGTGGTAAGGCAGGTATGAGGAGGCAGGGAGCAGATCTACTGTAATCTTGAGGTAAAAATAGTCCAAAACAACTTTTTATTTAATCATATGCATTTTATTGATACAAAAACTATTTTACAACAATAGAAATAATCAAAAATGGCCCTACTGTAACCGATAAGGCTTATTGTGAGCCTTGTTTTTGTTGAATATTGTGCTGCACACGTAATGTGCGATAACACTGCAGAGACTTTTCACTCTGCTATATTTGTGCCATCTAAAATGTGAAAATAACCCCCCCAAAAATATGAAATTTATTCCTGAAACACACACCCTAAACAAAAACTTTTTTGAAGGCTGTAATGTGTTCCTCTTAATCAGAAATCTTGGAGAAACGGAGCAAATCAATGCACTGTGTATGCTGTCTATGCTGCAGGTTGTGTAATTATACAGACTGGCACCAACTCACAGTCTGGCATGTTCTATTATGTTTGTTCTAGTCTACCCTGCTCTGCTCTGTTGAGTGCTGTTCTATACTCCCGTGCTATCATTGGCGCATGGATATGGGAAGTGGGATGACGTCGACCAATGAGATTATAGGTTTATTCCATAGTCCTGGTTCCGGAGTGGCCTGTTATTATATTAAGTAGCAGGTGAAATATCGGTGAGTAATTCTGATTGTGATAAAGCAGCTGTCTGTGTCGCGCTTATTGTGAGCTGTACTGACTTTAATGTAAGCGTTAACGATGAGCTCGTCGCTTTAAACAAGTCATCTTCTCCTTTGGACGGAAAGTAGGCGCGTCAAACCTCGGCGTGCGCTCTCCTCACCAGCAGAGCAAACGTCCACAGGCAGGAAACATCCCACTTTTAACACAGTGGGTCGCATAGATCCCGCACTGACAGGCTGGAGACGGCCGGGGTCGCTTGTGTCGGCTTTGGGCCTGTTGTAAACAAACGAGCTAAGAGGATTTCTCATGGTGTGGTCTTCCCGTCACAAGCCCCGTCACTTCCAGATACGAGCAAGATTATGTGTGTCGCCCACCATGTAAGGTCTGAAGCCGCTGCCCTGCGCTGTGGACGAGCTGCTCGTTTACGCACCACAAAGCGCATGAACGCGGCGGCAGGGAGGACAAGGGGGGTCCGGGCTGTCCTGTTAACTTTACGAGACAGCTCAGACAAACAGAACAAGAAGTGCTGTGTATCTGCCGCGATGTGTGTCCATTTGTTTATGAGTGTCACCTGCACGAGCACAAGATGGCGCTAAATCTCATGGAAACCATTCCATTTATCAATAGGTCTCCCTCATCTGATAAAATGAACATGTACGCTGTGCCCAGCCCGGGAATACCAGGCTGTCCACCGGGGTTAGAATACCTGACTCAGGTAAGGAATACAGCCGTTTGAGTTTTCCTTCTACCAGGCCTCTGGACTCAGTGCCGAAATACTCTGAACTCTGGTTATGTGTTTATCAAGTATCACATTCCCTTTTTTAATTATTTAACACTCAGGATTCAATATCACCAACAAGCCCAGTGCACAGCAGAAACTAAAGGAGCAGGTAGCTGATACCATCCCATTCAAACTGCTTTTAAAACATATTTCACACCTAAATGTGAAGACACAGATGTTGTCATGCACTTCTGCAGAGTGAAAGCACAGAAACCAGAGAAAATTACATACAGGTCCAAGTGACTGCACCTGATTTAACCAGTGCTGCACAAAGTATTCAGATCCTTTACTGAAGTAAATGTACTAATTGCACACTGTGAAAATACTACAAGTAAAAGCATGTAAGTATAATCTGCAAAATGTACTTGAAGTATCTGATGTTTTTGGATTAATATCACCGCTGCATTAATGTGTGTGTTGTATTTTGCTGCTGCAGATGTTTATGGTTAAGCTAATTTTAACTACTTTATTACTTTTGAATAGTTTGATCAACAGCAGTGCATCGCATTGTTTAAGATCATGTGTCGTTTATGGCAAAGATTCACATTCAAAATCACCAAATTTGGAGATACGTGGTTGTCACTGAACGGGAAAGGTATGGAAATTTGTAATCTGAAAAGTAAGAAGTAACTAAGGCTGATGGACAACTGTAGTGGAGTAAAAGTACCATATTTGCCTCTGAGATGTTGTGGAGCAGAAGCGTAAAGTCACAAATATGGAAATACTCAAGTCGCCATCTTTTAGTGGCCGGATGCAAAAAGTGAGCATGTTTATGTGGTTTTCTGGTTTTCTAGGTGGATCAGCTGCTCGTCAAACAGAAAGTTGAGCTTGTTGAAGGTATGTAAGCACTCAGAGAATATCTGTCACTGATGCTGCTGGTTCCGCTCGGTCCAGCGATGACATGCATGTTGTCCGTCCACGCAGCCCTCGTTGGTTTCGAAAGCAACAACAAGTACGAGGTCCGCAACGTCATGGGCCAGAACGTGTTCTACGCCGTCGAGGAGAACGACTGCCTGAGTCGACAGTGTTGCGGTCCCCTGCGCTCCTTCACCATCCACGTCCTTGACAATTTTGGCCAAGAGATCATCACCGTCACCAGGCCGCTTAAGTGCATGTCTTGCTTCTTCCCTTGTTGTCTACAAGAGGTGAGTTACACTACTTTGAGACAGACGCGCTCACTTTGTGTCCCTGAAATTACAGTGCTCCAGGCGGTTCACCACATCACTGTTGTTTACACTTGACGGCGTCTGGTTTTACATGTCCCTTTAAAGCACAATTTCTTGTGAGGATACGACTCCAAATCACACTCTTTTCTCCCATGATTTGGCTCACAGCTGGAGGTGCAGGCTCCCCCTGGTAACACAGTGGGGTATGTTATGCAACAGTGGCACCCGTTCTCGCCTAAATTCATCGTTGCGAACGAACACTCCGAGCCTGTGCTGAAGATCCACGGGCCCTTCTGTGGATGGAGCTGCCTTCCAGATGTTGACTTTGAGGTGGGTTTATCTAAACACAGAAATCCATTAAAACATAACAGGACGCGGTAACATTCTCACCCTCTGGACTTTTTTTTTTTTAATTTCGGTAAGGGATCCTCCTCATGCTCTGAAGCAGGAAATATGTTTCCAATCAGAGCAGCTGTAGCTCGGATGAAGCCATCGCACAGGGCATGCTCTTGTGTGGTACAGTGTGGCCATTGTTCCACGGCTCAGCTGGTTTTATTAGATTGAGCTGTGGAGGGGATTTGGGTCAGTGATACAGACCTTTTACCAGGCCCAGAGGAGGGGTAACTGAAGCATGATATTACCATCCCGGTTCTTCCCTAGCAGCTTTGAAGTCATCATGGGGATACAAAACTCAAGTTACTGTGGCAGCGGGCAAAAAGATGAAATTGGATGGGATTATGAATCGTTCCATGATCTGCCTCCAATAACAGCAAACAAGTTTAGGGATTGATCTCTGTCCTAGTGCAACACATGCCAGCGTTTCCCTCTTCTCTGTAACTCTGCAGATTTTGACAATGGATGAAGTCAGTAAGATTGGGAAAATCAGCAAGCAGTGGACAGGACTTCTTCGGGAAGCATTCACAGATTCAGACAACTTTGGCATCCAATTCCCCATGGATCTGGATGTGAAAATAAAGGCTGTCATGATCGGCGCATGCTTTCTCATTGTAAGTGCAGGAATCAGCATTTTTATGTGTCCTTCATTGTTGATCAGCATGTCAAAAAACACAAATTATAGTGAAATTCGCAAAATCAGAGTAGCTGTTGTGGCTGATACAGATGCAGCAGCCTCATTTGACCAGGCTTTCATGAGGAATTATGTGTTTCTCTATGCTGGTAGTCGGAAATTTCATGTACCCACCACTTAATGTGCCACTTAGCCCACATTTTGTGGGAAATGTGACCTGAAACAACCCCAATCACTACAAATGCAAAACAGCTTGTCAGAGCTACTTTCTGCAGTGGCACGAGTCACATTAGCTAAAATGCTTAAATGCTAAATGTTCAGCATGTTTTCACAGTTGATTTGCCAGTGACATGTCACTGATTCTACACCTGGGCTGTTATATGGCTGGTATACGGTATTTTAACTGCAATTAGACGTTAGATCTGTGTCAATTTAATGCTTGTGCTCCTCTATTAACACCTCCTCCTTCTTCTTTCCACACAGGATTTCATGTTTTTTGAGACCACCAACTAGGAGCCAAACAGGATATCCATGTAATCGTACAACATTCCTGGAAGAACGAGGCCACAAAGCCATACCGATCAGTCCCAAATGCCCTAACATAGAACAACCTTCAAATGTTTAAAGTTTAAAGAAAGTACCCCAAAGGTACCTACATGTTACAACTTTGCATGAACAACGAAATAGAAGGTTTGTTTTGGTTTTAGCTGCTCAGGTTGGTTGTTGAAACAGTGAAGTGTTTTTAGACAATGCTTTTCAGGAGGTTTTCATTTGTGTTTACATTATGGTCGCTGAGGCCATCTGGGCCCAGACCCTTTAGTAACGACTGAAAAACGAACAAACAGAAAAAAAACTTGAAGGATAATATCCATGTACAAAAAATGAAAAGGGAATATATTACAGGTGAGTGCTACTGTACAGCTTGTGAGAGGAAGATAGCAGTCATTATGGTTAGGATGCAAAGGGGTCAGCCAAATAGTACTCGTGTAATTTGGTCATAGTAAAGATGTTAATTTCTATAGAACACTATGCTCGTAGCTATATTGTGTGAGAACTGAAGGACTCATGTAATGCAGTAGTTTGTAGTTCAGATATCCGATGCTCTTATTTATTGATTTATGTTTGGTCTGTTTAACAATTTGTCAACATAGAGACAATGTGTGTGTGTGTGTGTGCACTGCTTTGTGTGCGCGTTTGTGTGTCTGTGTGCTACACGCGTACTTGTGTGTGAACTGAAACATAAACTATCATAAGATTCAATAATGTTTTCGCTGCCATAATAATTATGCATTGTCAAGCCGGAGGAGGCTGTTCACTTGGGAGCAGATGGGTAATGGCTTGAGCTGCTGTCCCAGGCTTGTCCACAAGAGGGAGCTGGCTTTTCATTTAAGAAAAACCCCACACAGCTTATGCCATAGGTTTTTATTCAAATATTAGTGTCTGGTGACATTGTACGTTTCTGGACAAACTCAGGTTGATGCATGCTTCTGTATTATAGTGTTGGATACTGCTGGCTCCGGGAATTACACACCTGCACCTGATACTATGAAGATAAAGATTTTGGTTGTGGTTTTGTACATTCAGTCATCTAAATATCAGTTTTTGCGTACATTTCCTAGAATATCAACTTGATTTTGATCTTTCTCACCATTACATTACACATGGTGTGACAGCTATACTCGTGCACCATGCTTCATTATGAAAGTGAAATATGAGTATGACCATCAGTCTGATTAGGGATGGTTAAGTATTGTAGCAAAGACATTATCTACTGTGTTCTTTTGTAGCATCATGATAAAAAGTGTTTTTCACCGCATGCGTGTCATCTGTGGTTCTGCAAACTGAGAAATAACATCCATCTTAGGTCAATTATGAACAGATATTAAGTCTTAAAAGTCTAGGGCTTTTATTTTTGTAAAAAATATGATTAACTGGCAGTTAGACGAGCTAACGTTTCCAGTGTGGAGTTAAATTTTCTTGTGTCAACAGTGTTCGATTCTGCCTTTAATACACACTGACTCTAAGTGAATTTATCTCACCCTTTATGAGCAGCAACTTGATTTTAAGGCTAAATATATGATTAAATGCCTCCGATGGATTTTTGTTTTTTTCAGGCTTTTCTGTTTTCACGGCTTCTTGTTGGAAAAACTTTAAGTACATTTGAATTACATCGTTGCTATTTAGATGAACCTGATCATTTGACATGTCTTGTTTGGTCGAACGTGTTAATAGTATAAGATGCTGGTGCTACATCCTCTGAAGGCTCTTTGATTGTGTTTAAAAGCCAAAAATTAAAGTCAGAATGTGATACAAAGGGGATTTAGCTATTCCCAGTCAGTTATATATTTAAAAACAGTTTAAGTACTTATTCTTCTACTTTTGCACTAATACTGTGAACTAATAAAACATTTAGTCATGCAACGATTACAAACAACCTCTGAGCTAAGCTTAAATTGTGCAAATAGTCCTTGGAAACACTTCAATAAAAAATAATATTGTGATGTGTGCAGTTCTTTTGATTTTTGTTTCTTCATTTACCCAATCCATTTTGCATGAAACACTGATCCTCAAAAACCAGTCACTATCAGTGCTTTCAGTGCAGCTTGTAACTATGAGTGTTACATGGTCAGACCATGCAAATGGTCATGTTAAACCACTGAGTCTTGCTTGGTAATTAGTTCAGTGCTCTGCATACTGTAATTGCCACCTTCACCCTTTAAAAGCAAGTTTTCTTGTGAAATGTTAATTTTTTTTTTTAGGAGGGGCGCCTGAAAAAAATCTGGCTTGCAGAGTAATTGATTGGACCGATTACTTCAAACATAGATGTCCTTGAGGGATAACATGAAAAAGGAAATGAGAACATTTAATTTTTCTGCCTTTTCAAGTAAGCCGTTAACCTGAAGCAGTTAACCTTGTGTGTGACCGAAAGGACTCTCATTTAAAACGGCCTTTTAAAGCTTTTTTTAATCACACATCAATAAAAAGAGCTACTCTGGGACTGAGTAAAGAGCACGGTTGCTGTTTCTGCAGTTTGGAACAGCTCATGCAGAATTTTTTTCACAAAGTGTTATGTCTGAGGGGCAAAAGCACCTTTTCATGACAGATTAAAAAAAAAATCCCTGTTTTAGAAGTATTCTCCAGGGACTCATGTCAGCGTGTTCATTGACACTGTGTTGAATGCTCATTCTTCTAATCCTAAACATTCGAGACCACAGCTTACATTCAAATTCTCGCACTGCATCTCAGACGTTCTGAAGAATTTAATTTCAGTGAGTCATGGCAAATACCACATTTTGGGATAATGATAGATTTTGCACATTGCATGGCATGTTTTTCTGGAATATATGATGCAGCAGTGCCATAGTTACTGAAGCTGTGGTTGGAAAACAATGTGAACTGTGGAGGCTGTACGTGGATAGAGATGATGTCTTATTCCATTTTCTTGTGACCAGGAGATCATATTTAATCCACAGCCAAACTGCTCTAGGGACAGCAATTGCATTTGATTTGATGTGCTACTGATCGAGGTGGATGTTGTGCAGTGTAATTCTCCACCCAGCTCAAAGATGCTGAGACACTTTGCCTCCCAAGATCTCGCAAATCTCCTTTTTTTGTTTTTCATAGTGGTTCGTCCTGTTCTTTGACAGCTGAATCTATTTTCACATTAGTTTGTGAAGTTGACGCGTTACTCAGACTTGTCACCTCACAGCCAAACAACTGAATTTGCTTTGCCATTGGGAATTGGTTGCCACTGATAGCAAACAGAAAGTCAAGAATTGGTTACTAATATCTCATTATGGTTGCCAAGGGTTAACTGCTAACGGTTTGTGTTGAGCCCTGCAGATTATGACAAACAGTCATGGAACATGCTTGATTTTCATTCCAGTAACTGTAGAAGTTCATGAGAATCTAGCAAAAAGGTCCACACGTGTAAAACTCCTGGATATGTACCAAAAACGAATCACTTGTTCACATAAAGCTATCCTTTAGCGACATTTTCTCTTGTTCCCTCTGCATCCTGACCACCGTGGGTGCTTGGCTGGTACCATAAAGTGTTAACTCTCACCCCACTGACCCCACATTTCAATTAGCTTCACTGAGAGCTTATAAAAACAGTCAGTACAGGCACAGCTGTGGTTTCCAAAGATTAATGTTAAACTCCGTAGTGTTTTTTCCTTCTGAGCCAACTGAGGAGACTTCCTCAGAAATCAGCCTCTCTAGGGGTAGTCTGTAACAAAACATTCATTTCTGGATTTGCAGTAATTGTGTTGTAAGATAGTATGTTACTGGGGAACTCTCTACATTCGGTATGAACTCAAATTCCGGACCACACATTAGTGATGTCACTGATGTCACTGCAGCAGTGATTTGCTGTCCGAGATGTCCCAGACTGGGAGAAACACAGATGTTTTCTCTAGCGACAGTATGGCTCTGTTTTGCGCAACATACCATTTAATCGACTACCCTCATAATTAAATACGTAGTACAACTTTGCAGCCCATAAAATGTGAGATAATTTTGTGTTACATGTCTTTAAAAATGACACAATTGATTACACGAGTGAATTTGAAGTCTGGAAGTCAGGAGATGCAAATAAAGAACAAGGCAAACAACTTTAACATGCTTTGCCTCGGTGACTGACGCTGACATGTCAGCTGGGGGCAACCAGCCAGCCATGTGTTGTCATTTATTTATATTACTGGCACATTCAGGAGCTGTGGGCTGAGGTCTTCTATTGTTTGCTTCGTTGAATTGCTGGGTTGAAGTTCTGCCCACATTTTGGGTTCTGTGACAGTCCTTAAAATGAATTTTAAAAGAAGGCTTTATGTCCTGTAACATATTGTTACAGTTGCGATAACAAATCAGTGAAACCAAAGTCTTCATGGAAAATATGTTTAAATTCTGCATCCAGCCAACATGGAACAAAAAATATACTCCTGTGATCACTTTTGGAGCCCGACACAGACTGAGAACGAAGCAGACACTCGCTGCAGACACCATACAGTATCTGGAATTTCTGCTATCCGTGCTTTAAACCCACTTTGACAAACAAATGACTAAAGCAACATCTGTGCAAACACAGCCAGGAAAACACCATATACACACAACTGGCACAAAGAGAGCAGATGTAAAATGTAAAATGGGGGATGGTGATTTACTTTTACAGACTGGAGACTGTTTAGATCCCACCAATGCCGTCTCCTAAAAGTGTCGCTCATACACGTGCAGATTTTATTTTTTATCGGAGCATTGAGTACTTCATTTGTTTCGCCCACAGTACATGCTCCTTGACAATTGCAATGGCATAACTGGTGTTTTTAGGGATCATGTTTAGGCAATTCAAGGCTTGGTTAAAGTTAGGGAAAGATCATAGTTTTGGCTTTGAAAAACGCAGGAGACAGGACACATTGACTTATATTTAACCAAAACCTGACCTTTAACCTTAAGCCTATTAGCAGCTAGTCCTAACATGTGGGACACAGGAATCCCAGTCAATGGTGTCAAAAGCCCTGAGCTTTGTACTGCAAACTAACCAGCCACCCTAACAACCTCCCTGTGACTTCTGGGCAATATAAAGATGTCATCCTTCCTGGATTGGAAAAATCGTCATCACTTATCCACGCAACAACTACGTACCCTCTAAACTGTATTTGGCAAAGGAAATTAGGAGTGTATAAACATGTTTTTAAGGTGATTAGGTGGCACGTTATCAAGGTAGCTGGATTTGTGAAATCACATGAAAACACACAACATGAAAAGTTATGTGTTTGTGGCAGAACCACAATCGACCAATCAGCATCCAATGAGGAACTACAGGTTACTACAATTGGGTATGCTTTAGGTGTGACGATGCGGAGAGAAGCGTGGAGTTACCATCGATGCTGCTCTAGCATCAGTTTTATTAGAACTGGAAATTATTTCTTCATTGGAAGAAGAGCAAAAAACAGCGCTGAAGGACTCCATGGAAAAGATGTTTTTGCTATTTTCCCGACGTCATGCTACAACATAAGGTTTGTTGATCTGATTGGTCGAAGTCAGCCTGTGATGCACAGTGACAGATGGTTCATCCAATCAACTGCCAAGTGTTTCTGAAAGCACCTGCCTTTTTTCCCAACAGTTTCCATCAATGATTTCGCAGATGGTTCTGTGTAACAGACCATGAGGCACATCAGGTTAGGTGGCACTGGAAGGACAGGATTAATGCAAGCTTGAATCCTTCTCTCCTCAACCTACTTCTGGGATGTTTTTGGCAGCCTTGCGGTTTTAGCATGGCCGCCTAATGATGACATTCAAATGAAAGGCTAGTAAAACAGCTCATTATGTGTAATTTTGAAGGAACACTGCCCTAAAACTCCAGTCTATCCGGTAGAAATGCAAATTTATAGGAGTGAAACTCACACAGGTTTGAGAATTGCAAGCATCTTCACTTGTGCATTTAATATAATTTGCTAATCAGATCTCTACAGTAAGCTCATGCTTGCAGTCTGAGACAATAGATGAAAGACCGCCCATGATCAAAGTGAAATAATCCATGTCGAAACCCTTACCCCTTTTCGTGGCCAGACCCAAGGCAGACATTAAAAATGTACTTGCTGTGCTCATTAAAGTTCTTTGGTCTTAGATTAAATGTGGTGTTGATGATATCCCCTTCCTTTGCCCCCTCCCAGCAACCCCTGGACCGCACCCTGGGCCAGCGGATGCCCTGTGGCCTCATAAGTAGGACCTACGTAGACAGAACTGAGCCAGGGATGACGTAAAGGTAAATTCTCAAGAAGACGAGCTGACTGGGGGAAAGGATTGCTGCCCTTTCCATTGATCTGGACTAGTAATTAAACTTGCTGTGGCGTGATCAAAGCCTTTGGGATAAAAATAATACCCATTCTTTTACAATCATGGTGCAATTGCGGGTTCTCAGGCAGGGTTTAGGGGGCCAAGTGACTCACAAGTGCAATTGCAAAACCATCCAGTTGTACCACCAAAAGAGGGTCACGTCAAAAATAGAGTAGAGAGTAGAAAGGAATCTAAGGTGTGTCTCAACCACTGACAGTTTTGCTTAGATATCTCTTAAAGCAGACATAAATGAAAGAGACAACACATTGTTTTTTGGATTATATGCCTGACAGTTATATATACATATTGATGGTAGTCAAAAAGACATCAGGGAAGGAATGGAGGCACAATTTCAGCTGTATTTTCCCCATGTGTCCCTTTCTCACCAAGTTCTGTTTTTCCTCATAGGAATTTTTTTGTCTAATATTCAGTATTAGGCATCTCCTATGTAGTCTGCCTTCTAATGAATCATCTGTTTCTTCTCTCAGCTTCATTAAGTTTAAACAGTGCCTGTCAACCCACTGTCTCCACAACAGTGCTGAAAATAGAGGACGGTCGAGCGTCTTCAGGAAGCTGCAACACTGTTTAGTCTTTCACGAATGCAGGGACAGTCGAGGCTGGAGACGCGTGTGTTTTACTTGGCACTGAAATAAGCCAAAATGAAAAAGCCGGTGCAAGAGCACACCACCTGTAGTGTTAAAAGGTTCCACATAGTCTGTGCTCCCTTTTAAGGTTGATAAACAGCTGTATTTAGCTGAACGTCTATGTGTGCTGCATTCCAACGTCTGCTACCTTCTACAGATACCCAGGCAGATATAAAGCAGGGATAGTTATGTACGCCTTGTTATCCTCGCTTTCTACTGGATCCTCACCCCACTTACCACAGCAGTCTCCAAGCTTCTGTATCTGCCAATTTTTGTGTAATTAAATGCAATTTTCTCACCCACACCGCACACATCCCAAATTTAATCATCAGTGCCACTTCCACCACCACAAGCACTTAAAACATGTCAGAAAGGTAAAAGACTATGAGTGGCCTCATGTTTTTTCTACAGTATCTTGCTGCTACAAGTACAAATCTCCAGTGGGATATTAAACTGCTCATATAACTTCTGGACTTTTTGTCAGTGTGTAATCAAATCCAGAGGACATTTCCCCAGCTACTCCAAATGTGTGGTGGGTGTTCAGACTTAAGCCAGTGAATTGAAGCAAGACACAGCGCATTTCCTATCACATGCTGCCAAGATCTAGCATGAGGTTCTGTACCACAAACACTTATATTTTCCAGCTGCAGAGAGTTCCCTCACCAACCCTCAGGGCAAAAATCCCTCTCAGTTATTTGTCACTGAGCCGTTTGATTGCAAACAATAGGACTGGTCACTGCAGTTTGTATTAGTCGGAGTTTCACAGTACAGCCTTTTTTTGGTTGTACGTGTTTCTACTGGAGAGACAGGCGGCAAGAGCTGAAGTGGTAATTTTCTCATGACACACCAGTTTCCATAAACGTGCCTGACCAGTGCTCAGTACAATAAAAGAAAGCCTGAAGTCCGAGTGTGCAGAGTTCTCTGGCACAGCGCTACATTTTCAGGGTTTATCAGGGCTTTGCTGGAGAGAAGTGATTTACCTCATAAAAAAGTGTGGCCTCTACTCCCTCTGCATTCAAAACCATGAACCCGGTGACGTCATTAAGTAAAACAATCTGGGCACCGGCAGCCACTGCAACTACTATGCAAAGCTTCCACCAGACAGGAATGGTTTTTAGCCGGGGGGCAAGACTGTTACTCCTAATGAAGAATGAGAGACACAGATGAGACAAAGCGTTTCAAGGTCAGCTGAGACACTGGAAGACGATCTGACGGTGAATAGAGGCTGGATTCAATTCTTTCCCCCCTTCATTTCTCCCTTGTGTGTGTGTGCATTGCTGTAGGGAAGCAGGAGCAGCTCCAGCGTCTGCAGCATCAAGTTAACTGTTTCATACACCATCAATGGCTAGATGAGGTCATGAGTTATCTACAGTACTGTATCGAGGAATGGTGGAAAGTAGAGCTGAAGTCATTAGATGATTGAATGAGGTGGAGCAAGAATTCAAAGGGAAGTAACGATTTTCTTTGTCTTAAGTTACAGCAAACTGAGTTATTAATACCACACTATAAAAATACTCTGTTACAAGTAAAAGTCCTGCATTGAAAATGTTACTTAAGTGCAAGTATGTAAGTATAATCAGGAAAATACAGAAAGTGCAAAATGGACAGGTTACGGTTGTAGTAGGTTGAGGTGAAGCTTATTTTGAACTATTGTGTACAGGACAGCGACTGACAGTTATTTTCACTGTGGATTTATTAGCACAGTACTTGAGTAAATGTACTTTAGTGCCTTTACTCCACTCCAGTCCACAAGGACATCTTCTACAACATGTCAGAATATAATATGCATGATAAAAATGATGCATTGTTATAGATCAACCAGCTTAACAGAACAGACCTCCACCTCCAACAATTAGGCTACATGAAAATGCTCCACACATGTTAATATATTCATTTAATAATATACAAAGTACTTCTGACACTTAAAGTACATTTTTCACGTAGAAATGTAAAAGCATGGATTTACTGTAACACTGTATTTTTCCACTAGCGTTTAAGTCAAGGATCTGAATACTTCTTCCATTGCTGTCTGGAGGCATTTTCTGTTTTATATAACCCCATATAGGAGCGTGGTAGAAGAGGGCCAAGTCACGTGGGTGATATATGATCTGAAAAAGGGAAAAATGGGGGGAAAAAACCCTACAAAGCCAATATTGAGTAAAGCCTCCTGCAGTCTGTTGAACATCATTGTGCAGTATTTTAAATCCGACTTTGTCCTTTTCTTCAGCTGAATGAAAAGTCTGTTATGAGTAGAGCAGTGCTGGTCAGGCAGGCGCTCGGTGCTCAGGGGGAGGGGATCAGGGGACCAGGGGAGGGGTATTTAACAGTCAGGGGGCAGTGCTGGGGGTTCAAACACAGCTGGGCTTTATCACACTTCAGCCTAGAACGGCCCTGTGCCAGGGGGGGTGAACGCCGTTATCTTTCCTCCACTGTTGCTCTAACTTCACCGGGAACCCAAGTGGACGCAGCTGCAATTAAGGAACCACGCCTGTTGCGCTCTAAGCCCGCTGCACTGCACTTCTTATTCGACCCATCCCTGCAGCGAAACAGCAGTCTCAATAGCTGCTCGTTCACAAACTTCTGATTCATTGGAGGACTTTTTTTTTCTTTTTACCCCCCCTCGCTCTCATCATTTTATTATCGCGAGAGCGTACATTAGGACCCTCCAGGGCAGAGCCTGACCACTGCTGGGAGGTGGGCAAATAGTCCAGTCGGTCACCGGGAGCACGCACTGTAACAGCAATGGAGTACCTCAAGTTTTGTTTTGTGTTTTCATGCTGGCTGAAGTTTGCTAATTCTGTCTACCCTACTGGGACACCTCAAGCTCCTGCGCCTATTCCTAAAGGTAAGCAGCGATCAAACTTTTGTTGATCCTTCCGACTGTTGCCCCCGAAGTCAAACACAGCCTGAAGTTCTGTCTCAAAGCACGCAGCTCCATCACGCTTTTCCACTTTTGAGTCCCACATCTTCGATCCGCACGTTCAGAGCTGTCATGTGAAGTGTGCAAACAGGGAATATCTATGGTTCAAGATGTCATTTAAAGGCTGCATGATGTTCCTGTGCGGGGGGTGCAGGTTGCATGCCACTGAATGTGCATATGTTCCGCGCTGCATATGCTTGGGGCGTAAAATTACACGATAGCGTCTGCGGTTTCACACAATCCTGTTTTTATTTCATGTTGTTCGGCTGCGTGCAGCCCCGACGGTTATACACAGATGCCAGGCTGTAAAATGCCAGGGCGAGGAATAACTAACCAATTAGAAGCGAGACTTTGATGGTGTGTGTACGTATCCCCTTTCTTTGCATTTGGGCTTGAATGGAAAAAAAACAGGACATTCATACACTTATTAGCCATGATTTCAGTTAGAATGAAATCAGTTTTATTTAAGGCAAACAAGCAATTATGTGCTTGATAGAGAGAGAGGCAGTTATAAACCTGGTGTAAGTGAAGGTTCATGGAGTGGAGCCAAGTACAACCTGCTTGAGAGCTCAGCTATAGGCTGTACTGTACATATATAGGTCTTTGCTCCCCAAAGTGCCCCAGATGTGTCACAGTTTTATTGACTTGTTTCAGAGCCCTTCCCCTGTTAGCATGTCGCTGAGGCTAAATTGCTCTAAATTGCTCTAAAATCATTTCAGTTAAACACAGCTCCTTTCACAGTCCTGGGCATCTTGTAAAAACCTGCAAACAGCAACATAAGTGGATACATATGGGTTTTTTTATATATATACCGGCGATGATGTCATGAGTCCTGTGGGCTTATGTTTAAGATAAGTCTGGAAATCTACTTTTCTAATGATGCAGTTTGCTGGGGAAGGCAGCCTATCAGGGCGCAGCAGCTGCCTTCAGGCTCCACAGGCTTGTTTTGTCCTCCTGTGTGGACTAACTGAGTGTCTTTCACACAGTAGCCACATTAACTTTACGAGGGGTTAAAATGTTTGCTTGTGAAAGCCTTGTCTGTACACTTGGCAGAGATAACAGCACAAGTGATGCAGCTTGCTAAGATGCACACACAAAAATCTACTAAATCTCTCATTTGAGCTACTTTAGTAAGCAAAAAGCTTTCATATATGACCATGCATACTGAAGGTATTGAACATTTCATTTAATGATGTCAACATGTCATTATATTAAAGTATTTTAATTTGAATTTGTGGAGGTTTTCAGCAAGTAACTTTCTCAGAGAATGCAAAATAGCGAAATCTAGACTAGTTTTTGCAGTCTTTATGCAGTCTTTAACTACTTAAGACGGTTTTATGAACTGAACAAGGCACTGGTGAGTAATTCTACTGGCTCAAGTAATAGTTTATGCAGTATAACTACATGAATAGTTTGCAATGCTACAGTAACGTGTCACGAAGCACAAGCCAAATAGACTCGAGCCCCAAAGCGCAGCGCATTCGACATGCATTATAAGCCAAATTTTCAGAAGTTCTTTTGTTTCTCTCATTTTATTATCCAAATAGGAAGCATTTGTTTTGAACTGGGACACACTATAGTGATAAGTCCATCAGTTATGAGCCATTCTGGAGCCTGTCTGGGTCGTAATGTCGAAACACTGCGTTAACACATCTGATGATGTGTTAACAGTGAGGAATATTATCTTGATAAACAAATAAGGCCTAAACCTTCTTCTTTAGAACAAGGCCAGGTGACGTGTCATCCATCATGTCAAGAAGAACATGGACATACTGTTTTAGAGTGACTTTCCTTTTAGGTGGGGCAAGATGCTGGTCATCACAGTGATGGAATATGACAAAGCAGAGACAGTGGTCGGTAAGAAGCCACTAAAAGGGCTACAGAAAAAATAGATTCACAGGTAGCATACAGGTATTTGTAGTCCCTGGTTTGTGTTGCATGCCAGCTGTGCAAGTAGAGACTTAATGCAGCTTTGTGTTGCAGCACAGACGTGAACGGTGTGATTCATCAGTGAAAGGGGGCAGCGGAAGAAGCAGCCTGCCCATTTCTCACCTATGTGCACCTGGCCGGCCACTGTGAACAGCAGACTTGGCTGCTGGTTTGGCGGTTTTGGAAAGTTACAGAAATTGAGCAGCGCGGACCCCCACTGTCCGGCCATCTGAAAGGAGCCTTTCACTCCTCTCGGACTCGCTGTGTGAACAGTACTTCTGACAGAGTAGATACTTCATTTAACGTGTACTTCTTGTGGTGCCAGCCTGAGCCACTCCATATCGCTGAGCACGACTCCTTTATCCTTTGCTACAACACTTAAACCCTCGTTCAAATCATTTTTTTCATGGTTTTGATTCGATCATTTCAGTCGTTTTACAATATTTGTGTCCACCTAAGTAAAACAAAAAGTTCTCCTCCAGCGGTTTCAGTGTCTTCGGCTGCTTGGTAATGTATGAAGTTTGAACATGAAGTGTGCCACTGTCTGAAGGCTGTAAAGAAGATCTAAATGAGTAATCTGACCTTTTTCTTGGTGAGTGAGTGTGTGCGTGTGTGGGAAAGCAAGATAAACGCAATTAGTCAGTATGATCTTGTTTGCTCCACTGTTCCATGGAATAGGCGTCTCTAGATTAGACCTTTCCCAGACATCACTGACGTGTCAGCAGGCAGTGTTTTATAGAGAAGAAAAGGAAACTCCACCTAAAGTTGTCCATGCCTTATATACTGTATAATGGCGCTCTCTATTGCCTGTAATTCCAGTCTGACAAACTAACAAACCCTGTTGGCAGGCCAAGCCTGTAATCATGTCTTAGAACATTGTCACTATATCACCACAAGGTTGGTTCCGTGCCTCATTTCCAGTCAAATATGTGTTGTGTTGTCTACTTTTTCACTCGTCCTCTTTTCTCTTACCTCTGTCTGAGGTGTTTTCTGCCAACTGTCACAAAGATAAAAACAGCAGGATATCAAGCTGACAGTTCCCATTATGCAAACTCTTCCTCTTAAGCAGTACTGAAAACAGATGATGTTTCAGCTTGTTGTCAGGAGTATGGCTGTAGTACAGATATCCCATTGTTCTACCTAGCAAGTCGTTTTAAATGATGACGATCTGAGAGTGGGACTTGAACAGCTGTTGATCCTTTACTGCGTTGGCTGAGTCTTGTCTTGATAAGACAGTACCTGATGGTGTGCTGTTGAAATTGCCTTGTTTTGTTCAAACTCCTTGAGCTTTGTTTTAAATTGTAGCCAGAAGTTGTCAAGATATGACAGACACTAAGGTTTGTATATTAGCTGTAACATACCAACGTGACACAGCTGTTAAAAGGACAGGCTATAGGAAAGCTAGACCATCACAGTAAGTGCGATTCTCACTGCTCTTTCACAGCTTTTTACTTGGTCACATCACAATGATTCATTCATACTACCGAGACAACAACAAAGACATTCACTCTCATGAAAATGTTCTAGGCTATTGCTTTAGGTAATTGTCTAAGTATTCCACTTGTAAAATTTCACAGTGCAGCCTTTTTTCCTGTCTTCCTATGAGCCAGGGATTTCAGTTTGTATTTACTAATCATTGAAGTCCGTTAAAACAAATCTGCTAGCTGAGAAAAACATGCAGAAGCCAAACCATGCACTTAGGGAGCAGCTTAATTCTGGTCTTTAAAGCATTTTCAGTTCACTTTCCATGTAGAGAAACAGGAACTGTGTCGATGTTGTGAAAGTGGGATTAAAATGCTTGGCCCATGTCCCCTTTGCAGCAAATACTATCAAAATATAATAGCTCATATCATAAAATTGTGCTGTTTTCCACTTACAGTAATATCGGCATAAAATAATTAACTAATTTATTCAAGCATGCTGGTTAAACCTAAACAGTCAACCTCTGTAGTGCATTATGTTGTATCAAACTAGCTCAGTGATGAAGAATCTAAAGCTCTACAGTGACGCCGGACTGTGGCCAACGGAGGAAATGACGGTTCTAACATAGTCATTACCGCTGATGAGAGCACTGCATGACGTGAACCAGATGAAATTAGTTGTTTTTCTCTACGTTCTAGTTGTTTTTATAGGATAAAATAAATAAGCTATTCTTGAATAAAAATGATGTGTGACGAGACTGCAAAATTGTTTCCTGGCCCAATGCTGGTGACATCATGCCACATCCTAAGGCTGTAGTGCCTGTGGTTTGACATGTGTAATTGAAAACACAGCCTTTTTCTGCGGATGCACTTCAGCGTTCTTGTATTTTGGATATGGTTGTTTTATCAATTATGGTTGGTATGAAACGTTGCTAGAAAATTAACTCTTTTCTGGCTGTGGACAGTTAAAATAATGTCCGACTAACCAACCTGCAAGTGTTTTGTAGTCCCTTGGGTATCCATCCCACAAATATGGTGACTACTGCTAATTACAAACACATGGGGTGCTCTCCTAGGTAGCAACAGTGGTATTTTTTAGGTGAAAAGGAATGTCTGCATGTCTGGGGGCTCCTGGCTTTTAGACATCAAAAGCGCTACTTCTGTGCAAAGCTACTTGTACTTTCATTAAAGTTCTAATGTGTTCTGAAGCTGGAAAACCTGTTAAAGTAGGTTGGGTAGCGTGCTTCTTCTCCATTTAGCCTCCATATATAGATTCAGCTCCATGCACACAGTCTACAGATGTGTGTAAGTGCAGATCTCCATCCTGAAGCTGCCAAGTATGCTTTAACAGAGCTGCTTGTTGGATCCAATGGTCCAATGGCTTCGGGATTCCACCTCCCCTCCATCGTCACATTTGGGGGACCATTTGTGCAACTTTCTAAATCCCTCAATCCAATAGTCATACCCATTTCATGCAGCGATTAGGAGGATAAGGAGCGAGGGTATGAACTTCTCTCTCCAGCTCTCTTTCTGTCATTTTTAATGTATGCAACACTATAAATGCCTTCCAGATGAGACTGTCTGAAAATGTGTGTTGTCGTCCCGATATCTAAATGATATGGTGTCTCTCTTTTACCCTTGATGGCAGGCTTTTCATCCCACTTTCAAACGTGTCTGTTCCCAACAATGGTCAGGCAATACAATAAGAACTGCTTCTTTTCTATCATAACCCAACCCTTGGCCTTAAAGCAGCTGTGATTTATATATTTATAACAATATATCAACTGACAATGTGAAAACAATGAGCCAATATGAGAGGTCGCTCATAGTGATGAATCTACAGTGAATCATCACACGAATCTGCAGGACCCCCGAGTTCGAGCTCATTGTTTATCTGACCGGTCCACAACTTTACTGTTTTGGTTCACTCTGACTGTTCTAACAGCACCAGCTGTTTTCAGTGGAAAAGCTCTAGAAACTGACTGCATGCTTCCTACTCAGCACCACAGAGCAGACAGACACAGTTAAATACCTGCTGGTGAACACAGTGGAGCATTTAACAGGTGTTGGCAGAGACCAAAAACAGATGAAAGATTATTTTGGACAGAAACATGACCTAGGTGATGATATATCAATGCTGTGTTAACAGCCTGTTTCCACTGCACCAAAATGGCCAAAACCTTTGGAGGTTTATTAATAGCATTATGCCTTTCTGAAATAGGCCAGAGATCAGTAGTCATATCTGACTTTACAGGTGCACATTTGTTCTGATAATCTGATTAACACCTTTCTGGTTCCAGGTGTGACCCAATATCCCAACAGCAGCACTGGTGACTAATTAATCCAAGCAATGAAACTTTTTTTCAATGATTTTTAAAGTATAACTAGCACCAGAATTGTAGGAACCTTTACAGCACAAAAGAACATAACACATGCCCTTTCATTTAGATCCATGGACACTGAGGTGGACGGAGATGAGCTCTGTTGCTGCTCAGCCTGTTCAGTGTCCACAGTATGGATGGTGGCTGTGTCTTTGTCTCCTTGCTGTGGTGACAAAATTAGGCCGTTGACTTGTTTGCCACTTCTCCCTGCTTAGGCCCTGCCTTTCATTTACTTTGGACCAGGTGACAACTTTCTCCGTTCGCATTACTCACTTAGGTGGCCAAACTATATCAATTTCAACATGTTGTGTTTAGACCTTGGAAACATACCAAAATGTTGTCTTCTGCCAACTTCGCATTACGTATTGACAGAAAGCTGTTGTTAATTCCTATATGTTTCTTCTTATGCAACCTGGCTCAAAATGCTTTTCCCTTTTAGAGAAAGTTGTTGCTAGGATGGAAAAGTTGTATGCTGCCTTGAGTAATACATACCATCATACCATTGCTGAAATTTTGGCACAGCTCAAAGACCCAAGGCCCATCCATAAAAAGTAAATGCCTGGCAGTCTGTTACACTTGGCATGTTTAAGCAATTCCGGACCACTCTCCATGTCCCCTGACACTGGTGTCTACTTTAATTATTTCACATGCAGGGAAGGAACGTACAAACTGACTGGAGTTAAATTCACATTTCATATGATGAGGGCTGGCTTTTCAGGAGGGTGATCATCCTGAGGCGACTCTCTAAGTATAGGAATGGCACACAAGGTTGCCCTCAAAAAAGCATAATTAAGCATCAATGTGCAATCCTCCCATGGAAGCAATCCTTTTTCTTTTTCCAATATTAAAGCGTCTTGATTTGCCTGGATTTACCCTGCCTGTGTGGGCTATCAACTCAACGACTTGCACTTTCCTTTGCCTGACACTTTCTGGATAATTGTGGTAAGCTTTAAGGTGAACTTGCTGTGGTGGCTTATTTATTTGGATGGCCAAAATAGAAAGAACAGGAGTTTGTGTTCACTGGCCAGGATTGTCTCATCAAAGAGGAAAGATCCTGTTATCCTCATGTTCAAGGCCAGGGCACATTCCCATGATACCTCTTTCCGTTCTGCAAGAAATGCTTACTTAAGCTTAGCCCCAGCCAGTGAGTCAGAACTTTTGCTCATTGAAGTGTGAAAGTTTACCTAGACGGCTGAGCCCCATGTGGCGCAGAGAAAGAGTAAAGAGTGCACAGTGAGAGGGAAAGACCACTTGCCTTTCTTTGAGAGGAGTTATGGCAGTACTGTATGAGCTACATTCCTCTCCCCCCGTGGACTGTTCTTACGGAACTGACATGACAGTGTGCTGTGTTTACTCTGACTAGACACTCATTCCTCACTTATTCATTCCTGTTGCCTATAAAACCTCTCCCTTTGAGTGTTGCCATCTGTCTCTCAGTTATGCTTAATTATTAGTGTGATTAAAGTGTTTACATAAAAAAAACACATCAATGGACTGGACAATTGGCCCAAGATTACATTTTGTAATTAGATTTGGAGCTACATTTGTACTTCTGTTGTCTGGAAACAATTATTGTTTTCTCTCCTTGAAGATTAATTTGAACAATATGTGACAAGCTGGGCAGTCTATTACTTTCCTGGCAGAAAATAATACATTGTACAGTCTGAATGTTACATGAAAAGGACAAAATACCCAGAGTGGTCTTATGACTTCTGACACTATTTTAAAATGTAGGCAAAGATAATAAAGGGAGACATTTTGGCTAGACCAGAGTGACTGAATTATGACTTTTTATAATAGAAATCTATTTATATTTGGTTGGTGTTTGTGGTTTATGGCTAAAAGCAAAGCACTAACCAGCACTGTTGTGCAATCATGAGCTCACTCAATAAGACAATCCCTTTTTTCCTTAATATAGTGGCAGAAATGCATGGAATAGCATATGACTAACAGCTGGTAACATGTAATATATGCGTATCAAAATTAAAATCAGCAACTCTTAGGTTGTTCACCTAAGATTTAACTTTTAAATAATAAGTGGGTGCAGATCGTCCAATGTAAAATAGAACTGGATATCATCTGCGTATATGTAGAAGTCAGTACTATGCTTGCGGACAATTGATCCCAGTTGAAGCTACATAAACAAACTGAACACTGGGATGAAGTACTCACCTTAAAGGCATACCTCATGATATGTTTTCTCTGCATGAGGAAATATAACCTAAAGTGACATGATGTGCATCGTTACCAGTTAACTGACCCATAACATGTTAATTAGCTGTAGACCACTTTGTCATATTTCGTTTGCTGTACAATCAATCCTCTTTGTAAGTTTCAGATAACATGTGAAGGGTTTATCCCTTTACATATTTTTTAGGTGTGCAGAAGGATGTGATATAAGACTGTGCTTACTTTTATTTATGGTGAACAAGGTCTTTTGCAGAAGGAAACAGAATTTATTTCTGTGGCAATATAATGTACGGGTGAACGTCAGTTTAAAGTCCATTCAGCACAAAATCAGTACATCACTTCATACAGGAGTATGCTCTGTGAGGTCGTTCACATTTAGCCTGTGAGCCACAGTTAGATTTATGGATCACAAATTTACATGTTCATAGTTGGCATTCAGCAATGCTGGCAGATCAGAATTCTGTCCTGTGCACTTTGTGTTGTATTTGGAGACAATATCATAAGTTCCAGCCAAGGTTTCCAGCCATAGTTCGCATGAGGACACAATGAATCCTAAGGGATTTTTTTCCCACCAGGAATTGTGTATGGAAAAGCCATGAAAGAGACTCACCAATGTGTTTGAACAACAAATTTAATGTAGGAAATAAAAGTGTCTCATCTCTTTTAAATTAAAGGTGGTTTGCATCCCCAGGCTGTACTTAACTGGGAGCTTGCTTGCAGGGGTGCACTCTTGTGGCCTGCATGTTTACGACGAGAGGGAAGTGTGTGGTCCCAT
This sequence comes from Chaetodon trifascialis, assembly GCF_039877785.1. NCBI lineage: Eukaryota > Metazoa > Chordata > Actinopteri > Chaetodontiformes > Chaetodontidae > Chaetodon > Chaetodon trifascialis. The sequence goes on from NC_092073.1 coordinate 16,135,753, forward strand.
AAGGTCAGGGCAAAGTCACGGAGGGTTAATTTGTCTAAGCCATCAGCCAATTTCTTACTGATGGGAAGTATCTCCTTGACATCACAGGCAAGCCTTTAGTGTTAGTGTTAGTGTTTTGGAAATTGAAATAGATAAGTCATGCTGAATAGAGCAGGGGTTGTAGCATGAAGCTTGACAATGGCTTTCATTGCACAAATACAAACAAAGCTACTAGTGGTGAACTCCCACTTTATGGGAACAGAAACATGTATTGAGATAATTACAAGGAGAAATCCAAAACGTGTCCTGGCTGTAATTACAGCAGTATGAAATACAGAATTTCATGAAGCTTTCAAAATGTTGACAAGAAAACCCAGCAGAAAATAGTCAAGACAGCAGTATGCTCTCCTCAAGCAAGGATGGAGGGAGGTTCACCACTTTGTGATCACAAGATAACGGATATTACTACATGGGTTCAGAAACACTTTGTAAAACCTTTGTTACTAAACACAGTGTGTTTTAACTTACGTTATACACAGTGTTTCAACTTTTTTTGATTGTCCAACCATTTCCGAAGCCAGCAGTCCATCACTTACACCCACTTCAAGCATTCATTGGCCAGCTGTGCAGAGGTGAGAGAGTAAGCTGGGTTTGAACTTCTTCCTCAAGCTCACTTTTTCATTTATTACTTCACAATTTCTGGCACTTCTTGCATGCATGACACTGTGAATGGTTTCCAGGAGAGACTGAAGCTGTGTCCAGTATTTAAGCCATATTAATAATAAAAAAGCATTGCTTAAGATATGCTTCACAAAGCAAAAAAAGGGAGGAAAAAAGTGACTAATTTGATGTATTGGATGTGTTTTTGCGAAATGAACTGGCCTTCATGCATGGACATATTGCATTTAGCATGCATAAATGCCTGACCGAGGGTTAAACTTTGCCTCTGTGATAGTCTGGTGTAGGGTGAGGAGAAGAATGTAAACTTTTCCTGTCACCGTTAAGATGGCTGCATCGAAAATGTGTTTCCCAAACGTGAGAGACGCCATCCCCACCCTGCACTATGCTTGATCGTCTTCTCCCTCCAAGCCAAGAATAAGAACAGGGACACACCTGTGGCTCGTAACAGACATCCCTTCCCTCTGTGCGATTTCAAACTCATGTTGTTCTGAATCTGCCCAGTCCTTCGCTATATTTCATCTGATGCTGTTAGCTCCCTGTCTGCCTCTAACCTATTTCCAACCTGTAACAGAACCTCTGTGTCAGAGGAGCACTGGAATGGCTGTTAGAGCAGTGACAGGGCCACAGGCTAGACTGGGATGAGAGAATGGTAAAGTCACATTAACAGGAAATGGATGGAAAAGCACTGCAAGGAGGCGGCTTGTAATGTACTTTAGTTAGGACGAGTGGGTGGAAGGCGGGTGATTTCGATTTTGCTGACAAATAATGCTTCAGAATAAGAGCTAGGCTTTTATTTTGCGCTCTCGGGCATTGTTTCATTTACTTGTGTAGAAATAAAGCACAAATACAGTGTGTGTCAGGAATCTCAGTTTATGTTGTTCCATGGCAACCGCAGTGGGTTTGTGTGACCACTCAGTTGGGGTGAGGGGAGTTGACATATATAGCTTGGATGTGAATGTGTATGGTGAGATTTGCTGTGCAGTCAACAAAACAAATAATCAAAACCACACAAACAGAAAATTGCCTCAAAAGTGACACAATAAAGACCTGTTAATCTTCCTCTTTAAAGATTCCCAGCTATCTAACTGTGCTCTGCGGCAGACTTTGTGCTTTCTTGTCTTTCACACTTCCAATCCGACTTGCCAGTGTCCAATAAATAATTTACAAGGCTTTAGTGGAACATAGTGCTGTATATTAAATAGAGGCAGATTGCCTCTTGAAACATGAAAAGCAGGATTAGTATTCAAGTGGTCTTATAAAACCATACTGAAGTGTCATTAACTTTTTGTTGGCCTGTGTCCATACTGACATGGCACAACATATTGCACATTTTGAACTGATATTTTTGGAAGCTGGAAATGAACGAGCCCTCTCCCTTCATGCAGCAAAAGAGTTTGATGAACTAGATCTAGAGATCAGGGTACTTCCCTTCCCTGCCTCATAATAACAGATTGCAGTCTTTCTAATCAAGGCCACCACCAGAAGCATAACAGACAAAGTGAAAACTAGCTTAGTGGCTTTAGCCTTCCACTCTCTAGCTTCACATGAGGCTATGGTGCTAATTTGTATTTGGTCTAACCCTTCTTCAAACCTCAGCCTTCAGCACTTATGGCCACTGGAAATGTCCTGGAGGTTTGTGGGAGTTTGTTTAACCCGTATAGAAAGATATTATTGAGTCCACATTCAAAAACATGCTTCTTTTTCTGAATCAAATCAGAACTACAGTAGACGTTGCTAATTTGAGACGTATGTTCAAACTGCTAAACCAAATAGCTACCAGTTTGTTGACATAGGTCTGAGGTTTACGACTGGTTCACTTGGTTCAAAGAAGTGGGATTCTCAATGCTTATATTTAAGCATCAAATAATATACATATTTGTGTGGATATCCTTCAACGGAAACAATGCAATGGTATATTCCCCACACCCCTATAATTTTATATGGAAATTTTTTTTCTTTCTTTTCCAGAAAAATTGCTCGTCCTAACTGTTGCAACAGAGGAAACCGATGGTTTCCACCGCTTTATGCAGTCTGCAAAATATTTCAACTACACTGTGAAGGTAAGAGCTTGTCATATTCAAAAATTATGTCTCTCACTCACGCACACACACCCACACACACGCGCTGTTTCAACACACTCCCTGATTGATTAGCCTGTTAAAGGAAACAATGAAGTGCAGCAAGCTGTAAAAACATCCATCTTAAAGGGACGCTCCTCAAAGTGGGTTGGTTGAAGCCAGCAGTAAAAAAAACAAAACAAAACAAAACGAAAAACTTTGCCTTTTTTTGGTGTTGTTGATCAGAGCTCAGAGTTGAGGCGCTGCAACCATTTGGTCCTCCGCTTCTCTGTCTGCTGCACCACTTGCTGCATCATTCCGTCACCTGCAGACACATACATACGCTTTGGGGCCTTTACTCAAAATGTTTGTGAGAGGTCTTTCTGGATTAGTTAATGCCAGTTTCCTGTTTTTCTTTGCTTTGTTGTTCGCCTTGATGTGCACCCATCTCTGTACAGAAAACCCAATGAGACTGCATTAGCACACAAAGAATAACAGCGGCCTGACATTTTGAGTGCAACTGCCACAGTACTGCAGGTAACTGCACGTGGATTATCAGTATGAGGCCGACTTAAACTCCAAGGCTCACACTCACAGTGAGATTGTGTGGAGGTGTAGTCTGGCTGCAAATAAACAGTTTAGAAAATGGGCCATTCTAGCTACCACTGGAAAATCTGCCATTATGGTAACATAATGGCTGTTTTTTTCCAAAGCAGCTTCTTTAATCCATTTTCTTAAATCAAGTGTAATTTTGGTGACATTAGTGGACCCATCTTACTCTGTCCTATTTTTGCAAAGTTCTTGGAAATGTCTGCATACTGGGAAGCCAGTTAAAATTCCCCACGCCGCTGAAGTGGTTTTGAGACAATAAAATTTAAGACATTATATAACGTAAAGACAAAAAAAATAACTTGTGAAAATGCATATTTTCACTGTGCTGTTTGTTGTCAAGCCAGTTCGTGTCAGGCTCCACAAGTTGTCTTTCGTGTGTTCTGTTTCAGGTGTTGGGAATGGGAGAAGCATGGAAGGGGGGCGACGTGGGTCGTTCTATTGGTGGAGGGCAAAAAGTCAGACTACTGAAGGAGGCCATGGAGGCTCTGGCTGATCAGGAGGATCTTGTTGTCCTTACTGTGGATAGGTATGGTATTTTATTTAGCTTTTTTCCCTACCTTTCCTCTGTAGCCTGACTTCTTAATAATTCAAATTCAGCATTTTGTTGAGTTGGAGCATCCGTTAAGTAGTATCTCAAGGTCTAAATTAGTCATCAGTGATCTGCATGACTCCCTGAGACATTGATAATGCCAAGACATATATTACTTTCAAATGTCCCTCATCCTGGTTCCATGTTTGCAGCCAATAAGTAAAATAACAAAAAAAGATCAATTCATTTATTTTTTCTTTGCTTGCTTATGTTACTTTTCTCAGAGATGTTCTCTTTCTCCCCAAACATTAGTTTGATTGAGCTTTGCTATGATTTAGCTTTGATTTGAAATATAACACATTTCCATAACAAGAAAGGGACGCAAAACACCTTTAATTGCTGTGCAGATCCGTGAATTAGAAATCAAACTAATTTTAACAATCGCAATAATAATTGCTGTGAAAGCCTCCTCAGTGAGAGCTGCTTCTGCCCATTTATGTTGCGCTAAACCACCTTCTACTCATTCATGTAAAGGCATTATTATAGAGCATTGCCAAATATATGAGGAGAGTAATTTTCACATGCAGGTAGCTGAATTATGAGTTTTCAAAGCCAGTGGAAAGTTTTCCTGAGATAATGTGAGTGGTTTAGAATAATGACAGCTTTGCAGGCCATATTTCCTCAAATAGAGCAGAAGATGATGATACTGCACCATGTCACATGAATAATGTTAGCTATAATTGCTGTGCAAAGCTGTCACACCCTTAAAACAGGTAATTGGAACGGTTATTTTTCTTTTAGAGGAAATGACTATAGACTCACAAACTGCATGTGCATTTCACTGAAGATTATGAGCAATTCAAATGTATTTTAAAGTCTACAATCCTGCTGGACCACCTTGACTGTTTTGACAGTTTCTGCCACTGATTCAGTCACAGTTAAACACTTTTGTCCTGTATGTAATTCACTGACTGTAAGCGACATTGAAATTCATTCACTGTGTTGTTGAGCTTTTGAGCGTGGGCTGAATTCCCAAAGTGAAAAGAAAATGACTACATGCAATTCAAAAGCCATACACCTTAAATGGAGACCACAATTGCTATTCACAGACAGAAGGTTTTGCATGAGTTGGCTATACATCAGTCACTTCATGCACATTCGAACTGGCAGAAATTTGTCATGTGTGCAGTAATGACTTTTGGGCTGCAATGGGAAATTTAACCACTTAGGGAGGCTACACTACTTCCAAACACCACTCTTTTTTAATGCCAGCATGAAAATAAAATGGTGGCGCTTCTGACTTTTAAATTCATGAGGTATGTTTCCTCTCACGGGTGCACAAAAATTTCATACATGCGCTCCAGTTTGGGTGGGTGTGATTAGGGTTAAAGCCACTGCATCAATGGTGAAAACCCAACAGGGTTCCTAACACACTATGGAGTGTTTTGTGCATCATTAAACGTTGAGCTGTTCTGAAACGTTTGACGCTTCAAAGCTTCATTCGTGACATTCGGCAGATCATAAGATTGTGGTGTTTTTCTATCTTCAGTGTAGAGGATTGTGATATTTATTACAAATTCAACTCCTGCTGCCTCACTTTCTAAACACAGCAGGACTGGAGCAGTATGTGTTCTGTGGCACAGTGGCCTTCCATGTTGATAGGTGGTTACTTATGAAATGTAACCAATCAGATGGTGCTGTGGGCGGGACATTGAGCGAGAGAGGCAGCTGTATCAGAGCTCTAAATACATACGTACAGTACATGTTGATGAAACAGACAAATTATATTCATTAAAGAAATTTTATTTAATGAAAAAATACTCATTTAACCCCATGAATTGCTTTATTCAAACTGACGATTTTGTTCAAGGATTTCAAAAAAATTTTAGGGTGATGACATAAAATTTGACAACAGACATTCAAAGCTTAATTGAAAAACCTTTTGACTGTCAATTCTATGTTAATAGTTTAAAGAGGAAACGTAGCTGCATGATTTGCAGCAAGACATTCAGTGCAGCTTCAAACAAGACCCTGGTTTTGAGCTGAAAACCATTAATGCTCTATAACCAAATCAAAACCAAATATCTCACCAAGGTTTGCACCTTTTATAGAAGCAAAGCAGTTCAGTATCTCAGGACTGTGATTAAATCTCTTAGGTGATAAAAAAGGCAACACCCACAATGAGTGTAAAGTTCATTCCCAGGCCAGGTTAGTCTTAAATTTATTTTCAAAGAATGAGCTTTTTAAACATGGTCATGAACGTCTTGTCATGCACTGCAGGTCTTTTTATACTGCAGCAATAACTAGATGACTTAACAGAGGACAGAGGGTTTTTCGCATGACCATGTGTCCACCAGATGTGGATATTCTACAGCACACAGGCCTCCTCACCTATGTTAAGACTTCCGTTCCTCTTATTACATGCCTGACTGAGGTGGTTCAGGTTGTATATAGAACAGGATTTTTTGGGACGTCGGTCAATTTTAGACAAGTCCACAATCAAAGTCACATCTAGAAGAGGGTGTTTTATAGTCAGTGACTGTGGAAATGGTGTCACCAAAATAAATCGGCTCTTTTACTGTTATGACTTCACACCTCAAAGTAAAGTCACCAGAAACATTAGGAGTTTCCACATCCTAAAATATCTGCCCTTTGAATAATGGCATGCTTTTAAACAAGTCGCCACCAGTCCATGGGAAGCGTTCTGCCCTTTTTCCCTCTGACTATCACAGAACTCTGTAGGCCATGCATGCATCAGATCAGTTTACGTCTTTAGTGTTGTAACCTTGAGGAAAGCAGGACCCTTTTGGAAATACCTTCCATTCCAATCCAGAAATGCTTGCTGTACAGTGCACAATGTACAATGCTTGCCTGTACAAATGCCCACTCAGGAAGAATCTCCACTTCTTACATTTAGATTTCTATCTGTCTCAAGCAAGTTGAAGCCTAGGTTGTGTGTCAGATGTAAGACAGAACACAGTTGCTTAAGAAAACTGTCAGACTGCTCTGAAAGGAGAAAAAAAAAGAATGATAATGATCTGTTGTATTTCATCTTCACTCCTCCCTTTTAGCTATGATCTTATCTTTGCTGGAGGTCCAGAGGAGATTCTCAGGAAGTTCCAGCAAGCCAACCACAAAGTGCTTTTTGCTGCAGAGGCACTGATATGGCCAGATAAGCGGCTGGCTGACAAGTACCCCTCAATCCGCAGTGGCAAACGCTACCTCAACTCTGGAGGTGGGTTCCAAAAATTGAAACTATGATCAGAAATGCTGAAGTTGTTGAATCCCCTCCATCATGGCTGGCTTGGTGCTGTGTTGGCAATTTGTTTGGAGAATGCAAAGGTGACCCCCGACTAGCCAACTATCAGTTCAAATTTGAAAGACAGTTCAGGTGAATTATGTGTATTGTCTTCCATTTTACAAACAGAACTATGGTGATTATGTATTGGGTCCTCTGCGCCACCAAAATGTGTGTGACCCATATTCAATACTGTTCCTGAACGCATCCTGTGTAGACGGACGGAGGACTGAAGCTGCTCTGCTAACATGCTGCTCACGCTGTACCTGCTGTGTAGACATGGTGTATTTCTAACCCTTCCCTGACCAACATTTTTCTCCTCAACTTTACCCTGACCCCCATGTTTAACCCTATCTCTACCCAGATCCCTGTTTTACCCTAATCAACACTATATGTAGCATCAACCTGAAGATGAACCATAACCCCGCTCATCTGTTGAGAAAGATTACTGTGATGTTCATTCGTGTGGGTCAATATGGGACAATCCAAAAGTAACTTGCATTATCTGAAGAGAATATTGAGATCAGTGAAGCAATTTTATATATGTTATGTGCATATCAGTTTTATGTTTGGGTAGACTGGTGTTGCAGTAACCATAATGTCTGTGGGTGTGTGCTGGTTTGCATTCCACCATCAGCTGTCGAACTCGGAAGACTTGCAGGCTGAGTTGGAATTCAGGGGGCTGAGCTGCAGTGCACCCGCAGTGTTTTTGGTTTAAAGAGTGGTCGAGCGACCTCAAGGAATGACAACAGGCTGGTGTTAGTTTTGAAATATAAAACCGCTGGACTTTTATTCTTATCTCGTTCTGTAAAATTGAAGTGTATTTCCCTGTAAACTGGCTCCCTGAGGTATTTCCTGTCCAAGTGGACGGGAGTTGACAGAAGCCCCATTCATGTGAATATTAACTGCATTCTTGAGATGTTTTTTTAGTGATCACCCTCCTTGAGCATGCATTGGCAGACTGCACATATGAAGATGTTTGTAGGCATCAAGTACACAAGAGATGCCGAAAGAGGAGAAATTGCAGAATTTGTGCAGACATTTTTAACAAAAGAACCATAACAGTAGAGTACGTTCTCATTCGTAATCCACGCGGCATAGCTGGCTGCCAATTCTCAGGACCCATTCAGGACAGAGAATTACTACTTTCCCTGTGGTCATCAGCCTGGTCTGGCCTCCCATATGGAAGCAGAGCAGCCTCAGACTGATCAGAGACTGTTTTTAGCATTCGTTGTCATTGACATGACATGTGGATTTGTCTTGGTTCTCAGAATGTGCTGCAGTTTGTGTAAAATTGCCGGTTTTGTTTGTGCTCAGACAGCTACCACCCAAATGACTATTGAAGACCGTTTTATAGCATCTGGACACACACTACGGTGTCACAGAGAGTGCAGTGTTTCTTGGATGGAATCAAGATACAGTAGGGTTGTGTTAGTCTGTGGCCATGTGTGTTTATCCAAGCATATTAAATCTGCCCACTAACAAACCTTATGATGGTGGAGACCTGTAAATTAAAGTTTCCATACATTTTCAACAGTCTGTCAAAATAGACGCATATCATGGTAAATTCTATTGTTCCCTGTGTTCTTTCTTCTAACTTTGCAGACAGAATATTATACAGTACACTGTGTTCCAGCAAACAGTGAATTTTTCCAAAAGCATTGGGCCAAAAAGTCATGCACTTCTCAGCACTTTCCGGGATCTGTTGATTTAAAGCCATCATTTTGTGGATAAGCTACAGATTTGAGTAAAATGTCATGATTTCCTTTGAACTTTTTCTTGCTCCAGCCATTGCGATTATGTCATGTCTATCCATCGACTTGTTTACAGTGTCTACGGCTTTTTTAAAATGATGGGATGCAAAACGGCGCACACCAGCTACATAGCCAAACCCTGCAATCTGTTACTGTGGTCAGTGTGAGTCCCTGAGCATGAGAAGCAAATAAGAGGGGACAGGGGAAAAGTGGAGTAGACGTTGCTATGAGAATATACATTTGGCAAGAGTGAAAGTTACTGTACTTGGACAGACTGTTCCAGAAGCTCAGTGAGTTGTGAGACAGAAATATCCTTCAGATTTGAGCTTTCTTACAGCCCATTGCTGCACTGTCTTTTATCTACAGACTGAGAGAAATTCCATGCACATTTCTTGTGTGTTTGGGATTATTGCCAAAAATCACACTTTATGTAAGGCATTCAAGCTTCCTAGAGTGAAGTATTCAGACCAAGGAGCCAGCAGATACTGTGTAATTGTCACCAACAGTCTGCCTGTTGTATATGACCTTGTAAACGTCTCTCAACCCTGTACTTTAAAGCTGGATATGTGTTTCACACTGTTTATTACTTGCAGGTATAATCGGCTACGCCCCATACCTAAACAGAGTTGTTTCACAGTGGAACCTCCACGACAATGATGACGACCAGCTCTTCTACACTAAAATATACTTGGATCCTTTACAGCGCGTAAGAATCTTGTGTTAACGCCAATACTTATTTTGACAATATGTCCCTTGAAAACATATCTTTGATGGCTAAGATACTCTATGTCTTTCAGCAAACTCTCAACATAACCTTGGACCACAAGTGCCAGATTTTCCAGAACCTGAATGGGGCAGTTGGTGAGAAATTACAGAAACTGATTCAATTTCCTACTAATCTGTGTGTTACTTTTAAATATTATATTAAAAGTATGTATTTTAAACCCTAGTTTTGCAAATAATGAACATTTGGCTATTAATAACTTGCGGCACCAACTTAAAGGGACACTGGGCTGTTTTGCTCCCACACTCTGAGAAATATTGCATATTTTGAGGGAGCTTGTAGGCTTGGCAATTCCCCCTGCAAGTTATAAACCTTCACAGCTCTTGTCCATGTGGTAAGTCAATTTTCATAACCTGGCCTGAAACGTCTCTTGTTCTTCTTCTTGGCAGATGAGGTGCTTCTTAAGTTTGGAACAGGCCGCGTAAGAGTTAGAAACACAGTGTACGACTCTTTGCCAGTGGTTGTCCATGGCAACGGAAACACCAAAGTGAGTAAGAAATGATGCTCTTGAGTACACCTAACATAGTGCGATTACGGCGCAGTATAGATACTTTGAAAGTCCCCATTCAACGGGCAGCAGAATGTTATTTGACTCAGCATATTTAAGTGTTTCCTGTGAGAACAGGCAGCAAGGGAGGGACACGTTGCGGATATTCATTGCCGTTTACAGCACTGAATGTATGTTATTTAGCACCACGTAAAGCTATACGTCCTTGGGGAAAATCTATATATCAACGAGCAGCTGGAGGACATCAGAGAGAAAACCAGAAAATGTTTTCTCCATAAAATATGATCCAGTTTCACCCAAATCAGGGAACAAAGTTATAAAGTTGTGCTTTTGCAAAGAAATCGGTGAGGCCTGGCCACAAGAAACACTCCAGTGCTGTCATTAAAAATTCAGAAAGAGTTTCACTGGATGCAATATTAGTATACGCCCTGCAGTGCAGGATGAGTCATCAACATTTTTTTTAGCGTTTCCAGGAAACGACAAACTCTAAAATACCATTAAGGATACCTATAAAATTACTTTTTTGTTTATGTTGGCCAGATACTGATGTATAGGTGATGATCAGAATCATTATAATCATTATTTTTTTTATTTTTATTAAGAAAGAAAGACCTTAAACATCTATTGTGTATCATGGGAACTTTAAGTTAATCATTCTCACCTCACCCTAGCTTTGGGGAGTTATTGAAGTCTTTCATTTGCAGATGAGTCCCTGTTGGCCAAGCCTTTTGAATTTTCATCCAACTAACATTAATTACCAAAGCTTGCATTTCAGTGCATAAATTCCCACACATTTAGGAAATATACATACTGTTCCTATGATACTTGCCAGTAACCCTGGCCATAAAAATCAGCTCATTATTCAGTTGAGAGGAGAAGTCTAGCCAGAACTAGGCTATAATTCTTAATGTGTCCCCCATTTTATTTTCGGCATCACTCTGTGTATTAGAGTGAGGGGTCAGCCAGTTGAAAGGCAGGATGTCCGCATGCTTCCGTCATCATTCTGTGGAATTTTTTCTTTGGCTGGCCTTGTTCCCTCCCCCAGCTCTTCACAAGTCTCGCTCCATCACCAGCTGCCTGTCTCCGGCCTTCCTTGGTAATGAACCATTTCCAGCAAAATGCTGAGTCATTCTTCCCAAAGGCCTCAACATCTGGAGGAGAAGCTAAATGCTAGATCACAGAATCCTTGTCCTAGCAGTGGTTTTCACTGTTTGGAGATGACTAACCAGATCTGTTGCCATTAGTTTATTTTTATCATGCCAAGTACAATTTGGTTACAAATACACAATCACAGTGTTAACGTCTGCAGTAACTGATCCGTAAACAGCAGTGCACTGAAAGTATTATTGTCTGCATAAATTTGAACTTTTCATCTACACTAAATACAGCGCAGACATAATTGTGATTACAATATGCTGACATTTACAAAGAGAATTGAAAAAAAGAATAATGACATCAGACTGTAAAGTTGCAATTTCACTAAAAGAGACATTTATAGCTCTGCGGTTGTTAAAGTCTGACAAGTGAGTCTGCCTGCTGATTCTATTCTATCTTCTCCCAAAGTCCAACAATAAATCAGTGGATTGAACATCCACAGTCAAAGCAGGATATTCCAAAACACACTGTGATGATAAAAGGGAGCTCTGCCGGATCACAGAAAAGATTTGAACTTTTTATCAGTCCCCTGTAACTTGGCATCCACCTGCGCTGAATTCTTTCCTTTACAGATGTACTTGAACTACTTGGCCAACTATGTCCCCAATACATGGAACTACGAAAATGGCTGCAGCCACTGTGATGACGATGTTGTGGACTTGTCTCAGTTAAAAGTAAGTGCTTCAAATTAAGCCATTTTCCTCCTGTTTGCTGTCCTTTTTCTGTCCATTTTTAAAGTGCAGCTGTGGAAAGTTTATATTAAGCCACCTCCCTGTGGAAATAGGAAATGATGAAACATCGCCTGCTCTCTAGCATGAACCATCCATCAGTGTCTGTCTAGACAGTAGAGGTGGAGACCAGTTTGTCCTCTTTCAACAGATAAGCAAGACTGTTGGTGCTGCGCATGCTCCCTTTCCAACAATAACACGATGTGCCTGTTGGTCATTTTGGACCCTTTTAAAAGAGCATCAGTGCCAGGGAAACTACTTGGGGAAAGGGAAGCACTGCACAGCTGTGGTGCAGGATATGGCTTCTGGGGTTTTTAGAAGGGCTCATTTAAAGGGGTGTCACTGTCGACCAGCTTGCCTTTTAGTGGGCTTCTCAGTATGGGTTGTATCCACAATAGTAAGTTATAGTGGTTATGCCGAAAATTTGTCACAGAGTTCAGCCAAGGCTGGCTACGTATAGGCAGCAGGAATGGCAGGCACTAGGAAATGTTTCTGGGTGTGTGGCTGCATCTGTCAACAGCATTACCAGACTTGTCTCTTTATGGGCATAGTAGTGAAGCACAGGGAGGATCCCAGTAAATCTATTCTTCTATCCTTGTTTTTCTACTTTGTTTCTGCATATTAGTTTGACTCAGACCTGTGCAAGAGTGCAGAAAAATGTGTATTTGTAATTAAATAATGACAAAATGTAAAACTGAGACATGAATTCCTTAAGATTTACTGTAACCCTGTAAGTAAATGTGCTGCAATAGTTAAACTGGCGCTGATTCAGTACAAACCCAGCTGCATGAAAAGCATCTCTGTGAAAGCTGCTCTCTGTGACCTTCCAAAATGAGTGCAGAAAAACACTGCTTCTCAATAATAGGCAAGCTAGTAAAGATATTTCATTCCATTATGCCACTCTGTGTGTTTGGGACAGAGACTTCTGGAAGATTGGGTCATGTGGAACACTGGTCATACTGTGGTAAACCCAGGTCACTGGCAGCCTAGCTTGGTTTCTTTGTGTACTTTGGTTTTGGGAATGAGCTTAGGCCTTGCAAAGGCGCTGTGAATGTTACACTTCCAAAGCCGTCCACTGAGCTAGCCAAACCCCCCTTCACTGCCGAGCTTTGTGTTCAAATTAAAGTCTGGTTGTTGCTCCTGTCTGCTCTAATAAATGCTTTAGTCATACCTTTCTCTGCCCTTTCTCCACTCCTTTTCTTTTGCTGCCTGCCGACTGTACAGTGTGTCCATAACAACTTGAGCTCACATTGGCAAGATGCACGAGTTCTTCTTCTTGTGCCTGAAACACAGTCATTGCGGAACTTGCTAATTAGATGGTTCTGCGCAGATCCCTTTTCATCCCTGGCCCAGACCTTTGCTGTGAACTGGTCAAGAGGATCAAGAATCCAGACAGAGCTGTGTGGGCTGGAGCTAGAGTATCATGGGAAAACGTTTCCCTCCTCGCTCCTCGGTGTCTCTTGCTTTATTTCTCTGTATGTCTTCTTTGCCCTGTCTGACCAATAATTTTGCACAAGGGCTGTCCTCTGGAAAGAGTTAGACGTGGCAATCTGGAGTCAGAAGTTAGAGTACCTGTAAAGCAGCACAAGTGGGAGTCACTAACATCAACTGTCCTGGTCTGCAGCGCCAAGAGATGTCATGTTTTGCAGATTGTGCTAATAGTAAACGTAAACAGTTGGAATAATTTTTCATAATGTGAACAGAAGAGAAATATCAAGCATCACATTAGTTAGATAAATGATATTAAAGCAAATAGTCTAATGCAACTTGCTGCAACTTGCAGACAGCAAATTGCTGTCTGCTTATATGTCTGAGGGGAATGTCAAAATCATCAGTGATTTATGCTAAACAGCGTTCCATTACGAAGCTGTCTTGTTTAAAATAGCACTAATTTGTCTATCCTCTAATCTAAACAGGAGTATCCAAATGTGCTGGTTGGAGTATTCATCGAGCAGCCAACTCCATTCCTACCTGAATTCTTCCAACGACTGCTAACTCTGGATTACCCCAAGGATAAACTCAAACTTTTCGTTCACAATAATGTGAGGATATGCAGCTGCAGCTGCTCTTGGGTTTTCTTCAGCAGTAAATCTCTGCCATGCATTGCTCATCATATGAGACTTCTAATCTATTAATACTGGCTCCCTGTTCAGGAGGTTTACCACGAGAAGCACATCCAGAAGTTTTGGGAAGAGAACAGGAATGTGTTCAACAGTTTCAAGGTTGTGGGACCAGAAGAAAATTTGAGCCAAGGAGAGGCCAGGAACATGGGCATGTATGTGTTCGTCCTCTTGAAATCATCTCTCATCTCTCAGAAATCTGTGGTTTGAAGTCCAAAATCGATTTAACCAGATGATGGTGCTTTTGGCCCCAATTGATCATAGCTTTAAGGAAAAATTGCCTGTTACTTTTAAACCTCAAAATGATGCTTGCATGATTTCTATTTGATCAAAAAGTCAGTGTATGTTGCAGAACAATGTTAATGCAGTGTTTCTCAGTTGGTTATGATGGTCCTTCTCATGTTCATGTCACACTAAATGTTTCATGCATGTATGTAGTGTAGCTTAAATATCATCAGCTCAATAGTTATCTCTCCAGACTTGTGATACTGTCTCCCTTCTTGGCCAGAGCATGCAAAATTGTGCATGTGATGTACTATATAGCAGTTAAACAGGTGCAGTATTTCTCCCAGATTCCCCTCATATGGGCCATCTCTCTCATTGCTCAGTGCTAAGTAATAGTCTGTTGTCACGGCAGTAATTCAATCTGAGACCTCAACCCAGAGATCCTATCAAAAGCACAGCATGCCCAAAAGCACTGGTCAGGACAGGCCTGTAATGAAGAAGTCTAAGGTTTATTAGCAGTCTCTAATCTTCCTAAAATCACATTATCCACTGGAAGCTTAAAGATAGTCGGTGAGAGTCTGACTCTCCGTGATTATTTCCAAGTATTTCATTGACTGTAATCAGCTCTGGATTGAATAATCACTCCTTCCTCTGCCATGTTTTTTGATTTCATTAGGGATCTTTGCCGTAAGGATGCCACATGCGACTACTACTTCAGCATGGATTCAGATGTGATGCTCACCAACAGACAGACACTGAAGCTTCTCATTGAGCAGAACAGGTAATCGCACGGCAACTGGAGCAGAAGCCACGCTGCAACCCATTCGGCAAGCCTCCCTGGTAGCTGCTGCGATTGTTGAACCATTGAATTTATCCCTCAAGTGGTAAAGCCACAGGAACATTACAGCGGAGTGAATGAAAGTTTAAAAATAAGACGCTTTGGCTTCCTGTTTGTGCCTGGCCACATGGAAACACTGAAAGAGCCTACTGCACTAACCCCGAGATGCCACTTTGCATTATAGAAAAAACAAACATGCAATCCCTTTCCCTTCTGCAGCTCATGAATGTGAAGAGACTTTCCCATAAACTACATGTCACTGTGGCAGCGGCATGGTATTATAACCTGTTAGAGGCATGCAAAGTAAAAGCCTCTTCTAGGATATTTAAAGACAGCATGAGAATTCTCTGCCGGCATTGGAGTTGTGGGAGGAAAATGCCAATCTATCTTAACCAAGAAAATTCAGCATCAGTATACAGTACGGTAGTGCATCCATATCAACCAACACTGTGATTTATGGCTCAATTATTTTAAGACTGCTCAGTTTATTTCATAATAGGAAAAAAAAACCCTTTCATCGCGGTTTGGGTTTGAATGACTGAAAGAACAGCAGTGGAAAAATCTTGTGTTACTGTATTTCATGCAAATTCTAAGAAACAGACCAGATTCAGGGTTTAGAAAAGCAGACTTCTGCAGCAAGCCGTTACACTTACTGAATCCAGTCCACTATGATTTACAGTTCTGGCTTGCTTTATGCATTTATACGATCTGTTAGTGACTCTGCAGTGATCATATCTTTCCACGTAGAGGTTGATCTCCTTGATGCGGCGCGCTAGTTTTACCACTTAAGAGAACCAGTACATTAGGCAGCTGGCTGTCTGTGAGATGTCACTGAATTTTATCTGCTCTGACAGAATTACCATCTCTCCACTCTGCCTCTTGCTTCCCTACAGAAAAATAATTGGTCCCCTTGTCACTCGTCATAGCAAGCTGTGGTCCAACTTCTGGGGAGCCTTGAGCCTGGATGGTTATTATGCTCGCTCTGAAGATTATGTCGACATTGTGCAGAGAAAACGTGTGTAAGTGCAATGAGGGTACACACAGCAATGGCTTTGCATTTTTGTGGTTCGCACACTAGCGTTGGATCTCTCAGCGTGTCCACGACTGAAATAAGTCTTTTCATATGGTGCAGAAACTGTTCTCATCCATGTTTAGGCATAAACAGCCATACCCCAGAACACACATATGAACAGTCATTAAAGTCGCAATCAACCTGAGCAGAGGCTGGAGCGTGAACAAAGCTGTCAAATTCACGTCTTCTCTTTGACTGACTCACTTTTTCTGTGTTTAAAAATAAGTTGAAATGGTGACCAGATGGCGCAAAGGAATAAAACATTCAGCCACCACAGTAGAAAACCAGGTTTAATCACTCGTGGACCTGTGGGGAGGAAGACAGTGAGGGATCGGGTCCTTGTCACTGCACTAGCAACTCCTAGTGGTTGGTCAGGGTGTGTGGGCGGAGAGGGCTAGAATCTGGAGATAGCATAAACCTCCAAGACAAAGACCGTAGAGCAAGTGGAACTGGCCATAAAAGGGGGGTAAATTTCAGGAAAAAGAAATTCAAAAATTATATAGCACCAGTCAAAAGTTTGGACACACCTACTCTTTCAATAGTTTTTTTTATTTTCATTACTTTCTACTTCATAGAGTAAAACTGAAGACCTCAAACTGCAAAATTATACATATGGAATTATATAGTAAGCAAAAAAGCATTTGCTTGCATTTTGCTTTGATGACAGCCTTGCACGCTGTTGGCATTCTCTCAGCGAGCTTTAGGAGGTAGTTGCCTGGAGTGCTTCTCCAACAGTCTTGAAGGAGTTCCTATATATATATATATAAGCCAGTGTGCTTTCATTTTTGAGTAAAATGGCAACAATATCACCAGCAAAGCACCTCCACACCATCACACCATACATCATGATACCATCTGTTCACCTTCTCTGTGTCTCACAAAGACAGATGCAACCAAAGATTTAGACCAAAGCCACTGGTCCAGTGTCCATTCCTTGGTCCCAGCAGTTCTCCTCCTCTTGTCGGCCTCCTTAGTTGTGGTTTTTTTGCAGCAATTTGACCATGAAGGCCAGATTTACAGAGTTTTCCAACAGTTGATGTTGAGATGTTTCTGCTGTCTGAGGTGCCATTAATTGGCGATTTCTGTGGCTGGTAAGGGTAATGCAATTATCCGCTGGATGAGAAGCTGTGTTCAGACTTTGGACTGGTAAAGCATAAACCAAAGACACAGAATGAATAACATCTTCTACCACATTTCACATGCTGCCTTTTTTTTTTTTGACCATGTACTTCACTATTACGTTCTCTAAGAACAGTTGCAACACACCTGTAGTCATGTGCACTTCCTTTCTCTTGTTCATGTCTTGTTTCTAGGGGTGTGTGGAACATTCCTTTCATGGCACATGTGTACCTTGTCAAGGGCAGTGTCTTGAGGAATGAACTGAAAGAGAGGAACTACTTTGTTCTGGAGAAACTAGACCCAGATATGGCTTTGTGTAAAAATGCCAGAGAAATGGTAAGACTACTCAATCTCCATCTTTAGGGATTCATGTCTCAGCACTGTAAACCGTGTAGCATCTATATAAACATCTCTGTTAGGGACATTTATATGAGAAAATTCTGTATTTACAGAGTAGATTCAGTAGTTCTAGTTAAAAACACAGTGAATGTTAACCCTGACAAAAGTCGACAGCTCAACGGATACGCAAGACTGGCAAGTATAAGCGACGTGACATGTTTTTGTCTGTCATCGAGGCATGCACGTCCTTTGTGTATGGTTGCTCTATGGTGCTTTAAGGTTCTGTCCTCCACTTGTATCCCATCATCCTTCACTTCCTTCTTCCTCATTGCCATATGACCATTGACAGTGAAATCAGTTGCGGTGCCTGGCTGGCTAGCTGACAAAAGTTGTCTTGTTTGTTATGCGTTTTTCAATCACTTGTAAACCGTTCATCCAGCTGCGTTTTCTGTCACCGACGTGTCACCCGTGCTTTGCACTAAACAACAAGCATGCCTGATCCAAACCTGGTGTACTTTTGGATTTCTTGGCCTTTTCCCCAGCATGCATTATCTCACATATTAACCCACAAAAGACATCAGCTTCAGAGGGAACCTTGCTCCTTTTTCATGCAGTCGCATTTTCTCTCCTCCTGAGTTGCTATGTTTGTGACATTTATATTTCAACTGTCACCCTGTCTCTTATTCTGAAACAATTACTTATGTTATCCTATTTACATGATGCTTCTCCTTTATTTTAGACCAGTCACAGAGAAAAAGACTCCCCTTCTCCGGAATCATTCCATATGCTCAGGCCCCCAAAGGTTTCCATTTGTTTTGATTATTCTGTTTTCTGAAACATCCATTTCCAATGGGTTAACACGCAGGAACCATTCCAAGCTTTGGCTCATTTCATAGGTAGATGCTTTTTCAAATGCCAAAGACTTGTACCTGATCTGATTGAGGATTTCTTGGCATCACTGGGTTAAATTCTGTTAATGTGTAGGTGTTTAACTAAGTAAAACAGTGAAATTCAGGCTCCGTTTCTGTATTCTCCATTGGTTTTTATATGACTGACAACAATATCCTAATATTTAGTTTTTGTGTCTGCTGCTGCCTAAACCCTCACATAAGAAATCAGGATGTCTGGCAGCTCTTTGGAAATTGATGTTGACATTTTGCTTGAGTTTAGGCTCAAAAGCAGATATTTTTCTGAGCGAGAGAGAGAAACACCTGTTTTGTGCCCTTTTTTTTTATTATGCCTTCCAAGAGGAGATCAAGGAGGAGAAAGACGGTTGGAGAGACAGTTCACATGCAAGTCCCCTGTCCTGATGCTTTACCCTGAACAGCCTCAGAAACACACATGTAACCAGCTGCTTCCTTTAAACACACCGACTGATCTCAGACTAGGCTCCAACAAATATTTCTGTTTCCTCATGTAAAGCGCCTGGTCTAAATCACAGCTGTCACAAGACAATTTTGTACACGAGCAATTGGAAACTCACACCAGGAAATTGCCAAACACTTCATCATCTCTTGTCCTCCACAAAGCCTAGTCTGATAGTGAGTCCAAATCCACCCCTACACAGCCAACTCCCCATGCTTCACTGTAGAGGGAATACCACTCCTGTATTTGCTTTGTCCCGAGCTCCCCAGCACCCCTCTGTTCCTGTTTTCCCATCCCTCTTACCTCACTGCCCCACCCTGTCCTGTTCCCAACCCACCAACATCCTGCAGCCCACCACCCATAAATAATCTTAGATTATTTATACAGCATCTGTGTCTCTATCCCAGTTGAACATAACCGATTTCAGTGTGTTAAAACGCACTTGAATCATCCTTTATTTTCATTTTTGTGCAAATGAACCTTTGAAGTAGTTTGCCACAAGTAATGGTTTGTCAGTTTTTAAGCCAGTGCTAACCGTGTTCAGGTCATAAACAGTTACTGTCATTCGAACCTGCAGTGCGCGTATGTGCTGTAAATGTGCACGTGTTGTGGTTGTGAGAGTTCAACGCTAACGTTTGAGAAACTGACTGAACTTTTTTTTCGCCCATTTGCTGCAGGGAGTCTTCATGTACATAACAAACCGGCACGAGTTCGGGAGGCTCATTTCCACAGCCAATTACAACATTTCTCATTATAACAATGACTTGTGGCAAATATTTGAAAACCCTGTGGTAAGTCATTATGATTTCTCATTATTCTTCATTATTCCACGAAAATGCATTTTTCTAAATAGCTGAGATAAACAGCAGTTACCTGTAAAGGTTATTAGCCACAATGGAAGGATTGCAGATGTGAGTTGATTTTGAAATAATGACTTCAGTGTGATAAGAGTCCTGACTGATAAGGCTTTGTGATTTACCACTGTATCTCACACGCTGGGACCTGCCCTGTGGGGGAGGGGATTAGCTGTGTGAGGTATGCGGGTCAGCAAACAGTCCCAAAAAAATAGCCACTAATCTAAAATTCTTTCTCTTTGCAGGACTGGAAGGAAAAGTACATCCACCAAAACTACACTCGAATTTTCACTGAGAACTACACAGAGGAGGTTTGTGTGTGTGAGTGGGTGTGTGTCTGCATGCGTCTGAGACACAGACAGAGACTAAAAGAGAATGACATAATATTGCACAGAAATCCCAACATCTGTTTTTAACATATCTGGGCATTATGTTACAGCCACTACGGCTCAAGGTGAAGGTGTGACTCAAGTCTTTTCTCAGAAGTCTGTCTTTCTGTCTGTGTGTATTGCAGCCTTGTCCAGATGTGTTCTGGTTCCCGGTGTTCTCAGAGAAGGCCTGTGATGAAATAGTTGAGGAGATGGAACATTACGGATCCTGGTCTGGAGGCAAACACGAGGTCAGTGCCGTTAGCCCAGTTTCACTGAACACAGAGCTGTAGTCAGCATGCTGCAGCGCCACATGTGCGTACTTTGTGGTTATGTTCACACATTAGTTTAAGGGCAACAATGTGTGAAGAATAATGTTATGACTATGAATTATTATTTCTATTATTCTTTAACTGTTTTTCATTTATCGGTTCATCGTTTCACCAATGAAATGTCGATTGTCAACAATAAAGAGCAAATGTCCGTCACATGTTGCCAGAGCTAAAGATGTCCTCGTCCAATCGCTTGTCTGAACAGTTACAAAAGACTCGATAGTTAACAGCCACGCTAGCAGCTCTGTGAAGCTACACTAAAACAATAGGCACAGCTGTGCTTTGAACTAAAAGCTAACGTCAGCGTGCTTACATGCTCAGAATGACTGCAAACATGCTGATGTTTAGTAGGCAGAAAGTTTGCCATCTCAGTTTCATGTGTAAGCACGCTAACACTCGCTAACGCTGCTGACCCAAAGAGATTCAGTTAATGATATGAAATTGAAAAAAATTGCAAGTCCTCTCAGATCATTTTCATTTGATAAATTACCTAAAGCTTTCATCTTCAAACTGTTGACTTTTTTCTTCTCTCAGTAGACCAATTATTTTAGCACTAAATAACACCATCATCAAAAGTTTGTAACAATAGGTTGGCATCATTTCCAGCAATGGTTGCACACAGTCAGCACAGTTGGAGACACCAGGTCTCATTTTCTAACCTTCAGTAGAAGCCATTTGCTGTAATTTATTCAATACGCATAATAAAAAAACTTTAAAAACTCTTAAATTGTCTGAGAGATAATTATCATAGAGATGAGGCCTTCACTGTCTCATTTTGGTTAAGTGTTTGAGTGTCTGTTTTTGTCTGGGCGTCTGTCTCATATTGCCTTGTAAACAGCTACGTCTTTGTAGTTTCTGGATGAGCTGTTACTTTCAAGTGCCTTCCACACCCTTTTGTGGGGGGTCAAATGTTAGAAAGATGTAGCGAGCAGTAAATGGACTATGGCAACTTGTTGAATTTTTATGACGGATATTTGTTAGGACATGCACAATCTCACACAGACACATGACGGGCGCTGAGGGTACTTGTACACACTTGCTTAACTTTATTACCATCCTCTCCAGGTCCGTCATTTAAACGCAGCCAAATAAATGGTTATGATGTTGTGTTTTGCGTTTTATGGTGTCTAATTCATGTGGCCTTTTTTATGTCGTTTGAAATTGGTAATTAACATGTCGAAAAGTTTGCCTGGTAGACTGAATGTGAATACTTTGACTAACTCTGTTTGGGAAAAGGCTGAAGCTGGATGGGTCATTAAGCCTCACGCAGGCAGACAACAGTACAGCCTGCGGTTTTAAAGACACACAAACCCACGCACTGACACATCATCATCATCATCATCATCACTTTGAAAACTGCAGTCACACAGTTGGGTCATTTGTTCCGTCATTAATCACACTGCAGCATGCTTCATTTTCTCTCCTTTTCTCAGGACAAGCGGATCACTGGCGGGTATGAGACCGTGCCGACGGACGACATTCATATGAAGCAAATTGGCTTTGACAAAGAGTGGCTACACTTCATCCGAGAGTTCATATCGCCCGTCACGCTAAAAGTTTTCTCTGGATACTACACTAAGGTTAGCGTGACCTCATGGATACACGAAAGAGACATAAACAGCAAACCCTACCTCTGTTTGCCCAGAAGCTAAACCCAAAGAAAAAGCTGTCTTTTTGTGAAGCCTGTGTTCACATGTATTAGACATTCTTTCATGAAATGTGAGCTTTAACGAGTGGCTGACAGGTCCTCCACTGAATCCTATGCTAAAGGATACGCTGGCTGTCAGCTGACTTGATGTATTTCTGCGTCTTCATCACAGGGTTACGCTATTATGAACTTCGTGGTAAAATACACACCTGAGAGACAAGCGTACTTGAGGCCCCATCATGACTCCTCCACCTTCACCATCAACATCGCCCTCAATAACAAAGACACAGACTTTCAGGTGTGGACTTTTTCCTTTTCTCGCTTTAGGGTGGGGGTTGCCTAAGGGAGAGGAGTCATGCTGATGTCATCCTCAAGTTTCCCACTTACTTCATCTTCCGAATGTGACTTATTTCACAATTATTAATCCAACTTTTAAAATCTTTTGTTACTCTCTTAGGGCGGGGGTTGCCGTTTCCATAGGTATAACTGTTCCATACATTCACCAAGGAAAGGCTGGAGCTTCATGCACCCAGGACGACTGACTCACCTCCACGAAGGCCTGCCCACCACCAATGGGACACGCTACATTGCAGTGTCCTTCATCGACCCTTGAGCTATCGGATCATGCTGTAAATTAGTCTTTTGACCGTGCTTTGCTTTTTTCCCGTCATGTTTGTTTTGTTTGGTCATCTGATGTGTGGTGTCCCAGATGTTTTGCTGATGCAATTCTGTTTCAAAGCAGTTGCTTTAAAAGAGTAAATAGTTGCGGTAAAGGATTCTCTGTCAAACAGAGTGTGGCGCGGAAAGGGAAGCGGTAAAAGTAATTCACACTTTAGATACAGAACTGAGAAAGAAATATATGATAGCAGGGCACACAATTGAGTCACACACCCATTTCCATTTAAACCATTCACTTTTACATTAAAACCAACATCCTATCAGGGATTATTGGTACTGTAGCTTGTCATATACTCATTTCACGTTGTCCTGGTCAATGTCATTAACACACACTGGCAGCTTTACTAGCAGTTAGCATACAGACAGCTGTTGTGTATCTGTTTGTATTTCAGGTAAAATGTCAGTGAATGCATTTATACTGTAATAACTTGCCATTGTTTCAAAAATGACTACTGGTGCTTATCAACAATCCATGTTTTTGCCTTAGAGTTCAGAGTCCACTTGTGATTTCAGTGAAATTTAAGTTTGACATGTGCCTAGTGGAGGAAAAAATAAATCTATTTTTGAAATTTTGCACACCAAAAAAACAAGACAGCAGAATTCAGTGTGAATTCTGTGTAAATGAAGTTCAATATTCAGTTTTACTTGAAAGGTTTTCCTTCTTCATTCATTTGCTTTCCTGAAAACATTTCTGCAAAACTTTTCTGAGAGATGTGTGAATGGATTTTGAAACAAAAAAACCTAAAGTTGTTTAACTTATTGTCAAAATTTAATAAAAGTCTTAATAAAAATATGTTTGATATCTGCATCATCTATTAGTCCTCAATAAGCCTTTTTCTACAAACTCATACAGCTGATTCAGATTCTCAGCAATTCAGTCGTCTCTGCTGATTCACGAAGCAAAGCAATGTCTGGAAGTGATCTCTCAGCGGTGCAGACAACCCTCCATTGTGTTATAACTGTATTACTTCATCTTCTAAGTCTGTCAAGTTCTTCTCTACTGAACACGTCACATGTAGAAATAATCTGGGGGGAGCAGCACTGGAGTGTTTTGGGTGTGGTGTGATGATGTACACCAGTGCAGATGCAGTTCAGTTTACCTTAGGGGACGAGTGTAAACATGTACACGTAACCATATGAAAGTTGCAGAGATGGGGGTTGTAGGACTGATGGCAGAACAGAGGGGGGAGTATGGAGGGTGAGGTCTACAGAAAAGGTGTCATCTTTCAGAAAGGAGTGTCAGAGCTCTTATTTATGTCTCACTACCATTTTAATCTGCAGGTTGGATTCAGCAACAGGGACAAACTGATGAAATCTCACCAACGGTTGAGTACTGGAAACATAGAAACGACAACTATGAGCAGTCCCATGTCTCTAAATGTGTACTGTCTAGAAACAAAATACAATCTCAACCTTAGATCAGTGCCTCACTCATGAAACATCATCTCAGGTCTCACCTCGCTATCAAATCTCATTACTGTTTAGCACCCACAGCCTCTGGAGACTCATCTCCCGGCTCCCAGAGGTCTATGTTTTTTACCCCACAGCACTGACTCCCTGACTAGGCACACGTTTCTGCTCCCTGCGAAGCTTCAATGAAGGCTGAATGTCTGAGTAGCTGCCATGAGGCAGAGAGGAGAGGGGAGGGAAGGAGGAGATTTAGGTCACGCTCTCTTCTGCTGAAAGAGCCCTTTGTGGCCATCGTTCCCCCTGGTCTGCCCTGTGTTCGGACCCTCTGAAAGGTGACATTGATCCCAGCCAGACACGCAGGAGAACCTGCATACCTACTGAACGAGCAGGTTCTCACAGGAAAAACAGAAATGGAGAAAAATGTTGAAAGCCTTATTTATTTCTAAAGTCAGAAGGAGAAGAAAGCAGACTGGGTATATAGAATGCAAAAGCAGGTTGTTTTAGACACTCTTCCTCTTTGATTGACAAGATTCAACTCCAAAGTGCATGTTTTTACAGTAAACGCTGAACACACCAGGAGGCCCGAACTCCCTGTTTATATAGTCATTCTTAAGGTCAGTGGCTCTAGAGACGGGAAATGTGATCCTATACCAAAGCAAATCCAAGCGTGCCACTAACTGCAGGGTGCCCAGTGACATATAGTGATTTAGCCATTACTGTGGCATATACTCTGGTCCTGACTAAACACAGGATTTAAATTAAGTGTTTGCAACGATGTGAGAATGCGAGTACCCGAGGCCACTCAATGTGTGGTCATATCTGGTGCCAGTGGTTTGAAGGCAGTGGCGCTTTGGGGCAGTCGCGAGCAGTTTGCTCCTATTATGTCTGCCATTGATGCACCACTGATCTTCTCAAGATCAAAGAATTAATCCATCAGCCTTGTGACCTCCTGTGTGCCACAAAGATTTCAGAAAAGGGACAAAAGGCTTACGGGATGGTGAGGCAGGGCCAAAATCAGGTAAAGGCAGTCCAATTAGGCAAACAAATCCACCAAGGAGCTGGCCAGAATAAAAAGTCCAAAGAAAGGCAAAGTCCAGGAACACGAAATAAAGATCCAAAAGACACCCGGAGAACTAAACACGACAGGCTGTAACGCTTGACACAGGGTACAAAGACGAACTGGCACTGAAAGACACAGACTAAATACGCTAAGGAGGGAAGGCTAATGAGGGGCAGGTGAAACTAATCAGGGCGGGGCAGACAATCACACAGGTGGGAAACAGACAAGGGCAGGAAGTGAAGTAACTGAAACCAGAGGAGAGGTGAGTATTTCAAAATAAAACAGGAAACAATGAATGACATGAAACATAGAAAGACATAACCTATGGAGGAGGGCGGGACGCATCAATTTGTCCTTATGCAAAAGCTTTGAAACAGATACTGTGTCTTAATCACACAACTGACTCATTTGAAATCTAGTTTAAATTAACATATACAGCGATTCCTGAGGGGAAAGTCATCTGTGCAGGATGCTATGCAATGTGACGATCCAAAAGCATCATACGAAGCAGGTCAACTGTGTGTGCGTTTGTGTGCACACGATATATACAATGTTCCGCATGATTAACTCCCTGTAAATTTCTCAAATTATGTTTGAAGGAGAGTGCGGAGGGGTGGGGGGTCTGCGGGTTCAGATACAGAGCAATCATGAGTCAGACGTTAGTGGAAAAGTACTGGGATAGAAGACAAATACAGCCAGGAAACATTCAATACAGCTGGGCACAGATGCAATCGAGTGCTCGTGTGTGTGTGCTTGTGCTGGTGGGTGGGCCTTTGTGTTAGGGGATGGGTGAGGGGTAAGTTTGTGTCCATTATTTTTTATTAAATTTTATATTTCATGCAAATGGGACTTCAGGGAACAAAGCATTCTGGGAACTGTGTGTGTGAGTAAGATACATGTAATACACGAATGTCTGAAAGCTTGAGATGAGGCCCCCTCCTGTGTAATTTGCTACTCGGCAGTATGAGGCCTCTGCCGAGATCCTTCATTTTTAACATTCCTTGAAAAATGGGGATGATGAAGTGCGAGGCCTGCTGTTGTTTTGAGACGTGTTCATTAAAAGGTACCAGCATGAAACCAAAGGAAAATGAGAATGAAATAAAGACGCATCAAACAAAAAGATGTTCAGGGCAGGTACTTCTCAGTAAGTTGCACTATTACACCAAATTACACGAGTACGAGTTCAACGGGATTTTTCTGTTTAAAAAAGTACA
Organism: Chaetodon trifascialis; assembly: GCF_039877785.1. Lineage (NCBI taxonomy): Eukaryota > Metazoa > Chordata > Actinopteri > Chaetodontiformes > Chaetodontidae > Chaetodon > Chaetodon trifascialis. The sequence goes on from NC_092073.1 coordinate 16,162,480, forward strand.
GGAATCTACATTTAACCTGACTGTATTTCCTTTTTGATAAAAAGCTGTATACGTCTATCATCACACGCTGAGGTGAAGTGATTTACTAGCTGAAGAGGGGGAGCCTTGAATTCCTTAATTTTAACAGCTTAAAACCGCTGCCTCTGGCAACAGTACAGCTCTGACACACTGTAAAAGTAAAAAATCTTTTAGTAAACTTTATTGGGCTCTTTAAAAATGACCACGTGTGCAAAGTCTATGTCCATTTTTGTCTCCCGTTCTGGCATCCGTGATTATACAACATGTGATACAAAGGTGGATTCAGACATGCCAGTTAGAAAGTGATGTAGTGAGCGTGATCCATATTGTATAATTTAACCAACTACTTATTATTACGAGCCTGCCATTATGCCGATCTCCCAGGTAAGTCATCAAATATGTCCACAGTCCACAATACCAATTATAGCTGATTGTATGCTTTGAGACTATCAGCACACTCCCTTTTTACCAGCCAGACTGTTTACCATCTCAGAGTAAACTGGATGCAAGTACCATTTAGCCAAATTACACAGCAGCACTCCGTAAAGACAATCAGGAGCCCCACACTCCCAGACATATTGATTTATGGAAAAGACAAAAGTGAAATGGAAGACGGGTGGAGGACGGAGAGCTGTCGAAAGCCACAGAAGCTCCGTTTATAGTAAGCACAGAAAAATGTCACACAAAGTGCCTTTTATGAGCTATTCTGGGGTCTTCTGAATGACGCTTCAGTGTGTTGAGTCTGGTTTTGCTCCTTCAATCACTGCTTTGCAAGTTGGAGTGTAGATAATTCTGGTGTCAGGGTGTGTGTGCCCCAGTGTACTGTATGTGGCTGCTACGTGTCTCAGGTCAACATGGGTACAGAGGGAGGAGCAACAGGAGGCCAGTGTTCAGACCCCCAGAGCCCTCGTGTGGGTATAGACCGGCTGTGCTATTTCTACAGTGGACGTCAAACACATTTGCCACGGTGGAGTGAGGAGTCTGCACAGTCAGAGGAGGCTCTGCTTCCAAGATGTATCACAAGGAATCAATCTTTACTGATTCACGATAGCTGCTGCAACAATGACGCTGGTGGTTCTGGTTTTCTCATGGCACCGCCAGTCAGAAAAAACAGAAGTGAAAAATAGAAAAATAGAATATTATTGTATTAGAAATAGGGCAATATGGTGATGAAACGGGTGAAGTGCTGCAGTGAAATAGCCCAAACGTCAGATGATGCTACTTGCTGCAGAGTTTGTTGATGCTTGCTGATAAACTTTGTCTCTGTTTGTTTACATGCACTCAGTTTCCTTGCTAGTTTAATCAGTGTTAGTTTGTGATTTTTGGCACAGTGTTGGGGATGGCCACCCACACTCGCCACGTCCATGATGCATGACAAGAATCTGGTGTTTGAGGACAGTGGGTTGACCCTCTACTATCACTGTTAATTTAGTTTCTGCTATTTGGGGGAAGGGGTTTACTGTAAGTAGGTTATGAATCACAGATGGAAATCTACAAGAGGTTTTAATATAAACTTCAACACCATAGGGCCCTTTATGAATTAGGCCTTGCAGGTAAACATGCTTCTCAGGCTGTGTATTATTTTTACTTTCTTAACTATAGTAGGATAGCAAAAACAAAAAATCTAACCGTTCTTACCCTAGCAATCTATAGCAAAAGGCATTTGAGAGGCAAAGCCTGAGTGCGTTGTGTCTGTTGACTGTCTAAGGAGTGTGGAATATCATGTTTATGCCTGACTGACAGATGAAAAGCCATGTCTACAAAAATGAGGCCTTGAGACAGAAAAAATGTACAAAATAATTTGGAGTGCAAGAAAAGGTGGTGAGTATCAGTGTTCAAGATGAAAAATTCTGAAAGTTGACATAAACTTTGAGGTGACGCCAAAGTTTCTGCCAGACAGGTTAAGTACAGTCCACCAACAGTGCCATATCAGCTTTAACAGTAAGGGAGAAACTTAGGGGAAAACCAAAGAAAAACATTACTTGGTGCTTCCTTACAAACATCAATGATGCCCTTAGCATAACTGTGGGTTTCAACAACACACTGACTAGCAACCATCTACCTGAACCAGCAACTGCTGTGATGAAAGACTGATTCAAATATCTCGCTAATCTGAATGCGCCTCAAGGCATAATCAAGGCTCATCCAAGAACACATAATGAATCCACCACATTCATTTTTTCCGGTGCCTAAGTCTATATTTATGCCACTTCTAAACTGTGTGTGAGTGTGTGTGAGCGTGTGTGGATGAGTGCTTCGTTCACAGAGGAAGAGAAAAAGAAGCAGGTTCTCGCAGTATTCGTGACACAAGAGCATTCCCAGCATTGCTCCTGACCTCATGCCATTTCTCCCAGTGCCTGTCTATCCATATTGGTATGACATAATTGTATGTTCTCACTTGTGTGGCTCTCGCTGGATTTGTAGTTTGCACTTCGTCTTCAAGTCCTATCAGATACTGAAGACGAAGGATCTCTCAAGAAGGGTGTGTTTGTTTTCAGGCATCCATGTGAACCTGTTGCCCTCCGAGGAGCCACAGGCAATCCAGCAGCAGACTGGCAATCTGGTGACCACAGCACATCAAGACAAAACCAATGGTGATCCACCCTAATCCTTTTAATTGGGTCTCTGGCTCCAGCTTAAAAGGCCAACCACAAGTTTGGGACTTTTTTCCCTCGGATACCTCTTGTGCATGTACTAAAGAAATCTTCCACACTGAACGTGGTCTGTAGCTTAGTGTTGTGGCATTCGGTCTTGGTCTGGGCACGCTGCCATAACCCTCTTTTTGTTTTGACTCTCACAAGTTTACATACAGGGATAATTTATGATCAGGCTCAAGTGTAACTAGTCATGCAATCCTTCAATATCGAATTTCAAGTGGGGGATTTTGTCAGAAAAAGGCACACACCATGCATACAAACACTGTGTGAGTGAATGAGCTTCCGTAAAACAAGTCAATAAATATTTTTCCTTGCTGGAATTTAAAAAAAGATAAAGATACCAAGGGTTTTTTATTCCCTCGTTAACAAAGCAGGAAAGCTAATAGCAACCACAGATTGACACAGAACAAAATGTTGAGGTAAGAAGTGAAACCTGAGCAGATTGTCACTGTGGTTACAGTGTGATCAACCTCCAAAGATAAATAAATGAACTAGAATAAGAGTCTACAGCCACGCTAGCAGCTGTGTGAGGCTGTACTGGGCTAAATGCAAATATCAGCGCGCTGCTGAGGAATTTAACTCAAACACGACACAAACCTTACAGTGGCACAAGAAGAAAAGCCAGGGGACCACCAAAGTCATCAGTATACATCCTCTGGGAACCATGAATGTCTGGACAAAATTTAGTTCCAAACCATCAAGCAGATGTTGAGATATTTCACTTGAAATGTGGAAACTTTGGTGATGCGCTGAGTTTACATCTGTCGTCAGTAGCAGGTCAAAGTCATTAGGATGCATCCTCTGAGAACACAAATGTCTGTCCTAACCTTCATACCTACCCATCCAACAGTAATGGAGATATTTCAGTCTGGACCAAAATGCTCGACCAACCGGCTGACGGACCAACCAACAGACTGACATGGTTATTGCAATCAAATAGGAAGGGCTATGATGCACTATTTTATTGCACATTACTGGAACAAGATATTATATGAGACAACTTTTGGCAAAAAAAAGCAATACTCCAGGTAAGGTTGCAGGATTGTCTAATAGCTTTTTCCTGTTTTGATGATTGAGAATGAAGGCCAACGTGGTGGGCCGACAGACTGTCATTGCCACCCTAAATGTGGCTAAAACACTGTAAAAACAAACTTCATATCAAAATTAACTGCTGACCAACAGATGGAATTATGTGTTTCCATGACCAAGTGAAACGCACTTACGAGGATGTCTATTCCTACAATCTGCTTAATCAGAAAGCAAAAGCTTGTATTACAAAAAATCTCAAAACTGCACTCAAAAATGTCTTGTCTTCTTATCAGAAAGTGACTTTCATGTTAGTTATTTCATATTGTTCGTGGTGGCAGGAGATGAACTGCATTGCTGCTATATCTGTCAGGTGCTGCTCTGTGTAAGATTAGGGCTGGTTTGATACAATTACAGAGTGAACTGGACTTAGCAGTGGGTCCTGTCTGTAAGATGGGAGAGTGCATTTCATCTTCGAAGGTCAGGGCTTTGCTGGAGAAACAAGTGCCAAGCACAACGCCAAAGTCAAGTGGTGGTCATTATGGAGGACACATGGGAGCCACACCCCAACACCCTCACCCGCCCTCCTTCCCTTAACGCACACATAAACACAGAGGTTAGAAACCAAGGAGAGCTGGGAGAGCTCGAAATCACACATTTCTCTAAAGCAACACAACCTCCCAGGAATGCAAAGCCTGAGACTGGCTCACAAGGTCAAAAGTTCTCTTCGCTCTCTCAGATCTCTTTCTCTGTCTCGCTTCTTTCTTCTCCACCACTTTTTCTTTTTAAACTGTAAAAGCATATGAATGTTTAAAATAGTCACAGCATGCTTTTGATATCTTCTGCTATGTGGCTTGGGAGTAGCCAGTGAGTGCATTCATGTGGCAGAATTCCACACTATCTATCATTCATTGCAGGAAATGTGCACACTGGAAACGTACACATGTTTCCACTTTTGTACATATAGCTTGACTCGCGCAAAGCCCTACAGGGCTGCTAACCCCTGAGCCCATGCACTGTCGCCCTCAATAAGCTATCCCTATGTTAGCTTTTCAACAATTGCCCTAATGTATCCTCAACCTTGGCAGCATTATTCAAACTTTGACTTCAGCGTGCTACACCTTGTCGTTTGAGTCTCCTATCGTCCGCAAAGCGTCAATAGATTTACAAGACATGAAAAAATTGTGTCTTTATAGAGACTGCAGGTAAATCAGCTTGCCCACCGAAAGTCTGTCTCATTTAAGAAAATGCACCTTTCAAGAGAGGCAGCCATGATGACCGCAATGTCACGTGGCAGTAAAATCAAAGTTTTGCTGGCGAGAAAGGAAGACACTGCAAAACTGTAAACACCCTCATAAAATCTTAAAGTTATCATACATTTATGTCGATAGAATGTCTCCATCTGCAAAGCATTGTGTAGTCTCTTGACATAACCTAATAACTCATTGCTGTCTTTTTGCTGGCATGCCTCTAGATGCTCACAGAACAGCTGGAATAGTGTATACTGTACATGGGATAGTCATCTCTTCTGGCTAGTCACCTCTTTGGAGCTGCAGGTGATTAACCCAGACTTCAACTGGAAGATGATCTGGAACATCCCTCATCTAAAAACTTGCCCGCCAAAATACTTAATCATAAACTTCTTCACAGGCAACATTGACCTCATTCCTATGTCTTGCAGACACATCCCATTGGAGGGGTTTACCATGTGCACTTCAAATCGTTTGGGAGTTTGTATTGTTCTGTATTTTTGTTGGGAGCTTTATAATCAATCCAAATAGAGTCTAGCTGTCGTATGAAAGGTCAATTTACATGTTTAAATGAGCAAGAAGACAGAACTTTGTTTGAGAATGCGTATAATTTATAAGTCGCATGGGTAAAATACTACCACTGCATTTTAATTACAAAGATTTCAGCCACAAAGCTACAAAGATAAAGTCATAAATATGCGCACATGTTTGTTTGAATCTACTGAAGGATTTATAGTTTGGGTATATAGAAAGTCAGACTCAAATGGGATGATTTTCCCCTGCAAGAAACACTCATATGCACTTTAGACTGTGTATGTATATTGTAGCTCTTTCAAACCAATCATTTGATTGCAAGCAGGCATGTTAATCTGCATGAATGTGCTGAAGACAGGCAATACCGCACTGCACACACTCATCTACTCATGTACACAGAGACTATTTCAAGCCATTCATTTGATTTAGTCAGTAGGCTGAAATAACTGGGGTCAATCAGTGGTTGCTGTATGTTTGCCTACGTGCATATTCACACACAATTTCCTATAATTTTCACTTGCACAGGAAGCCAGTTAAATGTGCACATATGGCCACCCAGGGCTGGGTGTGTTGATTGCCTTCTATCCCACCCACAATGTGCAGATTCTGCTACTGAAATCTCACAGTCTTCCTCCACACTTCCTCATTGCTGCATGTACAATATGTTTTGTATGTTTAGAGGTTTGCTGATCTCATTTTTCATTACACAGAATAAACATGGAAATAAATGATAAGAATTCAATATGCTAATTCAGTCGGGATGTCTATATACCTGGCTATTCATCCATTTGTATGTTTTCATAGTGTATGCATATGACTTAAGCCTAGCACTGCGAAAAATTCTCTACAGCTGCACAACTCACAATGCAAATGTCCAGAGATTTTGCAAGAAAATTATATGTACATTAGCAATAATGATCTCAAATGGCTCTCAAGTGAGCCATGATGGAATGGAGAACATTTACCGTGCAGGACTGCCTCCTGCGCCAAACCCAAAATCATCAGACATGCATATATTACTCTGAATTTGTGCCACACTCTGCAGTTGCAGACACAAATATATCGCAAGAAGAAAAAATTTACAGCTTGCTAACAAGGCACTAAAATGTGCTTTATAAGTGAGCTGTGAGGGAGAACTCGGTTTGTATTCTGCACCCCAGACAAGCATGATCAAAACCTTGGCTTGTTTCTCATGCAGAAAAAAGCATGGAAATGTGTGTTGAGAAAGAAATGTAATGGCCAAGGTGTGTTTCCTCATAGAGCTACCATGGCACTGCCAACACAGTCATAACTGCCAGAGGTCCAAATGTAGAGCAACATTAAAGCACAGCCTGAAACTAATGAGTCATGGTAGTCTGGGCAAAGGTGACATCATTTCCTTTCAGCTTCAGTGGCTCTGGAATGTAACCCCCTCCTTACCCACCCTCCCCTCCGCCCCCACTGGTGCTATGTCTGGATATGACAAAACTGTGAAATTCAGTTGAGGCAGTCAGGGTTCACAGATACGCGGACCTCTGAGTGAAAGTCAAATGTGACACAAGAAGCAAACCACGGGGATCCGCAGATAAGGAGGCACTATGATAATATGATTTCACTTGAGGCACTTTAAGCAGCATAAAGAAAATAATAAGGGCCCTAAAATGACGGATATTTTCCCGACTGCTATTTACAGCGATGCGCTGTAATCCAGCCTCTTCAAATTGCAGGGTTGTGCCACAAAAAATAGGCATTAAGTGAGTTTTTCTTCCATTATGTCCCAGGCATGGGAGGAAAATAAAGCTAAATGCCAAATTGAATGGTGTTATTACTGCAATGTGATGAAATACTGTGGAATTTAAATGAAGCAGTGTCGCACGTGCAGAACTGTGTGAAAACCAAGAGCATAACACCGTTGAAGGGATTTGGGGAGATTGGGCAGATCTGTATTCTCAGAGAGGACAAAAAGATTCCTCAGAACGATGTCTTTAAATAAGGCTTACTTCCCCTGCACTGAACTTGTGTCTCAGTCCTGATGAGGACAGATAAATACTGTGGTACTTTACGTGTGATTGAGAGCTCTGTGGACAGTCATACATTCTGGCTGGAAACACTCCACAGCCTCTCTGCTGCGTGGGACAGACATCTGGTCAGTGATGTATGGGAGTGGAATGTAGCCAATCATGCATCACTGTTAGACTGGACCCTCTGATGTGTGTTGTTGCTGAAATTCAGAGCTGAGAGAGATAACTATGATCATTTAAATGTTAGTCAAGTTTCCGTAACTTTATCTTCTTAATAAACTTAAACTGCTTGTTAGTGAGCATTTGGACTAAATTTGTTTTTCAGTAATTTGAGTAAATAGAATGGAGCCACTGCTGCATATTTGCACCTGACCATACAACTAAAAACACGGACTGTGGGAGCTTTGGAGTACCTTGCTGTAGTCTCTCTGCATCAGAGGGATGTTTGCCACCCTGTGCATCTTTGACTACCTCTGAATGAACAACATGCCAAGGTGTGCTTACTTTGTTCTGGCTTTCATCAGGTCAGATCAGATTTATTCAGTTTAGTGCAGAATGTCAGAACTGCTTCCAAGTTCCAAGCTAACAGAGGTGGTGGCATCTGCTCTCAAACACCATAAAAAAACTGGATATCTCTAACTAGTAATGCATGTGTGTGTGTTCACAGCTGTTCGGGCTCACTTTGAGCTCACCATGTGGTCACATTACAACATAAAACCAATGGTTTTTAATACACAGGACTTTCATCATTAAAATATGAACCTATCTTTAGCTTAAAAAAAGACATATTTGATATGGCAAAAGATACTATATACTGTGATGGAACAATCACTCAAGGGTTGTGCTTGACAAGTGCTTATATGTCGTTGTAACCATCTTGAATGAAACAACTAAAACTGTACAATAGGATTTCAAATGTTACCTTATGTTATGACACAGTTCAAAGGTTTGATGCACCTGAATTTAGATGCTGCTTTTGTCAGCCAACCTCCACAAGGTGTCACTGTGAGGACGACCCTGAGCAGATGTGCTACAAGTCCAAAACTCCACCAATCTTATGCAAGATAATCAACACATTACAGGGAGAGATTTAAAAAATATGCTTCTGAAAACCATTTGGATCAAGAGACTGATTAACATTTGCTCAGTGCATTTGTCAAATGCTCATTCATCAGAAAATTCAAAAGTTGAGTGAAGTTGTAGTCAACATCATTAACAACAAAGCAGAATTTCAAATGAAAGAGAAATATTTGATCACTGAGATGAGAAGCTTGCATCTGTTCCACTCTTCTTCCCCCTTGTGGCTGAGGACGGGACACAAAATCAGTCCTAATGAATCAGTCACTATTGGAATTTCTAGCACGTAGTTTAAATGTGTTAATCCTTGCCTTTAGATACTTCGGCCAACAAAATCTCATGAAATTTGATTAATTATAGCAGAATGAATTATTTTCTTACACATAACCTTCTGATTTATTGATTGTTCAACTACTAACATAATTTAAATAAACAATAAAATAGTAATAATGTTTAAAATTTTAATGTATTGCTACAAAGAGAGAATTCAGGGAGGAAAAATAGGATGTTTGTCTTTACACCACAAGGCAGCGCCAGTGAGCTGCAGATGGAAATCCAAACTCCAACCTGCACACAAAATCCAGTTTAACTCCACAAGTAACTGCTCACAGTGGCGGGGAGCTCCTAATTGATGATGTGGGTTTTGAGTTTCTGCACCATTCAATGGGAGCAAACTGGGTCATAATTTACAAACATCATTTAATAATAATGCCAATTCATTAGTGCAAGACCCAAGCAATCTCTTTCATCAGCTGAATAGAAGAATGCCACTGGGGCTTGAAAGCGGGTCGGGGTAGGGGGGGTTGGGTGGGGGCGGGGAGTGGGGGGCTAAATAGCAGCACGCATTCGCTGGCTTAATGTGGCTGTCTGGTGGATTTCTGTGCCTTCAGTGAATTTGTGATCAGAAATAGGCTTCATCTGCAAAGTAAAAGTAAATGCTTTTGTGAGGCGCAGCGACAGTTTGGGAATCACTGATGTCTTTGACGAAAGCATAAAAAAAAAAAGATGTGCTTTTATTCTCCACTCTCCTCTCATAAACAAATTGAATGGCCCATATCGTTTGTAATAAACTTAAATCTGCAACATATTTCCCCTCGAAGATTCAAACATATTGGCGTTGGGATTTTCAGAAGCAAAGAGGCAAACTAGTTTGGAAGTGTTGTCAAAGAGAATTGTTATCCAGTCCATCCTGCTTTAAAGAAGATCAGAGAGGCCTGCACAAGTAGAAGAAGAGATGAATGGTCATGGAGGAGGCTTGGTTTATCTTGTGTACGTTTGTGTCTAGGGAGATATGATGGATGCCTGTAGTAACCATGACTCTAGGTGTTGTCTGGATGGCAGAGGCATAATAGAATGTGAGGGATTTTTCTCAAGGTGGGTCCCGTATCACCCAAGGATAAGAACACTTATCTACCAAAATTGCGGTCCTGAGAGACAACATCAGGTGGCAAAGGAATGGAATTGGCTCTCATCCTGCTCTTTGTGTCTGATAAATGACAGCACCACAAGCAGTTTGCTCTCATTTTATTGAATCAGCTTGCAAATCCCGGGGACTGACTCATATCATAGACGCCGCGAATGGTAAAGGCAAACATGAGCCATATTCTGAGTAAAGAACAATAAGAAAAATATTATTAGGGCTGAAATCATTCAGTTGAACCTCAGAATCTCTGATGATCAATCAATTGTCATTCATCACGAATACAAACATTTAATGATTTTTAGCCTCTCCAATGTGAGGTTTTACTGCTTATCACTGTAAAATATGGCTGCGATCATTTTCATTACAGATTAGTCTTTTGACTAGTTTCCCTATTAAACGTCTGGTTTGAAATGTCAGCAAACAATCTAAAAAATGTCATGACATCTTTATCATGTGTTTTGTTTTTCTTTTCTTTTCTTTTCTTTGTCCAAACAACACTTCTAAACCCAAAGAAACCCATCTTATTTTCATTTAAGAGAAAGAAGAACTGGAAATCAACCAGCATTTTTTTGCCCTTCTTCCATATTGCAGATTCATTTTTGTCAATCCACTAATAAAATAAAACAAATAATCTTACACAGAGGTAATGTTGTCACACTGCTTCAGACTGGTTCAAATCTAATTTATCAAAAAGAACTTTTTTGGTAATGAACAGTGATGCCTCCTCTTCTGTTGCCCCTCTAACTTGTGGTGTTGCCCAGGGCTCGATTGTTGGCTCCCTGTCGTTCTGTCTAATTGTGCTGCAACATACATTCAGTTCTATTGTCATGTAGATGACATGCCATTAAAATCCAAAGATGAAGGCAATTTTCATCAGTTATTATCTTGTCCATCAGAAGCACCAGGTGCTGGATTTCCCACTTTTTTCTGAAATAATTCTTTCTAGTCCCCCAGAGTCTATCCCAATTTTACAAAACCATTTTAGCTCCCTGTCAACAAATGTCAAACCTGCAGCCAGAAATCTCGGTGTAATATTTGACAGTGACCTTTCATTTGAAAAACAAGTTACAAAAGTCATCCAATCATGTTTTTTATCATTACATCAAAAATAGGGTCTTTTCTCTCTTGGCCTGATCTCGAGAAGGTCATACATGCTTTTATTTAATTTCAGTTAGATTAATGTAATTCGCTGTGTTCAAGGTGAAGTGACTCAAACTTTTTTAACACACTTTTATTTCCAACATGTTTGATTTGAACTCCATTTTATTTATTTATTTATTTCATTTTTTTGTACTTTGTTTTGAAAAGTGCTGTATATTTAAAGCTTTTCATTATCATTGTTGTCTAAAAATGTCACACAATAAGATTTGGAAAGTTAGATGGCCTTTTCTAAACTATTTTCTGACACGTCATAGACTTAATCGATTTATAGAAAAGTAATCTGCAGATTAACTTTTAATAAAAACAACTCTTCATTGCAGCCATTATTTCTTCTCATTATTGTTATTAGTAGTGGTTTTATAATTTCCCTCCCTCAAAAGCTTTCTAAAGGGTATGAAAAGGCATTAGAAAGTCTGTCAATTGCTGTCTAGCTGACAGTCAGAGAGGGCCAATTGAGTTAAGGTCTTGTCTATTAAGTCATCTTGTAACACGCAACTCAATACCGACTCAGGACATTATGCCAGTATCTCAATGTCGAAGCACATTGAATTCTTAAAGCATCTTAGAGTGCTCATCCCCCGAGCCCCTCTCAGGAACCGCAACAGGACAATGCACAAGGTGAATTAATTCAGCTGAGAATAAAACCTATTCAGGCCCAAAGACACCTTTCAGTGTCTTAGATGAAGTCCCACATGTGAGAAAGGTAGATGAATTATTAACGGTTGGTTCTACTCTCTGTCCATTGCGTCCACAGAGTGCCAATCTGATTTCCCATCATCCTGTCAGGAAGATGTGGTCAATGACGCAGTCATAAGAATGCTGACTGTTTATGACCTTTCAGCTCTTACTTGAATTTTGTGGGTTGGGAAGTGCAAACTTTAGGTTTGCTTAAAGTTTGCTAAAAACCTCATGCACTTACGATACTTTCTGTACCACTAAGAATGCTGCAATGTTGGCACTGAACTGGTTCTCCTGATTATTGCAGTCAGTGTACTGGCGTGGGTGACAAAGGCATCAGTGGTGGCATAAGGGCAGCAGGTGGTATCTGGGTGATGAATTTAAGAAAAATGTGGGAGGTGAATCATAAATTGAGACATCGCCTCTCCTCTACCCCTGCAGGCAGCTGCCTGTAGTGCCATATCTACCATATTCCCATTACACGCACCCTCTGCGCTTTTCTTCTGTTGAATCACAGCAAAGTGGTAAATAAGAGGGACAGAGAGAGAATAAGAGAAAGCAAGAGAGGGAGAGGACCTCAAATACAGGCATCCCATATCCCTAGCCCTCCCACCATAAACGCTGTTGTCACTGCTGGGTGCTGGAGCAATTAATCTCAGCCAGAGGAGGCAAAAAAGAGAGATGCACAAGAACAAAAGCTATCAAGATGACAAGACTTCACAGTGCAATTTACTAGGTTTCTACTGCTGTCAGGGATATAAATGCCACGATAAACTTGTTATTGTGTGTTGGGAGCATAATGCTGATGTGAGGTCTGTGTTGATATTGTTGTAATTGAGATTTTCAATTCCATCATTTTGCAGCTAAAGAAAATAATAGTGTCCTCTCTAAGAGCACACAGGGGATGCATGAGCCTGTCCTCACCATAAAAAGGGCCATATAGGTCGACTTTGCAAGTAGGTTATTTCAACCCATATTTAAGTTTATTGTTAGGCGGTGACCTTTAGTGGCAGTAGTGATTATAGTGGAGGCCAAAGGAGGATGTCAAGTCAACTTCCAAGGCTGAAAAAGCCAATGTGAAAGTGCCCAAAACTGCAGTTCCTCAAATGGCCACTTGAGGCTGATTCAAAAAGTGAGTCAATCCCCATATTAAAATGGGCAACTAAAATAAACACGCTTATAGCCCGGTAATAAAAACAAGGGATGAGTGTGGTGATATGTGTCATTTTGGGAGTCACTGGCAATCAACCCCTGCAGACATTTAGGTATGAGGATGTGTGTTGGGACACATTTGTAAAATTAGCTGGCATATAAGCATAACTGCCCTTAAAGAGCCTTAAACGTGAAAATCAGTCTCCATGGGTGAATCATAAGAAGAAGAAAAAAAAGGATTCTAAACTCTTATGAGTAGTCTTTTCAGAAATAATGAATCGAGACATGAATTCTGCAAGGCTAACTGAAGTAATGTCACAAAGTGAGATGAGTGTTCAAGTGGCTGGCCTTCACGGAAGCATACCATTATAATGGCCAAAGGAGAAAGGCCTTTTGGTAGAGTACCATCTGTATTTTACAATCACAGCAGTGCATATAATGACACGAACTAAGGGGACAATAATTATGGACTATGAATACATCTAGAAGTAAACCCTTCCACACTGATAAATACTAACTGCTGCCTTGTGCATTTCTAACAATGTACCTTTTTTATGATGGTAATAATAAAAGTCTACAACTGGGATATCTCTTAAAGTTATCAATAATAACAGACATTTTGACTACTTCTCTCAATGTAAAGAAATAATGCCTTATCATTTTTAAATGCACTGTGATTTTCACGGGTACTTACATGTACGACTGTGATTGTGACTTTCTTGCGAGGAAAACAAGGATGGTCTCTGTCATACATTCTAACAGGACTTGCGAGGATTTTAGGATCTATGGTGGAATCCATCAAAGTACTCGAGCACAGTGTTAGATGTATATACAATAGTTCTGTAACAGATGGCATGAGTCCTGTCACTGACGCTTCAAAGAAAATATAAGTCATGGGCTGAAAATCCCTGGTGCAAAGTCATCGCTCATATCGCTGTGAGAGCCGGGTATGTTTTCTTTAAAATTTCAGCAAGTTGTTGATGAATGTGACGTTGATTGACTCATTTTTGAGGACATTAAATAAACCCCGAGTTAGTTAGGTTAGCAGTTAAGCCTAATTTGAAAAAAGAGCAACTGAATGTGAGAATATAGTAAGTGCAGCACATACTGGGGGTAGATGGATTGCAGCCATAAAGGTGATGATAATTAACAAAAAAAAGTCCACATTATAAAATGATTATCCTGTGAATATGCTGGCGGTTCAGATTCAGATTTTATGGTCTAATAAACAGTTAATGTCATCAAGGGGCATTAAAGGTATAATAATTTTATATACTTACAAAGCAGAATTCTGTGCATGATGTACAGAAGTTTGGAAAAAGGGTTTATGGGTTTATGCAAAAGGTACCTACGGCATTCAACCAATTAAACCACTGTACTGACAAAGAGTCAGTGGTTTTTCTATGGTTTGGGCTATCAATAGCAGGACAAAGTAATCATTAACATTTATGAACTATCAATTTAAAAATGCAAACAGTAGTCTGCAGCTAGCATCCGTCCTTTGTCAGAGACAAAAGAAGTTGTTGTATACTTATACTTCCTCCACAGATATCACAACCATTAAGGCATGCAGTGCTTAAAAAAAAAAAAAACCCTGAAGAATCATCAGTGCTGTGGGCAAAGCCTCTAACCCTGATGAGCAGCCTCTTTCTATATACAGTACATAATTACTGCAGTCTGGACTGTACAATGCAGAGGTGATGTAAGTTTAAAAGCAATAACTGAAATGAAATGGCTTACACAGAATGGAACAGCATAAACAGAGGGTAAAATAATATCAGCAAAATAAAATGGCATTAGATCAAATGGAGGAGTCTCTGCATTATTTATGTGCACAGAAACAAAAGAATGACCATCCTGCAGAAAAAGAACAGAAATACAGATAGGCCTGTGAAGAATCAAAACAAAACCCACAAAGAAAAAAAAAGCAAATGTATGACTTCATATGTTCCAGTGTGGCAACTGAGCATGGTGAGGAGAATAGGATAAAGGAAAAAGCAAACATCTTTTTGTTTTTTAGGGCTTTAAACCTTAGACTGACTGTAGATAGATTTATGCGAACAAAAGCAATCCCATTCATGAACATAATTGTATAACGACTATGTGTTCTTATAAAATCCATGAAAATACAATTCATCCAGAAGAATGTCATGATTGACTGTTAAAATCTGTGGAATGGATTTGAACACAGCGCAAACTGGTCAAATGTAAAGCTTTCTTTATGTGTCCTTTGAAAAGCAAAGCAAAGAAACATCAGTCCATCAATTCAAGGCATTACAATGGAACTTAATGCTCATATACTGTCATATAACTGCAGCTTCTCGGTAGATGGCAGCTGATTCAGTCTGCCAAGTACAGGATAACATCTTAATAAGTAAGACTTGAAATCATAATCTTGGCATGTCTAATGGTGTGAGCACCACAGACATTCTTCCCATCACTTCCCATTTTCAGTAGTTTTGTACTTTAAAGGACCAGCGCGTAAGATTCAGGGGGATCTATTGGTAGAATATGGCACAGTCATAAGTATTCAAGTTTTCATTTGTGTGTAATCACCTGAAAATAAGATCTGTGGTTTCATTACCTAAGAATGAGCATTTTATATCTACAGAGGGAGCGAGTCCTCTTGAGAGGAGCCCACCATACTGCACCACCATGTTTTTACTGTAGCCCAGAAAGGACAAACCAAACACTGGCTTGGAGGGGTGAGGTGAGGGGCATTCAGTTGGTCGCAATCAGAAAATTCATATTCAGAATAAGCATATATTTACAAAAAACAATGAAGCTGATGAGGTCAAACATTGTCTTTGTATTGGTTTCAACTGGATAGATGTCTTATGTATGTGTTATGTTTCACACAGCGTCCCAACTTTTTTGGCATTGAGATCATGATCATTCATAGGCAACAAGGCAGAAGCACACATCCTAATTTGGTTTACAGGGACTGCAGTAGTCTCCGTATTTCCCATATGGAAATGAGATGCATAGGTTATTCAACAAGGCCAGGATCAGCTGATCGAACTTTCCCATAATTGGGTTTATTGAAGATGCAGTTTACTTTTTATGCAGCAGAGACACTGGATGTCCTGGGGACGTGAGCAATGGAGGAAATGATGTTTACAGAAGCAACGCAGTACCCTTCTCTCAGAGGTGCTCAACCACTTTACATTACAAAAGAGGGAAACAGCGACAGGGAAAGCTAATTATTCACCTGATATTTACCATTCAGCCAGACAATCTCACATAGTGGGTTGTTTTTGTAATTTTTGTCTCTGTATTAGATAAGATACTGAAAACAGAGCTGACTTTTAATAAGGCACGTTCACCGCGCTGCCTTTCTGCTCCC
Source organism: Chaetodon trifascialis (assembly GCF_039877785.1). Classification (NCBI taxonomy): domain Eukaryota; kingdom Metazoa; phylum Chordata; class Actinopteri; order Chaetodontiformes; family Chaetodontidae; genus Chaetodon; species Chaetodon trifascialis. The sequence continues at coordinate 16,178,802 of NC_092073.1, forward strand.
CAAGAATCAACATTCCACCAGAGAGAGGCAGAAAAAGGCATACCAAATAGGAAATCATTATTTCTGCTTTTCACAATACAGAAAATGAGGGGCATAAGGTTTTTCTTTGGTAGCAGAGAAGATGGAAAACATTAAATTTTCTTTCTTTTTTTTCTTTTTTTACATCTTGAAGTTCAGCTCTCATATCAAGTTACTGTATGCTTCGGACAGATGTGGTGGAGTGAGCATTCCCTGTGCTTTCACTTCAGCTGTGCATTTCAGAGGCAGGCATACAATACAAACCATAACTCTGATTTTCATGCTACGAGACTAATAACCTCAAGTATAACCTTCAGCACAAACGTATTGCTTTCTACATAGTAAACAGCGATTTGTGTCCCTGTAATGGTTTTCCAGAAAGAGAGAAAAAAAAAAAAGATGATTAATGGACTAAACTTAAAGGTTCATTATTTCCATTCCTCCTGGTAATGACATCTCAGAAATATCTTTGAATCTCAACTCCCCAGCTGAAATGTTAGCACCCAACACTCAAACTACTGCACAGATGCTAGTCTTTACTTGGTGATGTCAAATCCAGTAATGATGGCAATTCAAATGTTTTGGTCGCTCTGTGGGCTTGTTTTAACAAAGCTTCCCCGACACTTTCATCTTGTCTTCTGAACTATTTTTGTTAGCTACAGTAGATGGTCAGACATGGTTAAGTCCTCATTTCAACCAAGCTGGCACAGCGCTTGAGTCCAGTAGACATGGCCAATCAAGCGGCTGTAATTGAATAGCTAATTAGCCTGATTGTGTCCAGCTGTGCAGCTTCCATTCTCTATTCAATATCCATGCAGCTAACCTGACTTTGGTCTATGGTGTAATTACTGTTCTTCATGTTCCAAGTTTTGATGACTACATCTAACTTTTGTACAATAACTCTTCATACAGTTACTCACTGAAAATTATTAGCCAATAAAGATTGTGTGTTTACATTTGCTTAAATTGCATGGTATACATTTAAAGTGTGGTGTAACACATGACTAACAGCATGAAACTACTCATACTATTGCTTCTGTTTTAGCTGATGTTTCTACTTTTCAAACTGCCAGATCTTATATCAGGTGTATTCTGCACATCTAAGTGCATTTTATATCTTAATACTAAAGCACAGTGGTTCATTATAGACAGACTTCAAGGCCAGTTCCCACTGTTTTCATGAAAAAAACACATTGTCCTATTATTCATGAAAATATTCAGCATGCACTCTCACTGTGTTCCCTGCTTTTCAAGTTTCATAATAAGGCATTCTTCAGAGGTGGCAGGAATGATAATGATGAATTATTAATTGTTGTTGGCCACAGATGCTGCTCTTTGCCACCGTCTACAAGGGTCAAGTACATACAATGTTTTTACTCCTGTTTCCTGAGTGAGACAAAACACTAACAATGTAAACAATGCACATACAGTAATGTGCTAATGTGCCCTGAATTCAACTCTCATCATTCAAAAAAAAATCAATATCCAATTCAATTCGAGCACTGCAGAGGGCCATGCACTGTGGTTCATATGCATAAAGTGTCATGGCAGTGAAGAATCTGTGCACGAATCAATACTTGTACATTTTTGAGATTGGCCTCTGGACATGTGTTGATATATGTATTAAGAACAGTCCACACGCACAGAAAACATAAACAAAAAGTGCAGTGTGCAAAAACACATTTGCATTATTATTGCTGCATTAAGAGAACAACAAACATGGAAGGTAGGTTATTTTTAGAGGGCTGAAGGCAGAGGCATTACTGCTGGAGGTCTCGTCCGCCAGCCTCTCCGTGGCTTGCCAACAGATGGCCACTCTGTCGGACCTGGACCACAGGTCAACATTATTTGCATATCAAATCACTCTCTGAGCAGGAGTCACTCAGCTTGCTCTCACCTGTTTCACTCATCCTCAAAGAGCAGTTGGTATATTTTATGTTTATGTATAGAGCAGCAGATGTATAAATACAGTGTTTTCCCACATATTAATTGAAAAAAATCCCCACAGGAGGCATTGCTCTCCAGTAGTTTGTACAGTTACTCTACCTCCCAGGAGTTTCTCAAATCCCAGCCTTGTGTGTTGTGCATGTTGACATCGGTTTCCAGTGGCATGAGTACACAACAAGCAGGTCACCGTGTTCTTTACTAAATGTTGTAGTGTGATCTTTGAGCTCGGGTCAAAATGGCAAAGTCATGTCAAAATAAGCTGTACGCCGCCTCTGGTCAAACATGATTAATCTTGTCATAAACTGTATTTTTCCATCCACTGTGAAATGACGAATATAACTGACTTACCACATTTGCCCGAAGTTTAACAGAACGATCATTTGTTCTGACAAATTTGTTAAAGCCATAAATATTTCCCCAGAAACTAGCTCTAAAATTATGATGCTTCTGTCAGCATTTCTGCAAAATGATTTCACTTCTGTAGAAAAAGGCCTTCAATTTTTCATGACCGTGGATAACAATGATGAAAGACGTGCTCTTTCTAGGGGCTGGAGTGCAATACATTCTTCGCTTTTGGACTAACTTTTCTGTCATGGTTACGGACAATGAGGTTTGTAATGAAGTCACTCACTTTTCCTGCTTGCAGGTTATTGAGAAAGATGTTGTGCCTGACTTGGACTTCCCTTTCAGCTTACCCTCCACTGCTCCTTTCCAGTGGTGTTTTGTGGGGTAGAATTTGCTCATATAACACCAGCTCACCTCCATAAATTAAAGGAGGGAAATGTGATTCATCTTCTTCTTCTTGTGGTTCCTTTCAGCTGACTCTTTGAAATAACAGCAAACATAAATAGGGGGTATAAAAAGGGGCTGTGAACGCTTGAGAGAGTGGATTACGCCATGAATCAGTTTATTAACGGTGGGCCATGGAGCAGTGTCGGCGCGGGGGGAATTTATTCATTCATAAAGCAGTGTTTACAGCATTTATCTTCACTCGAGAGCAGGCCCCTAAAACGTAACAAAGCACCTTAAGACAAAGATATGGCATGATGGATCTAAGGCTTCCTGTGTCAAGGCCGCCGGCAGACTCTGAGGTATTCCTGCATTGCTGTAGGTTTTGGCGAGGAACAATATAATCTTCAGCACAAAGCATTGCAGCACACAATGTTACTATTGTCTCTGCATGCTGATTCGATCTGGTTTGCACAACATAATCCTCAGTCAGAATAACAAAAGATGAGGATGAATGTCACTGTAATGTATGTTGTGTCGAAGCTGCACTTGGAGGAGAAATGAAATCAACAAATGTCGCCAAGCATAGGAACGCTCACAAAAAACACATATACACAAATACATGCTACTGCGGTTTGAAATATTGTTTTCATAAGCTACGTCTTAATGGGCTAAACCCCTGGTGTGTATAATATGGATAGAAGAATGCAATTAACGTTTATGCTGGATCCTGGCTAGAGAACGCAGTCTTTGAAGTTTGCTCGATTACTGACTCTGGTTGGGCTCTTAAGCAATGGGGCATTCGAAAGACAGCACGGATGTCTGACATTTCAAAAAGGCAAATGATGTCAATACAAGGCCACAACAGAATCAATCAGGCTGGTGGCTGAAAAGTAAAGGTCCAAATACGGAAGTGCACTTCTCAAAAGGACGGGGCTAAATACAAAGGCATGACATCTTTTTCCTCCTCAACCTTATTCTCTCCGTATACATTCAAGCCTCATCCAGTAAATAGGAGAGACAAAGCTTGTTTCAGTGTGGATTCATAGCCACTGAGCTCAAAGGAAGTCTAGTGATACTCGATGAATTTCTTAATGTCAGCCAATTCCCTGAAAAGATCAAAACCAACAGTGAATTGATCCTCACAACAAAAATCCTCCTGATATAGCTTACTGTATTTATCCGTGCCATAGTGCCCTATTGTTGTCTAAAAACTTTAAAAAGCTTTTAACATGCTCTCCTTCCCATAAACATGGGCACTGCAGTTTATTTTGAGTCAGCCCTACATACACTGACCTGCTGTCCTAAATACTCACTGTAGAGCACCAAATGTGCATTAATTGGCTCATGAAAATAGTCCCCAAAAATGCAATATTTTTCCCAGTTTGTATAATGTTTGCAAAAAACTACAGTGCCCAGATGTTGTAGGAAATTACTGAGGCTATATTAAAAACAATAAATGTGACTGAGACAATGCAACAGAGCAGGAAAGCTGTACCGAGAACCCCAGTGTAACACATTGTTGGTTTTGGTCTTTTTAAAATATCTGTTGACAGTAAGAAAATGTTCCTTAAAGGTATACAATGCAGGACTTTTGACCATGTCCATTAGGACGTGATGCTATTTTTACAGCAATAACATGACATGAAGTGACCATTCCTCGAATAGATTGATGCAAGTTTGTTTTGAGAGAAGAAATAATTCTTGAAGGCAGCATTAAAATATATATATATAATATAATATAAACAAAAATATTCTCCCACACCAAAGCCACAGAACATCACTATCCAACTGCAACCCCAACTCCTCAGAAAGTTCCCTAAATGTGCACCAAGCAAACAGATAGATGGTAAAGGCACTTTGAGATGAAATGTAGAGCAGATGGCACCCTGTGGGTGGTACCGGCCATCTCTGATATGGGCAGTCATGCTGGGCAAGACGGAGTCCATGGCTGATTGGAGTCTATCTAACCCACTGGTTGGTTGATTACTAGCATCACACACCACAGGATACAGGCCTTGTGTTTGTGTGGTGACAGCACAGTGGAAGAATCATTACAACTGTGAACTGACTTCAGTCATCATCGAGATACATACATCAATCTGCAGAAAAGGAGGCAAAAACTGCAATCTGTGCCACATGATTGACATACAAAGAAAAAGGCTTTCGGTGCAGCATTATGTGTCCATATTTGTACACTGGTGAGGTGAATTCAAGGAATGAAACAGGCTCAAAGGTAATGAAGAAAAGAAAGAACCAGAGAATGAAAGCACATTGTGTTTATGAAACAGACATCTCTAAGTTTTTTCATAAACCAGTGTGACAAGGTCCCTTCGCACTGTTGCATCATTAAATGCCATTTGCTGAAACACGTGGCCTAGTGATATTTTTCTCTACCCGAGATAAAAGAATGCATTATGCCTAACAACATGTCAAGAGTACAGTAAGTGGTGATCAACTTGCCAGTTTTAAACATAACAGCTTTTCTTTCTTTCCAACTTGGACAAGGCCAATCTTAATGGAAGGAGGATGAATCAGAGGATGGACAGACATTAATCAGAGAAGAAAGCTACATAACACAGTGCGTCAGTTATCTAAACACTCCTCTGGATTCTCACAAATATATGCTCTTAACACAAATATATACAACTAGTTAGTTGAGCAACAAATAACCAAATTATTTACATTTAAAAGCAACATGTTGACTCAATTTAAATGAGATAAACATTGTTGAGAGTGGTGGGGTCTTTGTTGCGAATGATTGATCTGTTTGTCCAGAATTGAGTAAAGTCACAGTGAATTTGATGACATTTTGATACGACTGTTATCCACTTGGCAATGATCAACAACAGGCTAAATTATTGTTTTATACAAGTAGTTCATCAACCACACCACTATGGCTCAATGCTTATTAAATGCAGCTCCACGCTGCCACTTCCAAGTTGCACGTCTTTCAAATTGCTCACTGACATCATGACAGGTATTGAAGCCAAGTGGGCTTTCAGTATTGACTCATTCTACACCAGTAATCAGCCAAATGAGGTTTTCAGTAATAGAAGCAAAAATAATTCAATTTTTTTCTTCTTGTAGACAAAGGCAGATACCAGACTTGTCAGATTACTGAGACTCTCTTTGGAGAATAATTATTTGGCATCTTTGTGCTTAAACATCTCATCTGATAACAATGAAAACAACAAAAGCCTGGTCTCAGCACCTTTCCTGGTATCTATCCTCTTGCTGCAATTACTTATCTGAATTTATCTTTTAATATTTCAACTGAGAAACATCAGATGATATACACCTAAAAAGGTTTGGGGATGTAGCAGTTTGTCATTTTTTTGTGCTCCTGTTGTTCCTGCTGCTTCTGTCCCGCTAAACAGCGAGGCCCCCCTCGGCTCCCCTGCAGCTCATTTTTCCTTGTTCGTTACTGGAGCACGGAATATTGATGCATGTCAGAATCTACTGCATTTTGTCAATATGAGATGGCACAAAGAAAAAAAAAAATGAAATGTGAGCACACAGGAAATATATCCTGATACCCCAAGAATAGCCGCTGTGGCCGACAAGTCTGTCAATCATCAACGCTATGAATAGCACGACCCATATCCCAACTCACCGCACAAACAAAAGAGCACACTGGCTGACCATGCGTGGGATTCAAGTAAATGAAGGTTTGGGTCAGTATAGTCAGATCACTGTAGAGGCATTTCGATCACAGCAGGGCAGTGTGAAAGCAGAGCTGTGATATTTTCACTTGGATGAGACTGCCTCTTCTGTATGATAGCTAGTAACTGCTAACCTTTTTGTGTGTACTGAGGGTATTCATCATAACCCTGACAGGTTCTTTTGTTTACTCAGAAGCATTAGCAGGGAGATGTGCACTATAGTATACACTATCTATACTTATATACATGTATATGTGTATATATGTTTGTGTGACAGTGTTCTTGGGAGAAAATATGGTGTGATAGATACCAGTGAGCCGGCTTGTTTATGCACATGTGTGTCTGTCTGCCTCTGTTGGGGCTTTTATAAAGCAGCTGGGGCCAAGGCTAGCTGTTGCTAGGAGGCGTGTGAGACAGCTGCATATGGCAGGGAAAGGCATAAGCCAGCGGGCGGGCAGTAAGCAGGCAGGGCAGCAGTGACACGGGACCAGTCTGAGCCAGGGGCTGCCTGTGTCATGGAGCAGAGTCCCTCCTCAAGTGGACTTCATTGCAGAACTGGGCATAAATAAGATGGGTGTGTGAGGAAAGCTGGATGTGTGGGTGCATGCACCTATTTAAAGCCACCAATATACTGTTGCTAAGACTAAAGAGGACAGTCAGCGAAGAAAAATAACAATAACAACAATGAACTCTGGATCGAATCTCATCTTCAGCAATTTATATAACACATGCGTGCACTGGCTTTTTTTCTCTTGCATCACATTCAGTATGGCGCGTGCATGCATCATTTCCTGTGAATCGCTTGTGGTTGGGTTTCGGGGTATAAGTAAAGTTTTAAGAATCATAACTTTACACTTATGCAGATCTTACAGTTAAGAAACGCCTTGATGAAAATTTCACAGATAACACAATTTAGTGCTGGAAGCTGTGCACCAGTAGGTAAAGTCTATTTTCATTTTCTTAGCCTAGGCAGCTGTGAAATTGTTCACTAAAACAATGCAGTCTTGGAGGAAGAGAATGGTATTCTACAGATTGTGAAGGCCAGAGAGGGTGGACAAAGAAGCAGGGTACTTAAGTGTTCCCTCCTGCAGTGATGCTCTTGATTTGCCCGTGGCCTTTTGCACCAACGCAGCATAAATCACTGTCCATGGTGCTGAATTTCTGTCATCCCTGTGTAGACACGCTTGACAACCATTAGTTACAATAGCATCGAAGGCTTTCTGGAATATAGGCATGCTCTTACCATTTAGTGAGCTTTGCAATTTATTGTGATATACTCTGATTTAGCTTCAGCTAGGGCAGAGAGTCAGAAAAAATTGCACACTATTTAGAGGTATTCGAGCTACTGCAGCTGAAAAGAGACATTCATTTTATTATATTTAGAGGCTTTTCAGTAAGATGGATACCAGTCAGCATTAGGGCCTAGCTTCTTTGTACCGAGCATTAAAGAAGAATGCCATCATTACGCCCTTCTGCATCGCCTTGTGCTAAAGGAGAGGGTAAAAGGAAATACACATGTGCAGACATCCATTAACTCAGAGTTCTTGAAAATACAGCATTAATTATGGTGTGTTGTTTTATAGTTTGCATTAGCTTGGGACTAAACCAGAAAATAGTGATTCAGTGCACGAGCTCTGACTGCAGATAGCAGAGCAGCATTTCCACACAGCTATTGTCCTGGGCCCTTGCTGCAGCCTTGAGAGTACATTTCTAATGTAATGGTCTTTTTCAAGCTAAGGCTGAGCTCAGCTAAGGGCTTCTGTACAAAAAATCTTCAGCAGCTCTGAATGCACTTGCATATATTACTTGCTTAGCATTCAGACATAAATTCCTAATCCCCTCTGAAAGACATACAGTGTTCACCACCCTTCTCCCCACAGTTATATTGTTGGCATGCTACAGTGCTACAACCTGATCTCAAGCAAGTACCTTATTAGCTACTTGAGAAGGGTCTTACGCTGGGGGTCTTGCCTCTAGAGACCTGATTAGGCTAATAAAGCATATCCACAGCAGGCATGTACTGCACGTTGATTTGGCCAATTAGGAAGGTGACAAACCCTGGACATATTCTCTATGCAGACGCTCAGAATCTCATGTTATGATAATGACGCAAGGGAGGAATTTTGGAACTGGACTTGAAAAAGGATAAGAGAAACCAGTTTTTCTACCAAGCCTAGACAGAGGGGGGTTCTGACACTTACTTCAAACATCTTCTAAGGTCATCTAACAGTGACAGATTGCAAGGGATGTGTCATGATAAAATAAGAAAGATATCACACAGATCCATGTTTGCACTGTCATTTTGTCTGAGCTGAACGGAGATAAACAACATCATTCAGTATCATTAAGTTATCAATTAGATGCAAAAGGCGTCATTTGGGTATATTTTCACTGGCCAACTGTAGTATTGATTCTCAGACAGAGTATTTTGTTTGCTTCCTGGGATCCTGAAGTGAGGTTGTCTGTTGGGATAAGGACACACTCATTGGTAGCTGAACTGTGTGTTTGTACTGAGCACTGACTGCTGTTTTGGTGAAGGTTAATAAAAAACTGAAATTTTGTTTTAAAAAAAAAAAGAAGAAAAAAGTGACAATATAACAAAACATCTCACTTCTGACTAAACTTTGGCTCTTACAGATAATGAAAAATGCTACCTTCAAATGAAATTTTGAAAAATATAAAACATCATGAGTCCTGTTGTTTAGTTACTATGATTTAAAACTGCAATGTCACAACTGCAACTTTCAATGTTTGCGTATGACAACCAAGGAAGCGTGTATGTGCATGTGTTTTCATTCAGGGTGCCAGCCTTTTTTTTTTTTTTTTTACCTTGGTTGAAGGTGACATAAATCACTTTCTTAGTGAGAACTCACATTCCACCTTGAGAGCACCTAGTCCCATTTTTATCAGTATTAATGGTTGTCCCCTTACTTAGCCAAAGCTATTTCACACTTGGTTAAGTAAGGTATGAGAACGTCTCCTTGGCTGTATATTTAGCCGGGCCTTCCTAAATATTCTTGAGATCCCTAATCACTAAGCAAAAGCTGCCATGTGCACTAAAACACTATGAAGGCTCACAAAAGTAATTCATTTTCACTTCCTAGATTGAGCACTTCTCAGTTAACGCACTCTGAAGCTGGCGGTGAGGTTCTTGGAGAATCCTAATTGGTAAATGTTCAATAATGTTGAGCAGCTCCCCCCCCGTTTTATGTTCTGGTCACACACTCTTACACACATAAGAAACCCAGTCGTACACACAAATCCCTGAAAGACCAAAATCTTAAATATTCAGAAGTGATTAAGTGTAATAAGTAATGTCACAATCTTTCACAGCTTTTACAGTAACTATATGCACATGATTTTAATATGGATTTCATCTGAATTAGCTGTAAAAGTGTCATTGCGCTTTCGCCTCTTAACTATTCTCACATCCCATATAACCAAAGTCAGTTCTTTTATTTTTACAAGTTAGCAGCTCTTAAAAAAAATTCTTTCCAGTGACACTTAAAATGATGAAGCAACTTTTACAAAGGGCTGTAGGACCAATGAATCGGGTTCTGAGAGAGCCAGTTCACAGAAGAAGTTGAAGCAGATTTCACAGCAAAGCCTTCAAATTATACTTTCCTGGGCAGAAGTGGTTTGCTATTGTTAAACTTCCACAAAGCTAGTCTTCATCCTTCGCCCCATGTGGCCTTAACAGGAGCACTGTCTCTGCTGACCCCCTCTGTCATTCCACACACTCAGGGAGTGTGGGTCAATATCCACATTACTTCCGGTCTTCCTTTGTTTTTTTTTTAAACCCCTTTAAACTCTTATCCTCTTCACCCACATGGCTCTCTCACATTCGCATGAAAAGACACAAAAACCTACGTTATGCATATACACTCAGTTACACAAAAAGACCGTCTCTGTGCCAGGTGGAATGTATTTGCTATTCAATTCCCTTTACCAAATGGAAGATTCAGTTTGCCAGCTGGGTCAGACCCTTGGATGAGCAAAACTAAAAGAAGCAGTGTGTGCATATAGTGCACTTATCAAAAATAAGGCCAGGAGCATGCCCTGCCTCCTAAAGCAATCTGAATTTATGAGGTGAAGAGTGGAAAAAGACTTAAATATTTAACATAAAACAAGGTTGAAACACATGTCCATCTATGTATAAAACTTTTTGATGGTAGTAACACCAGTATGTAGAAATAAAACCCCTATTCCAAACATAAAATAAGAAATAAAACGATCCCATAAAGATGCAGATTCCCATGTAGACTTCTTAAGAGGTCACCAGTGGTGATTTTATTTAACTTGTTCAACAGGACTGTTGCTGTTATCGAGCCAGTGCGTCATCATGGATTGATTCAGCCAGTTAACCGCTATTATAACATTCTACAGTATGTTTTGTGTAACCTAACACCCTTAAGATATATCTTCCTGGATGGCTTATAATACTCTTTAAATCTAACGGCGCATGAAATAGAGTGTGTTGGTCTATTCACTGCTGTGAGATTTGCCCAAAAATTCTATTTGACTTTGACAAATTCAGGCTGTATGCATGCAGCACGGGTACGGCATGCAGCATTATTCTGGAAAAAGGGAGATTGGGAACGAGTGGCTGCAGATAATTACAAAAGCAAACACACTTGGTGGCCATTTAGGCCTAAAGTATTTCTAATTTCACAGATGTGATCAACCTTGCCGGGAGTCTTTCTCTCTCCCTCTATGTGGTGAATTGCCTCACTCCTTCTGGATGTCTATGACAGTGATGATGGAGTGTTAAACAGGTTTCTGCTGCACACTTTGTCATTCTGCTGTCTAGATGATTCGGAGACTCTCCGAGACAGCGGTACGGAGCTTACAGCAGACCACTGGACCATGAAACTGCCAAGTTTGCCCTCAAAGCTGCTGGAATACCCTTGAGAAAACACTCTGGCCTAAGTAATTTTGGGATATAAAATTTGACTTCAATAAGGGTAGAGATAGACTTAATACAATGATGGCGAACATTACTTTGACAGAATTAATGATTAACAGCTTTATAAGAGCAATATTGAATGTTGTGGCTTCCATGCGCATTAAGCACTATGTTGACTATGTTGAACTCGACTGTTCATTTGCCGTGAAGGTCAATTGAAAACATTTAATGGAATTGTTAGGCTCTCCTCCTCCTCTGCCGAGGGTCTGCTAACATTACCTTTAAGTGTGACTGCAGGTGTAATCTGTCAAATGGGCTCCTCAAAGTGAGTCATTGGCTGGGCGCTCAGATTCAGCCGAGGTCTCTGAAAAAGCCTGTGATTAAATGGGAAGTGTGACATAACTCTTGTTTAATGGTAGAAAAACAGCAGCCAGTATGTTGGCATAAAGCCTGGCCCACGGAACATAAATTCTATTTCCCCACAGATGCTGCTTGTAAAAGGTCAGCATGACTTTGAGTCATTTCACTGTTAAAAATTAAAAGGCAGAAGAGGCCAATCCATTGTTTTCATTTGTTTGCATAGCCCCGCGTGTAGCATTTGTCAAGACAAGCCTGAGGTTGTCATCAAAGCTTGGCAAAAAAACCAGACCAAAAATCAATACAGCTGATTTTCAGTGAAGTGTCGTTCTTTATCTGTGTGCAGCATTGCACATCTCTGCACAACAGCTCTTCACATGCAAATCAGCTGGATGAAATGATCAATAGGATGCATCAGGGAGCTGGCCTCTCATGAACTTGACCAAGGGGCAAAATAAATGTTTTTAACAGAAACATGAGCTCTAAGATATTACAGCCAAGGGAACGTAGTCAAAGCAATCATGCTGAAGAAGTCCCCCGACACTCACACACAGAGTAATCTGGCTATTGATAAATCCCATGTTTCAGTGTTACAAGTACAGAGCGAGACAGGACAGAAGAGAAGATTCTGCGCTGAAAGCAGATGCGATGCTGATTTTAGGCTGCGCCAGCATCTCTGACATGACAGTATGACTGCACCTTGATAAATAACACTGACTGTCAGTTGTGTGTATAATACCACCACGTCACTTCACTGCTGGTCTGACAACCATGCCTTTAAGAAAAAGCAGAGCAAAGCATATGACATAAAATCGACATTGCCTAGGGTCCTACTCAGCACAACCGAAAAGGGACAACAACTTGGTGACTTATTGGGAATGATCGACTTTTCCCTTAGAGAATGCAATGAATAATTCTCTTTTACCAGGAGAGGGAAAAAAACCCTCCCCCAGGGTATTGAACCAAATCGTCTTTTCTCTCTTCATTAGAAAAAAAAAAGTCTACAAAGTCTTATCAGCATTCTGCATTCTCTGCCATTGGAGCTCAGATAATTGATTATGTTTAGGAGGTTCACTATTGGATATGCTGTGCCTCAGTAGTGGAAAGAGATATAGCAGTAAATTAAGTTTACCTTCCCAGGGCACAGTCAGACAAAGATTCACTGACCTCAAAGGACACAGTGAAATTGAAATTACATTATAGGGAAAAAAAGTGTCATTCAGAAGTATTATCCCAATTGGCTCCACTGCACACCCATATTTCCTTCTTTAAAAGACAGAATCATGAAGCAAGTTTCATGTCATCTATGATTACAAGCTACATTTTATTGGCTCAATTGTTATTGCTTTAGTGAAGCTACTTTTTTACAGTCCAAATAAAAGCTTGTATATTTGCTTCCCCTGTACCATGTTTCACCAGTTTTACCATACAATTAAATCCTTCTATCCAATGTGCATTTACAACAAGAGAGAATTAAACTTGCAAACCAGGCAGCAGAGACATTGTTCTCTGAGTTGCAACCATATGAATTAGCAGGTGGGATTCATTCAGCTCCAATTGGTCTGCCAAATGTGGAGCCAGATTTATCTTTATTTGTTTGGACTGACTGTTTTTCTATTGTCTTGTTTACTTTCATACTCCAATCCCAAGTAAAGAAAATAAAACTGTTGTTGCTGCCCAGGCAGGAGTTTTTCCTAAGGTTATGGCTCGCAAAATCGTTAACCGACCTTCCTCTTGCCTCCTTGTGCTGAAGCACTTTGTTACTCTCTGAAGAGTGTCAAGCTCTGTGCACTATATGTGAGAGGTGTTGACAAAGAAATCCACCAATTTGAGTTGAGCACCACAAACAACACAAAAATCCTCTGTGCTTGGAGTGAAACTCCACCTGGCGGGATGTAATTTCACATTGGGCCAAAACAAAACTACATCTGGTTAAGTAGTGCAGCTCAAATCATGTTAAACTTCACTTTATTTTTAGCTGCCATTTCATGCCTCATGAACATGGTTTTGTCACTGTGGATGTGACTGTGGCTGTTGGTATAGATGTCGAATTCCCAGACAAGTTGGATTTGAATACAACAACGGTTGTCTGATGAAGCTGATTTGAGAGAAGGACATTAAAGTTTTGATGCTTTTTATAATAGCCTTGAACTGTATTTACGTTCTCTAATTACCTCTCTGCATATTTTTTTTAATTGTTAGTGGCAAGGTCCGCCATTCCCACACTAAATTCAATTTGCCTTCACATGCACAAGGGATTTCTTGTAAATGATGCACCGCAACATTATGCATCGAAAACAAGACGACATTTATTTATTTATTTATTGCAAGGGAATGAAACAAGAGGTTGCAGCCACAGTGAGCTGTTGTATGTGGAGCTGCAGGTAGTGGGGCTACACACCTCCAGCAAGGTATCCAACTCCAATTGCCCGTGCTGTGCTCCACTGTTGGATGGAAACCTCCTTGCCCAGTGTGCAGAACAAAATCAAATCATGGTTGAAATTATTACTGACTGACTATCAGCAGTTGTTTTTTAGTTGTATGTCTGACCAAGTGACTGCACAAGGAGTATTTGTGGTATGAAACCACACTTGCCGCTACCACCTTAAAGCAGGGGTGTCAACCAGAACTCCCAACCAGGCGAAGGGTTGCAATGGTGCAATAACTGGGTCAGAAAATATTGCATACAGTATTACACAATTATAATTATTATTATTATTATTATTCTTATTATTATTATTATTATTATTATTAGCAATTACAATGGTCCCTAAAGGAAGTTTTTTTTGGTTGAACAAATGCTTTATTATAAGAAAATGTACATGTTATGACAACCATCATGATATACTGCTGCAGCTAAGAGTCAACCATCAAGTCAGTTAATGTCATCCATCCACACATACACTCAAAGGTTTCTGGGATAAAAATCTTACAAACGCTCACATGATCTCTGTCTAATATATGTCTCTCTTACTGTCCAGTTCTGCTCCCCATAAAATAGCCTGAGGACATAACAAACACTTACTGCACAAGAAAATGTACATTCACACGAACACAAAATTGCCCACTCTCTATGATTACTGCTGAAGATGGGCAAACATCTCAGGGCACAAAAATTACTATCTCCGATATACAGGGAAAATGTGGGTCTATTTCATTGCCTCTCCAGTAAGTTGAGACTTCTCCAAGTTGGTTAATATTAAAAATTGTAAGTATAAACATTCCAACAGCAACTCCTTTTCCTTATAGTTGGATTCGTCCTCTGTTCATGAACGCTTTCTTTTATCACAGTCCACAGAGGGACCTTGGGAGATGAAGGGGCTATTAAGGAAATAAATAAAAGCCTGTACAGACACTTAGCTTGATCAAGACCAAGCATTAAATAATTACTGTAATTCACTTAGGTTTCTTTTAAGCTGCGTAACGATTTTCCCTGTTTCCCTCCTGCATAAAATTGATCTGATGAGGAGGACTAAACAAACGACCTCTGAATTAATTGGGATTCTCTCCGCCCCAAAGTAGTGCATCTATCTGTAGAAGAATTGCAGAAAAGCTTTTAAAGAAGAGAAGATAGGACAGAGCAGGAAAAAAAAAATCTGAAAAGGCCTGTATAAGCTTTGCATCAGCCACCATCGCAGCAGACATGTTGTAATTGAAATGAAGGTGACTGGTACATTGTGAGAACCAAAGCCACCAAGTGAATTTAAATATCACCGTGTCCTTCTCTTCGAAGAGCAAACAAAGAGAAAAGGGAAGAAAATGCATGTTTGTCTGGACACATTTGTCTCCCAAATGTGTGTATCAGTGTTGAAGTCAGCGAGCTGTAAAATAGACCACATGTGGGGAGGCGATGAAAGAAATAAAGAAAAGAAAAACAGTGGAAGTTGAAAAACCTAAGGTGGACATCACAGGACATGACACAGAGTTAATGTTGACAGCTGGGGCCAAGCCAGTTTAAGGGCCAAATCCTCTTGGAATCAGATCACATTATCTTTCTAACGTAGCTGACGATCACCATCCATCTTCTAGAGCTGGTGTCCAGAGGCAGAGCCGAAGCCGTGAAGCACGCTGTAATCACAGTGCTACTCTCTACTGTTCCTACTCCTGGTCGTGGATCAAAGAACCTGTGCTCCCTTTGAAGTGGAAGGGCCATCCTCTCAGGGAGGAAGGTGCGCTTCTTTCCATAGGCTAATGAATCAAATTCTTCTCCTAATTATCTCTCTGTGTGGAGGGAAATTGCAAAACATCACTGGTCCTCTGGCTTTCTTTTACCATCAATGACAGCAATGGGAGCATACAGATACTGTACAGACTTCAGTCCGTGAAAGCCACAACACACACTGGTCTATTAATGTGCAGGGGAGGAAGAAAACCCACACATGACATTAACCCTAAACCAGAGTGATGTTTATGACAACCCTGACATGTAATCATCATTAAACCAGAAATAATACATTTGCATAACTTGTAATGATAAAATAATTAAAAGCAAATTTCCATGCAGTGCAGTCTTTAGATAACTTCACATAATGATAGAACTGGCTTTTGTGGGGGCTGATGCTACACATACTAATAGAGCAATTAGAGAGATAATTTCTAGATAAGCTTGACTAATAGAGTAAGTATACTGTTATTAAAGGTAATTGCAGTTTGGAAAGAGCGAAGTTGATCACCAAGATGACGCCGCGGACGGCTGCCTCGGTGTGTTGGTGGGCGTTGTTTTGTTTTGTTTTGTTTTGTGTTTTAAGTCTGATTCTGAGACGTTGATCATCTTTCCCCCACTGGGTGAGAAAGGTCTTTCTTTAAGAGGACTCTGTGTGTATTGACACGACCAACCAGACATCCAACAGCAGGTTGGAAATAACAGATAATTCCTCCTGCCAAGTGTGAAAAGGATGAGAAGGTGCTAAAGTCAAACAAGCTTCTCTGTTCCTCCTACGTTTTATGAATGACTGCAGTGAATATGTCAAAGTTTGTGCTGAGAAAATGCTCGCACCAGTTCTTATTGATTTTTAGTTATTTCTTACTTAAACTACCTTAACTCATCATAATATTGTCAGAACATGAAGGAACATTTACATATCAATTGGTATTGTAATCATGCGCAGTGTGAAAGGAGCTGCTCAGAGTGACAAGCTCACAGATAATTAGAACTGCCTTTGCAGTTCCCCTCAGCTCAGTGGAGCATTTTTGCATCTTTAAGCTAATTGTTTTGGTTCTGAGGCCCACAAATTTGCCATTTTGGTTCAGTCTCACTGCTCTGATCAACCCTGTTTGCAGCAATTGCATGCAGCTGCTGCTGGAAAAAAAAAAGAAGCACCAAACAGCACACAGACAAAGTTTGAAACTAGCTGCTAAATTGGCTGCTAAAGAGACTGATATTTTTCTCAAGAGTTGATTGAGACTGAAATGGAGCTGGTGGCCAGAAACTCCAAATGAATGCTAATGTAGCTCCACATTTGCAATATGAGCTTCATAAAGTGATGTTAATGATAGCTTGGTCTGCTGCCTACAAGTGGATTAAAAATCAATTATTGTTACTTCGAGTTACCGCTACTTTATTTTTATCCTGTTTTTCTTTTGTTGTATGGGTCCTAATTTTTTTACCTATATACCTCAGAGGTTACAGTTAGAATATATGACTAGTCTAGACTTTCAGCCAATCTTACATAACTTACAATATCACAAATTTTCTTCCTCTCCTCTTCCTTTGACATTTTTGTATTTGCCTGTCACTGAAGGCACAATGTTTTCCCAGGCTTAGCCAGTCTGCCATCAATCTACAGTATGTGGGATGCTGTCTTACATCCCCTTAATGTCCAAAGGCCTCTAGAGGACTGCCAATCCTGCCTTATCATTGCCAGTGTAAATCTAATCTGTGCTTGTGAGAATAAAGTTTGACCTCTACTATATGTGATGGTTTGGCTGACTTACTTGATTCATGACCCCACTGCATAGACCACAGGTGAGAGCAACTGCTGCCAGATGCCCCTGAACAGCCTGTCATTCCTGAAATATAACACCTCCTTTTTTCTTCTTCGTACTTTGCTGCTCTTTCCACCTTTCCATCCCAGGTGTAGTGTCAAAAATTCAGATCTATGTTTCATGAGAGATGACCTGTTCCGTGGGGGTCTAGAGATGGTGACTGTGGTCTGGAATAGGATGATAAACAATGAGAGTAAAGTTATGGACAGAGACCTGCTCGTTTATGACTACACTCCCCGGCAGCAAATGTATGGCATGCCCACGGAGAAGGCAGCCCGACTTGGCAGCTTCACAGAGGCCACAGCCACACAGGCTTCCTCTGTGATCGGTTTGGACAATAATACAGTATTTGTCGCCTTAGATATGGCCTTAAGAGAGGATATGGCCGACTGATTTTTAGAAACTTTCCACTGGACAAATGCAACTGTAATCAGTGAAGAAGGTCACTCTGTGCTGGCACAAGACAGCTCTGTGAAAAAACAGAAAATCTTGCAAAGGTACCGCAGGGTGTCATATTTTCTTGGTTCCTGGCTTAACTCTTACATTAGTTTGACTACTCTGTGATATGTGACATGCATAGCGATTGTTTTAATGAACCATAGTACTGTATAAAAATAGAGTAAGCTTTCATGTTTTCATATCCTAAAAATAAAATGATTAATGAATATTAAAGTCAACAGAGTAGGTATGGTCTATGCTGTAAAAAACATTTATCCATTTGGTTCAGATCAGCTCTGTTAGGCTGATGTGAGAGGATCTGTATCAGCTGCCCATGTGGCTGTGTTAGACCTGGGATTGTGTTGTGCTTATCCTCATTTGACAGGATTAGCTTCAGCACCAGAAGTTGCACGGCAAATTTTGTTACATCACATATGGCACAGAACTGCATTCGATCCAGCTGAATTTCCACTGGTGATATGTAATTAGGCTCTGTAATTTTAAGAAAAGGTAAGATAAGAGGTCAAAGATGGAGTGTAAGAGGATTAGAAAGGTGCAGAAAATGGCTCCAGTTTACAGCCCTCTCTTTCAACTACTGATGCATAGCAGAACCAAGACGGAGAAAATATGCCATCATACATAAAATGTGACACACATATTTAGGATAAGTAGGTTAGAAAGGAAGCTTGCTATCTCCCAGTTGTGCTTTCCAAAACAAACTGAGACTGAGCCTGCACAGATGGACAGAAAGTGTCGTTCTGAATTAGCCTTTAGACTGCGGACTGACAGCAGGGTTCAGCGTGCACCTGCATCAACTCAATTGGCCTTCAGTGGCAGGTGAGCAGAAAGGTGGTTAAGAAGACAGGCTCAATCTCATCTAGTGCAATGAAGTCAGACATTTCTGTGGGGGATTGCTCTTTCCATTTGCCACCAATTCCAATCTTCTACTTTCATCATACAGTAACAAAACCATTATCTGCAGTAACAAGAAATAGGAAAAAGGTGATGGTCATTTCTAAGACATATGGGCAGTGAATAATGCTGTCAGAAACCACATCCACTGTGTTAAAAAACAGAAAGCTACTGGGTCTTCACTGCAGTTCCAGTCCAGTCATGTAGGAATGATTCACCCTTGATATGTCAGAGGATTTCACTGCGAGCAAAAGAATTTCTTCGCGATTTCCTTCCATTTGCAGCTGAAACCAGAGACACGTTTTATTGAGACCCAGACTGCTTAACATCTGTGTTCTTGGCCTTGCGTTGTCTGAAAGTTGTTACTTTTGTCTGGGGGATAGAGTGGGTGATGAGGCGAGAAGAGGCACAGTCTGCAACTCTCCCTTTGGGCTGCGATTTCTCCAAGGTTGCTCCCTTGCAAATGGGGCCGCTGGTGGTCATGGATGGAAAGGCTGATAAAATCAAATATGTGACAATGGATGGGGTGAGTTGACATCACTTAAAATATTTAGCCCCCAGCCCATTCTCATCACCCTGGCAGGCCCGGTCTTTCAATGACACTATTGAAATGTAGCATAGAAAATATTGAGCACAGACCACACTGTGATTTTAACCCATCTGTGGTTAATTGCTATAATCATTACAGCTGCATCAGCTTCAAGTGAATTTATCTAAAGCAATGAAAGTGCTGAATATGCTTTCTATTTTTTGGTAGATAAGATTATTACCCGACATTGAGATGCTACGTTTCTTTTGTTTGTTCGTTTTTTTTGTTCGTTTTGCTTTGTTTCCTTCAATAAAGAAAATGATCATTTGTGGTGACAAATTAAAAACAACACGTTCTTACTGTGCGTTCCCCGCAGAAATTCCACTTATTTCAACATGCCGCGTGTACTTAATTCTATCAGCTTCTATCCTTGTAGGCTGAAAAGTAAACAGCTACCCATAGTGGATTAACACTCTCCTGTCATTGATTAAACAACTAAAGACCCATCTCTCTACCATCAATTTTACATATTTAGAAATTATTTCCATGACAAAAATCCCATCATGCCTTAAAATGGTTCAGATGTAACTCTAAGCCTTTGACTTCATTTAGTATGCGTGGATCTATGAAAATGTCTGCTTTTATTTCCACGCACCCCTCCGCGGCTCGGCTGCAGCGCCAGTATACCTGCTCACCTTCGACTCATCAAAAACACACAAACCTCTGCTCGTTTTCTGTTCTGCCAGCTACTTTACACTACACAATGGCACATGGTAATTCAGGAGTAATTCACCCAGACATGCTCAAACTGAAAACAGGTTCCAAAGAAGAAGAGCAAACTTGAACTGCTCTTTTCACTCCTGATATGTACTTAGCATATAAAAAGCATCCCATTGATGTGTTAACAAGGTCAAAAACTTGTTTTCCATTGGAGCAGGTCGTTAATACTCAGATTTCTTTTGACATGCTCTGGTAGAAATGTCAAAGGTCTCACGTAAGAGATCATCTGTTGAGCATTTTCACATCATAAGACATAAACACAGATTGCAGCTTCCTTTTAATTGAAGACCAGAAAGAGAACGGCCTAGTCTCACTGTGGAACACGAGATGTCTTTTGGCAGTTGACTGCTGAGTAATAAGGCTTAACGCCAACAGGCTTTATTAAGGCAGAACCTAGACTGAGATTTCAGCTTTAGGCACATATACCATTGTGGCAGATTGCAATGAATCACCCCCTCAAATCCCTATCTCACCCCCTCCAGTCTTGTTTTTCGCAACAACACCGCTGCCAAGCCATCAACCCACCCAAGCTGCTGCACCTTTCTTCTCTTCTGACATAAATTGGCTAAAAAAACAAACTTCTTCATGGATGTTTCTTCTGTGCCCTCACACGCATGCACAAAAACACCCTCCACCCCAAATGCAAACTCTAATCCTATTTGACTGTGTCATTTTGGAGACCTGTGGCACGGTAAGGGAAGCAGTAAGCTGCTCTTGTCTTAAGGGCAGCATGTGGAGAGTAAGACACATTAATCACAAGGGCACAAGGTGGGAGCGGGAGAGAAAGGACTAGAGTGTGAGGTGGGTGGCTAAAAGGTTGCACTGCCAGAAATTACCATCAGTTTGTCACTGCTGTTGTCTCACATGCTGGAGGCACCTGCACACCAAGTTGGCACTGCATTACTATTTGTCCACACAACATCAGGCTGCGTAACTAATCATATCACAGAAGCTCTGTTAAATAAATACATGCAAATGATAGTTGGTATGCAAATACTCCCACAAGATATATCCATGTAGATGCAAAGCAAATGTTTTCTGCCGGTTCATTGTCTAGTGGATTGAGAGTCATGACTTCAGATGCTTGCAAATATGAATTTTGTATTATATTTGTAATGCTGAGACGATCCTGAGAGACCAAGGCAATATTACAGTACATTGAGCATGTTAGGAGCATTCCCCGCTGATTCAACCAAGTAACAGTGAGGATTGTGAGGAGCAAAAATCAGTTTGGAAAACCATGCAGTAACAATTCACCAAGGGTTTAAATGTATGAGGGGATATATTAATGGATGGATGGACGAATGCACAGAACAGACAGACATGCAGGCAGGCAGACATAAGATACCATCAACATCAAGGAAAAACGTCTTTGTCTCCAAGAGAGACACATTTTAAGAGTGACAATCGACAACATTTCCCTTGAGGAAACCTTGCTGATACAATAAAGTACCCATCTTTAGCCAGAGGTGATTTAATAGAACAAGGCTGATTCCCTGCACAAGACTTAAGACATAAATCATGGGACCAAACTTGTGTTTAAAATCAGAAAAAATTTGATGGTCGGATGCTTATGCAATGACCGCTTTGTGCAGCCGGAGGATTCATGAAAATAATTCCAGAGGCACTGGAAAGATTATCCCTCTAACTCCATTGATCCCTGAGGGGTGAGTGTCTTTGAGTAAAATGACCCTTCGCCCCTGAGTCTGTACATTCTAGGCAGAAACAAGAAAAAAGAAAAAGACCTCGAATCCATTGAGATATGAAACCTCCTTGCGATAACCTGGAGGCTCCCTATTTTTAGATGACTCCATTTCTTTTGTCTCCTCAGCTCTGGGCGAGATGTTTAAGTAGGTCCAACTTGCTGAAGTTCTACAAGAGCGGATAGGCTTTGTGATGGGGTTACTGTCAATGACAAGTGCCAGAGGCCAATATTCCTCATAAAATGGGGGGGGGGGGACTTTCAGGGACAATGCATCTGCATTATGAGGAAACCGCTGAATATAAACGGGTCATACTTTCTTTGCATGACATTACATCAAATGCCCGGTTTGAAAATATCTTGAAACTCTTGGGTGTTTACAGGGTGTTCATTCGAAATGCCCCAACTATCAGAAACAGGACTTAATACAAAGGACTTTTACTTTACAAAAAGTCAATGACAATCCACTTCATCTTTTTTGTAAACTGTAATCAACTGTTCCTGTTTGACACTGAGCCCCTATTCCTGAAAAGAATACTCCACCAATTTAACACTGCACCAACAATAACACTGTCAGACAATGGGTGAGTTTTTTTAATTTAAGGATCAAGGATCAACTTGATGCAGCAGAACCAGAGACAGTATATTTTTTATTCTACGTATTCCTCTTCCTTGTCAAAAGTATGCCTTGATTACCCACAATGCAGCTCACAACTACAGACAATTCAGCCTGAGATTCAGGTACCGTACGTTATGTTAGCAGCTAATGAAGCCTTGCGTTGTTAGCTTCGAGCAGAGTTGCAGCAGACTACAGAGGTCTGGTAAGTGCACCTCTTTCTAACTTCACACCCAGGGCCCTGAGAGAAGGGAGAAGTGAATCAAATGTAAAAAACAGAACACTGCAGAAACTGCCAAATGTGGATGCAATTTATAAAAATCAGGGTTTTGTCTACCATGGCTCTGTCTGACCCATTTACCAGGTGTGTTCGACCTGCATACAGAGGCTGTCCTGCAGAAGATCCATTTAGAAAAAAACAGTCTAATATTGTGTTGGATTAAATTCATTGATATTCAGTACATTTCAAATATTTTCTTATTGGAATGGTGAAATTTTATTCATCCACCACAGAATAAGACGCTCTCTGTTGACAAAAAGAATTCAGAAAAAGTAAAACAAAAAAACACAGATTTCATAGATATTTTGAAACTTGTAGTCTTCAGCCCCAACCAAAGTTTAAGTAGCATCACTTGAGGGAATTTACCATACTTTGTGCAACTGCCTCTCAAGCCATAAAAGCCTGATGAAAACTTTTTTTCCCATAGTACTCCACAAGACCTAGAAACAGACTATGATGTCTAAAACAGGTGGAGGTGCCCTTTAATTGATCTGCAAAGGGCACAAACAAATGCACGGCAGATATCAATTCAATTAAAATTTACACTGACAGTGTTTATGAGTGAGCAATGTGCACACAAAATGAACAAAAAAAACTGTCAAATAAAATAATTAAGACGTCATTTTGCCCCTACTTTGCTATTTTTGCAGATGGTGTGCAATATGCCGGTGCTTCTAAAGTGCTAACGTCGGTGGATGAAAAGACAGCCCTCGCACACAAACACTCAGACTGACAGTTTGGTGGTAATAGCAGGTTTAAGACCTGCTGATTGCCCCTTGGTGACATTTGAAATCGTACAACCTTTCGTTTTAGCCTCAGGTTCTTCATAGATCAGATGAAAGTTGTTTACAGTTTTTCAAAGGTTTTTCACAGACAAAAAAAATTAGTGAAGACGCCATTTTCTGTATGGTTTGTTTTTCTTTGCAAAGGTCTGCTGGCTGATTTTCCGACATTCACTACTTGGGTTGAGGAAATGATTGAATCTTAGGTTATTAAGTTTTCTTAGGAATAATTACAGGATCTTTCAAGAGTGATATAAATTTTCATCTTCTGCTGAGCCCTCCATAGAAAACTAAAATAAAAAGCGTCATCAGTCCTTCCACACAGATCACAGCAACCTGTTGTGGACCAATAATAACAGTTCACTAATGGGCTCTCAGTAACTCTCACCATGGTAACCTCGTTGCTCCTGCTGAGCATAAGTCTGATGATGAGGCGGTGCAGTTCAGGTTTGATGGACTTCCTACATAGCTTTCAGCTTTTCAAAACATCAAACAAAGAGAGTACACTTACATGCTCTGTGGCCTATTTCTATGATCATGTATGCATCATTGTGCTTACTATGGAGTGATAAATTAGGTGCAAGAAAAACTGTGTAAGAACATCTGACAGACAGCAAAGGGTTGCAGTCACGGCCAATGCAGAGTGGAGTAGAAAGATGCATTGATGCAAGATGGGAGAAACGTGATAGATGGTCAAAAGGCTCTTGGGGGTGTAAAACATTCAATTTCCAACATTTTGTCTTTCCTTCACATCAAACAGCTCTCACCAAAACCATCTATTCCCTTTCAGTCACAGACTCACTTCATACCCCCTGCCTTCAAGTAACCATGCAAAACTGGCACCATCTGTAGCTTCAGTAATGATGATGAGAAAGAGAACTGGCAAAGCTTTGAAAGCCATCTCTTTGACTTTGGAGAGGCCAAGATTAGCACCTGAAATCCAGTTTCTGCTCCTGGAGCATTGCAGCAGCTTTGAAATCTCAAATGAGGAGCAAGAAATAGCGTTGCCTGCAATCATTATCTGTAAAGCATCTGTTTTTCTGCATCTCTGTCTGTGTGAAATTAAAAAAAATGTTATACGCAGGGGCAATCCATTGAGGCAAGCATCGACATGCTGCCTACTTTGTAAAATATATATCTATACACACACACACATATATATATATGTATATCTAAACATTTGCTTAGCTCATGGAAATGTCATTTTAAGTTTGAGAGAGAGGCTGAGAGTGAGTTTTGGCTTTCTGATCATTGTGACTCGCTTGTGGACTGTTGCCAAATAAACTACAGTAAACTATACAATAATAAACTAAAGTAGCTGTTAATAGAGAAATGTGATATTACATCAATGGCAATGTGGTAGCCATGCATTACTTTCCTTTGATCTGAACAGAGACATGATACGTGTGCAGATGTGAATGCAGTTCTAAAGAGGAATGATACCAGTTGTACGAAAGTATAAATGACTTGACAGCTGTTTATTAAAATGTGAGATCCCGTCATGAAAAGTTTCTTTTTTCAGCTAATTATGAGAACAAATAAATCCATGATGTTTATACGTTTCAAAAGCAAAGAGGCTGAATAATTCACTGGGGACAGGAAATTTGGACACAACAGATCTTTCATGTTTTGAAAGAGGTGTAAAATATTGATGTCTTTGCTGGATCTATTCATCGTCAGTAGACTTTTTCTTTCTTTTTTCTATTTTCAGTGCCAAGCAACTTAAAGACAAGTCTTTTGTCTGTGTTATTATGCATTCCTCTGAATCAGTTTGACTTTGAAAGCGAGCGGTACAGAACAAATCATTGTGCAATTCAAGCAACTTTTCTTTAAATCAGTGCATTCTACTTCTTGCATCCTAATTAAAACTCATATTTTCACTGCACCACACAATATCTGTAATAATGAATGAGGAAATGAGCAGCACACATTCAATATCTTACTTTATTCATATAGACCTGAAATGACAACTCTGTGTCCCTGGCCTCAACCAGAAGACTGTGCATCTGGTTCAGCTCAACCAACCCATGTTCTCCCACACTACACTGCTCCTCCACGCCCTGCACTGGTTACCAGCAGCTGCTCCAATTCAGTACACTTGTACTTGCTTACTGTGCAGTGAATGGCTCAGATCCATCCTATATCTAAGACATGGTCAACCAGTCCGTCCACTATGCTCCACTACTGCCAAACAGCTAAAACAAGAAAAAAAAAAAAACCAAAAACCTGTTTATCTAATTGTCTGAATGTAGCACTTGATGCAGTTCAGCATATTTGATGACATTGATGTACATGCATGATACATTGCAATTTTTTGTTGTATACGCATGGTTGACTGTACTTCTAGGCGTCAGCTCATGTAACATGAGTTAGCGTGATCTTGAGGAGAGAGACACGGTAATGTGAGGGTTTAGTGTATAGCAGACATAGCAGCTGGACAGCCATGCTTTGTATTATGTGTATTATTAAAAACACACAAACACAATCGATCAGCATCAGTACTGAAGAGCGCTAACAAGAGACAACTATATTGAAGGCCTCACAGTGTCTGGAGGAAAAAATCAACATAAAAAAATATCTGCTACAACATTACATGACTGTCTCAAGGTCACACAGGGGCCAAAACAGAGAAAACTGAGACATGACTATATTGTGATTAAGCAGTTTTAAAGTGATACTCTGCTAAAGCATGAGTATTAAACATTAATACTCTGTAAATTTGATATGTGGTTGTAAAAAAGAAAAAAGTTTGTTGCTGTGGCTGTGGTAAGCACAGATTGACACATTTTCGTAACAGAAAAACATCAAATTACTGAAGGAATTTCTTAAACCGCCCCTGCAACATAATCCATTTTTCTGCTGTCCATCTATTTCCTCAATATGTTCCAAACAGTCATAATTTCGCCTCAATATGCTTCCACCTCAATCCATTCTAGCCATTCATATTGGCTGATCACACTGATGTCTTTCCTTCACAAATTTGAAACAGTTTTTTTATTGTTGTACTTACTGCAGAGTTAAGGTCCACAGTAGGTGTTTGAGAATGAGCAACAGATGTGTTTTGATCTCATTATGAAAGGAGCATTTCCTGTATCTTTGTGACATCTCCCTGACGAATGGCACTGGAGGAACTGACAGAAAACAGTGATTAATGGTGTGGAATACCAAAAGAACCAACCCACAGCTCTAAATTATGTGCAACAGCTTCCTTGGGAATGATGTTCTGTATCAGAACAATTCACTGACAACACTGTCACCACGTGAAATGCAAAAGGATGTGAAATTTTTCACTTTTTCTCCATAGCCTGATCTCCCGCAAACTGCGTCATGATAACAGGATGATGCGCACTTCCCTTTTCAAACACCTCTGAAGAGGCAAGTCACAAGTAGTCTAAGAAATCTCTCCGGGATGCGATTCAGATATTTACTTTTAACTGCGGTACTGCAACTCACTAAAATCCTTATCAGCTGCTCTGCCTCTGTGATGCATGTTAAACACGGAGTAATAGACCAAGGGTTGTTGGTTATGATGGCTAATTATGTGCAGGATAGAATATGGATTACTGCTCACCATTGATCACACTACCTGTGAAAAATAAAAAGCAGTGACTACACAGTCTTTGCCAGTTGCAGCTTAAACCCCTTTGTGCCTTCAAACAGGTTTTCACCAGCATTGCGGCACATTATAACACCATCAAGCTTTTTTCACAAATGGCATAATTTCCCCACACATACAGTATGTCTCTACAAATAGAACTTGGCTGTGCAACGTTCCATGAGATGCACAACTTTGTAAGTCTGCATTTCTGCTCTGAACATAATGAATGTCAGAAAAGAGAAGTGAACCAGGGAGAGAGGGACTGAGAGAGGGTGATTATGCTCATGCAGATGAGTCTGATTCACACAGTATATGTGGCACAGGTGCTTGGCCTCACAGAATGAAGATAAACCTGGGGGCTTTGCCCAGTGGCCATCATCATAGCTGATTCTCTAATCCAGTCTGTCATACCTATCAACCTCACAAGAACATGTGATTGAAAATTTCCACTGCCTCCATTTGTTACGGTTACACACGTTTTCTATCTTCTCTCCACTTTGTGGAAAATATCTTTTTAAAGTTTTTCATGACATAGGTTTTCGATGGGATGTGAAAATAAAGGAGAGATGTATCTGGGGACTAAGATGTTACCACACTTAATTAGCACATCTTGTCAGCACTCAGGTGGATGAGAAATTCCCTTTGGAGTGATGCATTACAGAATTCACTCAAGAAGACTGACAGTGAAGCCAAGGCAGACAAAAACACTTCTCTCCCACTTCCCATAAATAAGTTACATTTCGCAGGTCCAAATTCTCAAACACTGTGAGCATGTACCAGTGCTGAGCCCTTGATGCATTAGAGCTATCGATGTTCTGTGCAGAATGATTAAGGTTTGCTTTCAGTCCTAAGTGAAGAACATCAAAGTATAATGGGGAAGTGACTCTTTAATTGACTGTTCTCACCACTGTTCACAACCAATCTAGGCTTTTGGAAGCTGCTACCAGCAGAGAAAGCGTTGAATTGAAAAAAATGATATTCCATCTATATTCATAGTCTGTCTTTTAATTGAAATGTTGAAATGCTAAAAATTACATGTGACGGAGGGGTGAAAAAGCCGCTGACATAACGATTAGATCATGAGTAACGAAGCATGATCGCAGGTTTGGATGAGATCAAGGTGAATTTCAAACATACTCTCAGTAAACCACATGATTTGCTGATATCTCTCACTGATTAAAAAGGCCAACCTATATTGATCTAAACTCAGACTATCACGATGCAGTTTCTGATCTGAGTACCAATACTGGCCATGACATCTGACAATATCCTGATCTTGACGGTTTGTATGCGAAAAGGATAGGCCTGGTGATATTCTACCTCTATCTTGCTGTCAAAAAATCCCAATGATTCCACTGACTAATACTACCTAAGCAACCAAAGCCTGATACAGGTTATTCCTCTGTGTCAAAGAGCTCCATTGTTGTCCAAAAACTATTACAAACACATCAGTGAGCCTCACCATTACACCGGATGACATGTTTCTTCATTACGATGAACCTGGGCACTGGGCTTTATTTTCCCACGTTGGCATCGTAGTCCTGCTGCCATAAATACTCAGCAAAGCGCAGCAAACCCACTGCTGAAAACAGTTCTCAACAGCACTATTTACTGCTGTTTCACCATCTTAATCAAATCTGA
The DNA here is from genome assembly GCF_039877785.1 of Chaetodon trifascialis. NCBI lineage: Eukaryota > Metazoa > Chordata > Actinopteri > Chaetodontiformes > Chaetodontidae > Chaetodon > Chaetodon trifascialis. Next base: position 16,207,687 of record NC_092073.1, read on the forward strand.
AGAAAATACACGAGAAACTAAATTGCCATTATCTTATAATACCTTCATGTAAAACAGCACTGAGTCTCTACAGCCATGCCAGCGGTTACGTGTGTCTTTAATTAAGTACAGCAGTACTGTGCTACTACTTTACCATGATCACCATAGCATTAGAAATCGTCCTCTGGCAAGCATGAATGTCGTACAAAATTTCATCACATCAAATAGTTGCTGAGATATTTCAATCTGGACCAAAGTGACAGAGAACACACAGACAAACCAACATTTCCAGCCCTAGGGCCATGCTGTAAGCCTCTAGTTTCTAAGAACACATTCATTTTCTCCTCCTCTCCTCTCCTCTCCTCTCCTCTCCTCTCCTCTCCTCTCCTCTCCTCTCCTCTCCTCTCCTCTCCTCTCCTCTCCTCTACACTCCACTACACTCCAGGAGCCTTGTCCAGTGTATTTCCAGAGCCTCCAACTGCATGTGTGACATTTTCCTTGCCCACCGTGAATACAAAGCTGTTAGCGAGTTGCCACTCCTGCCACTGATGGATGCTGTTTTCTCAGTGCTGTTGGTGCTTTTCAAATTATCATGCAGGCAGAGCAATTAGGCACACACAAGTCTCAAGGTCAAATGTAATGGCCTTCTTTATAAACAAGACATCAACAGGCTGCACTTTGAAACACAATGGTTTTTACAGTACTTACTGTAGCCCAGGTTTCATGGCACTGAGTTGAATACTAAAGCGGACATTTGCGTCGCTGCATGCTGTGCTTAGTTTGGCTCTCTACCTCTGACTCACAGTCCACAAAGTAAACCATGATTCGCATCGTATTTCTAATTTGTTGTCATTAGAACATGGCTGTAATGACAGCTTGACTCTCAAAAGGCACACAGCATCACAGCTCCTATTCAGATGACTCCCTATGACAATGTTTATTGTGTTTATTCACTCACCCTGCGCCAGAATGTCATCTTGGAAAAAATTTCACATTCAGTCACAAGAAAAAATATGAATAGATATGTCTGAAACTACAACCAAAATGAAAAAGCCAAAACCAAAATTAAAAAATTATACCCGGCCTCTTAAACCTGCCTTAACCAACTTCAAAATTCATCAGCAAAGGGAGCAGGAATGGGACCTGTCAGAATATCCATCATCGTTGTCAGAAAAATCACATCTGTATTCATCAGGAGACTTGGGGCAAAATGTGAACCTGCTTATCATCCCTCATGGGCTGCTTATAAGGGTCACTCTTGAAAAGTCAAAGACAGATTCTGAATGCTGAGATTCTGATAAATTCACTAGTATATATTCTATATGTGACACACATACACAAAGACACACAGGCCACTTCATTCAGATACACTTGTACGATCTTATGTGATCCAATACAACAGCTTTGCCATGAATTCTATTTTTGAAAGAGCTGTTGTATTATTAGACAGACTGATTGAAGTGACCGATGACACACACAGGCCGTATATACATACAAACACATGGTTTGTTCTATGTTGGAAGTAATCTGTTCAAACAATCTCTGCCTAAAGCTTCTGGAAATTACATTTATTTCCAATCAAAATTTTCCAATCAGCTCTTGTCTGGGTATTTTTGAAGTTCATATAACTGAGCTTTGTTTATTACAAATGTCTGCCCTTCATTTTAATCTAGTGGGTCATTTCAGAAGATCATCTCAAAGCCCAGAGGGTTATCTTTGTACTTCACAGCCATTTGTGCCCAAAAGCTCGACACAGACTGAGATTGCTAGTCTGATTAAATCTTGAGTGAACAACCGAACTGCTATTTCAGGAACAAATCAGTGTAATTTGCTTCTGAAAAATAAAGATAGTGGATGAAGAAATGTTGAGTAAGATTTTTCCCGAATCATTTCTTTTGCTCTCAAAGTGCCCCATGGGAGGAAGGGGGACAAACAAATTAGAAGTAACCTCACTGGGAGGGGTCAGGCATCTGCTACAATCTTCCTCCAATCAGTTTGAGAAAAGAGGCCACTTTCCATTCCATGGCGTACGTCTCCCCTGAGCAAAACATAAAGTCAAATAGCCACAGAGTGATTTCGGTACTCTGACCTCTACTGAGATGATACCTACTTACCACACACAATTATGGTCTTATTGACTTGCAAAACAATGCTCATGCAGCATCCACCCCAGGTTGAGCAAGTGAGAATTAGTATAAAATATGGGATTAGGTGTAGAGGACATTGATTTGTTCTTGTGTTGTTGTTCTCAGTGGCTTTTTTTCAACTTTGCAGGTAAAAGAGGACACTTAATGTCAGTGACATTCTATATACGCTACCCCAGCTCAAGTAATTCCTCTTCAATGAGAAAAACAAGGGTGAGAAATTGATTTAGCAAAAAAAGTTGCAATAACTATTCTAATGGCAAATGTGTTACAACAGCCAGGTGCCAGCCAGAGTCTCTGCTGTTTTTTCCAGGTACAGCTACTGCACTGATGCAATAGGGCATTACATTACAAGTAAAACATGAACTAAAAAAGAACACATTCAGTGTATATGGCGCATTGCCTGCCCTGCTTGGTGTGTTCGCTCCCTCCTTGCAGTGTTTTGTTTTCTTTACTCTTGCATCTTTAATAATAATGTGCGAGCACTATCCCGATGTTTTGGCATGCTTTATCCTATGTAGTTGAAAGAACCTGCTGCTACTTAATGTTAGCTGTTTTGACAACAGCTAACATTAAGTTACTTGTGTTTGCCTTTGCAGAGAGCAGCTGAGCTCGTTCCCCTTGATTCAGGTTGCTACTGCAAGTCCTATGTGGATTGTGTTTCATATACAATCTGGAAACTTGTGTGACGTCAGACAGATATACAAAACAGATGGATCTGTGTATGACAGTTATTTGCAATACACTTTGAGGGCCATGCAAATTATGGGAATTTCTCAGGAGAATCAACAAAACAAGAGGGCACTGAGACGTGGCCTTGAAATACGAGACGATGCGAGAGAAACCTGGGAGCGTCGGCAGGTATGCATTGGACATTAACTGAAGAGAACAGCCTGACTTTTGTTTTTTGTTTTTTTTTCCTGACTGTGAGTGCCTTTTTTATACCACTGGTACTTGGCTCAATTAAATAAGCCTGATTATGACAAACATGTCTCAAACTCACTTTAACAAGAAGCTATTCATACACCAAACAACAATTTTTTTTGTGGGAAAACTTCCCGTGTATAATTACTCCCTTTATTATAACTGGATCTACTGAGCAAGCACGACAATTTAAGCAGAGAGACTTATCCTCCTTTTGTGTGCTGCCACATCCACGAAGATGTTAAGTGTAGATTAGAGAGGGCAGTTTGATTAGCTAAGGATTTTTCTGTCAGGGCAAAGGAAGGTAGGGGTCTGTGCCGACGCTGGCACATCCTTCCTTTCTCTTATCCTTCCACTGATTAATGGCAGAGTCCCACAGTCCTCTGAAAGATCGCTGAAGCCCAGGGAAACCTCCAGAGATGAGGCTCCCTGCCAATTACCTTCCTCAATAATGTCCGCTCAATGCCTGAATGACAGGGGCCTGCCCCCGAGGGTCTGAGCAGGCTGCTATTAAAGCCGCAAGTCGCAGGTTTCATGAGTGAGTGCAGCTGCATATGTACGTAGGTGGGGGAAAAATAAAACTGTATTGCTATTACAGTGCTTTCGCTATATGTCTCTGCCTACGTTCTGTAATTATGTATAACTGTGTGAGTGTGAAGAGGGCACTACTCAGTGATCCAACCCTGGAAGAATTCTTTTCTTTAAACGAATAGAAAATGGATAGAAAATACAAAAGGTTTGCATGATTATACGTTGATCACAAACAGAATTCCTTTTTTAAAAAAAATAATGACTATGAGCGAGCAGTGACATTGTTCTGTATACAAAAAAGGAGTGATACCACAATGAGTGAGTGTATATATGTGTCTATCTATATATATGTACATACCTTAGCAAATATAGGTTCCAGTGAATCATCGTACATGTGCTCTATGTTCTAAAAAAACACACACAGCTCACCCTGGATGAAAAAAGAACAGAGATGACATGCGCACAAGTAAACTTTTTGATTACACGTCTGGGGGAAAAGATGCGAGCCTTCAAGGGCAGGGCACAAGGACTTCAAACTGTGCCACCTTTGGTGAACTTCCCTCTGAGATAGTTCAGATAAGCGGGGCTGAAAGGGGAGATTAGGAGCTTGCAGGAGGCATCTGCTTCTCCCTGCTGATTTGGACATCCATTTTAATGGGACACTTAACACTTCGTCCACACCTAGAGCTGGAGACTCACAGGATTCCTCTGAGCACAGTCTCACTCCTCCCTGAGCAAAGGAAATGGTAGCCATTGTGTGCATCAAAAATGCATTACCTATGCTCCTCTGTCCGCTCAGCATTCTCACCAGTGGCACGGCTTATTGTCAGCACAGTCACCTTACTGACAGCAGAGCAGTTTGTAGTCAAAAGAGAAAAAGGGCTGTAAAGATCTGAACTACAGCCTACACTATAGTCAAGAGAAACCATATGCTTAACAAGTGACAGGCTGTATTGTATGACAGTGCTGTGATTTTGCAGAATTCGGTGTTGTGAATATGAGCAGTCCCAGGCTAAAACCAAGATGACCTGGACTCTTCTAAACTCACGCTGTCTTCAGTCTGGTCTTTATATTTGTCACATATTGAATGTGGACATGAAAACTGAATAAGGATTCTAGGGGGTTCACAAAGCCACTCAACAATTCAGTATCAGAGCAGAAAGTTTTGTTTTTGATGTCTAAGGACTTGCTGCTGAACTCTCTCTTTCACACATTCTTCTTTTTCCGGCATACAGATCGATTCTGAACCAAAATCTCATTAATTGCTTCACTATAGAGCTACTTGCATCGTGCTTCCCAGAGTGGAGGACCATCCAATCCTACAGGGCCAACAACAGACACTCTAAAAATCGATCCCAAAGATACTGAAGGCATAATGTCAGCCACTCTGTGATAAGAAACATCAGCAAAAAGGTGTAATTGAAAATTATAAAGACCTGTCTTCCTCTGCCCAAAGCTCTGACTCTACCTGTATATTGGTTCAGCACTTCCTTGCTTTTTCCAGGCTGGCTGAGAGTATCTACCTGTCGAAATGCACTTAGGTGTAAAATGGTGCTAAGCACATAAAGCTATTAAAGATAACAAGCCTCTGAATATATTGGGAGAGTTAAGATTAGGAAAACATGCCACACACACACACAAAGGATGTAAACAGCTCAATAAAGACGTTGTTTATAATCACCTTGATGACGGTAGAGGAAAGTTACAGTCTGCCATGTTAATGCTGCTTTAACTTTTGCTTTTACATTTGTGAAAGGGAAGGGGTGTAACTTCAATTCAGGACGCTAAACAACATTCCTGTACGGTTATTGTAATGTATGTATATGAGTTAATGTTAGGTAACATCAAAAGTACAGCAAAAGTAATTTCTTTGATTTGGACCATTTTGCTGCTGAAAAATGTCTAAAATGTTTGTCTTGTGGCGACATCATATAGTCGTGTTTTTGTTACATTGTTTTGCAACAAATTAGTTTGTCTTTCCTTGACAGGATTAAAATGGGAAATACATCCCAAACTCTCCAGAGAAAACTCATTTCAAACCATTACAGACACATAAACACGCTGCCAATTAGAATGAGTGAAGTACCACAACAATGGGGCCCTGTCAAATTATTTTTCTCATTTCCTCTTCCTCTCCCCAGCAAACACGGATACTTCAGACCATTACACAGTCATTACACCGCACACACTGTGAACATCCATGTCTGTTTCTATAATGCATGGACTCCATGTGCGGGGCGGAGAAATTATGTTGTCTTCAACTCACACTGGCAAGGCGCATAACTCATAAGAGCACAAACAGTGAAGGACAACACTGCAAGAGGAAATAGGTTGGTGTGGTTTGCCTTTAAAAAAGGTGGTAGTGCATCTGATCTGTCAAACAAAAAGATTTTTGACATATATCTGGACATGAGCACTCAGTGGCCTCTGCCCTGCAACCATTTCCCCAAAGAACAGCTATTTATTCTCCTGTATTAGTGATGACATTCAGATGTGTTCTTATACCCTAACACCTAGAATATAGACTACAAGAGGCATTTCATTCCAAGCGATTGCTGCGTGTCTTTACCTGGTAAAAACAGATTAAGCAGAGGGAGTGTAGTACATTTTCATTAGCATACAGTACAAAGAACACTTTGTGGGCAGAATATTAATGTGTTTTTCAGAGTAATGTGACAAGTGTAGATCTTGGCCTATGGGCTCAACCGAGCAGGAAGAGAAGAATGGCAAGGGAGAAAGTACTTAATAGTGTTTTGGTTCCAACAGCTGGAAGGTGAAAAGAAAATTAGTATTATATATAATGTGGTAACAAGAAAAAATGGATAGCTCAAATGGTGCACTGCCAGATTTAAAGTGGAGGAACTGCAAAATACCAGAGGACACAGCAGCTAAACAAGAAAGATAAAATATGTTTTGAGCATGAGGGGTAACAAGTCGTAATAAATTGTCTTACTGTTTCCAAAGTTGGGATGCGGTGTCAAACATAAATAAAACAGAATGTGATAACTTGCTGATCCTTTTTGACATGTACTCAATTGACAACAGTAAAAAGACAATTTGGTGCCAGCAATACGTTTTAGGGGCAACTAAAGACTGAGAAAGGTGTGGAGTGCTCCAAAAACACCTGTTTGGATCATTCCACAGGTGTTCTTGGAGCACTCCACACCTGGTAACAGGTGAAAGTGTCATGATTGGGTCTGGCTCAGGCGTTCACAAGCGAGGATGGAGCGAGGTTCACCACTGTGTGATCACATGATTGTATCAAGGATATTAATACATGTGCTCAGTTCAATTTGGAAAACCATTGTTTGCAAATTATTACATGTTGCCTCTTTATTTATTTATTTGTGTTTTAAACTGCATCCCAACATTTTTGGAATCTGAGTTGGAAATCATCTCAATTCCATTCAGCAACATCACCTTTTTGTCGATGACTGAAATATAAAAGTTCTTGAAATGGCAAACACTAATTCAACACATGTCAGCCTTTAAATGGTTCAAGCCCTACAGATGTGCCAATTAGTGTGTATAACTGCTTGCATTGAATCGTGGGCCATGTATAAATCATTGCTTACTGACAGCATCACTCCCTTCTCTAACAACTCATCACAAATCCACAAAGGGAGCATTTCATGGTGCCAGCAGCGCCACAAGCAAGATGCACACTACAGAGGATATCAATTGATATCCCTCTTTTCATCTCCCTGCAATCCAAACCTCCCCTCCCCTCACCACCTCTCAATATAATTTTATATCGCATGGCTTTTTCTTTTTTCCTTTTTCAATCCCCCATAGGCTCAAACAGAAGCATGATTATAATAGAATGGAGAAAGAGGATCAGCAACTTTGGTTGACTTGCCAGCCAATTGAACCGTCTGCTTCATCTCAACTCAATCCATTGACCTTCTGTCTTCTGTCTACAAAAGAATAGCAAAGGTGGCATCTGAACTCACCTACCCCCACAGCTGTCTGATCAAGGCAAGGAAATCATCAATACCTTTGTGTTCACACTCAATCACACCGGTAAATTACAGTTAAGTGTGGAGCATAACAACGTCCCTGCAAACAGGAAAATGTTTCTGAATACAAGAATGAATTCAGGTCAGACTACACCTTGCAATCATTACAACTGATGCCGACATGTGTGCAGCTTTTTTGGACGTGTGTTGTCCCAGAAGAACACGATCCCTGTAGGTATGAGCTGTCGTCTCTGACTTGACTGATTTCAACTTTTTCACTCAGGACTTCAAGCTATTCTGATAAGGGAGTGCTTTTCGAGTGTGCTGGGCTTTATAGTGCAACATTTTAGTGCAGAGCCAGGGTGTGGTGGTCAGGGGTCACATCCAGACTCAAAAGGATTAAAGCTTATAACGATATTAAAGCCTGCACTAATCAATATTTTGACATTAATAATGGATCAAATAACTCTGTGTCATATGAAAGAGGTCGCTCACAGACATGACTTGTAGAGAATTATTACCCAACTAGTTTTCCACTTACTGTACAGTAAGTAAGTTAGCAACACCAATACAAATGTGTTATATGTTCAGTGACTACGTTACTAATTAAAAAAAAAATAAACAGTTAGCCTACACTCTGTAGCATCTGTTGTATGGATTAAAATTTACAAACACTACTGATATGACATAATGACAATCGAACTGAAAAACTGAGAACATAGTGCAGGAAAAAAGTGCAACAGGAAAGCCAACAACGGAAGCAAAATGTGGTGATTTTAGAGATAATTGAAGCTAAATTAGACACTGGCCCTGGAGAAGCAACAGAGGATTATTCATTCAAATGCTAGTTAAGTGCAAGGTAGCAGCCCACCACTGACCCCCAGAGTCACAGGTAGAGATCTGTGATAGGCTTAATAGAAAATGGTACTAATCGCATTAAAGTGACAAACATCATTGACTGGTCTTAGTAATAGGGGCCAGCTGGTGTTAAATAGTTCAAGAAGGCTAATAGGCTCTGAGTTTTTTTATTGATTGGCAGTCTGGTGGGACTGGTAAACAAAACATTTCCCTACAGTCCTTTGCTCCAACAGCTATGCCTTCCAAAATAGTATATGTGGATATTGTGCTTTGCTCACTTTGCTGTTGAAACAGTCTGTGATGCACTGTTGTCATACACAGTTTACTAAAACATAACCTTGCTCAAGTCTTGTATTACAAGTAAATCACCTCATTACAATTATCTGTTTCTCATCTCCCCACTGATGTTCTTTTTTATTGCGGTATCCACTTGGAAAAGCTGGCCCAGTGAATGATAATGAAATGCCTTATTTCACTTTGATATTGATACAATCCTAGCACCCCTCCCCAGCAGTCTTTCCAGAGGTTAAAATTACCCCGCATGTTTGTGCTCAGTCTCTCTTCAGACCAAGACAAATATTGCCAATCTGGCTTCTGCTGGCTCCTGCTCGACTCTTACTCTGTGGCCAAAAAGAAAAATGGTCTGCTTTCCCAAAGGGGCAGAGGCAATAGAGCTACGTGCAAGGCTATCAGGGCTGTGCAACTTACGGATGCTGTAGATATTAGACTGCACTTCCTCTCCAAAAGAATGCAATTTATCTCTTCAACCTGAGCCATCTGATTGGTGGAGATGGCTTGCTTTGTACAGATGTCAGGGGTGACATTTCGAGACATCCAACTAAAATAGAATGTTTGGAGTCATTCAGCGCAATAGCTCAAATGTTGACAGCAGGGGATATGCCAAGCCCTAAGAGAGCACATCCCTCAAGTGAAACATTTTTGGAGATTGGAACCACCATATGCCAGATGGAACAAGATTATGATACACTGTCAGTTCTGACAGCATCTGGCCTTGTCCTGGTTATCACAGAATGTTAAATTTGTTCACACATTGATATTTACCTGTCTGAGAAACTGTGCATTCATATCAACATAAGGACTTCATTATCCCGCCTTTGGCTGCTAAGATAATATATCACTCAGTGTCGTTCATCAAGTAAAGGTTCAGAATGAAAGTGCTTTGATGTGTCAAAAGACATGAACATCCAAAGCAAAGGTTGACAGTTCTGTGTATATTCAACACTTACCAAATCAGAATTGCTAAGACATCTCAGTTATACAACATTTGAATGTGGACTTCCTTTAGATACAAGACAGGACTTGAGCATAGTGGTGAGATCCAGGCTTCAATTGACAGCTTCACACTTCCACTATTGTAATTAGCCCCTTGGAGACATAAACAACAAACTGCTGAAGAAGATATCATTACTTTCTCATGCTCTTGTCAGGAGTCACGCACCTAGTCCCAGTTGGAATCAGTAAAACAGTAAAACAAACAACTATATACAGTACACTTTTAAATGTAAAACACATCATTAAAACATCTAAATGTCGCTGTGTTTGTTGTCTTCTTTGGATCTGCACAGAACAAAAGACACATTTTGAACACAAATAAGCAGATTTGCTATAGTGTTGTGTTTTCAAAAGAGAGCATAGATTCAGCATTAGAAACTATAATGCATCCAATATTTCATAAGGTTTGTTTTTCTCTGCCTTTCTGACTGATTATGGCATGTAAGTTTATTCAATAACATGAAACTATGCCAGAAATAGATGCAGAGAAAGACAATAAATCAGTCAGACAGTCAGAACAAACATTCAAATGACACCGTTGTAATGGAATTTTGTCAACTGCTGTCTTGAGAAAGAATAATCATTGCGTTAACAAACTCAGAAGAGGACACTGAACAGGGGCTGTTGTGTTAAAAAATGTGTTTAGGCTGTTTTAAATACACCTGTCCAACACAGAGCAAATCACATTGTTTTATGCACTGATTTTCTTGTTCGAATCTGGCAAGGCAAAAAAACATGCACAAGGACACGATGCGTTCTCACCGCGGTCGTCTTTGATTATAATTACAGATAGAACCCAGCAGAAGAAAGTTGTTTTGTCTACTGTCTTGTTGTGAGTGATTGAAAAGGAAAATGCAATGAGTTTGGCCTTCAAATGAATGAAAGCGAGAAGTGGTCCGTTTAAATGTTTCTTTCTTTCATATTTTCCATTCAACTCGCACATCCTTTGCAATTAACATGGTTACATATAAAACATATCTATACATCTTATATTATATCCTTGAAATATTGAAATGAATTAGGGGCGGGCGATGTGACTGAAAGTCTATATTACAGTTTTTATTTTTTGTTTGTTTTTTACAGTATTGACAGTGACAGTGTATTATATCACAGTACCACAAAAATAAAAGGGATACTCCACTCAAAACATGATTCCACCATGATTCTCTTTTCATTCTACTAACACATCTTAAGAAAGAAAAGAGAACTAAATTTGTTGGCTCCAAATAGAAAAGGAAATGAAGTATAGGCCTTCATATGTTTTGGGAGGTGGAACCTGCCCCATAACGTAGGTTAATTATTAAATGTAGTGTGATTCATTCTCAGAGTTAGACAAGTGGTAGGATTCAGCATCTCATCCGCATCTGTTTGGCAGAAAATACAAAGAATATAAGTACAATAGTTAATGTACCACGGTTGCATGTCTACCAAGTACATCTACATATGGCAGCAACAAACACCAGTGTTGCAAAAGCTCATTTGAAAGTATAGTGAGCTAAGCTACCAGCTACATTAGATGAAGCTTCACTACACCAAAGCTACCCCCAGAGAAATGTGACCAGCTAAGCTACAGCAACACGGCAAAAGCAGTTTACTATAATCGAAGCAATTAGGTTTTTTTTTAATTGGACACTGAACCAGCTTCACTCCAAGTCAGTGCTATCTTAGTGATCAATAAAACTGTCAATCAAACAGGCAATAAATTTTAAGTTTGACATAAAAACATTGATGGAAATGTGACATTTCTTTTAGTTTTATCCATCTGTTTTTACAGAGGTGAGTGGAGATCATTCTTACAATATGCAAATAATCACAGTCATATAATTATGTATTAGTATGTATGACAGTCCAAGTATAAACACACGGAAATACTCATCTGCAAGTGGGTTATTATGACCCATATTTTTAGGCAGCAAGCTCTAGTGGCCAGAGTAAATTATGACCTGTTACATAACATACTTAAATAAAGTCACATTGTTTCAATCCATGATTTTTTTTTCCAAATGTAACCAAGCAGTATTGGTGCATAAACTTAAGCAAACTGTGACTGTTTCACAACGTTAATGCATGAGGATGACGAAGGTGGATGGCATTCTCCAACGGTTATATGTGCCTTTTTGTGAGTCATTCACAATCAACACATTCAATCATTTGGGTATGTGGATGTGCTGCAGAAATATGTGCAAAGTTGCACAGCCACATTTAGAAGCATCCAGTCTATTCTGTACTGACACAAGTTATTTGTTTTCTCTATATCAGATTGATTTCCTATTGTGTACCACAGATGCATGGCTGCTGTCTGCTGTGTCAGCTGTTACAGTAAACCCTGACTTGTGCATTTGAGCTTGGCTGGCCAAACATGAAAAAAGATCTGAAATACAGCGAACTTTAAGGACATAAACAAATCGATAGCCAGTGAGCTCTCAGTTTGTACCAGCTTGTAGAAATCCTGAATGTATGATACACAGATATCAATCAATCAAGTTTATTTATGACATAATCAAGTAATGTATAATCACAGTGAAATGTAAAATTTGTAGTAGATATTGCAGTGGTATGCTCTACTCAAAACCAATGAAACTAGTCTGTTTGGGGTCAGCTTGAATATCAGGCTAAGATGGAGAAATCCTGAAATATTAATTGAATTTATACAGGGAGCTATAGGGACTTAAAGGCTATGTCCAGTCCAGCAGAGTCTTTTTTCAGCATCTTCGTTGTTTTCTTTCCTACACCTATTATATTATCTGCTTGGTACCAAACTTTTTGCTATTTCATCGGTGATGACAATATTATTGCACAATTAACTACCAAAAAAAAAGCAACCTTTTTGTCTGTAGTTGCAAAATACATAAACAGAACAGAAAGTCACTGACTGTCTGTTTAAAAGCTATCTAAGTCTGAACTTTAGTGTGTGAGTGACAGTTGGTAGTTGAATCATCAGGAAAAAGCTTGCAGATTAAAATGGGTAATAATAGTGCTTTCAAATATTAATACACCATAATCAAAAAAAGTTAAATAAAAAAATGCATTGAGCTGAAGCAGTTGATAAGGACAAATGGCCTGCCCTGTGTTGAGGAACCAACAATATATTAATATACTCCCCATGGACTATGCGTTTTGTTTCTTTCAACTAAATAGCAAATTGCAGTTATTACAGCCAAAGGAGCTAATAAATTCTGGACCCTTTGGAACAATAGTGCAGACAATGAATTCAACACACTCCTTACGGGTGGTTAAGGATTTATGAGAAAGGAGAAAGTGATTGTTCATTGTGACATGCCTGAGCTACAGCAGGAAACCTCCCGTGGATGTGCGAGGCACTGAAACTTCAATTAAAGACCAATGACAGTCTCAGATTGTGGCAGCCAGGGCTTCATATGTAACATACCTCGGGAGGCAATCCTGTCCACTTGCAGGTTGGAGCTACAGTGAAAGGAGGGGTATCGCAGAAGCCAGGTGTAGCTACATATCGCTATTTTGCAACCTTCAGTATTTTCAAAACAATGACAGACATGTTCTGTTTTTTGGTTGCAAAGTTGCAAAAGGATAAATGGAGAGCCTTCAAAGTAGAGCTGCAACGATTAGTTCAGTCTACTCAAAGAAAATTTATCAGCAACTATTTAAATAAATCAATCACCCATTGATCCTGGGGACACACCAAATACAAGCCAACATGTTGGTAAGGTTATTTTTCTTGTGCTTCATCGGCTGACTGTGTACAAACAAATCGGCAGTGTGGCAGATGTTAGTTTCATGATGATTCATGTCAAACGTTACTCAGTTTGTCAGATAACTCAGCTGCTTGTTTAGATGATGGTGGCATTCATTAGAGTAAGAGAAAGCATGTCATTATAAAGGTTGTCCTCATAAGCTGCTAGCATGAGGATAGCAAGATTAGTTAATTCAGTGCACATAGCAAGTTTTCCTTCAGTGCCTTCTGCCAGGACGCGTCGTTTGTGTGTTTGTGTGCCGAAGGTGAGCAGGAATGCTCAGCCTGCAGGCAAGCAGTGAAGGGGTGGGTGGAGATTAAGGTGGGACTATTTGCATATTAATAGGTTCACGCATAAAAAATCAAGAAAAAGATGTAGAGTTACATCTAGGCGGCTTTAATGACATGACAGGTCTTTTTTCATCGAAAAAACTTATAAATACGTAATTTTGACGAGCAGAGATGAGTTTTTAGGGGTTTAATCAATGCAAGGAGAGCAACTCTAAATCAACTTTCAACTCCAGTACTGAAATCTCATATAGGACAGGGGCTGTATTAAAGGGATGTGAGAAGTGAAAGTGTTAACCTAGCACAGCCCAACTTTCTCTAAATAAGGAGTTTCCTTGAAGCTGTTAGGGAAAAAAAATTCAATTCAATTCAATTTTATTTGTATAGCGCCAAATCACAACAGAAGTTGTCTCAGGACACTTTCCATATAGAGCTGGTACAGACCAAGCTCTTTTATCTACAAAGAAACCAACAATTCCCCCATGAGCAAGCACTTGGCGACAGTGGCGAGGAAAAACTTCCTGGCATCTTATTGACAATAAATTCTTTTTTATTATTATTATTAATCTCAATTGTATATATTTTTGTTACATAGTCACTCCTGCTTTTACTTGGGTAATGTTTTTGGATTTAATGGAGAGGAGATTTTCAGAATTCTACCCATTAAGAATTGTTAACCTTAGGAAAATGAGACAAACAAGATATGCAATATTTTCCTTACAGGTGGCCAAGGACACACTACGTTACTGTAGTAAAGCTGACCAAGCAGCAAATAATTCAAAAAGAAAAATCAATATGTCACATTAGGCTGTACATTACACGAAGAGGTAAATCGAGCAAATTGTAAGCCTCGGTAGATGTTTGTGTGTCAAATATTCAACAATATCAGAGAACAGCTTCATAACATCACAAAATGTTTGGTGTTCATCATTACGAAACAGTCTCTATCACTCATCCATCATAATGCATGTCATTAAATATAACTCCCTCCTTGCCAGTGATCTCTGAATCCAATCCAACAACTACAAAAGCAGCTGTTTAAAAGAGAGGCTCCTTTTTGTTAATGCAGCGCACTTATCTAACATATCCTCGGGCAATGTTGTCTGTGCGGACAATAAATCATGCTGTAAAACTGCGTGTGCCGAAACGAATGTAAGCCTGTAAATGTTTCCATTCGCAAGCTTGCTTCAGCCTGCAGGTTCTGTTTTTCCTGGGGGTTGAAGTGAATTGACACGAAAACGCTGGGTGCTCAATGAAGTACATAGAAAAGAGAGAAACAAAGGGGCGATATCAGAACAATCCGCTCTACGGCAAAACACGAGGGACATTTCCTATCAATAGGTTTTGCGAGGCTCATTTATTTGTTGAAAGAGAACAGTATGTTCTGGTATATGCATTCCTTCTACTCTTTCCTCACATACTTAGATATTCTCTCTATACGCTCTTCTTCTCACTGTACTTATTCTTTGCTCCTCCTTGATGGAACTGCACCAATAAGCTCTACACAGATGACTTGGAAACAGCTGAAAAACACAATTTATTGAGAAATGCTGGGCTTCTTTCATCTTCTGTCTTCTTTTCCCTGTTCTTTCTTTTCCTGCTTCTACTTCATCTGCTTTAACACATATTTCTGGGTTTCGGCAAATAGTTTTAGTTGCTTTACATCAATCCTCTGGCTGGTACTACGTCGGAACCCATCTAGATTTTGAAGGAACAATCAAACACTTTCTACAGCCCTAGTTTGCAACTAAATAAAACTGTACACAGTTTATCTATCAAGATGTGACAGCCAAATGACAGTTATCCTAAAAATTCACACTTCTCCAAACCAGACCTCTCAACCAGTGGGGATCAGTGCCATCTAGTGGTACTGCTGAAAGGTTAGATTAAAATAAAGCTCGCTATTTTTATTTCGAAATTTGTTTGAGAATTCACATAAACAAAAAAACCCCATCAAAATTAAATGCATAATTTCACTGACCAGTTTGGTTAGAGTATCACCGCGACACAACAGGTGGAGGCAGAAGTTTTTTGCCACTAGCTAGCCAACTTTCCCCGTATCCTTTGACACAAAATGGATCAGTTTTGAACAATCAGAAGTGGGCCTTAAGGTTGAGAATCCCTTTGAATTCCATGCAAAATGTAAAGCAACGGCAGGAAATCTAAAATTAATTTTTTATTATTTAACTGACAACTGTAATTTGAGACACTTGGCTGTGATCGCCTGAAGACTGTCCACAATCTCCTAGTGCTACAGTAAGCTCCCTCCCACTCTTTATGATAAAACGAAGTGCTGCTCCCAGGTTACACTTCATTACCCACAGTAATGCCTCAGCACAATGATGTATGGAACTCTTCTCACTCCCAGACTTGCTTCTGGCAGGAATGGCTCAACAAACTCGTAAAAGGGATACAACAAAAGTGTTTCAAACAGCATAGTGAAACTTTTTATTTCCTCTTTAGGGTTGGAAAAAGACTGGCTTAAATTTACGACAACAACTCGCTGTAGTGGCACGTACATAACTGTCCTTGACTTTTGAAATGTGTCAGTGGTATGTCTCATCATGATCAGTTAAACATCACATTAAAGTTAAAGTCTGAATGTTGAGTGGACCCTCAGTACATAGCACTTTTCTCAAGGTTAAAATAACAAACAGGGATTCTTTGTGTTGATCATTTACTTTGAAGTTATGCATAGGTTTAGGTATTTGTAATCATTTCAGAGCCTCATTTCACACATTTGTCATGGCTGTCTTGTAAAAATGTAGAAATACTTTTCCTTTTAGAGTTCCAATTATGGTTCAGTCTACCGTTCTCATAACTGCTGTACCTGTAAACTAACATTACATAGATTTTTTTGTGCTTGAGGTCATGTAACTTTGTCCAAGGCCTTTACAAAATCTTTATTTTTGATGTTTCAGGAAAAAGTTCTTGTAACCTTTTGGCTGACATTCAAGCCAACGGTGACACACAACCAAGATCATAAAAAAATAAGTTGGGATTCTTCATAAAACATAAAAAACAGAATGCAATCATTTACAAACAAACTCTGTTTTCCGAAGTGTTTCTGAGCCCGTGAAGTAATATCCTTTATACAATCATGTCTTCACAAAGTGGCGAACCTCTTCTTTGTACTGTTTTCAGATGAGCGTATGTCAAAAAGCATTCACAAATGATCACATTCTGTTTTATTTATGTTTTACACAGTGTCCCAACCGTATTGGAATGACATTTGATGAGCTAATATATCTGCCCACCAATTTATCTGTTAGGCTCTACAGTGTATAATGCTTAAATATTCCTTTTCACATATATGGACAGCTGTTAGTTGCAAGTGGGATCCATATATTTACAGCTCAAAAAACATTTCTTTCTTTTGAAGTGACTTCTTAACCATGCAATATCAGTTTGATGTTAAAAATATGATGTTGCACATTCCCACATGGCTAATCTTTGTTGTTAATAAACATGCAGTGTTGCGTCCTGACACATTTCTCTGTTGCGCAGTGAATACTGCATGTGATTCCAGCATTTCTTTGGCTATGTTTTGGTTCATTTCACTACCATGAACATGAAAATGCCTGATACTACACTAACTCGGTGTTTCCCTCACTCCTCACCTTCAATCTCTTTCTCAGAGTTTTTCTTACCTGCTCAGCCTCCCTCTTTCATCACTCACTTAATCCTTTGCCTCAATCACCCGAAAGAGCCCGCTCTGGGCAGTTAATTGGGAGAATGCAGTGGCCTGAATAAAATGTAGATTGAAGACAAAATAACAAAGATAAAGAGGAGTTGGGAGAAAAAAACAACACTCAAGAAGAACAATAACACACTGTACTGAGGACAGCATGAATCTGCATTCCATAACTGCCCTGTAGGACAGCAGGTGCACAAACTGCTGAAGTTTTTATGGATTATGAGCTCAGAAGAGATCAGCAATTTTTCAGGCTATGTAAATCATCAGACTGCCATGTTTTGGTCACAATTAGGTAATTTTTCCATAGATTCACAAATTTATATAGAATAATCAGCCATTACTTTAGCCTAATTTGAATACCTAAAATATTTCTTGAAAATAAGAAAAATAATTTTTTTTCCAAATTCTAAGGAAACACGTAAGTAGTATTCTGAGACCTTATTAAAACTTCTAGACACTAAACAGACATGAAAATGACTGTACTCTGGAGCCATGCAGGTAATTTGCAATAGTCAAATGCTGTGTGTTTCCCACCTCAGCTAATTATAATCATCATAACCCAAAGCCCTGCAGTATTTCATTCTATTCATCTAATAGGAGCCGACTTAGACCTAGAATGCTGCATGAATACTAACGACCGGATAGAATAAAAAACAGGAGTATCAGAGCACCAGAGTTTGCTATTGGGAACCACTGTTCAGGGAGTGGAAATGACTGGGCAACAAAATTAAAAAACATTAGGCAGTGCTGGATGGAGACAAAAAAATGTTTAAATTGTCATGTGAGCAGATGGGATCACAGTACTTTCTGAAGGAGACACAGACTTCACTGCTAAAAATTAGCTAAATTCTCCTGTATTTTTTTTATCCTCTGACTTTCAGCAGTAGTGATACATTTGATGAAATAGATTTGGGGGAAAAAGGAAAAGAAGGGTTTGGCTCAGGGAACATCTTAAAGTATATTGTTTTTTGATTTTTGGACAACATTTGTTTTCTGTACCCTCTTATTAGATTTCCTTACCTTCCTTGTCTTTCAGTTTGTCTAGTTGCAGCATCTCTGGTTTCAGCCTGTTTTTTCTGTTTTTGTTATCTGCTGTGCCACTGCTCTTAAAATTCTAAAGAGTTACTCACCAGTTTATTGAGAGAACGGCCTTGGTGTTCGACCAAGTAATAATTTCTCTGACCACAAAGTGTGGAGTGTGTACACTGAAAAATGTATCAACAGCTTATTTCAGTCCAACACTGCTGAAAAACAGGACTGGAAAAGATACGGGTGTGGCTGGCTTCCACCTCCCCACATTTTGTTATAAAGAAATGTGTAAGAAAGAAATGCAGCTGAATTTTCCAAATGATGTTTTTCCTGACATCTAGATCCTTCTTCCACAACGTGATAAATCTGACTGATAAAACTGAAGTATGTTTTTTTTGTGTGTTAGTGCTATTAGATATATTTATTATACAGGCTATCATAGGGCAATCCCATTTTCTGTTTTGATAAAGCATCTGTTCCTTTATCCGTAACTATCTGATTATCTGGGTCAAGCCTTTACCTGCCCAGTTTTTAAGTGTTGTCATTAAAAGTTGGTTTAAATTCCATGTCCAATGCAATCTCTCATAAGTATTAGATCCTTTTTAACATGTCCTAGTTTTGTGGCTTTTATCCAGGCCATTATTACAGTTTTTTAGATGTATTTTGAATGGATCTAATGTCTTTAGTGGTTATCTTTGCAGATATACACAGTTAATGTTC
This sequence comes from Chaetodon trifascialis, assembly GCF_039877785.1. Classification (NCBI taxonomy): domain Eukaryota; kingdom Metazoa; phylum Chordata; class Actinopteri; order Chaetodontiformes; family Chaetodontidae; genus Chaetodon; species Chaetodon trifascialis. The sequence goes on from NC_092073.1 coordinate 16,226,818, forward strand.
CACAGTTTACCCATCTGTTGGATTTCCAGTTCTTTTCACTTTGCTGCTGAATAGCTGCATACCAATAATTAAAGCAGCATAATAATAAGTGATTAAATTTGGAAGAGCCAGTCCTCCATGTAGTTTGATTGATTTGATTGTCTTAATTTTCATGCAAGGTTTTCTTTCTCCAAATAAATGTATAAAAATGTTAAGCCATTGGTCAAAGATTTTTCATACAAATTCTCAATTTTTTAAATAAATAAAAACAAATGTTATTAAAATGTTTTTTTATAATAATCTCAATAGCCCCTTTTATTGTTAATGGGACCAATATCTTTTTTTTTTTTCTTTTTTTTTTCTAATCTAGTTTAGTTTGGCTCTCCAAAATCTTGCAATTATAATGGTATAGCTCGTCTTGAGTGATGGTCATTTCTAAATATTTCAGTTTATTTTGGACCCACCTAAAACGTGAAATCTCCTTCAAGGGCATGACTTCTCCTTAGATATTTGACCACTTTGCCCATCAGCTGAGATGACTAAAGCAAAATAAATAGTAAAGTAGCTCGCCTCAATGCAAAACCCACATTTAGTGACTCATTCCCTGTATAAAAAAACAACAATGTCGTTTACTGAAAACATTTCAACTAACATTATCATATAAATACAAAGCTTCCATCGCAGAATAATGGGAGTTGCATGAAGACATATTGTGAAAACCTCATTAAAATGTTTTGCTGTGTCTGTCAACAAAGTACACGGAAAATCATGATGAGTAATTGAGACAGTATGTACAGCACCAGGACTGACTGAAATAGCAAGACTGTGCTCTGTGCAAACTGCAGGAATTTCTCCTTTTTAAGACAATGGAGAGCAATTATGTTAAACATTCCTCAACCGGGGACAATACAGCTGAAATTTCATCCCTAAACCCTTAGTGGTGCATTATGTCATGAACTCGTCCATGGCTGAGTGCTTCCTCTTTCCTCCAGTTCAGGCAGAGGCTCACTACACCCTCACCCCGTCCACTCTGCCTCTGTTTACACTCTTGCAAAGAACATTCAGAAGTGGAAAAGGACAACAAAATTCTCAACAATGGATTTGACCAGTGCACACTTAAAATACACTGCACACACATGCCAGAGAATAGAGCAAACACGACATCAATTTAAGTTCTTTCTTGCCACATCATCAAATATTAATTTAAGCATGAACATGAAACTTGGCCACCTTTACCTTACTGTATCTTCAGGTTCTGGTGGTTCTGGCACAAAAAACAGATCATGTAGCAAAGGTAGAAAAAAACATCAGTTTGTTCAGGGAAAAGGCACAAAGACCTTTTTTTCTTTGTTGTTCTACAAGAGCCACAATTCCAGCTGACAACAACATTGTGAAGAAAAGAAAAACTTTACTTTCACATTTTCTCAAACTTTTTGAAGCATCTAAGGAGGCCATTTCACAGTCACTGGTGGATAATCAGTGGTATGAAAAGGGTTGATGGGTTAATTGTTCAAGATGGGTAATCAGGTTCTTTCCATGTGGTTTGTTGTTGTATTACAAATATAGCCCTCCAACTAGTTATTGACATGTAGGCTCGCACAGAGCATAAGTGCATGTCAGCATTAAGCTGGTTCACGTTGGTGTTAATGTGCAACTTTTGAAACATACGGCGAGGCAACAGTGGCAACAATTTTCATGCGCATGGTTGTGAAACTAACTCAACCTCAGCCAAGTGCTAGAATCACATACAGCATTCAATGTGCTATAGAGAATGTGTCAAGATGCAACACCATATGTATATTAACAACAAAGATTAGCCACCTGGGAATGTGCAACGTTGTATTTTTAACATCAAACTGCTATTGCATGGCTGAGGCAACATGAAGCGTAATCAGTCAGCCTTTGTCAACACTAGAAAAAAATCTAAAGGAATCTCATTCAAACTTTTCATTATGATAGCACAGAAGCATTATAGTCATCTTTCAGCATTGTGTGAACATTTCTGCAAATACACTGTATGCACTATAGTGCTGCATTTATAAAACTCAGTTGAGCCCTGAAATTGATGCAAATATGATGAGACTAGACTGAAATACTGCTAAAACTGATACAAATTTTAAGTGAAAAACAGATTGGACCACTGCAGAGGTAAGACATGTCTGTCACAGGCTAATACGAGCTGCAACTCTGCTGAGATCAAATACACCAGATTATCCTTCCATTAACCTACAAAGGCCTCCAAACAACGGTCACATGACGGCATCAAAGTAAGTCTTATAATAGCTCTTTGTTGGCTGAAAGCTGGAGCGGGCGGAGAATAACAATTATTCTTAACAGTGGATGGAGCCAGTCGAGAACCTAATTAGAGGGTCAGAATGTGAGTGGGCACTTCATTGCACAACGACACTAATCTAGTTTGAGTTCTTAACATTTTTGTTGAAATATTTTTGTGCTTTTGAGAAATAATTAGTTATTTTCATGCTTGCCAGAGGGGATTTGTCTGTTCCCAAAATCAGGGGAAAATCCTGTTGGAAGGCTTGGAACGGATAACTGCCAATGATTATTGATGGTAAATCAAGTGATTATTAGGACGTGCCACAACTATAATATTTGCAAATCAACATCAGCACAAGCCCTGAAATATTCTTGTAAAGTGAGGGTTTCTCCCGAGACCACAGCACAAATAGCAAGCAAGACATTTGCAGAAAAGTGACACAGATACATTAGAATGAAAAGAAAGGCACATTTTGCTTGCTAACATTGCCAGTTATGAATATTTCTAAAACATAATGTTAAAATGTTTAATGTTTAAATGACAGCAGCATACAAGCAAAATCCTTACAATCAGCATTCAAAAAGATGCAACACTGCACTGCAGTGCATTGCTACAAGACTGTTGGGGTCTAAAGTACAACAGGCCACACTATAAAGGTTAATGCAACAATGCCTTATTGCCATAAGTTTTACCATTCAGTAACTTGTTAATGCAGGGATACGGTGGTTTGAAATTTGGTTTCAGTCAACTGTGTATGTTTGCATTGAAAATCTGACCCAAGGAGACTGAAGTAACAGAGACCAAAGTGAAATATATCTGTCTCAGACAACAAACTGGGAGTCATCAGCTCCTGGGGTGGACAGCCCTGTTAAGGTGCTGGTGCCATTTCCAGGGCAACTGGGATTGTTAGAACTCTGAGAAACAACAAACCAGGGAGCAGAGGGTGTAAAGCAAGCCCGTTGCTTAGGTGTAGCTGAAAGCTGGGGTTCAGAGATCCTTCCAGAAGGCTGCTGATGATTTCAGAATAACGAGAGATTATAGTATTCCAGCCTCTCTAATGGTGGTGGTACCAAACCAGAGGAGGATCAGATGATGTCACTCTCAGACACCTGGGAGGGTACTGCAGTCAGTGACTTAAAGAAGTGAGCTCAACCTTCTGTGTAGTGTAAAGATGTGGTTTTCCAGTGGAGGCGTCGCCAGAATGAAAGAAAGGTACATTAATAGGCAACATTAAAAGTAGGATAAAGCTCCTGGCTAACTAGTTGCACCTACTCTATAGCAGCAAACATCGGACTGCCATTAACAGCTGATGATTTGTTGACACCAGCCCAGAAGCTAACAGCCGCTGTGCAGCACAAACAAACAGTCCTGAAAGCTGATTGAAGCTCAAATTTCAGGTGATCCAGGATCAGGTAATCCAACAGCAGGACAATGCAGTCCGTTTGCACACAAATCCAACAGCAAACAAACAGTAAATCCAGAATATTGTTGGAGGATTAATCAGATAAAAGGGGAAACATGTGTTTTGGCATGTGTATCATTTAGAATGTCCCAAAACAAACAGGCAGTGAACGCTTTTACTCATCTAATCTAATCATCTCTCTGCTGGTACTTTTTTACAGTCAGATTAGTGGGGTGTCAAGCGTAGACTTTCAGTCGGTTTTCTCCTTTCCAGCATGCTTTAGGTTTGACTTTGAGACACTTTTTCTCACGCTGAAGGCTCTGCACAGTGCTGACTGAATGATCAAAGGACCTGCTGTGTGTACCTAAATATAAAGAAGTACGGGTCAATCAAAAATTGAGCTGGCTTTTGAAAATAAGGGGATGATGCTTAATCATCCTGCAGCTGATATTTGTGCATTTCTGTCAGGCTGTCTGACTGCCTTACGCATTGGATTAGGCACTTGACTGAAAACCAGTGTTGGCCCATTTAACCCTGTATCCTAGCAGCCAATTGCATTTCATCTCATTGTAAATGGGTATAAGAGTATTGTGCTGTGCTGTATTATATATTACAGCCTGAGTCTTGAAATGTGCACCTCGTAAACTTAACAAACAGCCCCGATTTCAAATGAATTTGCTGTCTTTGTAGCTTTACAGTACAGCGGCAAATGATTTGTTGTTGTTTTGTTGTGCTCAGTGTGGCGAAAAGATGATGGAGGCTGACACCAGCATCCTTTGATATTTGCATTTAGCCCCAATTTTTGTTTGGTTCATTAGCAGTGTTCCTCATGTATGTCAGGATTCATCCCTGGGTTGGCAATGAACTTGCGGGTTTACCCAATCGAAACAACACGTTTCAGTACTCATAGTTGGCCTCTTGTTGACTTGATGAATTTTTCCCCATAGGTGCACTGCAGATAGTAAAATCATTCTAGGAGTCCTCAACTATCACAGTACTGTTCTACAGTGTCTCTAAGATCTGACTGCGTGCTCTACAATAAGTTTTTTTGTGACCAGATCTTAAATTCACATTCAGCATTCAGCCCCCATCCAGCGCTGTTAGTCTCTATTGTTAGCACTTCACACATTAGCATCCGACTTATTATCATACCCAAAGGTGATACCGTGGATCAAAGGCAAGGATGTACTGTTTAATATTTCTGCCTCATTACAGTAGAAGGGCTTTTGATTACTGGCCTTTGTCTGCTTCTGTCAATTTGAGGCAGTGATGTCCTTTGCTGTTCAGCAGGAAGTGCAATATTAATAGCAACAGATCTTCGCTCCTGAATTAGGAGCACTCTGAGGTGCAACAGACCAGGTTCCAGGCAGTGCAGGCCCTGTAATTGGTCTTCATATGTCACCTGCTTGACTTTATGTCACATGTTCTCCCTTTGGGAAAACTACTGTACCCATTAAACTTATCCCACTGTCTATATTCATCTCATCTATCCAATGTAATGATCCCCTCTTTCACATTTGACATCTCTGAGTCACTGTAATTGCTACTCAACCTCATGTTATTAGTGCACAAAATGTCATATTTAAGAAACATGAATGTACAAACCAGATTTTTTTTCCCCCCAAAATTCCTTGTTGTTTGACCTATGTGTCTATTTCACTTTAATTTATACCAGTTGCATGCTTGCTTTTTAATCATCTTATATTTAACACAAAAACAACAATATAGGCCATTTTGCAGGTCTACATAAGTGTTACATTAAAAAAGGGGGGAAGGCAAAGCTTGGTATATATTTAGCTTGCCCCACGCCCTTTGAGCAAGACACACTGGCTAATTTCACCTGAATCCAGCCTTCTACTTAGCGGATCACAACATGCTGTTGGTGAGCAGGAAGAGAACAGTCTAACTCCCTTGTCAGTATTATGCATATGAGCCCATTATCTGCTCATTCGGAGCTCTGTGAGGAGACATTCACAGTACCTGCTCTGGAACATCCCTCTGCTCCTCTGTGAGAGCCAGAGCAAACTGACACTCTGCAGGCGCATACATCTCAGTCCTATATGCTTGAGTAATTAGAGGAAGAGGTCTGGGCTAACACAGAGGTTCTGTTGTTTACTGTGGTTGAATAAACAGTGTGATGAGATGGGCTGGCTGACTGATGGTGCAAGAACTACTCCGGTGTCGATGCATCGATTTACTTGTGCGGTTAAGCTGATGAAGCAAACAGCTCTGAGTTCGTCCCCTCCCCCAGCTGTTGACAACCTATTACTAACCAGGTACAACACACCTCTCTCGATATTATATTATTTCCACTCATGTGATGCTTATGTCTGTGTGCCGCATTTGCGACAGAGAAAATAACACCCACCTGCTCGATCATTCAGTAGCTATTAGCAAATCGACAGCATGAGCTTTAGGACTTCTGTTAAAGCCAGGAGTAATTATCTGACAGAGTCCAGAAACTTTGTCTTCAGAAGAAAAAAGGTCATGGACGTATGGAGCACTGCTGCCCTTCAAGACACCAAGGATACTCTTCCTCCACCACCACCTCCTCCTCCTTTTCTAGCCCAGGGGGCTCTGAAAATCCCACAAAGGAATTGTTTTCACACCGGAGAAATCAATTTGACAGTTTTCAACTAAATCTGTCGTGGTGGTGATGAGTTTGTCCACTTCCATGCATATTCTTTTTTTTTTTTTTTTTTTTTTTTAAAGCAATAGTTGTGCTCTTCAAATTTTGATCGGCTTTGAAATATTCTAACAATCTGATACGCATATTTGCGAAAAAGTAACAGACTCTTATGAATTCATTATACACTCATTTCCAGCTCATCGATCAACAGCAAATACCCCAGTTTCATCAGGCAGGTTGGAGGGTGGACCTGGTTCTTATCGCGCCACAGAGACCAACACTGAGCTAATCCCAAATGGAATGACCTCACCTGCAGCACAGCATGGAGGAGATACTCTAAGTCAAACTACAGCTCTATGTGTCATGTATGTGAGATCCACAAGCTTTCGTTAGCTGCAGGTACGAAATTAGAAGCACAAAAGGCAACTACCATAATGACGGACATGACAAAGAGGCAAAGTGGTGAGGAAAGGCAATTAAGGCTTATATCTGATTCCTACACACACATTCATATAGGTAAAATTGTAAGGCAGCTACAGTTGTACAGCGGTATCTGGGCACACCCTGTACTTGGCACAAAGAAACATAATCTGTTCATTGGCCAAATTCAGGCCAGTCAGTTCATCAATCTCAAATTATGCTCTCCCTCTTCATATTAACTGATGCTGGCTCACTCAGTGTTGGGTATAACTTTGCAACCTTGGCAGTTAATTTATGAGCAATTTTACAAAGGCAAGTATTTTAGCCTAAACTACACTTGCATATCGGGCTGGGAATTTATTATGCCCACCACTGTTGCTGAAACTGTGCTCTCTCTCTCTCACCATGCATTCAATGAAGCCTGCTCTACGAGTGTTCATATCGATGAGTGTTTCTAGCAGTGGCTAATATATGCTGGCAAAAATATTATTGGTGCAACTTGACTGAACTGTCTACCAGATGTTAAGATGATTAAGTATGGGTAATGTTAATGAGATGCTTTGCTACTATGATGCTGAAACATATGGAGCCCACAAAGCGACAAATGTCAGAAGTGTTACTGAGTAAACACGTAAATGAAAGTCAAATAATTCAAATGAGATGTAAAAAAAGAAATAAGAAACCCTTCTCCATTATCTCGAGTCTGTTGATAAGATGAATCTAAAATGTTTTATCTGGTGGTCAATTATCTTTTGCTGGCTTTTTCAATCTTTTATTCATTTCTGTTTTTATTTAACAAAATTTCCATTTTACTCACAACATTTCCAATTTCCCAAGTTGCTATATGATGATGATAATGGCTCATCTAAGATGCTTGGGTGGCATATAATGAAAAAAGTTTACTGAATATTCAGTTTTTATTCTAATACAATGGTGTGCTACAGTGGTTTAATAAAACCAGACTGCTGATTCACATCATGCCTAATGCCACTTACGGATGTATATTATGGTCTGTTATTGTAAATCACTAAACATATTCGATGGTGTGATGTCGAGCATTTTATTTCTCAAACACACCCGTTTTACATTAGCATGCCGAATAATGTGCCTATAAACACCATTCTACACACGCCGCATTACGGTAGGGTTGAAATGTGGTTGACAAATTGAAGAAAATAGTGTAAATAGGATTAAACTAACAGAAACACAGTCACACGCTACAATTCTCTTTCCCACATACACATAAACAAAACATTCGCACACCTCTTGTTTATACAGATGAGAACTTTCAGCAGTGTGTAGCATTAAATGAGGCAGATTCCCTGTGATGTTCTTATCACCTCATCCCGCTCCTCTCCAGGGTCCACTAATGCCTCCCCTTCCTCGCTGATGCTTGACAGAGCCGATGCAGTCTGGAATGAGATGAGCGGCTGGCCCAGATATGACAGACAAACAGACAACAGTGAGGTCCTCTGCCCAGTAGGGATGGAAGTAATTACCCACAATATTATCTCCAGCTGTGGGCTGCTCGGGCTGCCGTACTTTTTCCACACTTTGCCTCAGAGTCTTAAGGTCTACTGGGATTTCCTTCTGTTGTTCCTCCGCTACCTTTTTCAATTTATTGCACAGTTGCTCTCGTACAAATACTATGCAAATTCTGCGTGATATATTATACATGCTTAGGCTTAAATATAGCACACAGGAATATGCAACGTCACACTCTTTTTATCCTCCTGGTACAAAAAGAAAAAAAATCCCTCACCACTCTGCTGTAATAAATGCACGTTGTCATGCCAAAAACGATTTTGAGGTCTGTAAATTAAATGAACAGGAATTCTGTTAATCATTGTTGCATTTTAACCCCTGGGAAATTATGTTTCACCCACATGAAAATGAGTGAGGTCTGTTTTCATTGTTAAAGAAATGTGAAGATGCTCATCAATTATAGGCACTACAGATATTAAATGTTCTCCACCTTATTAAAAAAATGCACCTGGCACAGGAAGGAGAGTTAAATAAAAAAAATGCAATCCCGGTGTCACAGTCTTTATTTTAGGGGAAGTTTGAGGGAGGTAATGGTCCAGAAAGATGATGAATGTATTTTTATCCTGGTTTTTCCACTTTCACCGGGCTGTTTATCATGATGAGCTGCTCCCTGCAGAGCTAATGTCAGTCACACCAGTAAACACCGAAGTGTGATCAGCTCATTATGGTGAGAGAGTTAGCGCTGAATAACGATGCTGGCACACTTTCTTCCCTTCCCCTCCGTATGCTTGTGTCATACCACATGTTGGCATTCATTCGTGGGCCTGAAATAAGTGCCTATGGAGAAGTGCATTGTGTTGCTGAATTCCCAGCATTCACTTTAATGTGCGAGCACAGTTGGGTTTTGAGGTTGCAGCAGAGGGAGCTGTGTACAGATTAGCTGTTGCAAAGTACAAAATGAAGTAAATGGTTTATTGATTGAGCCCCTCCCTCAGACAGAACATAATAGTATGAGACGAGATGTTAATAAAGACTGAAGCTTTAATGAGATGACACCCACACTGTCTGGCACCTGCTGAGTGTTGAATTCAACTACAGTGCACATGGAACATTTTCAGACCCTTTCAATTTTTCCACTTTTTTTTTTATGTTTCAGACTCATCTTAAAATGGATTCAATTAATTTTTTATCATCAATTTACACAAAATACTCCCCAATGACAAGGCAAAAAAAGGTTTTTGAAATATGCAATTTCCATAAGTATTCCTATGTTCCATGTTAGGACAGTTGCAGCTCTGGTGCTTCCTACTTTTATTGAAGCCCTCGACATGACTTCGAGCACAGTGGCCTCAATTATTATGAAATGGAAGATGTTCGGAACATCTTCCAACAGACCAACAGACATCACCACCAACAGACTTCCTAAATCTGGCCACCAAGCAAACTGAGTAATCGGGGACAAAGGGCCTTGGTCAGACAGGTAACCAAGAAGCCAATGGTCACATTGAATGAGATCCAGAGTTCCTTTGTGGAGATGGCCAAGCGGAAGACATTCTGCTGGGAGTTAGCTAAAGGCACATTGACGTCTTTCAGACCATGAGAAGCTACATCCCTTGGTCTGATGAAACGAAGACTGAAATATGTGGCCAAAATAGCCAGTGGTGTGTGTGGAAGATACCAGGCACTGAGCATCACCTCATTAACACTATTCCTACAGTCCAACACGGTGGTGTCAGCATCATGCAGTGAGGATGTTTTTCTGCAACAGGGACTGGGAGACTATTCAGGAAAGATGGAAAATTTTAAAGCAGAACTGAGTGAAAACAGAGGTTTACATTTCAACAAGACAACAACCCAAAGCATACCACCTAGAAAACACAGGTGTGGCTTTGGAAAACCTCCATGAGAGTCCTGGAGAGGGCCAGCCAGATTCTGGACCTGATCCTGAGAACATCTTGGGAAAGATCTGAAAATGGCTGTGCACTCATACGCCTCATCCAACCTGATTAAGCTTGAATGATTCGGCCTAGAAGAACGGGAGTAACTTCCATAAGAAAGGTGTGCCAAGCTTGTAGGATCATTTCCAAGACTTGAGGCTGTCATTGCTGCCAAAGGTGCTTTAAGCAAGTAAAATGTCTGAATACTGATGTTAATGGGATATTTCAGTCTAATATTTTTAATGAATTAACAAAACACTGCAAAAACCAGTTTTTACTTTGTCGTTGTGGAGTATTGTGTGCAGATCAGTTAGAATAAAATTAACTGAATCCATTGTAACTGACATAAAAATGTGAAAAGCTTGAGAGGGTCTGAAACCTTTCCGTATGCACTAAATAGTTCCCATAGACTGATCCTCTCCACCTCTCCAGGTAGTATAGTAACATCAGTGAATGATTATTTTACTGTTGCAGAGAGATGTGAAGTTCCCAAGGTGCCAAGATCAAGGATTGTAATATAACTAAGTTACTGTTTCTGATCCTTTTCTAAGACTTAAACATAATATAAGTGGGCTTGGACAAGGATTATTAATGAGTTGCATCAGCCCAAATTGATCAGAGCCTTAGAGAAGATTATCAAAAGCATTTGAGAGAGAAAGAGAGAGAAACTATTGATTCTTCGGGTTGGTTGCTTAGCTTTTCCACTGAAATCTCATTAAGGATGAAGAGCCCTGCCACAGTTGGCTTTGAGCAGTGTTTACCATCTTCCACATAGAATTTTTTAATTACGGGAGCTGCCTAGCTGCCAGAATCAATAGCTACGAATTTCACACCAATGAGTGGAGAGACGAAGCCCACTTCAGTTTTGGAGCTGGAGAAATGAAACAGATGGACTTCATCTCTTTGCATGGGGCCCCAAGTTCACAGCACTGTCCTTCGCCTCTCATGGCCTTGAAAAAAGACAGGCAGAATGGCAAAACAGACAGAAATGGGTATGATGTGGAAGAGTGGTCAGTTATATTTTTTCCTCGCTGATAAAAGCATCATTAGCTCAAGGTCAATCCACTTGCACTTCTTCTTGCATTTTCATTTCCTTCACATGGGTTCTGTTTTTCACAAAAAGGTGCTTATATGCATGAAAGGAGAAAAGCTTTCCTCCTGCCACAGACCTTGCAAACATGATTAGTTGATGATTTCATCCTCCGTAACATCTACATCAGCATTCTCTCTGTTAATCCAGCACTCAAAAAAGATACACATAAAGACACACTGTGACCACTGTCACTGTGGAAAATGAAGATATGAATTTGCATTTTAATACCACTGACAGGAACGTTCATCAATCAAAGTAATATGGTCATGGATGTTTCTGTAGCATGTAAATATTTCGAATCATGTATGAATATTGTCCATTACAGACCAGTGGCCAGTGGCAAGGGGTCGAGCGATATCGTTTTATCAATACTAGTAATCAAGGAGACAGATAACTTACATCACCTGGAACCAATATACACAGTACTACAGTAAAAACATCTTGTTGTTTTGAATAAACAACATAGAATACATACTCCATCACAAAACAGTTTACTATAGCTTAATATGTAAATAGGAATAGAAGTGAGTATTCAGCTCTGACAACTGTACACCATCTCTGCAGTCCATGTATGGATGAACACAGACGTTACATGTGGTTGCATTACGTCTCGACAATTGTACTGTTTTTAACTTCAGAAATATCTGTTGCCTGAATTTCGAAACATACCTCCCTTCGCTCATCAGAGCTGCTTTAATCTGCCTATCAGCACTAAAGCACAGTGGCCCTCAGTGTTGATACTCATGTGTGTAACCAGTGAGATAGCGCCGTGGGCGGGACATTGAGTGAGACCACAGAGGTGACTACAGACAGAGAGAGACAGCCAAAGCAGCGCATTTTTTAATTATTTCATTGGCAATCAGATAAAATACATACAAATAATATAATGGGGTTGTTTCCAAATGTTACCACTTACTGTAAAGTCAGGAGTTTTCCTAATATTCACCACAGTAGTTGGTTTTTTAAAGCAAAAAGTCTGAAGATGGTACCTTAAACTTAACAACATCCAGTCATGAGTAGTTACTAATAATCAAAAATGTTTCTCTATTAACCTGAAGTGGTATTTCTGAGGTGGATATATCATTTTGGAAAAGGAACACTCCATATGTCTTCTGCTAAGTCCAATTTAACTGCAGTGTAAAATAACATTAATGATTAATTAAAGATAGAATTCATTTCACATAATTAACATCTCCCTTCCACTTGAGGACTGCAACCACACAGCGAAAAGGACGTGGCTGAGGAAAATTAGTGTTTAATGAGAGCAACGCTGTTGAAGAAGAGACAGTGCGAGACCTGGTGAGAAAATATAAATTTTTCATTGAATAGACTGAAGGGTTTTACAGCCTCTGAATTTTACTCCAGGCAACAGGGCAGTAAAACAATTCTGAGACCTATCAAAATATTTGACAGTGCTAGAAACACATTGCAGCAATCAAATCAAAAACACATTAATGCCAGAGATGCTGTTACTGTGTGCTCAGGTATGTTCACGATGAGGCCGGTCTCCACAGAGCAGAGTCGAGAAAGCGTCAACATTGATCAGTGGCATTTTGCAGGCAGAGCATTCGCGCCTCATTACATATTTATTGATAAGGGTTATAAGAGCTTAATTCAATTAGGCCAATTCCTCAAAATAATGAAGCTCCCTGTTCCATCACAGCAATTACATCCACCATTCAAGTTGATGCCAATAAATAATGTACTTTAATTAGCTTGACAAACAGTGGGTATTCCTTTGTATACAGTATCATGTCAAAATGTCATCTTAAATGAGGATGAAAACTAAATTAAGATCAGGCCCAACACAAGGTCTCCATTTTCTGATGTACAAATTACTTTCTGATTTGTCAGGAGCGCAGTGACCAGCAACTGGTACAGCTGCAAAACATTTTACAATGAGTTGCTTTTACTTTAATTATTTTGGCCACAGATAAGGTGAAGCCTCCAAACCTGGCATTCATTCATTGTCCACTCAATCTGTTTTATAGGTAATGAAACCCATCCAATATTGCGGAGTACAGTGTAAGGGTGCAAGAGGACACAAAATAAACAGTATTGACACACAGCGTACATGCTTTCTTGATGTCCTCATCAAACTGTCTGGCTTAAAAGCCAGCTGCTCTAATTAGCTATAGATTCTCCTGTACAGTGGCTCTTCCTCATTATTTGACATGATGTCATTTGTTCAACCACCAGCAGTAAGTGTTTGAGCAGCTGCTACACCCCTAAGTGAACCTCTGAAATATGCTTCATAGAAGCATCAGTAAACATAGCCGGAATTGCTGTCACAGTTTATATAGTCAAGGATTTTCTTTTTGGCCTAGCATCAATGTCCACTTTGAGTTAATACCTCCAGTGACAGATTATTGCTTAAGTGAACACCAGTTTGTCAGACTGTAATGATGTCACTGTAGCTGACTGGGAGACTGGAGAAGTTGAACCTCTGACTGACTGCTAAAATGCTCCATGTAACATGTTTTTTTCATCCCTGTCTTTCATCAACAATCAAGTGTACAGCCACACTAGCAGCTCCATGAAGTTGTACTTGAGCTACATGTTAGCAGTAGCATGCCAACATGTTCACAATGACAATGCAAACATGCTGATGTAATTACTACAGCGTTCATCATCTTAGTCAGCATGTTTGCACGCTAAAATCTTCTAATTAGCAGTCCATCTGAGCCTTATGGGAGCATCTTCAGGTATTTCATAGACCAAAGAATTGAACAAAATAAAATTGACATGCTGATTTCACTAGATCAAAAGTCAGAGAATTGCCAGTTATTACAATTTATCCTGAGGGGAACATAAATGTGTGTACCAAGTTTGGGCTAACCCATCCAGTAGTTGTTATTTTACCAGATAAGAGAAAACTTTCACCTGCTGGCGGCACAAGATGAACACTAAGGGGATAACTAAGGTACGTGGGTTTCATCACACAGGGACCAGAGTCAATCCATCTAATAATTGTTGAGATATTTCAGCCCGAACCAAAGTAGTGGACCAACCAAATGACCAATCAACGGATCAATATTGCCATCTGCCATGCCACTAAGGATTTCAGTGATGCTGAGAGATTTCAAACATCCTCAAAAAGTCTCCCTGAGCACACAGTTTAGGAGTCAAAAGGTGTTTACAAAATTAAAAAAATGTAAAGCAAGTATAATGGAACCCATACACTGCTTGATGTCTTTTGCACACAGTAATGAGACCACAGAATTTAGTTGAAATATCATCCCAATCTCAGTGTAAAACGATCTCTCTGACGTCTGACACTGTGTGCTAGTAACTGGCTGAGTTTCATCTTGTTCGGCATGTTGTGTTTGCTTTCCCCAGCCAGCATGGGGCCTCCACAGAAGCAGCTCATCAAATTTGAACTGTGTAGTCTTTTCGATTTTGAGGCATGTACTAGCGGGGATTCTTATAAGTATAAGAGCATCATTAAACTCACTTAGATGTCTTTCTGCATTGGTGGAGCTGCTATTGTTTGGAATATGTATGCTTTGAAGTGTTGCAGACTTATTCCCTTTGTCCCTATTTGAGTCACGCATGGAATTTGCTTTGTGCTACAGATATTTTTCCTCTGGCTCAAGTGAAACGTAAAGAATACTACATGGCCCAGAAACTATTAATTATTGTTCTCCCTTAGACTGACAAAAATAATAGGTCAGCAATGTTTATATTAGGCTGTTTCCAACTCTCAGTATGTGGTTTAGCGTCAGTGTCCTGAGGCTGAGTGCAAGAATGCACTTGTTCAGTGGACTCAAAAGCACCTGCAGAGACACCTGCAAAGATCCCTTGTGCATTTCTGTGAACGCTTCCCTCAACATAAGCCAAATCAGCACACTTGTGCTTGTCTCAGTAAACAAGATCTTCAAGGTATGCATTTTGCCTGCAATCAGCGGGGCCTATGTCACCCTGTGTTTCACACTCCAACTCCCAGCCTCAGAACCACTCAGCTCTTTTCCCTCTGAAGAATTCTAATCAATCAGGAAGCCCTCCGGCCACCTCCACAAGAGCTCTCTCATTCCCAGCCAGGACAAAAAAAGACTTTAGTCAGTCGGGAATATAGATAGAGGAAATACTGAGGCCTGTGGATAAAATGAGTGCCTTGAGTCTAATTTTGGTAGATGAAAGCATGGGAACACTGTGGCAAAATCCAGCCCTTTCCCAAAGAATCTATTCACAGTTAGGACCGACATCAAGTCCTGGAAATTAGACCTTTGTTTCTCACAATTTTCAACTGACTGGCAGTGTCAAATTTGTGCAAGCAGGGTAACAAGAAAACAAGAGATAAAACCAACATGCAGAGGCAGAGTAGAAGCAGTTCAGTGAGTTACTACACAAAATCCAAAGTCTCAAAAGGCTTATAGGATGGTGAGGCAGGCAAGGGTCAAAACCAGATAAAGGCAGTCCAATCAGTCAAATGAGTCTGTTTATGAGCAGGCAAGAGTCAAAATTCTAGAAACCAGGCAAGGTCCAGGAAAACTAAACATATATCCAAAATAGGGGTGTAACAGCCAAATTGTGGGTTGACCACTAAGAATATTTTTGACCGGTTATAGATGTCTGTCAACAAGCTAATCTCTCTCTCTCTCTCTCTCTCTCTCTCTCTCTCTCTCTCTCTCTCTCTCTCTCTCTCTCTCTCTCTCTCTCTCTCTCTCTCTCTCTCTCTCTCTCTCTCTCTCTCTCACACACACACACACACACACACACACACACACACACACACACACACACACACACACACTCACACACACACACACACACAACTGCGTTGCTTAGCCAGGGGCTAACATCCCCTTTAGCCTGGGGGCTAAGTGCAGTATGAAAAGCTTATGAGGTATAAAATGAAGAGCGCTAAACAAAGCCCAGTGTGGGAACATCTCCTCCCGAGAGGAAGTCAAAATGTGGATTATGTGTTGCTTACTCTTGTGTGTGATGCACGCCAGTCCGAGGCCACCACCCAGTTGGTGTGCCGAACAGTTGAGACTGATATGCTTCCAATCAGTGTGGTAGAGATTAAAGGATTCAAAGAGCTAGTTTGGTACCTCAAGCCTGAGTACATTATGCCATCGAGATGCCATTGAAAAACACTGAGGAGAAGAAGGATGAGATAAAAGTCAATCTGGACAAGTAAGACAAGCTAGACACAGCGTAAAAAACAAACCGGCACTGACAGAAGGGAGCACACAGACTAAATACACCTGGGAGGAAAGGCTTATGAGGGACAGGTGAAACTAATCAGGGCGGGGTAGGCCCACAGAAGTGGTAAACACACTTGGGCAGGAAGTGTAACAGTGACAGTAACATGACAGTGACATGAAACAAAGGAAAACATAGCCTAGGGAGCCAGGTGGAATTTATCAGGCAGGACAAAAGAAATAATGTACGTTTAGCCAAATGCACCAGGGACTAAACAAGTTTAACAGTCTACAGTTTATCAGTTTAACCTTGGAATGTTTTGTAATAGTGGTCAGGCACTTGAAAATAACTTTACACATAGGGTAAATGATAAGGACATTAGCAGTGGCAATAGATGTTGAGGAGATAACTGAATGGCTAAACATGATGTGTAACATAATAAATTCAAAATGAGTGGCATTCTGCAAACATCTGACTGAGATGAGGTTGTTGCCAAAATGTAAAGTTGTTCTTTGACTTACTTGGTTAATAATAAGGAAGAGGCTCCAGTATCAAAAGGGTGGTGTCATGCTAGTAAATTCTGTCCACATCTCATATTTGACATTAACATTCATGACAGTTACTGGCAATTTTTAGGTGATGGTAAACTGGAAATTAAACAGAAAATCAAAAATGGGAGAACTTTGCATGGCTGCAGTCCATTTTTCATCCATGCTGCACATCTAAGACAGGACTTCATGAATAAAATACACCGGTAGGAGAAGCACATAAATCTGATTGGCCAGTGAAAAGTTAAGCCACAGACATTTTTTTTTAGCTTGTTAAATATGCTCCACACTGGTTGAGTTTCCCTGGTTGCCCAGCTCTATAAGAAATTAAAGAACCTCTGGTGACATTAGCCAAGTCGCTCTGAGATGGTGATGGAAGAAGACACAGAAGAGAAGGCTCAGGTGGAATTCACCCCCAGGCCAGCAGGGAAGCTAATCACTCATGAACTCTATCTGTGGGCACAGGTTGAAGACATTTTTGTCTAAAATGGCCTTAATGTTACGGCTTTTAAACTGACTCTTTAAAATAACATGAGGATCTGTCTGGAGTAGGGTCAGTGCTTTACCGAGGAAAAGAACATCTTGGATTCAGAGGAGATTTTCCTTCACATTAAAATTAATAATTTCATTACAGTTAATAATAAATCACGATATTTAAATTGATGGTATCTTGGCATCACAAGTTCTCCAATGAGCGTCAAAATAAAGTGAATTGAATTTATGTCACTTGTGTTCTCAGAAGAGGTTTGACAACATTTTACTGAAGCCCTGTGCTGCTCTGATATCTAATTCTTTGTTTACTGCCTTGGGCAGAATTGTAATTTTCCCTATTAATTCTATAGTGCAAGGCGAGGAATAACAAATGTAAATATGGGAATCGTGTGATATCTCTGCAAGCAGATGCGCTTCTGTCTGTTGTTCAATTACATTAACACGCGAGTCGGATTACTGCTACCTTTTAACTTGTCGGATTTAAATGTAGATTTCATTTTCTGCATATGAAGTAAATGGCCCATGACGTTGCTTATCATGGCCCTAAGTGCATTTAGGGCTCAGCTGAGCGTGTTAACTGTATTCTCAGACAAGCTAACTCACTCAGTCATTGACACAACATACCAATAACAACACACAGTTGTGCACACACACACTCACACACTATTTCCCCTGTGACTGCTTGCCGTCTCTCTCTCCCTGTTTCTACATAATCCACCATACCCAATTAAATCTAAGTTAAATTATTACCCCAACTGTTAGGTGGAAATAGCGCTCTCCCTAAGTTTTTTTTTGGGTTTTTTTACCTCCTCTTGGTTTTACCCCCAACATGAACACAACATCTACAGGTGTACCATTGAGCATCCTGACTAGCTACATCACCATCTGGTATGGCAGTTGCAATGCCCTCAACCATAAGAGGGTGGTGAAAACCGCTCAGCATGTCACTTGGACGAAGGCTGCCATCCACTGAGGGCAGAAGTGTAGGAAGCAGGCACACAGGATCATCCAGGACACAAATCAGCCGACCCACATTTTCTCATCAATTATTGTCAGCAGACATCCTGACTGGAGAAACTTAAATATGTTGGACTTCAACAGATTTTCCCAGTAAAAATGGTAATTACCAATAATGGGAACCCTGCTCCCAGTCATCACTGATGAAGTGACAGGCAGTTGTGATGTTGGTTTGTGAGAGCTGTCCATCAGTCAGTGGTCAGAGCTAGCTTGTCTGCCCTGTGTCTGTGTTTTTTTTGATACTTCCAGCTACTAAAATATTACACAATCTTAAGTATATTTAAAGCATCACATTGGCTTTTGAATCTGTCCAGGTAAAAGTATGTCATCCCTCCACCTGTGCCTGTTCAACTTCATTACTAATGCAGTCTGAATATAAAGCACACGCACATATAATAACCTCAGTTTATCAAAGCAAGGAACACCTCACACTCTACGTTATAAGCCTACTGCCCGAACCATTAAGCCACCACTGCAGTGAGCAGTGAGTGCACTCAAGTGCACTTTGCACCGTTTCACTGTGTGTCTCTCTAGTATGAATGTGATCATTAATGCAGGTGTTATTTTTTGTAAGTGTATCAAATGTGTCCTGTGTCTCCTTTTATATGAATATGAATGTTCTTAGGAGTTATTCTGTGTAAAAATGTAACTGGTATATGTTATTTATGGTAGAATGTGATTGTGGTGTCGCCCATGTTTTGCTCAATGTCTGTTTTTGTCTTTTAACATGCAGTTGTTATTTTTTGAAGGGTAGATACAAGGAAAAAGTCCCTGTCCTGGTTGGTTCACACGGCCTATTAAATATTTCTCAAAGTTAAGAACATATGTCCACATTTTTGAGATCCAGAACATCCACAACAAATATCAGATTAAAACCACAATCTCTGGTGCAAAGTTACATTCAGCATGCGCTGCAGAAGTTGTTTCTGTGGTGAAAATTTTCAAGAGCGCTGATGTTTAACTTATGGTGATGGAGTGCCTTCTTAAGTGAATGATGAGAGCACATGCCGCATGGCTGCATCCATCACAAGTTCGATTCCAGCTGACGATGATGATATCAAAATACTTGACTAGAAAATGCTGTCAGACCTCCACCAAATGCAGTCAGTGTTTAACACAAAACCCACTGCACAACTACCGATTAGACTACCAGCAGACTTACCTGCTGAGACTCAACAGTTGAATCAGCAAATGCAAGTTTTTCACAAAACAGGGATTCATTTGATGTAATCTT
Organism: Chaetodon trifascialis; assembly: GCF_039877785.1. Taxonomy (NCBI): domain Eukaryota; kingdom Metazoa; phylum Chordata; class Actinopteri; order Chaetodontiformes; family Chaetodontidae; genus Chaetodon; species Chaetodon trifascialis. The sequence goes on from NC_092073.1 coordinate 16,246,477, forward strand.
AACAATAATATTGCTTAATGTAGCTTTAAAAGAGAAAACCTGCTTCGATGGCTGGAGTGAGGTGGAGACATAGATTCAAGCCAATGAAAATGAAAGAGAAGAAGTGGATAACAGTTTGGGGTGTCAGTAGCCAGTTGTGGTGTAATTAAGTCAGCTTGGCATCTCCTTCTCAGTACGAGAAGTGGCACTGTGTGCCAGACCTCCAACGAGCCTGCTGAGCGGATACTAATAGAGATGCCAGTGGGCTCTGTGATATATTTGATGAATATCAGAAGTTTTGCACAGTCACATCTTGATTTTGAGAACTAATAAAGAAAAGTTTGTTGTAACTTATTTCATGCATTAATCACACCACATGGAATTTGCATATGTAATTCTGTGAGCTCTGTTTTAGCATCTATTGACAGGACATAATTACAAATATCTCCACGTATTATTTTCATAATTGGTGTGTTTATCATCATTAACAAAATCTGTCAAATGTGAAGATGAAACATGTTCATATTTTAAGTTGAAAAACATCAAAGGATCAGATAAGAATCATGTGGTTCACTCATTAATATTCATCTTCAACCCTAAGGTTTCAGAACAGTTTAACCCGGTCCAGCTGTGTGAAAGATTTATGCATCTTAAACTCCAAACATTAATCTTTCACAGCAATATACCCCAATGGGAAGCCTCCACGGACATCTTAATTATCAATTCAGAAATTTCCAAATGCATTACTTTTGCTGACACTGGAATAATACAGCTGCCAAGATGCTTTGGATATCAGTGGGATGACGTCAGACCATGATTAGTGTGTTTTAAGATGTATGGGGGTAATTGCCATAATAAAACAATGAAAAAGCATTTCGCAACACTGACCCAAATAAAAGACTTGCGCTGCTAAACAATGTGCACGCACACTGCTGCCAGCAGTAATTAATTATTTTCAAAGGGGGAGCAGTGCATGCAAAACATCAATATAAAAAGTCTGAGAGAGAAATTGTTATAGTCATTTCACCATCCAGAGCAATGTCCTGCAAATCAAGGCCTGTTCATATGCAGTGCACTGAAGTTTATCCATGTAGCAATGAGTGCTGAAGTGCTGAAGTCAGTATCACACATCCATAAATTCACAATGCTGCATCATTTGTTATCCCTAGTCCCCTATCCGCAGTACTATGAACACACTCTTCATATAAATGGCTCTTTGCTATTATTCACCATAGAGAAATACAATTAGTCTAAGTACAGAGTGTGCATCAGAGATTCATGACGAGCCTATTTGTTAAAGGAACACTTTATGGTTTTAATGGTGCATAAAAGAATTTACATCACACAACACTAATCAAATATGTGTAGTCTCCGCTCAAACCTGTGTGAAAGTAAAAGGAAATCTTAATGCTGGCTTACATTTTGTGTGCACGCATTATTTTGCAGAATCTCCCGCTGCTACTGTGAAGCTACTCGTAGAGTGAGCCAGCGACAATCATCTTTGAATATTCGTGAGCTCAGACACCAGAGTGACACACGACGGCGGTTGTGTCCACAATGGATGTACGCAGTGATAAGAATTCACTTTAATTTCCCACATACATCCCCACTGTCCACTGTTCTCGCTGTTCCCCCTGTCATCTTTTCCCCTCGTCATTTTCCTTTGATCGCAGTGTCAATATCTATACTGAGCCCATTTCCCTGGGTGACTTGCTGCCATTTACACTAAGACATTCATTCAGAAAGTTATTAATGCTTGATCATAAGGGACTCATGCTTCGGATTCCTATGTACATTTCCTGAAAATACCCTAGACAGTCTCCAAATTCTAATTTTATTGGCGTATTATCCATGAGTGCGAGAGCCTGGGCCAGGACACAATGCAAATTAAAATTCTCAGTCTCTGCTCAGGGTGAGAAACGGAACAGACACAATGATATTCAACACAGTGATTGGAATGACAGATGCTGGGAGGGAGCCACCCACCATGTAATTACTTGCACATTGTTATTCCCCATTTATTCTCCTAAAACTTATGTTAAATGCATATTAAACACTGATACATGTGCAGGAATCGGCTCAATGGCACTCGGCCCTCCCATAAAACCTGCAAATGCATGCGTGTAAATGCCACATCAGACACATCACATGTGATGTCTGTCTATTATTCAGCCTGAAACCAGTGGTTATCAAGGTTTTATTCACTAGCGACAACTTATGCTCAGGTTATTTAATTATCATAAATTAGGTGCTAAGTTGAGCATCATGCACACATACTGACACACAATGACAACCTCTCATGCAAGCTGTAGTGATTACTGATAGTGAAAGATGAAGGGAAAGAAAGTTCCAACACCTAGGTTCCATGACCATAATGTAACTCTGAAACAAAGACACATAAATCCTTATCGAGTGTTTGTAGAGGATTAAATGGAAAAACCGAAAAAACTAAACAAAAGAGGAAAACAAGCACCTCTCCAAACCATTAAGCATTTTCACACTTTGCTAAAATAATGGCTGATCTCCTGAATATGATGGCAGTTTTCAGATTAAATTATTCATGTGGACAGCGTACAAGTTGTGGCCTTTTTCACAGTTAATAGGTAGGTTTACCCAATCATTAGTAACTTTGGCAACTTCAGAAAGAAACTGTTTTCAGTCTTTTCTTTTCGCTTCAAGTAATGACCATCCGTCCACCTTTTGCTAATCTATCATACAGCTGAAGAATGAGAAGGAGACGGATTGCAGGCGCTGGGGAGACGGCCTATATTTCTCCTCTTGACACTCTTCTTTTAAAGCTATTTCACTGAATCTCTTAATCAAAGCCTCGGTGCAGGAGAGGATATTTAGGATGGATGTTTTGCACTTAAACTAAATGAATCGCGTCTTTTGTCATTAGTGAGTTCTCCTTTGTTCCCCCTTCCCCTATTGACAGTGCTGATAGAGAAGCCTGTAGGAATGTGAGAAGAATGTCCTCTGTCATGTAAAGCCATTCGACTGGGAAGGACGCACCGTGGCCCTTTAGCGAATGACATATTCCAGTGTCTCGTAGACAATGTCAGCTAATGATGAACAATCCTGTAACTGTCAAGCAGCGCTTGAATCCTGTGCTCTTTTCTGATTACATTCTGTTTGACTGTTATTGTTGGCAATGGAAATAGCCTGGCATAATGGTAGCTAATGGGGCTTTAATGGAGAGTGTCATAGAATAATCAATCTGAGGAGAAGAGCTGACAAACAGAAAACCCATCGTTAATGAATTTCTGTGACAATAAGACAAAATATTGCTTCTACAGGAACTTGTGAGATTCATTGGCAATTTAAGTCAACACAGGCAATAATGGAAGGCCATGGGGTTTGGACTTAATCAGGAAAAAGCAATGCTAAAAACAAAAATGAAATAAAATGGAGTTATGTTTGTTTTCTCAGAAAACAGCCTCATATGTGGGTACAGTATGACGCTAATAGGTTCAGACCAGAGCGTCTACATTACCGTACTTGTCCTTGCACTGTTGCTTCCTTAGTCACAGAACATTCATGCCTAATGTTCAGAAAAGGACAGAAAATGGCGATGGAGGCTGTGTCTGTGTCTGTGTCTGTGTCTGTGTTTGTGCGTGAATGTTCAGAAAGCATTTTTCACCTCCTACTCCCAAACTCCCCGTGTTCCTGCGATAGGTCTGAGTCACTCATACTGACCTAGATGTCACCCTCCTTTGCACCCTCGCCAGACATTCAGCAGAAGCAGTGGACCAAAAGGACTGAAGAGGGGGTGGTGGGTGTGGTGGTGGTGGTGGTGGTGGTGGTGGTGGTGTGGGGATTGAATTTAGGGCCAAAGCCGTACTTGATGTGAAGAGACATCTCTATTTATTTCCAAAAACATTTTCGACTGTGTGCTGACAAACACAAAGTGACATTGCTGCCACACCACAGCTAACTCCAAATGCTCTTGCTGCTACTTGTTCTGTCCAAATACTGTGATTCACGCAGGAAGTGTTCCACGTTGCAGCAGGGTGCCAACAGCTTGCAGACTTCAAAGCCTAACTTTCTTGTGATTTGGTTTAGCATTACTTTTTTTTTTTTTTTTAATCGCAAACTGTGTTTCCTTTACACCTATTTTCTTCCTAGATATTAAATTACTTCATTGTATTCCACTGCACCAGAAATAACTCTTGGACCCTCTATTGGCAGATAATAAGCAGACCTCCGCAGTGCCCGATTGATTCTGGGTTCCCCGAAGGACCCTGCTGTAAGCAGTCATGATGAAGACAGCAAAATTATTTTGAGTCTCTAAGATGAGCCTCTAGAAGCTTTTCTATTTGTTGCAGATTTGACTCCCTCAAGCACAACGATCAATAGTGCCTTGTTGCAGATGCTGTGAGAAAGGACTGTGTGGTCAGATTTGCACTCAGGATGTGCCACCGCTCTGATATCAACTGCAGGCTTTGGAGATTTCTGCCTTTTTCAATGAAACAATAAACAATGTTTTGGTAAATGTTGAGGGAGGATCCATTTACTTCCTTCGTCTCTTGTAAAGATAATGCTTGAAATGCACAAAGCAAAAGACATTACATTGTGGATGAGAGACGCCGCGGTCAGGATATGCAATTTTACAGAGAGCCCTTCAGGATTTGTATTCATCTGTGCTTTTGTTGAGCAAGATGTATTACCCTGGTGTGTTGAGGGATGGAATAGATGTTTTTGAATCAGCTCATTTCACATTTTCCTGACGAGAATGGCTAAAATATGTTACGGTGTCGCACCATGCACAGTGGTTAAACAGAAAGGCCATGGAATATGTGAAAAAAGTATCTTATTTTTGAATCTGCCTCTTCAACTAAATTACTTTGTTTTCATGTCTTATCAGCATGGTAACAGTGGAATTAACCCCATCAAATTGAAAATAGTCACTGAGACGGAGGTGACCTGGATTGTATTTCAGTGACGAGGTCCTCAACACATGCACTAAGAGCTATCTAAACAATAAAACCTGATTCATGACTAGCTTTTAAGCGACTAATGGGGGCTTCAGGTTTTGATGAAGGACATAATGGGATTTTATTAGCTATAATATAGTTATTTTGAAACATGCTACACCGTAATTGGAACCCCTTCTATGTTTCATCATGACTTGTAACCTTTTCATAGTAAAATATAAAGTCACCACTCTGGTGATGAGGTGAAGGGATGATTTTCAATCAATTTACGTTCATTTTTAATATGGGAATGACCTTTGAGATTCGAACAAGAGGTGAGAGATAAATGCTGCTTAACACAAACTGTTCTGATATTTAGTTCATTTCTGTCTACTCCAGTACAGCACAGGGTTCACTTCTTCCATCCATTTCTTCCAAATGACTGAATTCAGTATTTCTATGCAAAGGAACGCTTTGGTTGCACGGTTATTAGCAGGAGCCAAACTCTAAAAAAAAAAACCTGTTTCTCGTAGAATTTTGGTAAATGTATGTCACAGGGAGTATTTTTTAATCAATATTCATTTGTCTAACCCTCTTCTGCCTGTCCTCTTGGTTTTCAAACTATGGATCTGTCTCACTGTTATACGGTATGCATTACATTTTGCATCGAATTCTTCCTCCACAACCACACCCTCCATCACCACTGAGCACTTCAGCAGAGCAGAGATCAATTACGAGCCGGCCTGCCAAGCGATCAAGTCTATAATAACACAGTCTCTCCATCTTGTTCTGCTGCAGTAAATTACCTGGGCTGCAGGACAAGCCTCATCTTTCCCTCCCTCAACCCTTGAGGGATCTTTATTAATGCCCAGGCTTTACATCAGATACAGTCAGGTGGCCTGGTAATGAGATCATAGCCAAGCCTGGCCTGATTTAAATGCTAAATACAGGTCAAAGCCAACCAATGACCTAAACATACTCCACAGACTGGCTGTAATGAAAATCCAGAAACTGATGTCGCAGGAGAAAAGCAGAGAGAAAAGGAGTGTGTGTGTTTGTGTGTGTGTGTGTTTGGGTGAGTGGAAAAAGGATGCAGGATGGATAGGTTGGGAGTGAGGGTGAGAGAACAGAGACAAATTAAAAATCTGAATACAAACATCAATTCAGCTGTGTTTTGCAGAGGTGCCTGTGTGGAAACTGTGGCAGTTGGAGTAAAACAATTGGCTGCTCCCAAACTACCTTTACACATCTTCTGTCTGGCAGACAGAAGCCAGACAGACTGTTCCTCCGTGTTTTCTTTCACCCCTCCCAAAAAACACCAATTACTCAGGCCCTGGGCTAAATGTGAGCTGTCTAAAAGTTGAAAAAGTAACAGATGAATAAGAAAACAACAAACTTGTGGTAATTAAACATCAAGGCAGTGGAAAAGGGAAGTGCTAATCCACCCAACTCAGCTGATTCCACCATTCCAAAAGCATTTACACTTTCATTAAAGTGTGCAGCCAAGCAGAACAAAATCATTTAGAAGGCCCTGCATAAACACCAGAAATGAACCTGTGGCTGTCTATGCTGCATAGTTCAGAATACAATAATTAGGGACTAGCTGAGGCCACGACAAAATATTCACAGAGAAACTTCAGACAAAAAAATTTACATGCTTAGATGAAATGCTCAGGGATAAAAAACAACTGTTAGCTCACTTCGCTTCAATAGGACGACTGACAATGAAAGAGATAGCACCATTCTGCTTTGTCCCAATGCGCAAAATGGAAATATGATAAATACTGTAATTTGACTAAAGGGATTATTATCTTGATCTAATTTCAGCAAATCACAAATAAAAATCATTGAAGCTGACGGTTTCTAGAGAGGGATTAATGTTGAGTTTCTTCCTGATTAAACTTGGCTTATAATGCAAATCTCCAAATGGGATGTTAATTTCAAACTGCAGCAGCAAACCCACTATTTGTCTTTTAATTAAATGAGTGACCTGTTGTGATTTTTCATATCGACCTAGTGCCCAACATCAGTAATAGCCATGCTTACTTGTTGCTTCCCATATAACGCAATCAAATAAGGCTGCTTCATGAGTGTAAATCCAGCAGATGGACTTTGGCTGTTATTATAGAATTGAAGATGTTTACATTTACCATTTTCTGGACAATTTAAGGATGTTGTCTTAAATATGAGGACTGTCATCTTGTTGGGGACCCATTTGATATGTTCATACGCTCCAGAACAGTTGCCTAGCACAAGTCAACTTTTGAGCAGTTCAGTAACAAATGTCAGCAGCATGTGTCAAAGAGGAAACTATGACAATGGCGGACAGAGCACCAAATTCCTGCATAGTATAAATTGAAGTCAAAAGTGCAGTACAGGGAAAATGTATTTAATTTCACAATACAAATATATAGCAACTTGCTCTTTTTACTAATATAACAGAATATTGCTGAAAAACCAAACTAATAAGGAGTATCAATAAAAGTAGTAGTATCACTAAAATCCTAACAACACCCATCCTTGGGGTGCAAAAAGGTTGTTTTTTTTTAATTCACTGAAGTATCACAGTTAAGGAAGGCTGCATTAAGCTGCGTTAAATTGCCTTTCCAGTTTTGTTTTTAAAGAAGTTTACATTTGGGGCACCAAAAATGTTCTTTGGCCAAATTTACGGGCTTGGTGGTCCGTGGAGCCAGTGTCTAAAAATATTAGTGTCTATCCCTGTGCTGCAAGGTTTTCAACAGTGGGTGTAAAAACCAGAAAGAATATACTTCAGTTTTTGCCATTTCATGAGCCAATAGTCAGTTGAGAATAACATAATTATAAGGCTGATTTCACTTGTTGTGAGAGCTTGTACGTGTGTTTGGGAAGTATTAGAGAGTGACTGTAGATGACTGACAAGGTATTTACTGTACATCATGACTACAGCATCCTGTGAAGCCACCCTATCCATTAATGAAATCATAAAGCTTTCAATTATGCATGGCAGACTAACTTATTAATGTCAGCCAGCCACAAAGGAAAAGCAGTCTTCTAGATGAGGGGAATTATTTCTTTTTCTTTTTTTTAACAGTTCATTAAGTTTTAAAATAAGAAAATCAATGCCTGGAATCCATAAAGTCGGCGGTGGTTTTGAGTAAATGCATTCAGTCAGTGGGCAGAAGAATGAGTCAGTCTGAGTCAATCTGAAGGCTCACACTGCAACCACTCCCACCTGCTTCACTGCTATCGGCATTATGTATTTATTTTTTAATGATTGTGTTTTTCCAGGGGCTGAGTGAGCATGCCAGCGATGCGTGCGGGGAGTGTATTGACAGAGGCGGTAAGGGGAGAGGGAGAGGGAGAGAGAGGGAAAACCTGAAAGCACCAACCACAGAGTTCGTGGGAGTCAGTTCATAGCACGTGTCTCTGTGCTGCTGTGATTGGTGCCATCAAAGCCAACACCGTGTTTGGTTGAGTGGCATGATCTGTCTCTGCAAATTGCTGAGGCAAATTGACTTTCCTTTCAGCGCGTATAGCACTGAAATTTCATTTTCAGTATTCCCACCAATGCCAGAAAATTCTGAGCCAGGGATTGATCGCTCCAAATTTACTTCTGACAGCAAACCTTTTGCAGACAGATGCAAGTTATCGTGTATGTAGAGATCAGTCCCACCACCCCCTCCCCCCCTCGCAAATGTCTGATCAGCAATCTAAAATGGCCCAAGGCTTCAACACACCTGCCTCGAACCAGTCAGTGAGAAACTCAGGGATGATGTTCTAGCACTAGCAAAGATGTTGAAGGGTGAAAAATAATAACACTTCAGCACTGCAGAATAAAAATTTTGACGCACGGCATGTATGTTTAATTCAATTTATACAGTTTTCTTCTCGAGGTGCACTTTCTTCTTTCTGAGACCGTCAAAGACAACATTGCCTTGCTGGTGTAGCAAACAGAATTTATTAGTGTGTTGACAGCCACACTGCAGGTGAAACACTGATCCTGCAGATAACACACTGCTTAAAACCAAAAGATGTGTCCAACTGCAGTCAAATCTGCACTCTGCTGCAATTTAAGTCAACTGGGTTACGATGCATTGTAATGCATTGCCATTTGACTGACTTACATTGTGGCTGCATTGTACACATCACTGTCTTTCTGACAAAATGTTCAACAGGTGCTCTTAAGGGTTGCCTTTTTTGTACTCAAAAATTGACACACAAGATTTTTCCTCTCAGCGGGAGCAGTGCAGGCAGCTTTAATGTGATGATAAGTAAATGTGAAAGTTTTAAACTGACATACAGGACATGAATTGCATTTTTAATATTATAATAATATAAATTTCCCATGAGTTTAAAATGTTGAAAGGCGAAATAATGTGAGCCTTAAAAAGATGCAGAGAAAACTTCAAGTAATATCTGAAAAGAGAAATGAGCAAGTCCGCCACAGTCTAGAGTGATAGTAATAAGATCATTTTTACTGTTTACACAAAGTTTACTGACTACTCATGGTAGACTCAGTGTCCTTGGAATTTCAAGGCTCTGTCTCACTGTTTTTTTTGTCCAAGCTGAGTCATTCACGTCAACCAAGTCATGAACACCAATTAGTGTCACTGTGGTGTTTTATGAAAAGAATTCTTTTTGAGTTAACAGTTGCCATTTAGCTCAAAATGTAGCTCAAATGTTGAAAACCTTTAAACTCAATGACTTAGAACTATCCTTAATGCAGATACAATGATAAAATTCTATGATCATCAATAAGCCCACCATGGCACCTCCATTCGTCCTCATATGCCAGACAGCTGGTGCAAACTGATCCACAAAAATTGGAAAATGGCTTAACTTGACCATTTTCAAAGCTAATAAAAGAGTTTGGGTTTGGTTGACGTGTATTGATGTGCATGCTCAGTGTACCTTCTTCTAAAGATTCAATCATTATTTACAGTCAATATCAGCAGTTGTGCAGGGGTCCACCTGATTTGGTAACATAAGAGCGGGAGAAGAAGTGACAATACATGCCAATTCATTTTCTCCATGTTCAAATGTGGCCTTTGCTTCAAGCCACTAATTAATACAGAGTATCCTTGCAGTTGAATGGTCTCGTCCTTATCCTCAATGTGCAGGTACACAAACAATCAATGCTTGCCAAGTGCCTGTTCGCTTTTTAATTAGGCCTGCTTTCAAACGTAGTACATCTGAAACACACCGTGTTCCTCTCCGTGTCCGACAACCAGCATGTGGCTAGATTACACCCAACACTTACAGTGCAGCACATCCATCTACAACACAAAGCGGGAGCTCAGAAACTGATATCATCAGTGGGCGTGCACCGCCTCAAACTGCACAGTGTCCACTCCTGTCGAAAAGGAGACAAATGACAGGTAAATACAGCAAACGGCCTGTCACTGTACTGATCTGCTGCCCATTTTTCATTTCATAATAACAATGCAGGGGGAGAGTCCTTTTCGTTGGGCCTGCTGGTGCGTGAATGACTTGGGGAGGAAATAGGCCCAGTAATTATTCTTTCCTCCACTTGTCCCTCCTGTCGCGTCCCACCATCGCTCACAAACTGGAGATACAGGCTATTGAATCCTAATGAAATCCCAGCACAACAATGGCTAGCATACTAGTCATGCAGCCATCACCGTGTTCAAGTGATTGTTCCTGGTTGAACATAGGATCTGACACTGAGGGATTGGCAATTATTGGAATTTCAATCACACAGTCAATATCAGGTATGCGGCTAGATGTATGAAGCGACCAATATGTAAGAACAAGTGGATTAAACACTGCTTTCATATGGGTTTCTAGCTGATGGAACCAATATCAGTCAGTCAGGTACGTACATTATTATGCACTGAATCTTTTTTTCTGAGCTATGGCAGTGTCAGTTAGACAAAGTAAGCATTAAGTGAAAATCCAGAGCACTAAATTGAATGTCAAAACATGACAAAGACGGGGCTCACCTTAGACTGAATGCAAATGCTCCATAGCATAAATGCATGTCCAAATCTACTTAACACCAGTGAGTCACAGCGCAAACATTGGGGAATTATGAAAAGCAGCACAGTGGCCTTTACTATGCTAATATAAATGTGTAGCAACGTCCAACGACAGACCGGAGGATGGTTGCGCTTTATTTGCATCTAGCTTTACTTTCTTGGCATATCAAAACCAAAATAAATGTCCGTTGACCTGTAAAAGGCTGTTGCCCTCCAAGCCAACTACAGAAATGATTCCACTGTGTGATGGTCTTTTTGAGCACATAAAAAGATATCAAACAGAATAAATATCCATTATTAATATGTACTGTCCTGTGCACAGACTTTACACAATCATATGTGGGGCTTTCATCTCAACACAAAAACAAATGAGTCTGCCTTCCAGTTGTTTGAGTGTGCATCAGTGAAAACCTGCTGTCCAGTCCAGTGTTAGACAGAGTATTCAATCCTTTTTGTGCACCCTTGTGCACGATATGTGTGTATGTGTATGTGTATGTGTTTGTGTTTGCACATTAAAGAAAGAGACACACAACACACAAGAGAAAACAATAAAGAGTGGGAGGGAGAATGCTCCAGATGGCAATGCTGCTGTGCATGGGGATGTTGACAGTAGGCCATCGAAAGGCAAGCCAGCTCGGGGAGGTCAGGATTTCCTTTGGGACTCCACAGCCTCACAGACAGCCAACAGGAGACAGAAAGACCAGCAGACAGACAGAGAGACAGACCACTGGTGCATGATAGGTTCAAGGGCCGAAGCCAAGAGTACAGCTGCTTCATATCTCTGCAGTCCTGCTTCACCACTTCCCTAGTTCACTATAATTACTGTCTCTCTGACAATCCCATGATTTCTATTTTCTAGGCAGCATCTCTTGAACATTTTCTACATTGCTGCTCAGTAAGCTCTCCCATATGTTCCCAATACCACTATTTTTGCTCCAAGCTTTAATTCTAAATTGACACATTTTCTAGTCCTGCCATGCTTCATCCCATCCATGCCTGTCACAAACTCCTATCACAATCCAGAGTCAAGAATCCCCACCAGCGCCCAACACACTCGCCCGAGCCATGTGCCCTCAGTTCCACATGGAGGTATAAGAGGGTATTAGGGTCACCCCCGGGCAGCAGAAAGAGCCCAGGGAAAGCCTGTCATGACCAGTGACTTGGAAGGATTTTCAATGCTGAATCGCGTTGGTGGAGCCATGCAGCCAGTCGGAAGCAACAAAACAAGCAACCAACGGCACATCATAAAAAGGCCACAAGCATGCTTTTGTCGGTGACCTGTCCTCCTTCCAGATCATCCGAGAGCTATGTTTGTAGCTAGCCTTTTTAATTCATGATACAGAGGCTGGTGAGAGTAACATAAACAGAAAAGGACAGAAACGACAAAGAAGGGCATGAGGTCGCTGGTTATTTTTTCAGCATGTATGCTCACCCTTCAAGCACCTAGAATGATCAAGTTATGCCCTGGGTCAGGTGTGTAATCTGATGTTGGATCATATTAGTACTCAGTGGGTCTTCCACCTTTGTTTATAGGCTGCAGGTTCAGCCCACACATTCGCTGGACATAAATTCACATCACAGCAGCAGCAGCAGCCTTGGCCACACTCGGCAGCTCTGGTTTTCCCAATTCAGCTGCAACTTCACACTTGTTTCAGTCAAGGTCCATTGACTTTGTATGCCCTTAGTCCTTGTCCAGACAACGTGTAACCTTGCATGTATGACATGGTCTGACAGAGTCCAGCTGAAAGTGAGAAAAAAGAAGGCGGTGGGAGAGAGAAAGAGCTGTCAAAAGTCAGTAAAGGTGCTAAAACACAGACTACTCTTAAATCATAATGTCACCATCTCCATTCCATTTTACAAAATCCAAAAAAAGAGGATGAGAGATAAGGAAGCCAGATTGAAGGAATCAGGGATACCTGATGTATGGCCTGTTCCCTCAATATGCCTTACAAAAATAAAAGAATCCGGTCTTTTTACATTGACAATCTAAATTAAAAAGGTCAGGCATTTCCGTCAAAAGAAAACTGACAAGATCCTAATTTATTATATTTTGAGTCAACTGACATTTTTTACTGCCAGCTCTGGTTTGTGAGCTGAAAAGCAATGAGACAGTATTGCAGCTGTATTATTCATGGCTCCACTCAAAGTACAGTAAGAAATGCCTAAGCGTCAAGACAGTGCCATAACCATCACCTGCCACTATAGGTCTTTTCAGAGGTTCTTGGTAATAAATAAATCCACAACGATAAACATCTGAGCAATGATAAGCATTTGAAATCAGTGTGTGAAACTGAAGTTATGCATGAACATTTGTAGTGTGTTTGTATGTGTCTTCATTGTAGTACAGCCACAAATTGATTAGTTTTGACAGTAATGTAAAACACTGGCACCACACTAGTCTTTGTTTGAACACTAATTTCCGACCTATCATGTGGCCACAAAGGAGAGAAGCAGCTTCCAATTATGCTTCATTACAACCACCCATCCCTGAAAATGATCAGTGTGGATCATAAACCTCAGTGAATGTGGCTTAAAGTCTTGCCCAGTGAAGAACCTAACAAATATGACCTTTGTGAGTATGCAAATCCTTAAATCAGTCACTGCAGCCATTAAATTGTTAACAAGCACAGTGATTCCATTTGCTCCCTACGCTGCTGAAGTCTGGTTGTAAACAGGCTATTAAAGGGTCTGCCTCAAGCAGCCTCTGGCCTTGGGCTCGCAGCACCAGCACTGGAGCTCTTAATGAAGCGGAAAATTAAAAGGTTTGGTTGGACATTGAAAGCTAGTTTCCTTCTATGAAGGGGTTGTTTTTTATTCATCTCGCTTTACTTGCCGGTCGTCATCACAACCCTCCACCCACATTTCACAATCATTCTCAAATAATCAAAGGTCACAATCAAATGAATTCTCAAAGTGCTTCACGTGTAACAGAAATGTGGTCAAGTGGCTGAGCCCAGCATTACCACACGCGCAAACAAGCCACAAGTACTTGTGAAAAATTTGCAAAATTAAAATGACAACAAACATGATAAGGTGGACTGAAAAACTAATATCAGATTTGGAGATGTGGGGCCTTGATAATACTTATTTGTATAATTAAGTAGATCTTTAATAAAGCATTGTAGCAATGACATGCTCTATGTGATTCTAGAGTCCCTTCGGGTCTGTTGCAATATGCAAACCAACCACAACACAAAGGTCTCCTCCGAATATTATATCTGGGGGCTTGAAAATACTTATTTGAATACTGTAGTAAATGTTTAATAAAATGTTGTACAGTAGAAGCGCTATGACATGCTGTAACTGTGTTTGGAGTTCCTTCGGGTCTGCTATATTACTCAAACCAACCACACACTGAGGTCTCATCGGAATTTAATATGTGGCAGCTGCTGGTGTACATCATGACATAAGTGACTTTATGTAGTGCATTGAATCTGTCACTGACTAACCTTACCAGGGGGCCACGGCACAAAAGAAAAACAACATTAACATCCTGTTGACCTATTGCCATGAAATATTTACAAGGTTTTTCCTGCTCCCACATTATACAACAGGCTCCCACTCACTCTGCTGTCAGACAGGAGAGTGTATCTCACACTCAAATAACTAGCCAGGTGCTGAAGGCCCGACCAGTGGCAAGACCCGATGTCATTTCTAAATGCCACACTCCAGCTTTTTAATAACTTCAACCGCAGATATATCATCACTATCCCACGGGACCACTTAAAATCTAAGGGCCGGCTGAAAACATGCTTAGTCTTTATATCTTGCCATTTTCAAGAGGGAAAATCTTGGCCTCAGAGGTTTTAAACTGACCTGTAAAGAACAGGAAGTAGTTTTCCGAGGGGAAATGTGACAGGCATCAATATCGCCACTAGTTCTAATTAAATTCTTAGGACTCAACACTGAGAGAGCCTTGAGTACTTCTGAACAAAGCAAACAGGCTCACAAAGTACTTTGATTGGTAACCAAGGGACTAGAAATTTGCCAAAGGTAATCAAAACTTTGCTCTGAAAATGGCATGCTGACCTCTTGAACTGACCTCAATCACTCGGTCCTGCTGCGTCCCACAGACCCCTCAACTTTTGGCAGTTTCCCTGCGTTACCATGGTGATGGCCTAATTTGGACGAGGTTGTGGGAGTAAAGAATGCAGTCACTTATTGTAGGAAAAGACCTGGGACTTCAAACCACGGTTTGGCCCTGTGACCCTCGCTTCCTGCTTTGTTTGTGTCGTTGCATTGAGTGAACATCTAAATTGGCTTGGCTTTTGTTTTGGCTTTCGTTCCCCGGAAGCACTTCAGAAACGGGCTTTGTGTAAATGATGCTATTTATCCAGTGTGTCTGGTTGATGGATTATTTCATCCAAATCACAAAAATATAGCTGTGTTCTATCCTTGTGGTATGTTGCAACACAGAAAAAGTTTTCATTTTATGTGCAGCTTTTTCAAGGAATCTCAAGGAACTTTGTTTGTGGTGCTCAACACATCAAAAGTGACATTTGAAAAGCTCAATGATCTGCACACTTTGCTGCGAACAGTCTTTATTGGAAGCACTTTTCTAAGGAAAGGCAGAATAAAGACATTGCCAAGAGCATTGTTTCTGGAAGAATACATAGCTGTTGGTTTGTTCCTGTTCTCAGCAGCACAAACAACATTCCGCTCATCTTCATCATACTGACTTGGCAATCAGACTTCTTGAGCCTCAGACCTAGGACCATACAACCAAAAATGCATGGCTAGAAAAAGATGAAGGCAAGCCAGAAAATATGAATGACCATTTCATTTTTCTGGTTTAGGTTTATCAAATGTAGTGGTGGAAGTTACAGTAGAATAAAAACATAGCTAGTAACTGAGGACATATTCATTGTTTCCTACCAAATAATAAATGGTGGATACGATAATACATGGTGGATTTTACATGTAGAACAGGGTTTCCATTTCCAAAAAAACACTGTGTCCTGCGAGATTTCAATGTCCAGGACAAAGGGGAGATATCAAATGTGTTTTGACTTAATGACTAAGGGAGACAACAATTTTGAAACTGGTCCAGTGTTGAGTGAGAGCGTGAAACAAACTGTAATGCAATCTCTGCGGGCGTCTGTGCATCGTCAATGTATGTCCACTAAAAGTGTGTGTATTTTTTTTTTGCCACTGACTGGCTCACTTTATTATCATAAATGTCTGGCTACATTATGGAAAGGATCCCTACCGAGATAGACCTTTTTGTTAAGACAGTAAGATCCTTTTTGTTTCACCAGAAACAGTCTGTAATCGCTCTCGCCAAAGCCACCAGACCCCATTTATAGAAACAATAATTTTAGCATTGCAAAACAAAATAACCAAGTTACATGTGAAAATATTGGGAGAGAAGCGAGAGTAAGGGCAGACATCTGACAAGTGGTAGGGGAAACTAGTGTGGAGAACCAGAATATTTCCACATCTAGTTTGAGAATTATTTTCACTAGACATCCTGACCAGTGAGATTTAAATATGTCAGACTTCAACAGATTTTGCAGGAAAAAAAAAACATAATTACAAGATAGGAGAAACCCTGATGTGAAATAGTCACTGTGGAATATTTAGCTTTTTGTCACACATAACAGACTCAGAGTTTTAAAAGACTATATGAGATACACACTTTACACCTACCATTGCTGTGGGTGTCCCTGAAGGAGGTAATTTGACAAGGAAATTTGACAGGGAACATTTCTTGCAAATTCAGTAAAACACTTTGCATAAACCACTGCTTTGTCCAACCACAGGGTACGATGCTTCACTAAAGAAAACAAAGCAAGTGAAATAACAATTTTTTAAAAAGCCCTGCTGTCTCAAAGGCACACAGAGTACTCTAAATCTCCCAGTAAAAGCAAAATTATGATGATTAAAGAGCTGCATAGTTATTCTAATGCTCCACCCAAGTCACTGAAAATATCCACTGAGATTGTGGATCAGTTTAAAGGCTAGCAGATAGAACTGTTCATGACCTATGTTATGTGTCAGTGTGTTTACAGTATACTTTGATTCGATTCCCCAGACAGAGGAAGATGAGTTCTGCCTCCTCGTTCTCTTTGCAATTTTGGTCCATTGAGGACAGATGCCATCAGTGTTCCTGGCATTGTACAAGATGTTCCCTTGCATAAGAGATTTCCCTGCTGATGTTGTCCTGTCATTTCCTTTCTTGTCCATAATATAATGTGACAATGTGGTGTCCCACACAACATGCTCCATCTGAGAGGCCCGACAATGTCCCGTGTCTCCACACACCCACACAGCCAAGCTGTGATGTTCTTCAACACCCAAAGCTGTTTTCACTGATGGTGCGAAGTGAAAAGGAGCCTTTTGCCTTCCTGCGCCAGGTGTTATCTGAATATTTTAAGTGCAAAGACATTCAAGACATGTTTACTTGGCTACAAAGACAAACTACAGGGTAGCATCCAAAACCAAATCAAATGTGAAACAGCTAGTTAAAAAGGTCAATTTTTACCACTTAAAAATACAAATTTCCTGTTGTTTAATGAATATTAACACTACACTGTTAATGTGGGCTTGTAAACCTTTTGGCTTTGGCGCAACACGTTCTTGATACTTGAACAGAGTTGTTATTTCAGATAAAGTAGGTGTCAAATGGAGACAGGGAAGCAACAACTAACTGAAACTGAAGACGAATTATGACCTTTGTTCAGTTGCAGAATCACAGAAAATTTATCCACAGTCATTTAGGAGTTCTAACTAAAAAAAAAAAGGATCTATAATAATCTTGTTATTCTTGTACCATTTTATTCTCACTCCTCAGTTAATCAAAACATCTGTCTAAATAGTGAATTTCCAAGATCGTAATGGGACAAGTGTTTTTTCCACATGGTCAATATATTTACAGACATAGACATAATTTCTAAAGCAGCGAGGGGAAGCACAGTCATCACCAGCACTGAAAAACAGCATCTAGGGCAACAACTAACTTGGAGGACCAAATCAGAGTTGGTCATTGTTGAATCAGTGGAAAGACGAGACGGTTTTGGTGAGTTTTATTTTGTTTTCTGTCAAGTCTGAATGAAGTACCTCTATTCACCCTCTGTCTGAAGGGCTGTGTTTTAGTGCCTGTCTCTTTAAACCCCCTTCCCAAAAGCCCAGTCAGTTCAGATTGGTCAGGTCTGACCAGGAGTCACCCACCAGAGTTTCCACATCAGCTGTGCCACTGTGTTTGCAACCAAGACCAAGCTGGGGGAATGGCACAGTGACTGTAAGATAAGATAAGATAAGATAAGATAAGATAAGATAAGATAAGATAAGATAAGATAAGATAAGATAAGATAAGATAAGATAAGATAAGATAAGATAAGATAAGATAAGGGGCTGCACGGTGGCCCAGCAGGTAGTGCGCGTGCCTCACAGCAAGAAGGTCGCAGGTTCGATTCCAGGGTCAGGCCTTTCTGTGTGAAGTTTGCATGTTCTTCCCGTGCATGCGTGGGTTCTCTCTGGGCACGCCGGCTTCCTCCCACAGACCAAAAACATGCTCATTAGGCTGATTGGTGACTCTAGATTGCCCGTAGGTGTGAGTGTGAGTGTGAATGGTTGTGTGTATGTGCCCTGCGATCGGCTGGCGACCGGTCCAGGGTGTACCCCGCCTCCCGCCCGTTGACAGCCATGCCATAAAAATCCTACTGCTATAAAAGGTACTATTGCTAATATTCTTAGGAGAAAAACTACTAATGTCATATTGCACTTGAGGACTACTATTGAGAAATACTATTGCAAAATATCCACTGTACCTCTGCTGTCTACATTTTTATTCAGACTTTGACTGGTACTTGCTATGTATGATGCAGAGGCGGCTGGCAAATTAAGACATCTCATGCTCGTCTCTCAGGTGTTGAAAATGGGGCGACAGCTTATAAAATTATTCTATGACAAATCTCAGAGCATAAGTCTGTATGCAAAACCCTTAGGTCGTGCTGTCCATTCTACCCCTGCATCACTCCACTGAATGGTAGGTAAAAATGCCAGGAGTGTAAAGAGTATGCAGAGTTTCCTCCAACCGAAAACTGATTACCTCAGCATCAGACAGAACTGAGGATGTAATCGCTGAAATTATTTGGTCAGAACGAAAACCATCTTGTAATCTGCACCCTCTGACACATGAGGGATTTGGGGGGAAAATCTCATACATTTCTTAAGGCAATGTTCAAATATTGAAAGAGCTTGATTTTAAGCCTTCCTGGCCCAAGGTCGAGGTTACTGTATTGTCTGCCATACCCTAGCCATTTGCAAGACTCAAGAATCACGTATATGAAAACTTGCAGTGTGCTACGTCTGTAGGCTCTAGATGGACAGAGGCTGCCGTCAACGACGATTCCCAATAAACAAGCTGCTGGAGCATTTAAGCTTGAAAAGCCCCGGACAGGACATGTAGATACTACACATAGAGATACTATGCAAGACGTTCAATAATAATAATACTTAGCATGGATGCCGTTTGCATGGGTTTCAATAGTTTTTACAGTTCTGCGAATGAGCAGGTTCAGGCACGCCCAGGAGTCTTTCACTTGTGTCAGCAGGTTTGTGTAAAGGGTTAAGTCCACAGCGTCAACATGTAGACGCTGACTGTTCAAGAGAAAAAAAAAAAAAACGCTCTGATGCTTTCAGGCCTGAACTTGAGCCTATGTTTATCATTCCTTACTTTGAGGATCAAGGAATCTACACCAAAGGAGAGCATACTCTAAAATAGGAAGAGGACGGCAAAAAGGACATCACAAAAAACATGAACTCCGTAAGCTATTACAATCAACAGTAGTTGTAGGGACAGAGTCTCTGGTCTCTGTACATTGCCATGGTCCTGAAAAAAGTTCTTTCTTATTAGTTACTATAATTTGCTTTGTGCCATTGTTCTATGCTGATTAGTGATGACTGATTGTGTGAATTAAACACTGAGTATAATTTTTTGATGAGCTCATTCTTGTACTGGTATCACAGTGCTGCAGTTTAGCAACTCTGTGTTAGTACTGTAATTTAGATTTTCTGTTGGCTTGAAGGTTATTGACACTGTAAATAATAATTGCATGCATATTTAATCAACATTATTTAACAATGTCAGTCAGAACCGAGGAAGCCTTTTGGATGAGAGGTGAAAAGTCCAGCTGCCCTTGATTTTGCACTCAAGATCTTCGCAGACATTTAATTACTGATTTTTTGTCGCATGAAAATATAAGGATAACTCACTGACTATACAGTCAGTCAATTACCAAAGAAGCAAAGGCGAAAAGCTATGAATAATTATTTTTCCTATGGAAATGTAATTGGAAATCTGATTCACAGTCATGTCTGCTAAATGTGTAATGAGGCTGTTATAAATGTTAAATTGTCATGTTGAGAAAGTGTGATCAAACATGTTTCGAGCCTTTTATTAATGTGCTCTGCAAACTGATTGACAGACAGAAGTTATTGCACATGATCAGCTCTGGCTCATATGTCTCAGCGACTCTGTGTGTGTGTGTGTGTGTGTGTGTGTGTGTGTGTGTGTGTGTGTGTGTGTGTGTGTGTGTGTGTGTGTGTGTGTGTGTATGTGTATACTGTATATGCATAAATATACACATACACACATGCACGAATATATACACACATGCACACACTGTGGTTGGCAGAGACTACTGTTCAAAACATCACTCGCTTTCTTTTGCGCTCTTGATATTTGTGATGAAGCGGTGGGTGTGATAGAAAATCTCTCTCATCCTTTTCCCCCCAGTTAAAATGGAAACCAGACGGGGAGGAAAAGAGAGTGGCGGGCCACAGCAGCTTCCATCACTTATCCACCACTCATGCATGATTGAAAGGCCTCTGCAAGCTTGGAGGACTGCATCATTTATACCAGACTCCTTCAAAAATCAAGAGGCAAGCAGCAGCTATAGTTAATATTGACAAAGCATTGACTTAAAAAAATTAAAGGCAGAGGAAAAGTCTAAATAAAGTACAAGTTGATTCCCTCTAGGGTAAAGCTTAGACTTTTGTCTTTCCCTTTTCCTATGCTCCTGCACTAATCTTTTAGATGGATTCAGCTAAATTGTTATAGTCTCCCATGGAACATAAATGGAGAGCATCCAGGGATTTGGAGCTTCTATTAGGGAGACAAAATGATCCATCAAAGCAGCTGCTGAGGAAGGAACTGGGAAATAAGGATGATGTGAGCGAAAGAGCTATTTTTGTAAGGATGCCATGTGGTGGGGTTTTTTTCTTTTTTCCTCCTTTCCCATTCCCTAGAATTCGTTGTTCCCCCGCACTGGCAACAACAGTGTGGTTAGCTAATCTGCGTTCTCTTGCCCCATGTGTGCTCCATATATTTGGTCTTCATCAAACTTACATACGGTAAGATCACATTAAGCTTAGACCATTAGACCAGCAACACAACCATCACCTCAGCAGCAGCAGCGACGTCGGCCTCATCAGGCCTTCACTTTGGGCTCACAGATGGACGATCACAGCTAGAGCCTGTCTTTCTCTCTCCTCCTCTCCTGCTTCTTGTCCGTATCAACAGCTTTAGGTTAAAGCAGAGGGTTCGTGCTCGTCAGTCAGAGCCCATGGGTGTATGATGTGTTGAATCTGCATTAGATGCCTGGCAGGTGCTGAGATAGAAAGAGTTGAGGGAGTGGTGGGAGGTAGAGGATGGGGGTCACCACATTGATTAATGACTGAAAGCAGCAGAGCAACACATTCTCCATTTCCTCCGCCTACATAACCCTTGGAAAGAGGACAGACATATCCAGCACCTCATCCAGTTGTGTTGGCGATGTCAAAGCATCGAGCAATTCACATCACTCAACTCAGCTTTTGTTTCAGAAGCTTTTTTTGCTCTTCACTGGTCCCGGAGATGGAAAGCTTGCACCCGTCAGTCACAGCTGCAGCTGGGTTTTGATGCCTTTAAAAGTGTGACATCGTGCTGTGATATGAGACAGGAGCCCAGGCTCAGACTGTGGCTGTTTGCCCGCTGGGTTTCCGATGGGAAATTGAAACCACTGCAGTATTTGCTGTTTAGTGTTTGTCGTCTTTTCTCACACTAAACAAATTCCCCATAACTGAAAACAACAGTGGAAAGGGGGGAAACATCTACAGAGACATATCTCTGGAGAACAAGAATCATGAATCAATACTGATTTTCCCTGTTCCAAGTCATACAAGTCCCCGTCTCAAGTTGTGCAATTTGGCACATTAGAGATCATGAAGATTCAAGAAATGCTGGTGCTAAATTTGGCTTGAGGTCCAGTAGCTGAGAAAATTGCTCTGGCATAAAGACAGCAAAATTAAACATAGATATTGTGTTTTTGGGATGGTCTCAGTCCCCAGCTGCATGCAAGTCATTGCATTAATCAATATCATTTAGCAAAAGGATAGATAAGATGTAATTTTAAGAGATCAGACAGCAGCACACTCACCAAAAGAAACAAAATCATGTCAACAGACAGTTCTCCTCACCTCCCACATATTGTTAGCATGAGGTTGGTCCCATCGTCCTCAGGGTCCTGTCCTTCAGTGCTGTGCATTTCTGTGATAAGACTGGCGATAATATCTGGCCACAAGATCAAGAATCAAAAAGGGAAGAATCCTGCCAGGTGGGGAGAAAAAAGATTAAATCTGAGAGAATATTTTAAGAAAAACAGCATTTAAGCTTCCCCATTGCTCTTATCAAATATGTCTGGAATATCCTGTGGATTTAATTAATGACTTGTAGAGCTCTGGCTGGAATAATCAAGCTTTTTGTGGTGAAAGTATTTTTCTGATAAATTATAATGTCAAGCATTTAGAGATTTTAGTTTAAAATATTCAAAAATTAATACAAATATCAACTAAATCTGAAGAATTTAGGACAACATTATGTCAAAGATGTCTATGTATTGTGTTGCAGAATGAAGTTAGCATGCTAATCAGCAAGCTGTGGCCCAACTTGTCTCGTAATACCACTTTGTTCCTCAAGAGGCAATAGTCTGCTAAGAGTTTGCTATGTTACACAAGCACTTTTTGCTTTTTTAATGAAATAAACAAAATACACCCATAAAATATCAAGAAAGGAAATAATCTTACACCAATTTCCCTTATTAAAATTGAGGCTGCTGAGGCCCTGTAAACACGAGTTGTTGGTTTAGGCTGACTCAAGTCAGTTGATTGCACCACAAGCTGCACAGCTAACTGAGCTAGCTAACTAACAGTAGCTAGCAGCTACAGCCATACATAGCTACAGCAAAGACAACAGTGAGCAGCAGGGAGTGGTTACTCTGGTGATACACTGCCCCCATTAGTTTGGAGTGCCTTTTGACAGGTGGTCAATTCTGACATATTGCACCTTTAAGGATGTCAATCAGTGCTAATCTTAACAGATTTTCCTGGATCAGATCATTACTTTGAGGCCTCATTATACCCGGAAAGTGAGGGAAAAAAGACATACATTATACATAAAACAAGCTAAGTGAGATGTGTCACTGTATAATTTACATCTCATTGCCGTACATACAGCCAAGCAGCTTAATTACTCTGTCAACGAATTGAAAAAGCCTCGATGGGAGTTGGAACAGAGCTCTGACAGCCTCTGTGCCTTGACCTTAGGTCCCCGCTCTTAGACGCTCCATGGATACAGAGGCAGAAGCAGAGGCTGACAGAGCTCAAAGTAAACTCAGCTGCAAACTTTTATTTTTCCTCCACACAATCAAAAGTGGCTTATCATCCAAGCTTCACATGGGAATTATCTGTGATTGATTGCTGCATCCTACATTTTCAAGGACTTGCCAGAAGGATGCAGGAGAGGACAGGTTTGCGTAGCTGACCTCCCATGCCGTTGATTAATGCTGTGTGTGCTGCTGATTTGTACCACTCTGCCTGAGAGAGGCTGTGGAACACATGGTCCTCTCTGCTTTGATAAAACCAGAGCAAGAGGAAATACACTCTTCTTCCATCCCCTTGGAAGCCATGGAGGAGTGATTTAGATGGTAGAAACATTGCAAGCGGTCCACCCTGGTGCTCTGACAATATACTGTTGATACCACCACTGCATCCAATAAGTGGCCAAGACGTGGCCCAGAGGCTAACTACCCTGGCAAAAGTGGATGAAACAGGGCTTGCTGACCAACATGAACCATAAAATGAGAAAAGCTGGGAAACTTTTGTGTAAACACAACAAAATGTTTTTCATAGGCACCTCCAGGGGGGTTTAGCTTCACATCTCTCCTAGGTTCCAGTGGATAAAGAGGCCCATGCTTAAAATCACATCCAGGCACCCTAAGTAATAAGCTACTGAATGAAAACAGCCTGGGAACATGTGGACATGGTGAGGCAAGCAATCCATTTCATGTGTTTGTACTCAAGGCCGAGGAGCAAGACAGGTCTGTACTGTCTTTCCCCAGGCTAAGGGTTTTTGTTTGACACAGATCGACTCAACTTTGTTTACCGTTTCCTTGAATTTTCTATTTAGTTTCCTCTCCGCACAGCTGCGGGGCTAAACATGTGTTTGTGTTGCAGAGCTGGGTGTGATGCTGGAGGTCCCTTGGTTCAGAGTTTAGGCTTTTGACTGATGGACAGGTTCCCCTCTGGCCATGGTATCCTGCCTTTCTGCCTACTAACACTCACTTGTGCAGCATCAGAAGAGTGTCTGGAAAAGCTCAACAGGAAGGGTTGAAAACTGAGGGGAATTGCTTTGATTTGTTGGAAGTCTTTTCTTTTTTATTTCTTTAGGTTTTCAGAGATTTTCATGTAGCCCATTTTGATGACTGACAATTGCAGAATGATCAATGAAGCAAAACAAATATGCAATCTGCAATGTCTAGTTTCCAATACAGTGTGTCACAGTCAATAAGGATGCAGCCAAGTGACACTTTGCTCAGCATCAATTTTTTTTCTCACATGATACAGCACCTTTGGAGTATCTGAATAAAGTGTCACCTAACATGTAACACTGTCCAAAAACGGAAAAAAACACATTCTACTTTCCATTTGTGTGGGGTTTTTTTAGCAAAGCAATTTTCACCTTTTGATCCAATTTTCACCTTTTTATCCACCTTATAATTTCCTTCATACTTACAACACAGAGCATAACCCTGCAAAATGTGCTTAAAACAGCCACTCTGTTATGAGGCCATTTACAATGGAGAATGGCAAAGGAGGAAACAAATCACTACAGAAGAGAGCACGTCCCATGGGTGCATGTAGGGTGGCAGCCCAACTGGAGCTGCAAGCAGGGGTCAGAGAATCACTTGTGTGGGCATATGCAAACACACATGCACATGTAAAGCGCACAGCGGGCCCAGCGAAGTAACAAATGGCCTATGAGGATGACAGATTAGCAGTGCAGATAGGATGAAAAGGCATAGAAGGTGCGGAGGGGGGATGAGGCACGATCTATCCAGATCTGCAGGTGATCCATCAGGATGTGCAGGGGTCCGGTAAAGGGCAACACAGGAGATGTAGCAGTGAGACAAAACCCTGTCCGCCAGATGCTGAACGCTATTCCTGGGATGGATCATCTGGCAAGGGTGTGTGTGTCTCTGCGTGGGGGCATGAGAAAGACAGAAATGATATGGGAATATTTGAATGGTCGTGCATGTGAATTAGGCTGTGGGCGAGATGTGAGAGATCCAGCTGTGTGTGTTGTCTGTATGAGTGTATCTACGGGAGAGGCACAGCATTACTATGAGAATTCAAGCATACTAAAGGTAGATGTGAGAGATTTGGGTGTGTATTTGTGCGTTTGCGCTACTCTATACCCTAGAGAGAGTCGGCAAAGGATGAATGCTTGTGTGTGTGTGTGTGTGTGTGTGTGTGTGTGTGTGTGTGTGTGTGTGTGTGTGTGTGTGTGTGTGTGTGTGTGTGTGTGTGTGTGTGTGTGTGTGTGTGTGTGTGTAAGATTGAGGTGGGTGGATGCAGGAGCGCAAGCTGCGTGTGTGAGAAAGAGTCAGTAATACAGTGGGAATACTTGAATGTGTCTGTGTTAGACTCCAGCTGTGTGTGTGAGTTACACCGTCGCAATTCAAACGTGGTGCAGGTTATCGGTCTGCATTCAGAGCTCTGCTACAGTTGTATCAACCAGCTCGGCACAAAGCCTCCACATCCTCGCTCAGAGCCACATAACAAAGGGTTAAAACAATATCCTCTCTGATAACTCGGGGCTGAATGGGAGTGAGATTTGCTCCGGTGATTATGCAGTCAGACACAGCAGCCACTTTGATGCGTGATCATACTGTTGATAGCTTGAGAGTGCACGGATAAAATGACAGTTTTGTATTCACATATACACCGCCCACCCACCGTCACCACTAACACGACACACACACACTCACACACACTCAGATATACACACTAATCCCCAGACTGTTTGCCCTACATGCTAGAGTAGAAAGTGTGCTGAAAATTCCAATGTGGGTTTTGGCTTTGAAATGGACCTCAGCTGCTCCAGGTGCCTGAGGTCGTGAAATCAGAATGAGATGCCTCCTGAGAAGGACGCTTGTCAAACATCATTTTACATCTCCGTCTTCTCTGGCTTTGGTGTGTTTGCATGAAAAAAAGCGGGGGAACAGAGGTGCTGAAACAGACAGGCATGCATGGACAAAAAGACACACTGGGTTTAAGGATGGTGCATTTTGGTTGCTGCTGAAGTGAATGTAGAATCGAAATGTACGATCACATCTACCCTCTGGGCCTAAGCTTCGGGCTGCTCATGCAATATTTCTGAGTACACGGCTTCCACTTGCATTGCATGTGTCATCACAAAGCAGGGAAGGTGCTGATGACATACAACAATGGCAGCAGCAGCTACACATGCTTTACTGTCACATTTCTTGAGGAGCAGAGGTGTTTTAATCATGTTTATATAGTATTACAGCAAGTTTAAATGCAGCAAAAAGGCACTCATTCACTTTTAGCTTGTTACAGCAGTGGAGCAAACCTTATATATTTTGACAGCATTGGGGATCTATGCACTGGTTAATGGTGCCTCCAGATTGTGAAGGGCTGATTAATTGATTAGGCCCATTAGGAAAGGAGCATTAGAAGTGCTATTAATTTTGCAGCAGCAGCGCCCCTACACGCGCTGCCGGAGAGCAGATGGCAATGAATGATGTATTTTGTTAGAACAGTAAATATTGACAGGTGCACCTGGGTGCCTCCTCCAGCTCCCCGTGGACCATGCAAAGGGAGAGCATTCTAATTGGCTGTCTCCAGTGAGGAGACCTCTAGAAAGCAGATGCCCAGACCCACTCTGGCCCAAAGAGGGCAGCTGAGGGACTAAGCAGCTTCCAGCTGTGTTCTTTGCCCTCTATTGTGAATGTGTAGAAGGGGAGTGTGCGGTGGGGGCGGGGGGGACAAGAGGGACAGCAGAGAGGGGGCCGATTCTGAATCTGAACGGCTTTGGTTTAGCTTTGGGAGCACTCGATAATAGGTCCTCGCCAGGCTCCACTTTGCCTCCAGTCACAATGGCTCCACGTCATTTCAATCGGAAAACCAAGAAAACTCATTTCTGAGCAGCCTTGACATCAATTGCACTCTCTCGTTCAGTGGCAATTTTAAATCGATTGCTTCACACAGATCCCCTTCCTAGACTTGGTGAAATTTAGCCAATTTCACACACAACACAGACACTGTAAAGCAACATGGAGAGACTCATGAAAGGAACAATGAAGTTATATGAGTTACGATTAGCTGATCTCTGTCTGAGAATCACAAAATAAATTTTTAGCGCCCAAATTGTAAAAAGGAGGCCCCACAGGAATTATTTCCGAAGGTGCATTCAAGGACTCTTACGGTGTAAAAAGTCTCCTGTCCACCTGTGCTGCATGTCTTTGTGCTGTGAGAAAAGCCCAGAGCACAGAAACCTATGCAAACACAGCAAGATGTCATCAAGGTATTGATTGTGGGTCCTTCTTGCTGAGAGGCAACAGCGCTGCCATGTGAAAGAGGCATCAATTATGAGCCAGCAAGGTGGCCCCCAGGGGTTGGACACCATCAAGATGTTTAAGTTAACCCAAGTTAACCAAGGTGACAGGGAGCTACATCACTGCAACTGTCCCTGCGGGGATGTAAAGTCAAGAGGACGGCTGCTAGTCTAATTTTGGATACTTGATGAAGGCAGAGGAAGCCAAGAACAGGCAAGAGTAGCAAATCCTCAAATTTGAGAAGCTGTAAGCAAAAATTTGGCTTGGTAAATTACTTAATTGATTATTTCATTATCAGAATTGTTGACAATTATTTTTCTGTCAAACTTTATCAATTAGTCGACTGATCGTTTCAGCACTAAACAGACATTAAAGTATTATTTTAACTCACTGACACCATGCTGGCTTTCCTTCCTTATCACGCAACAGCACAAAGGATACTTCACTTCCCTGGTTCCCTGTGTGACACAATGCACGGCGCCTTTTAGTTACATGACAAAGATGACTGGTGCGTGATAAGAATGTGGTTTTTCCAGGCAGTGGATTTCCCTTCTGGAGAGATGTGTTGTTATTGTTGTTAGCCAACCAGTTATAGCCCCCAGGAGAAAACCACAGATGATGTTCAGATGAAGTGTCTCTCCCGGAACTGTGGGAATAATAGCTCCCCTCATTCTATTTTCACTCCTATGCTTCCGCTGTCTTTTCTCTGTATTTCAGTCTCTGAGAGCCAGCGGGCCACTGTACCTCCGACTCTACTCCTTCATCCATGAAGACACGGGAAATTACATTATCCTTGGTCTGTGTGTACATGTGGTTGTGTGTTTCTGTATGGTGGTGCTGGTGGAGGAGGTGGGGGTTATTTTTAGGCCAAAATATTTGAAGTATACTCACATAATTTTCACTTTAGCAGGGTGAAAATACCTATAAGGCAGCGCATGATGAGAGACCTTTTCCCTTTCCTCATTTCAATAAAATTATTTTGTCTTACATTATCTGCTCTTTTAATCTCTTTTATGTCATTGTGTCTTGGTTGACCTTTCTCTCTTTTCTCTCTTGGTCACTTCCATTCAAACACCTAAATCTTAAGCCTTTTTTTATATGATCTTTCTTGCATTTGCACAGCTTTCTCTCTGGAGAGATGGAAACAGTGAATAGCAAATAAAAAGTCAAAAACCTTCCAAAAACATATGCTTTCAGCTTGTCTTCATCATTCTAACACATATACGTGTCAGTGTTTTCCACTAGTGCACACAATGTCCAGCTGAGTGAAGTAGTAGCTAGATGGGGACTGGAGGCAGGGGGCTTATATTCGGCTTTTGAAGATATTTGACAGAATACATTACCGTATTTTATTTCTTATTTTACCATTTTAATTCAACTTTAATCTACTACTTTAGTCTGTTCACACTGCCTTTCATTCTTGGTACATGGTCTTAAACATTACACTTGCTCATTGAATCATTAGCTGATCCAATCCTTGATGCAGAGATGATTTTCAGATTTAAGATCCATAATTTATTAATCATCACACAACACACAATGCATCGGTGAACACAACAACACACAGAACATGCACATCATGATTTTTGGTGAAATTATTCCTCCGCGGCAGACCAGAGGCGGGGGGCTGCCAGCCGACAGCGGCGCCCGGGGACCCAGTTCCTTGTTGTCACCATTCGGTGAGGTGGTGATCTTCTTGCATGTTTTTAGTGGGGGGGGTTTGTGGAGGATACCCCAGGTGAACACAGGGGGAACGTGCAAACTTCACACAGAAAGGCCTCGAGACAAAGGGCACTAGGCACCGAAGGCATGGTGGAGGACACGCCCCCCAGCGCCCACAGCGCCCCAAGCAGTGGCCCATATATACCTATATTTAGCGCTTTTCCCCATAACCTCTTGCGTGAATACATTTTCTTCTTTGAGAAACATTTGCAAAGCCATTGTTAGGATTTCTTGCCATGTTACCAGCACCAACTGTTCAGTGGAATAGCTCTTAACAGACAGCAAGAGTACATATGTCACCGGCATGCTTTGGGTATGAATACATTCACCCCTGTGCAAATGCTAGCAAAGCATGAGATACGAATGAAACATGTACCCGCTCACCATAACATTG
Source organism: Chaetodon trifascialis (assembly GCF_039877785.1). Taxonomy (NCBI): domain Eukaryota; kingdom Metazoa; phylum Chordata; class Actinopteri; order Chaetodontiformes; family Chaetodontidae; genus Chaetodon; species Chaetodon trifascialis. The sequence continues at coordinate 16,276,361 of NC_092073.1, forward strand.
CTCCATGGTACTGCTAGTGGTCAGGAAACTACAAGTGGTACCTTTAAGAGCCCATTTAGTCTATAATATGACTGACAGGATTGTGCTTGGATTACGTGTACACAAGCACATTATGATGCCTGGTTGCATTTCGGCCCACCTGCCTAAACTCAATTTGGGCTCTCCGCTCGTGTACTACACCACACACTTTCATTATTTAGCTGCATAAATGCAAATCAAAGCACAGGCGCTCTGAGGCAGGGCCTGTGGAGGACAAGGTAAATTGAGGTGAAGAGGAAGAGGTTAGCCATTCTTCTAATGTCCTTCTCTAAGCCTTATTAGCCAGGAGAACATGAACATAAATGATACATTATAAAGGGCTGAAGAACCATGGCTATCTCTATACAGTCTTTTCCCTCAAACAAAAGGAATGAAATAAGGTCTTTGTCAGCAGTTAGGGCATCTGTCTTCTTTCCCTCCTGCTCGCCTTAAGATAAAAGAATCAGCAAAGTAGCATAATGATTGTTAATGGGATCTATATTAACCAAATTATTGTCTCGCTGATAATGCTTTCTCAATGTCACATAACTGTGTTTTACACTGCCATTGAATTAACGTTGGGCATTAATTGAGTTTATTAGGCAACATCAGTGTGGCTCTCCATCACCTCTTTGATTACGGTAATCATATGGATTTTACTCGACTAAGTTATGCTGTTAACATCCCACACGATACATTTCAGACAGGCCGGGCCTGAGGATAATTCTCTTGCTTTGGGAGGTTTTGCACCACAGTGCAACAGCAGCCTTTCCACAGTGTAATCTAATGAGAATTCAATTTTGTGTGCATGTGTGTGTTTGTGTGTGCAAGAGTTTGTTTATGTGTGCATATGCATGTATACATGCATTTTTTGCATTAGCAAGCACAAGCATCCATCTAAAATACCATTGTGTTTCAGAGACAGAGATGAGCTTTGCTTCTTTTTAATTAGTGGCCCAGCGGACTTAACCCCACCTCATCATTCTCTCTGAACTAAGGCCCTACGATTAATTGACTCCTCCAAGTTGTCATGGAACTTAATTTCCTCAGGACACTCAGAGTGTGCCTCTGAGTTCACAACACATTTTGCTTGCACAAATATTGAGTCTTTCGTAATGACATATGGTGAAGTCCTAGAGGCCTTTGATGTTCCATTTTTCCATCTTCCTCACAGCCTTGAGACGTATTCATCTGTCTTAGGCTGACTATAAGCTTAACAACTCATCATAAAATGTACCTTTTTCCTCATTTTTATGCCTATTTCTTTTTTCCAACTCGTTACAGGTTTAATTGTTCTTTTGAACTGCCAGTAACTTGCATGCTGCCCTCAGTCAGTGACTATTACTGTTTCCATCCAACTGTCAAGAGAATCTGAATTGCACTTTTGAAATGTCAGAAAAATAAAATGCAAATTAGTTGCATTAGCTGGGTTGAAGAGAATAAATAGTCTGTCAGAATATAAAACAGAAAATAGACACAGAAGGAAAATGAAACCAGTTTTAATGCTACATTAAATGTTAATTTAATGGTAACTGTATGAAAAATCAAACTTTATCAATCGCCAGTGTCAAAACCCTTCACACAATCTGCCATTTCCATACAGCCACTCTGAACAATCGATCATTATGTACTGTGTGGAATGCTGTTAGATTAAACACAAAAAATGAAATTCTGCAATTATGTTTATCAGAAATAAGAGTGACCTCATCAGAATATGCAAAAAAAAAATGTTTTGCATGCTATGATTAGAAATGCCAGAGATGATGTATGAGGGGCGCCTCAGATGGGAGGGTACCATGGGATGCAGAAAGCAAGCCATGGCAAATAGGTGTGCTCCTGCCTTGGGCTACACTTATATATATAGACCTGAGTACTTACAATTCCCTAGCAAGGAGTAATGCTTCTCAGTCTGCCAAGGAATTTGGACCTGAAAACTCACGAGGGGATCTGCTGAAGGAAAGACAAGGGCTAAAGAATAGACTAAAGTTTCTTCCATATGGGTTTTGCTGGATAAACATTTTCATCTTACAGCTGCGGCAGATGAATACAAACGTCACTGGAGTACTGAAGTACTGAAGTAAACTTTGTCCAATTAGTGAATCCTTTTCTTTTTCCAAACGCTTATAGGCTTCTCAGCTTACTGTGGTCTGTAGCTATAGGTCCAGACTACAAAATATCAATAAAAATAAATAGAGGAGCAAAAAACTAAATAATAAATCTGTGTGAATTTTGAAAAGGTGGTCAGTGGTCACAACACTCTTTATATTTCTGCCAACAAGTCCCATGAAAGGACAGAAAACAGCTTATGAATGTATAGATCAATCTATCATGAAATGCCATAGATTACCAATATGTCTTTAATAGTTTCTGGACAAACATGGAGATCTATCCCAAAGAGGAATAAGCTTTATCAAGCCTTAGATACACAGGCAATACTATAATTCTTGGTTGTGGTCTGTGGAATTGTTGACGATAACAAATATATAGAATATCACTTGAGAACCAAGTATGCGATTGTTTTATTTGCTGTTTCCACCTAACTGTATGTACACCAAATGGGGTTCAGTCTAATGAATGACACTGTAAACCAATCATGGCTGGGAGCTTTAATTCCTGCTAAATGGTGACCAAAACACCAGCAATACATTTGTTTCTGCAGGTATTGGCAGCTGTACCCTGTTATAAATGTCTCAGCAGAATTGTAGGCCAAGTGCAACAGAGGAATTAGTTACCTCTATTTAAGGTCTGCTGCCCATGCTCCCCCATTAAGCTTACACCCACAGATTTATAGGGGAGGGAAGTATGTACGGCTGTTGTGGCGCAATCTTGGTCCTACAACACTGAAACTGGAGCAGTGCCCTGTGAACTCAGCAGGAGTGCAGCATTTATACTGAGTCTCATCAGTCATATCTGGCTACACACACAACTGTTTCTCACCTACTGAGCATCATCTCCCTGGGATGATAATCTTTTCCTATAAACTCACTGGAATGGCTGTAGAACACAACCATTTGACAGTCAGCACATCTGCAGCACCTGGGGACTGATCTCAGGATGCAGCTAAAGATGATGCGATAACCTTACTGACCTGTGAGTTTATATAACAGGCACAATTTGTGGAAGTTTTGTACTGAGCTGTCAAACATTGTTACGATTGTTTCCACAGAGGAATAGTGCAGAGGGTTTTTGCGGAGTCAGTTATTGTTATAATAGAAAAACATATTAGTCATTTTATCTTTCCGCACTTCACTTCATAAGATTTCACCCCTAGCTGAATATTTTAAACATTACTGCGAACCATCAGCACAAGTTCCTCCACCAACCCTGTCATGATTTATTAGATCTCTTCTCATATTGTTTATATTTCTCCTGACGTTGATGTCACCCTTGAGGTCCTCTGTTTATAAAGATGGTTTTGGTCTTGTGCTAAGATCTTGCATCATGGAGTGGACTATTCATCAAACATATTTCGCTGAAGTTAAAGGTCAAATTGTAGACTGTTACTGTTTTTTAATAACGTGTAAATGACTTACCTTGATAAATCTCTAATCAATGAAACAGTCCTGAAGAAACATTCAAAATGAGTAAACCAAGTGTATCACAGCCAGGAATATATTGCCATTTAGTGACTGATATTTGTAATGAGCCTCATTGCCAGTTGTGCTTGCTCTTCCAGATGGTAATGTGACAAAACGTCATCTCAGCTCCAACCTTTTAGGAGTGCATTCTCGTGTATTGTTGCCCGTATGGTGTAAGATCTCCCCGGAGACATAAAAAGAAAGACTGTTCTGCTTTTCCTGGATGTCACCTAAAGCTGCACTTTTAAAGGGCTTTTAGTCTAATTCGATTTCCCACCTCCAGAAATACTTCTTCTCAAATTAATGGGCCCCTAACTTCTATCAACTGAACACATTTAGCAGTGCTTTACTGTGCTTCAATCACTGCCAATGCTTTCAAGCATTGTAATAATTTTTCTGCTTTGCATCAGTTAGAAACATTTGCTCTGTGCATTAACTACATTACAATTTTACCCAGAGCCTTGAAGACTCGCAAAGTAAAAGAGGAAAATTGGCTCAGAACACAGGCACTTACACAAACTTTATGATTATGTCTTTATCCCATTTCACGCTCTAACATAGGAAGCTTAGATTAGCAATGAGGAATTGATGTCAATCATTGCTTCTCCATGCAGCATAAATGTATCACTACACCACCAGTTATAACCTAAGGAAAAGGAGATATCGTCACCATTCACTACCAGTAGAAAGGCGTCCTGGTTTTCTGCATCTGAATAATCCTGTTTATTAAAAGCGTCACAGGTTCTTTGGATTGACAGTGCAAGAGGACCATCTTGAGGCATAAGCACAGCCTTATTAACAACAAATGAAATCGGCCATCACAGCACGCAACAATTCATAGCTTTTAAAATGAGCTTCAACAGATCACCTGGTGCCAAAGTCGAACTCTTTTAGTCCATATGATTTTTACTCAGTGGCCTAAACTGTGCCACCGTCTCTACCTTGCTACTTTTGCACCTTAACAATTCAGCTCGATAAACAGTTGGACGAGAACAAAACCAAAGCTTGTCTGAGTCTAACTGGCTCCTCAAACATGTTTTCACCTTCTAGATTAATGCAGATTCAACGCAGGTCAGACCAAACATGTTTTGGAAATAATTAGAGCAACCATGGAGGTATATGCAGTCTTGCTGCCTCACAGGCAAATTTGACTCAGGCAGCACATTCGGAGGGTGTGCAACTGGCTGTCGTCAAGGCCGGCACGCGCTTTGTTTCTCCTTTTGTTAAGCTGTCATGTGAGGATGTCGCAGATCAGCTCCTGCTTGTTTATGCCAGCATCAGAGCCCGGACACACAATGTGGTGATACAGCTGGTCTGGGATCGCTGACACAAACGCACACAGGCATACATAAATACAGCTGCTTCCTGGGCTTCTTCCTCTCAAATGCACACGTATACTCAGATGAAGAGATAACACACCTGTAATATAATATTGCAAACTCAGCCCACAACAAAGATCAGGGTAATCAGACAGCCATCTTTTTACACACACACACACACACACACACACACACACACACACACACACACACACACACACACACACACACACACACACACACACACACACACACACACACACACACACACACAGAGTCCAGGAAAAGGCCCAGGAGTCTCAGTATCCCAGAGACCAAACTACAGTAGGCCTGAACCCTTCTCTCACTCTGTCTCTGCCTTTTCTCTGTCCATCTCTGGCTGGTGATGTGGCATTTGACTTGGAGGACAGAGAGCAGGGAGCCTCTGCCAGGCTGGGAAAGAACACAAAGCAGCAGCCATGACAACCACAGAGCCTTTCATTCCCTTTCAAACCCTCACCCATTCAGCCACCTGTCAGCCAAGATCCAGGGCAGGGCAGAGGGGAAAAGTAATTGACCCCCAATTAGATTTATTAGACCATATTGAAAATGATCAGTGGAAATACTTGAATAAGACACACAAGACAGAATCATCCATTCATGATGCCCTGGAGTCAGGCTACCTCTTAATCGTTCCCTGGGTGTAGTTAGAAATGTATCAAATAGATGAAGTAGTCAATGTTCATTCGGAGAGGTGCCGATAAAACAATTCTCCTGGCTGAACTCATATTTAGCATTCATTGCATTTGACTGTTCACAAGCACACGATTTCATACCTGCTCAAGGCTTCGTGAAGGCCAAGTAGCATAACACACCCCCCCCCCCCCCCCCCATTTGCTGCCAGACTGAACAGGTTCATATTGATCTCCCAAAATATTATGCAAACATTCAGATGATGTCTCCTGCATTCAGAATCCTGCCGAGATCCATGTGTAAAGTCCTCTTCAAAATCAAAGCTTAAGCATCCGTGTTACAGTCTTTAGAGCTCAGCTCAAGCTACAGCCAAGTGTAATTGTCTGGCTGCCTTTGTTTTGTGGTGTTAGCCATTTTATATGTAATTAGCTGTCAGGGATAGTGAAAAGGGGCTAATTCCCTTTCTATTTTTGCCTCCCTGAGTGGATGCTATGCTCAAGTCTGACACTGACAATAATTAAAACTCTGCCTCAATGACTCTCATGTGCAGTGTTACATTTGTTTTCACCCGTGTAATGTGTAATATGGTTGCGCATCACCCCCCAACATTTCTCTGACTAATTTGTTCCCCCTGAAGGGTTTGACCACTTGACAACACTGGGCCATGATACTTAACCATGCTATCACTCACAAGTCTTGTTAAGAAGTATCTGAACTGGAGAGCTTTCAAAGTCAACAGAATGTGAGCTCTAACTGTATAGCTGATATCGGAGGAACTTCGTTATTCATTGTGATACAATTTTCAACTCTGCCAGGAGGTTATGGTTATGGAACAGTCCCTAAACCATCTCCTTATTTTTCATATATTGTTTTCTTCTAATTACCAAATAACTAATGCACTAAAGTTCAACATAAGAGGTTTTTCATTCGTCCTCAATCTGAGGACAAATAGTGACGTGCAGACGAATGTGAGCTTCAATGCTACTCCAATGTTCAACAGAGTCTGAAATTGTTTCCAGTTTTTCTCTATTGTACATACAACCTATCCATTCCATATAGTATATCGCCATAACTTAGTATGCAAAATAACATTACCATATTGACTCTTTGTGGATGCAAACATTTAGAAGATGAAGATAAATCACATACAATATCATAGCCAACTTAACAAAGTGCTCTTTGCAAAATATTTCACCTAAAGAAATCAATGAATGATGAAAAGGTTGACTCATGTCTCAATTCTGGAATCTTTCAAAAACTGACTGACTTATTAAGGAACTACAACAGTGCCGCACTGACTGCTCAAACCTCAATAATTCAACTGGAAATTGTGATTAGCTTTCGATTATATCTATCTATAGATATATCTATAGAAGCGTATTGTCTATCTATAGATAACAATACGCTATGAAATGAATTTTCTCTCCTGCCGTGGCATGAACCTAATCATAGCACATACTAGACTTGTGCACCTGAGAACCAACAGCTGTTATTATAATGACTATCTTTACCACAGTCATCAGTACGTCACAATCATCACCATCATCATCACGTGTACAGCAAGAAAAGGAATCAAAGCCCACATACATTCAGCTGAGAAAAGAAGCTCTTTTAGAACAGCAGACCAATGCAACACCCAGTGTGACATTATGATATTCACATGGCGAACTGCAATCACTTAATCCCATTAGCACTGCACCGTAGCCATGGTAAGCCTTACAATGAAGCACACGTTTTATCAAGATGTCCTGCATATGCCAGGGAGGTGCACAGATGTTTGCAGTCATAAAGCACGGAGTGTAAAATTCAGCACTCATATTGCTTTTTCCTCCCTCTCAAAGCTACAGCATATTATGTAAATTTCACCACTGATGTTTGCATATGTGAGTGCATTTATGATGAACATCATCAGTACCGGTTTATAGTTTAGAGTAAGGTAAAGAGTCAAACAGTCAAAGTAAATGGAAAACACAACATAATTACTGTATATATTTACTGTTGCAGACTTTTAAGTGAAAAGTGTGCTGGCTTTGTCCTTACACAGAGTGGTTCACTTCATGTCCCCTCCTGATAATGCACAAAAATCCTACTCTGGACTGATAAGAGACACAACCACAGCATTTGGAGAAAATTGAGGTCTGAGCGTGACAATCAAGCATGGCAGAGTGTTTTAAAAACTGTATTGTTTGGAAGCAAATCTCCAGGCAGGTGCAGCAGGCATCTCTTTTTAATTTGCTACATGCTCAGTATTCAGCCACATGGATCAAAAGGACACTTAATTTTCCTCCCCCCTCCCTATTATGCGTAGTGAGGAATGAGGCGGACCCTCACGGGAACAGATTTGATTACTGTTTATCATTGCTGTCACTCTCTATGGAGACAGAAGGGCTGATCCCAGACCGCCAAAGATGCAACCGAACAGATTAGTAAGAGGACACTTATTTTTTGCTGTACTTTTATGCATCACTTGTAGACTGAAGTCTTGTTAGATTTTAATTGTCAAGTGATTGCAAGGCCCATTTCCCCGGCAGCCATGGCTACATTTTACAACTTTGTGTTTGTGCTTAAGCAGTCGACAATTATCCAGAAACCACTTTAAACATTCAGCTGAAAACTTAAATGAAAATCATAAAAATGAATAAACAGCTGTAAATCCAGCTTGCGTGTTCACCAACCATGGCACTGTGGCCGACTGCAAATGCTGATGTATGCCGATGCCTCTGCTGTTCAATGCAGGGGCAAACTGTGGGCCTAATTATCTCCCATCCAACTTTGCTGTTGTCTGTGTTTCCCATCTCTCTCCTGCTCGTCCTCTCTAGTGCATCCTCAACTCTCACTTTAAACCCACCCTAACTCCTGCACAATTGTGAATATTTCCTAACTACACACTACAACGGTATTCATTTCCAATTAGAGACACTACACTTTCATCCCTCAAGTGAAACTGGTAATTTTTTATCCGATTTGCTTCCCTCTCTAACTTTTTTTCCTCTCCTTGTGTGATATTTTCCTGTGTCTACATTAGCATAAGTGCAGCAGTGAACTGCTTCAGGTTGACGGTTTTTAATGGGGCGGCATTTCCATTTCACAGAGGACACATGTGGCGGTGGGATGTCGAGGAGGGCCGGGGGGTTGTGGGGGGGTAGTGGGGAAGGGGAAGCAGTACAAAGAGAATGGTAGAGACACTCTGCAACGAGTCCTGTCACCCTTAATAATGCAGCAAGGATGGGAAAGGAGCAGTCATCTTCATCCCTAAACGGCAGACGTAGGCTGTAAGCTCCTGGATGCCACAGAGTCTAATTATAAGACAAAGCCTCATCTCCCATCCATGTGCATGTGACGGCCAAATCTGAGCCACAGGAGGGTCTTCAAGGTCCCCAAGGTCCTCTCAAAGGCCTCTAGGGAACACAGGTGGCACATAGGTAAGTTGCAGAGCCTGGGGGGACAGTGGCACAACCCTCATGGCACGGACTTGTCATGGATGTCGGAAGGACTTGACCCAGTTGCTGGATTGAGTGCTGGCAGCTGTCTCGTCAGCAGAGCATCTGTCAGTTTTGGCTCACCAACTCTCTATGCAACAAAATGCACAGAAAAAGGTGTAAAATCTCTCCAAAAAAAGTGTCACTTTCACCTGAATTTTTCAGTTAAAGTATGAGTGTGTGCTGTGCGTGCCTGCTCTGACTATGCATGAAATTTCAAAGGTTAGAATCAGTGAGTGAGTATAAGCCGAAGAAATGAATAATGCTCAAAATGGCTTTATAATACAGAGTAATATTGTGTAAGTCACCCGTGGACTGTGCATTTTAAACCTCTGCCTTCAGTGAAAGTTATCTGTGAAGAAACAATCTCCGTATTGCAGACACAACACTGCACTTGCTTAAATCTCCTCATAACCAAAGCTTTTCACACTCATATGTTTGAAAATAGCTCCGAAACAAATCGATTTTGACCCTACTGCTACCATCTTCGAGAATTAAACAAAGGTCAGTTTGTCAAGAGGAGACATTTCAGATCGCTGATTTTAAACAGCACAATCTGATTAAGTAATCAGGTCTGCTCTATATAGGATTATGCAATTAATAAAAAAGTAGCAAAGGTCATATTATCATAGCAAATGTATTTGAACTTATAAATCTTTACATCTAAGCTCATTTTAGCAGCAATTTTTCACATTAATACCATAATGCTCAGGGTCTCCTTTAAAGAATGGATTGAGTATGGCTGCATAACCACACTTCATCATTGTGTTAAGTGTGTTAAAACCCCCCTCCAATGAAAATTAGCAGTGAGTTTACAGTATATACTAGAGGTGAGTTTCTTTTTCTTCTGTTTTGTCTGATGACTCTGCCCAAACAAATCTCCGGTGTGTTACATAATGTTAGCCAACATTAGCCTGCCAAGTTACATGATGATTAGTGTCATATTCTGACAGGACATTTTGTATGGCTTGGAGGTGTTGTTACGGCAAACATCACTCAAAACCTTTTGTCGGATTGTTAAGATGCTGAGTTAGCTGATGGCCAGATTGATGACAATAATTCTGAGAGAAGACTTTGAAGATGTTTTACCTAGAATAGGTTTCTGTTTCAAACAGGTATGGCTGAATTACTGTTATATTATCACTTACCATTGCTTAGCGTAGCGGGTGGGACAACATGCTTATCTCCCAGTTTTAGCATGATATATTCAAAATTATGATCTATTGCCATTTTTATTTGCTTCTTAAACCATAGATTATGGAACAGTTTTGAAAGCAGCATAGAGACAGTACGTGTACATCACATGTCTTTGTGAGTTTTATTCCAGCAGCATCACAGATATACTGAATATAAAAATGGAAAGTAAAATATTTTTAAAAGGCTACATTCAGCTGTGCCTGCTCATCAAACTAGTGCCATAAGAAAAAATATGATAAAATAAGATGTTAGTTGACATAAAAGCTGAGATAGAAAATGAATGTAAAATAAGATCGAGAAAAAAACGACTTGGTCGAGATAATAAAACAAGATAAAATAAAAATGAAAAAAAGACATGTAGCATTATATCCACAAAATGTTCCCCCCTCTCTTGGCCCACAATGTCTCCTCCTAGTGGTGGCTGTCATTTTAAACCCACTGGGAATTTTGAGTTTGAGTTTTGGCTCTGAGGTTGCTGGTCAGTAGCTGGTCAGTGTCTAGTGTTTCAGCTGCTAAGTAGCCAACTGAGTTACCAGTGTGAGGTCAGCAGCTATGTGTTTGTTTCTACAGTGCATAGAAAACACATGCTTGTAATTGAGGCACACTATGAGCACACATCTTTCTGTGTTGGGATATGTGAAGCAAAATGGATTATCCTGGTGACAATGCTAACTTCAGCTGGCACGTTAATGGTAATTCCCATTATGTGTATTCAGGAATTGAAAAAACATTCAGGAATCGTAAAAAAGAATCACGATACTGCAGGTGATCACATGAAGGCAGAGCCCTAAATCCTCCTCCTTGTGCTCATTTTGTTTAATGGCACTGAATAGATTATACAGTGCTTCTATATTTTTCCCTCTATTATTTGGCATTGACTCCTGCTAATGATAAGGCAAACATGCAGCACACAGGCCTACTGTACAAAGCTAATATTGTCTGTGTGATGACAACAGACACTCAGCTTTGGAAAATACAACAAATTGTACATTGATATGTATGTCTGAGATATGACACACTGTGTCAGATGTTAATATTAACCAGACAGACTGTACACTGTGACCTCACTGTGTTCTAAATAATAGAGATGCAGGGACAGGTGATCCATTCATGAGCTGTCATAACAAAATAATATGTAGGAAAACATCTTAACATTTTCCATGTTTAACCAAAACTGTCATTAGTTGCATTAAGACATATTCTTTGTTGAAGTGTTTTGCAGTATTGGAGTGTTGTATTGGAATTAAAGATACTGCTCCTCAGTTCTGATTGGCTGAGTCAAGTCAAAAACCAATATAAAATGCCAACTAAAACACGACTGTGCCATCTTGCACTGCATTTAGATTCTGCTTTCAAACTGCATGCCCAAATACGATCAATACCTTTAGACGATATTGTGATGTGTTTGTTATTTCATGTAATTTCGTAATGTAATGTGATCTGATGTTTAGCGTATACTACCTTAGGTTAGACGGTGTTTTACTTACTTATGGTTAGTTACAGTTATATAGACCAGATCAAGACTTTATTTGATTTAGTGTTCTCAAACTGTCTCCAAAGCTACATGATGCTCACATTCAGTGACACATTTCAACTCAAGTTGCCCCTTGTGCATCATTTATACCCATTTTGCTGTAATGCAGCCTGACATATTTGGTTTGGTATCTCTGGACATGTTTGTGTCGTGACTAGAATTTAAAAGGAACTTCTGTGGGTTTGAACAGTGCTTGCCCTCACAACATGTATTTTAATGATAAAGCCCCCCCCCCCCCTAGTGGATCCAGCGGGGTTTAAGAGGTTAAATCCAAGGAAATCAAATTGTGAAAGTCCACTAGCAACAAAATTCACATGCAAAGTTACAACCCCCCCATTCATTTGGACAAGGACACATGTACTTATATTACAAAGGCTTGTAGGAAGGTGAGCGTTGAACATTTGCAAGCAAAGGGGCAAGAGGGACACGTTGAAAGGAGAGCTCAAGTTGTCTATGCAAATGTAAGCAGTCTGAGAGATCCATTGACTAATGAACTGCCTGGTGTCTTTTTGATTGGCGTCTGCTCATAAAACATCCCAGTCCGACATATGCCTGCTTTACCCATAGTCTACACTTTCACTTTGGAGGAATCATCACAAAAGACAAAGTAATTCTTGCTGTCTTCAGTTTTCCTAATAATTGCAATACATGTATTTTTAAGCGCAAGGACAAATTAAGGCATGCAGCAGCATGGAAGAAAGTCTGTGAAATTGTGGGGGTTGATGAAGGACAGAGAGGATGTAACAGTACACCTCAGTCCAAATCTAATTTAGCAACAGCACCTATCATTTAATTTGTGCTTCCCTTACATGTGCCTGGACCATCTCACAGTTGGACTAAAGCAATGTGTTGGGAGCATCATAAATGGACATGTGGACCAAGACTGGGTTGACCATATGGCTTGGGTTGCAGACTTGCCTTATATGCACTTCCTCACAGCTCAGTACATATGTGCGCCTGCAATCCCCAGCAGTGGTGCTATTATGAAATTATGCTTTTTGCACCTCTTCAACAAGACAAAACAATTATCCCTTTGGAAATCAGTGCCTCCAGTTTCTCTCTGTTTGGCCGAGCCTGGTCATGTTGGCACCATCAACACTGTTTCAAAATATCACTCAACCTTATGCAAGATTTCAATCGTCCAAGTCATTTTTAGCACAATTGTGTAATTTGAGAGCCATGCAAAGGGAAAGTTTTGGGCTGGTAAACTAAAAGATGCAGTGGGATTATAGGTCAAAATCACAAAAGTAGCCTAATATTGGTGGGCGATACAAAGACACCTCCCCTGGTAGAGTCAAGCCACTCTTTTCTGCTATTTGGTTTTTTACACCACCTACCACTCATAACTGCAAACTATGAGTATGAGACCACAATGCAATCACACAGCTAAAGAGAGGTGAGGTCAAGGGAGCAGCTGGGTATGTCAGCCTGATTTACACATAATAAACTTTGATTATTACTAAACAATTTTCAAAACAATTAAACATATTCACGTCCAATATCAAATTATAATAGTCAAGGAACATGCTCCTGCTGTTTGTTTTGTGCTGCTGGGTTAGATGCTGTGCGGAGGTGTGTACCAGAGCGCAGTGCATGATTGTCATCGGATACCCATATCCAACTACCTCATGTCTCATTTAAGAAAACACCAACTGTATCATAATGAATGTAAACAACAAACATGGCTATGAACATGGCTAGTGACTAGCTAGCTATAGCTTTAGCAATATGTCTGCCTCACATCGAGGAAGATGCCAGTCATGCACAATGAGTGCATGAGCAGCTATGTAGGTACAGGGGCAAGTTTGCTTATTACAGGACTGCAACTACTACGGACAGAGGGATGTAAAGACAATTTTAACAAATACAACAAAAAATGCTTGTAAAATATATTAACTACTCTAGTTTTAATTTGTCTCAAACACAATACAAAAATGTGAATGTGAACTATAGCAGGTCTAATAACAGGATTTGCAGTTTATAGCTCCACTGACAACATAGGCCCCGTGATGGCACAGGGGCCATGATGGCACAGCGGCCATGACGGCACAGCGGCCATGAGGCCACGATGGAACAGTGGCCATGATGGCACAGCAGCCATGCTGCCAGTGGAAAACAATGATGCCAACTGATGTCAAATTACTATAAACAAAAATATGAAACACATATGGTTTTCCCCTGCAACAACCCAAATCACGAATACACTCCACTGAGACAAAGTCACAGGTATTAAAGTCTGGTAGTGACATTATATATAAACAAATGAAAAACAACAATATGTCCCAAGTTTACAATACAACAAGAACATCTCACCAAAACAGAAGCATAATGAAAAGAATGACGTGCCATGAATGCACCACAATCCAACACAATGACTTGCACTTACTGTCTGAAGGTCTAATTGAGAGCAAAGTCTATTGTCTGTCCCTTCTTTGTGGAATTGTTCATTTTTATGGCATTGTGGAATTTTTCATCAAGCCAAAAGAATCATCTCCAGTCAGAAATGTTCACTTGTTGTGCCAAAAGGGGATCTTCAGCCAAAAACTGGTTGCCATCTGTTTCAAAGATGTTTAAAGTGGTAAAAAGGATTGGACTAGTTACAATGTAAGCAGGCAAAATAATGCAGGTGAAATAATGCAGAGGCATGAGCAGACGTTATACATGATAAACACATATATTCATTGGAAACAATAATATAGTACTGCCTATAATCAGATCAGGGCCTGATTGGGCTATAAACTACAAACACTTCTTAAGCCACAATTAATCAGTTGCAAGAAACATTAAAATTTGCCTTCAAGTAAAGTACCATATATTTGCACATTAGGACAGTATGATTAAGATAAAAGCAGCTGCAGATGCATGAACTCGGCGATGTACTTGGAAGATGATCACTTTTGGGCACCGCAGTCATTTATTTCCACAGCCCATCCAAGATGGCATGCATACCAGCTTAAGTGAAATTACTAAAGAAAACAATATAGAACACATCTGGCTTTGCTTTGCGATCACTATCAATGAGATAATAAGTTAATCGGGGTTTAATTCATTCTAAAAACACAAGCACTTAGGTCGAGTGATAGCAACCGACAACAATAATGCAAATACAGATCTAGAATTTGTACAGTGCTCCTCATTGAGGCCTAGGCAACAAAATCACACTGACAATGGCACACAGTACATCACTAAGAGACATCTACTGTATAGTTGGTCTTTAACAGCTTACAGCTCCACATGCACAGATGAGCTCAACAGCATAGGTATAGTGATGCCATCTCACCATACTCCGTTCAAGAAAACAACAGACATGACAATTTAATGACAGCAGCAGCATGAGAGTAGGCCCGCAGGTTACAGCTCCACAGACACAAATAAAGCCTCACATAAATACGGCACGGCGGCCCTTTAAATTACAACGCGACCATCATGAGCATCACTTACTATTTGACGCTGGTCTCTGGAGGTCTACAGGAAGTCCAACCTCTGCCGGTCCTCATTCAGGGTCACGTCTCGTCAAGGCGTTGTAGATGTTCTCATCCGTTTCAAAGATGAAATGGTCATCCCCTGTACAATGTGGTCTTCTTCAACATGTGGCGTGGGTTTTTTTTAAGTCCTATCGATATCCATTATTCAACTTTAGGACCCTCTTTATGTCATTTTACGACTTAACGTTCGTTCTGGATCGCTGTTTTTGTGACGCAGCCGTTTTAGGCGTTCTCAACTCAAACGCTAGCAAAGGTGTTTATCGGGTTAGTTTTGAAAACAGGAGCCCACGAAGGGACAGGTGCACATTTCAGCAACAATTCGGCAGAATTCACTTTGTTGTCGGACGTCAGTTAAGTCACAAACGCAAGACTTATTATTCGAAGAGACGACAGGAAAACGTAATTAACGGACATAACGTTACGATCGTCAATTTTAAAAATGGCGCGAATTTTCTTCTTCGCTTATGTAAACGCCGCATCGTGATCTATATCGTGCTCTATACTGCCTCCTACTGACTGAAAGCTGTATGACATGCATGTATTCTGATGTACTGTCAAGCAGGAGCACAGTCTGGGAAAAATATTTACAAACAATATACTGTACACAGCATAAATTGAACTTCAAATCATTGAAAAATATTTTTTTATTTTAAAGTAAGTCTATATGGACAGTGTGATTCTAAAAAATGGAACACTAAAATGTAAATGCAAATGGAACACTAAAATATTGCTAGGCACATTGAAACCAGAGACAGTAAGATGCAGCACACCATATTGTCTCTGCCAAACAACTGTGGCTCATTAATAAGTCTCCCAAAATGCTGGTGTTCTCTTCCTGTGTATTTTCACTAAACAATGCTTAATCCCTGCGTTGCTGCTCCCCCACAACTTGATTTGGAGTTGATGAGAGCAATGGTTATTAAGCACAAAGGTAGCACTATTGTTTACTTTCCTGTAGTTTAATAAACAGGTTAACTTTGGGGGATGCAGCTGTTGTTAAAGTCTTAATGCGGAAGGTATCCATGAGAAACAACACACACTTATTTTAGCTATGTGGAGGCAGTGACTCACAAAGTTGAGTTGACATAAATCACTGTATTTTGCAACAGCCTATAAATTCATATGATGATAACTCAGATCTAAGTAGGTAGTTGGCAAAATTTTTGCTCCATCTCAGCTGCCACTGGTAGCCTGGCAGTGTCGAGCAGATGGCGCTTTATGTATTTATAATTGTCCAAACATTGTAAGAACCTCTCAGTATTTGGATCCTGTGCACACTAATTAGCTTGATGGATATAAATAAGGCGCCTAAAATTTAGCACATAGCAAAAACTGTGTGTCGGTGTGTGTGTTTGTGTGTGTGTGTCTGTGTGAATGCGTGTGTCAGTGTTGCCTAGACATAATGTATGGACTCTGCTCGCAGATGGGTGTTTTCATCAGAGTGAGTAAGCCCCTATGTATTTCTAAGAGTCAACTGTAAGTGTGCGTTATGGTCTCATGAGGTGTTCTCAGAAAATCATCAAAATATTTATGATCGTTCCCAGCAGAATTGACTGCTTGAGATACCGACACCATACATTCGCTGCTCCTTGAAGTGATTTGAGGGAGGCACAACAGATATAGCTGGCGAACTGAATTTGATACGCTTTGCTTTAATGATGTTTACTGTGAAGACTACAGCAGGTGAAAACAGACCACCCTCAGCAAGCTTAGATGTTGTAATATACATTTTACATACATAATGTTACTCTGTGCTATTTACATATTAGCCGTACCGTTCCTTGTTTCACATCCAATTTAACAGTATGCTGTGGCTGATTAGTTCTTTTTTTTGTTTTTTTTTAAGAGGCATAAAGAAATGTTCAAATTAATCAGTTAAAAAACCTTGTTGAGCATTATCACTATACACTATGAATCACAGATTGTATCCGTGTGTCTGCAGCTAATGATGCATGCCAGCATTTTCTGGATTCCACCTTGTATACAAGTAATTATACAACAATCTGCCGTGCATTTCTGCATTGCTGATACTGTGGCTGATTTTCATAATGCTGGTGAGAGAGGCACCTATCAGGTTCCCCAGGAAAGCCTGAGGACCTGACGTTGCGGGCTGAGACACAACACAGCATAAATGAGTAATTTAGGAATGACAGCAGCATATGACACCAGCTGCCGTGAGGTGAGCTCAAGATAAAACAGATCAATTCCTCCAGCCTGACACACCTGAAGGGGAATATCTATTGTGGAAAGATAAACGAAAACAGCAAGACGCTCATCAAGTGATACATCTCCGGCGGACTAATTTCTAGAGACATAAACTAATCTGCAGATGATTTCACCTCTGTGGTTAGTACTTTAAAGCGCCAGACTGTGACTGACTGCTGATGTCACTGCACAAGATCTTCCAAACCCTGCGACTGTCTTTGAGCATGACTTAATCTCAAAAAGCTCCAGCTGTGCTCTGACATTGACATTGTGCTGCTACAAACTCCTCAAATTTGTTAAAAGGCTCAGGCACAAGCACAAATGACAGGGACACAGATGTTGCAGACTCGAATTGTGCAAATACAGACTGCTGCATGACATGTGACATAACACAAATTTGTCTTGTGAAGCAAATGGTTAAAGGGATGCTTTCAAAGCAAGGTCCAATTTCAGAGTCTTTCAGACACAGCTCAAGGCCTTCCTCGGCGGATGTCGTCATGTGATGTGGAATCTTGGTCATGCGATAAAAGTGACTCTCAGAGTACAGTGTATGGGGGTCAGGGGTCTCTGCTGGTCACTGATTCCAGTATTGGTTTTTTGGCCACTTGGGGACAGCGTGCACAAGCTATAGACACGACAATGCATCTACCTAATATGGAGAACTCTAAGCATTAATTTGATGAATGCAACTCCTTAGAGAAATATCTGCCTATTTAGTGGCTAAATGCTCCACCATTTTCACCAGCTAGTTGCTAACTTTGTTCTTCTGTCTTTTGGTGCAGGTTTTTTAGAGCTTGTTTGCCGCCTGTTGTGTCCAAAAGGATAACGATAAGAGCTGTGAGATTGAATCAAAGCAGTAAAAGTTGTGGTTGAGTTAAAAGAGCTGAAATGCTTCGTAGAGCTTAGACACTCTGTAGGGTTGCACATGAAAAACAATTCTGAATATAAGGAGAAAAAAAAAGATTAGAACCACTTTCAGAAAGTGCTCTCATTACACAAAGGTCCCATGTGTAAGTGTAATCAGCACACAGTAAGCATATGGCCATCAGAGAGACCCATACGCCCTTAAAAATCCACCATGAAGTCAGCTTTTATATATATTCGCTCAAGTAGCAGAGGATCCGAACTCATCAACACCATTCAGTTGTTTATGTAACATGGGGGCCACAGTAATTATGCGAGTACACCATTGTAATTTATGGGAAACGTGTCCTATTTTGATGTAGGAGGATTAAGAAGCCTCCAAGGCTTTTTGACACCAATTCACGCAGGAATGAATGCAAAACATTCTCTGCATGTCACCAACAGCCAGATCCGCATCAACAACATTGTGCTGGGGAAAAGATTACAACGACGATGTGTGTGTTGTGTGTTGTGTGAGTGTCGTCATCCAAGCAGTTTGTTACTTCTTTGTTTTTTCTTGAGGTAAAGCAGCAAGTTGTCTGGCCTCATTTCTCCAAAGCTGTTCCCATTCCATCTGTCTGAAGTCAGGACTGAAAAATTTCTATTATATATATATATATATATATATTCAACAATATGAATCAGTAGATTTTAAGACGTATTTAAGGAAATGCAGTTCAAATGAGGCGTCCCATGAAACTTAATTCAACCTTCTCTGTCATTTAAAGTGTGAAGACCTTCTACGTGTAAAAAGATACAGGATCCAAGCTACATTACACTGGAATGAAAGAGCTGTTCCAAAAGGAAGACTTCATATCAAATAATTGCATAATGAATTGGGATGTCCAATATAAAAGTGGCATCAAATATTTAGCAATTTAGTTTGAATGTTCTCTCTCAGCACTTTTTTTTTATAATAATAATAAAAAAAATCACCACTTCAAATTAATATAAAATGATGCTGGAGGGTGGGCAAGATTTATCTGGAATAAACAGACGCTGCTCTTTGGGCAATGACTCTCGACTGTCATCTTTTCAGAGGGACTAAAAATCCTTCTGCTCCCACTTAAAACATCGACAACTCCAACCATGTGAGCAGGGTAAATAAAGCAGTTTGACAGAATGATACGGCTTTTCGAGCCTGACCCTCAACCCCAGCATGCTTGTTTTCTTTTCCTGCGAACTTTTGCGTAGGTTCGGTTTGCCGGCTTCCTCTTCCGTGTGTGTGTGTGTTTGTGTGTGTGTGTGTGTGTGTGTGTGTGTGTGTGGGTGGGTGTGTTTCCAGAATTAACATGAAAGCAAAGCAAACAAATTTGTTTTTGTGATATCCTGCTCAGCAGAGCACAAGCTCCCTTTTGGGAGACACACAAAAAACTCCCAATAGTTGGATTGACACAATAATTGCATCAGAACTGTGGTTCTGTTCATATTATTAGTATTTGAATCCACTCGTGCAGATTGTGGCAAAAATAACATAATTCTGAGCACTAATATTGATGCTGGGCTGTAAAGTTACTGAAAACTGGAATATTTAATATTTTACAAAAGACGTTAGTGAGGTTTAAGGGATTCAGAAACGTATTGAAAGTAGAGAATCATTTATTCTGCTAGCCATAAGCCCACAGAGCCACACCATTAAGAGTTAAAGAAATACTTTGACATTTTCTGAAATATGCCTGTTTGCTTTCTTGCTGAGAGTGAGATGAGAAAATCTTTGAAATATTTTTTTTACTGTGAAGCATGTGTACAGCAGCGATACAGACTTCTGTGGTGTGGACATCATGCTTCATTTCAGATTTTTAACAACACAAGACAAGCAATACAAGGAGTAAAAAAAAAAGAAGGTAAAACAAGACTAAAAACAAGCAAACAAACCAACAAAATAAAAAAAATAAAAAAAATACAACATCATGGAGCTCATGCATCGGGTGACTAGTGTCCAATTTGTGTAAACCCAGTCAACCTTCCCATCCCTGAACAGTGCCACCTACGGGTGATGGAGGCTACTGCCTTTCCATAAAGGACACCATCGGTCTCCATATCCTTTCAAATTCCTCCAGTCTGTCATGAAGGATATGTTGGACTCTGTCCAGGTGGATGGTATCAGTCAGGATTTAAAAGTTGGCACATCTTTCTGATCCCAGAACAAGAGAATATGTTTCTCCGCCCAAAGGAGACCATGAAACAGGAGATGATGCTGTGTGCTCTGTAGTTTTTAGACTTTTCAGCCCGACATGAGGACATAGACTCTCGTGTTCATTAGTTATGAAGCTACAGCCAGCAGCTGGTTAGCTTAGCTTAGCATAAAGACCATAAAGCAACTAGCCTGGCTCTGTGTGGGCAGCACCTGTGAAGTTCACCAATTAGCACATTATATCTTGTTTGTTTAATCTGGATAAAAACCAAGAGGTGTGGTTTTATGGGGGTTATATGCTGGCTATTGTGTGCAGAGACTTCCTGGAGTCAAAATTAATGACAGTCTGTCCCTTTGTCCTTAGTACAGAATGGCAAACGTCAGCATGTTAAGCTTGTAAACTTGCTAAATATTACCTACTAAATATCTGCTAAATATTACCTGCTAGTAATTTAGCATTGTCACAGTTAGCATGCTGAGAGCAGTAGTAGTAGTATTTATCTAAAGTCTCACTGTGCCTAATTAGGGCCTCATTAAGGTGCTAGCCTGGCTGTTGATTCTTGTTTTACCCTCAACCAGAATCAGGCTGAGTGGTTTCCCCTGCTGCTGGTCTTTCTGCTAAGCTAAGCTAAACTAAGCTAACCATCTCCTCATGGTTCAATATTTACTGTACAGTCATGAGGGGGTATCAATCTTCTTAGCTACATAAGACAAGCATATTTCTCAAAATGCTAAGATATTCCTTTAAAGGAGTGCATAATAATTCACTATCACCATTTATTGCTGAAATTTTGTTTTAACCGAATATTCTGTTACATTTGTATTGTTTTTATTCATTGTTATAAAGCCAAGCTGTGTATTCATTTACTGTCATATGAGGGCTGCAAAGAGATTTTTCTATTAGCAACACCATAACAATCTATGGTGTGGATCCAAAATTTATAGACTTGTTTAAAGATGGATTTGAGCTGTAATAGAGAGGCAAAACATGTTCTTTTAAGGTTCATAGATAGACTGAATGAAAGTGTGTCACGCAGCATAATCCCAGTGATTGTGTTCTTCGCCCAGGATGGTGCCATTGTTCCATGGATCTGTTGATGGCTGGTTTCCAGCACAATCTCCTTTGTCACATCTGCAGCTCATCATCCCATCTCTCTCTCTCTTTTTTTTTTTTCCTGGAAGCAGCCCTCTTATCTGGCTTTGCCTCTTCCTTTTCTTCCATTGCTTTAATGCATCTTGTCAGATTGAGTGTCTCCGAGTCACAGCTCTCTCATTTTTGGATTATAGAACCCTTGAGGGTTTTTTTTTTTTTTTTCTGCAACCCCGCCTCCACTCTTTTTACTCTTCAACTTCCTCATCTTTATCCTCCTGTTTTTTTGTTTTGTTTTTTTTTCTGATGAGATACTAGGTCAGTTTTCCCATTAAGCTTCTTTCCCCAAACCCTCACCCTCTCTCATCTTTCTCTACGTTCTCATGATTGGAGCAAGAAGCTCATGACGTCCAGGAGGGAGGAAGGTATATGTCATTCAACCAGTCTTTATGCTTCCCTGGATCATATTGGGAAGGGTCAAAGTCTCCAACACCTCATGGATTCATACGACTGCTACGCAGTTATCAGTGCTTACACGTGGCATTCAGGATTCAGCTGTGCAAGTGGAAGCGCATCTATATCACAATCTCTCCCTCTGCTAAACCAACAGCCTCACCAGTATGTGTTAGGCCGGAGCACAAAAATAAAGTAACAACTCAGCAGGAGTGGCCTACTTAAGCCAGCAGTTTGATGTGCTTCCGTTTGACTGGTTTCACAACCACGACCTCCAGAAAAACTTAGCTTTTGAACCACACTGAATGGTCTTGAGGGTCCAGACCTCACAAAAATATCAACTTGATACCTTTTTATTCTAAATGTCTTTGGTTTCACTGTAACACTGTGTTTAAAATATTTATAAAGTGACTGAGAGCAACAGAGGGCATTCATGGCTCTGCATCACTGGACCCGAGGAATTTCCCTTTTGTTTTTCATAATGGGATTTGTGTCATAATTCAATTGGTTCAAACTACAATCACCATCAGCTTTGTTTTTACTTGTGATGATTTTCTGAGTGCAGTCACACACTTAAGACACGGGGAGGTGATTCTTTGTGTTTTCTTAGATGCAGATTTTCTGAGCGGCTTCAGTGATTTATTTGGATTTTTGTTTTACGTCAACCTTTTTCGTCACTGCGGGAGGTTGTGTTTGTTAATTTCTCACATCTCTGCACAGGATGGAGAGGAGCGCCGCCCCTCTTCTCCTCTTCTCAGTCAGCCCAGCACCCCGCGGTGCGGCGCAGCTAAGCAGACGGCTGTCCGGACTCCCCAGATCATTACACGGGGATCACGCTGTGAGAGGTGTGTGTGCGTGTGGGAAGTGGCTGTGACTCACCGTGTGTGCCAGTGTTTACTGACTTCCACATGTCATGACCCCAACCAATCAGGGTACACGCACAGTTGCAGATTTGGCTTTGGTTTTTTTTGGGGGGGGGGGGGGGGGTAAGCACCTGTGGTAGCTGCTTGTCACACATTCATTATCACATCAGATAAGATTTTATCTCCACAGGCACATTTCTTTTACATCACCTATCAGACACCTTTTGTCCATTTTTGCACCCATGCGCACTGATCTAGCACAGGCAGGGTAAAACATACTGTTTTAGAGGGGGCTAAAAGAAAATCTCAAAGCGCAAATGAACACCCTCAAATCTCAAATGAAAACGACCAGCTCTTGTACCGACTCCAATTACATTTTGGCATATCAGTATGAGAATACATACTCCAGAGCAAATTAAACCCCTTGCTTAACCAACCTCCTCCCAGCAATTCAGTTCTATGCAGCACTGAAATCACTTCCCTGACTGCACTGCCAATCTCTCCATATGAGGGGAGAGATTCACTCCAGTCTATTTCTGAAAGTCTAATAAGATGAACCCTCACTCTTGCCATGCTTAGATAAGGAGTCGCTTGAGTGTGTTGAAGTGTTTACCATGGCTCAGGCTTGCCTTCCATATTTCCATATACACCATACCCCCTCCAAATGTCTTAACCATTTAATTGCCTTATAAGTGATTAACAAATTTGTGACAAAACAGCATTGGAAATTCATGGCTTCAATGCTTGTCAGTGAATGAACGACTACCCTTTGGTAATAGCGTCATTCCGTTGCACAATGAATCATGTTTCATTCCAGTCAGAGCCGGTGTTTAGGTTGGTCATTTACAGAGATTCAGTGCAGCTACAGTTACACTTTAGGGATGACCTAAGGGGAGATTGGTGCAAGATGAAGAGGGAGTAGATAAAGAGGTTGTTCAATTGCCATTCTTTGGCCCCACATCTTATTATTAACCTTGTTATCAGCCTCAAGGCATGTGGTTCCACTCTGTTTATGCATCCCTTCTATTATCGAGTACCCATAGGCCATGCTGCCATTTCATCACAGCCTGTTGAATTGCAGACTTGAAAGATAGCCTATCCCATCAGCCAGACTGCTGTGAATCACTTTTGTGTATGATGCAAAGCAGAAAATGTCATCCTCTGTTTTGATTCCCGTGTCCTCCGAGGGGCCAGATCCACCTCCCGTTTCAGATGCGTCAACTTCTCCCACGCGAGCACATAAGTCGCCGCACGGTAGCTGGCATTCAGGGTTTTTGGGGTTTTTTTGAGGAGGCTGTGCAAAGTGTGCCAGCAAAACGCGCCGTGTTAGTTGTTCATTAATGACATTATTCTTTCAAGTGAGCAGGGAGAGGTTTGCAAACATGCCCCTGCATGGTAATTTTTACACGCACTCCCACTCAGATAAGCTCAGAAGTCTCAAATGGTTCACTCATCTCTCAGTGTGAGTGCAGTGGCACCTCCAGAGATCTGTCATACGGTGGTCAGGTGGGGCCACTGAAAATTTTGGGGTGGCACTCACTTGCTCACCTACTGGTGATCGGCAGCACCTGAGAAGCTTTTGCATATGCAACAAGTTGGTATTGCTTGCGTGCCCCGCATGACCAATCTCTATTTACAACCATTGATTGTACGATCACTGGGACACAATCAGGCCGTGGCGATGTAGTACAACAGCATTGGTTGATTGAGCACCCAGCTTCCTTTCATAATTTCTGGTGATTGCTGCAGAGCGAGTGCAGTCACACCCACAAACACACACACATGCTCCTCATAGTCCCTCAAAATGTGACCTACGTGATCTATAGTATGACAAATCAGTGCAACCGTTCGGTAATCACTGCGTGTGTAGATCTGAGTTTAAGCAGAGTACAGTAGAGTCAGCCGCTGCTTAATCTACTTGGCTCCTAGGTTGTAATCCTCTTTCTTATACCCTGACCTCCAGGGCTTAGAACACAAGACTGAGCACACCAATCTTATTCAGATGATACAATAATAATAATCATCTCTCCTCCTCCTGCTCCATGCCCATGCCTGCACCACATGCCACCATGGATCTTTGTAATTATCCCTGCACTGCAGATGGCAACATTTGATTAGAATCCCCTCCAAAAAATCACGCTTTGTGCCCATTTCTCCGGACAACAGAATGTAATGCTCCACCTGAACGTTCAAAGTTACAGTAGCTGCGAGGGGGCCGCCATGAAAGTGGTTTATCAAAGTAATTGGCGCTTTTCACGTTGGCCCAGGGTGTGGAATGGAAAGTAACAGATGTCTGTCTGAAGGAGATGTAGGTCACTGAGTTTCCTGAGCTCCCATTCATCCCATCAGATAAGGGGGAGGTTGTTTCTAAGGCTGCTTCCCACCACGACACCCTATCAGATCTGTAGCCCCATATTACTTCCTATGTTTGAGGAAAATCCATGTCTTTTGAGACTGCTGGAGAGGCCATGTCAGAGTAATTACCGCACCATGATATCATCTAACCCCACTTATCCTCTGATGGCAATAGAAGCTAAATCCCAGTATTGTGGCCTCCTTTTATGTGCCTTAATCCCTGAATGCGACGGGATTTTATTTTGGAAATTTGTGTAATTTTTAGGAATAAACAAGGTGTTGAAAAGCATGGTTGACGCGGTGCTGCTCAAACTTCCTGTAAATAGGCTTATTAACGTTTATATCAGACAGTAACGGGGGATCCTGAACACGCATCCCTCTAAGCGTTCCTCGTGACACTTGGGTCTGTTTCGTGCCACAGGGTTAACAAGGAGCTTAATGGTGTAATCCTCATTGGCTGCCAGTCTGGCAGACTGTCCTCTTAGTGATTTATCCCCTGAGCCACAGGTCAAAGGGCACAGCCCTGGAAAAGCACCACAGTCCAGGCGACTCCATGAAAACCTGAGAAACTCATAACCGTTTCTTAAAAAGGTGCCATCAACAAGTCTGTGAAAACAAATGCTTGATTGGTTACTACAGACAGATGTTTCCCTGCAAGCCACACAACCCTGACCGACCCCACATGTGACCTGCCGCTCTTCGCCCCCGTGCGCTCCTGCCGGCACACGACCCGCACAACCCTCACCGTCCAGGGTGGATTATGGGAAGGCCTGGGGGCAGGCTGACTGGCTGGTTTCACTATCTGCCCGGGTGTGACCCACATCCCTCTCTCCTGCTAATCCTTTTGTTCCTGCGATCTCTGAGTACCTAACCACATCTAATCCTTTGTGCTGCTTTATTCCAGCATTAGATTTCATCTCATCCAAGCGTTTTCCTGATGATGCCCTTCATCCCCTCATCAATTGGTTTTGGATGCGCATTAAACTTTTTTTTTTTTCTTTTTTTTTTTTTGCCACAGGTTCAAAGGAAGGGAGAGAAGTTCTGGTCATTTGAAATGTTTTGTTCTGATCTCATCCTTCCTTACCAACCAAAGCGCATCAGAAGAGTGGACAAGCAATTATCACTCTGCATCTAACACTAGACTTACTGGCTGTGTATTTTCTGTTCATACCCTGGAACTGATCTGTTTTGGAGAGTGAATTGATTCATCTTCCCCTTAAATTTCTTTGCTACATTCAAAACATCATTAGTTCACATCGTCATGAGCGTGGATCTGAGCCAGTCGAGTTTCTGCTTGTGTTTTTCAAATTGGATTCCTACAAACTCCAGACGGCGTGTCAGATCGAATATACACGCTACAATAACCACCATCTATTGATCGATCAGTTCAATACAACAGTGAATACAGTGTGACACATCAGTGTTGATATATTCATTTCTCCTCACGGGAGCTCGGGGATGAAATATGGTGAAATTTTGGCTTCTTGTTTTGGTAACGGTAACCTGACTGGCTTTCACATCTCTGATGCAGATTCAAATCATGCTGGCTTTCAGGTTTAATGTTTTTTTAATGCCTTTTTTAATGATAGCACAAAGAGAATAGGCCATATTTATTTTCCTGTCTCGCTCGCGCAGGCACATACACAGTTGTGCTCGTACACACACACACACACACACACACACACACACACACACACACACACACACACACACACAAACACGAATTAAACTGGTCAAAGCCCCTCGAGCCATTTGGATCCCCTAAACAACTAACCCAGTATCTGCCTTGATAAATAAATAAAGCTTTTTTCATCTATTATACATGCATGTATACTATGTGGATATATAAGAGATAAAGCTACACATTAAACCAATGCAATTCAGAGCTGTACATAAATTATAACATATGCTACTGGCAAAGAATCAGTTGTACACTTAATAGACTGATTTGGTCATAAAAACGCAAAGTACACATCATAAAGCCAAAGGAATTACAGTATGCGCACTATCCTCACAAACACACAATCCTTTTTTCTTAGAGATTAAAGCATACAAAAAATATTTGTCACCTCAGCCTGAAGCACACCCCATGCCAACCATGTTCAGCCTACAGTGTACCTTTTTCCTCTATTTGTTCTGTTATCTGTGAGTAAAAATGGCCCTTCTCCGCCTCTTCTCGGCTCTTTTTTCTGTCTTTTATGACCTTTCAAGACCGGTGGAAGTGAAGCTTCTTCCGCAGATCTCTCCCTTGATTTGAGTTATATTAAATGTAAGACACAAATCTCCTTTTTCAGGTGCGGCTTCACCTGTTAACAGTCAAGCAGTTTCCCGTGTCACCGTCGCAGCATGTGGGAACTGTAGCTTAAGTCAGTTTTCCATCTAGGACACAATTAATAGGCATTCAATTATGCTTCTTCCTCAGTCAGGCGGTGCAATGGAGCACGATGAAAAAAAAGTTGATAAGCTTAAAAAACTGACACTCAGTGGATCCTGTATGACCACACAAAAGTGTACAAACATATATGCTCATTACAATAATACCAATGGCAGATTTACCACAAAGAATTGTTTGTCATTTTTACAACAGTGGGTCAATCAGGCTTCAGGCTTTCAGTGCTCAACCACCGATTTGTTAAAATACCTACTGCAGCTGACAGTAAGCAGTTAACAACCGACAATTTATTTCCAGGATTAACGATAAAGACACAATTCTACTTAAAAAAGAAACATTGCTGCCTGTTATCGAGTTGAAGAAGAACTGGTTTTAGATGAAAAGAGTTGTTCAGCTTCACAGGATGTTTTTCAAAGCCGGGAGGGAGCCGTAAAATGAATGTGTGGGCTGCTGGCGGAGGAAGACAGGGGTCATGTTTTGTCTCAACATGTGCATGCACTCACACACCCTCTCCCTTTCTCTTTCTCTTTCTCCCTCTCTCTCTGTCTCACACACACCCTTACTCAAAAGGCACAACTTGGCAGTCTGACACCATAACTACTCAACAAATTGCTGTCCGGCCCGCTGTAGGCCTGCGTGCATCATGTCTCACCATTGGAACGACAGCTTTGAATTGCTTATTATGCAGTTTCTCTGGAGTGCTCTGCTTGCACATGCAAGCCACAATCTCTGTGCAGCAGCAGCTGACTAGGGAAACTCTGGAAATAATTGTCTGTCGTTCCTTGTTGGCTGCTTTGACGTCTGGCGAATCCCTTTGTGGTGCACTAACAGAGTTGTTTGAAGTCTCTGTCAGCGTGGTATAGGCAGTGGAATGGCGAGTGTGCACTACATGCTAGTTCACATCTGCCGCGCATTCCACGATCCACAGAGCATCAGAATGGCTGGTGGGCAGATGAGAGGTTGGAGGGAAGAGCAGGCACAGCATAATAGCTGCAGGTCTGACCCCGGCAGATGGACAACAGCTTCTGAATGGAGATTTTTCTTTCCCCCCCAAATATCATCTTGCACTTTCTTTCAGAGACAGGCCAAACGCCCAGACAATGGCAAGCTGTGGCGTCCACCCGAGCATTTGCTGCCATTTTGAGTGTGAGAGCTGCTGCATGCTGCACACAGTGAGCATCGTGGAGAATTGCTATATTTTTATATATTTTGTGTTTTAAAAAAAAAAAAATATATATAT
Source organism: Chaetodon trifascialis (assembly GCF_039877785.1). NCBI lineage: Eukaryota > Metazoa > Chordata > Actinopteri > Chaetodontiformes > Chaetodontidae > Chaetodon > Chaetodon trifascialis. Next base: position 16,305,278 of record NC_092073.1, read on the forward strand.
ATATATATGTGTGTGTGTGTGTGTATATATTGCTGCTTTGCTACTAGCTTTTTTAGTCATTTGGGTTTTTTGATTTGAGTAAACATATCTTAAGTATTGATTAAAAAAAAAAGGAATAAAATTGCCTTAGAGCTCGCTATCGACCCCAACGATGGATGTGAGTGTCTAGTGTTTATCCAAGCATTGTTTCTCAAATGTTTACTCCTGTAGTGCTCCAAATCAAATATGTACAGAGCTGGGAAGCTATGAATAGCTGTAATCAACTTTTCATCAATGTTGCGCTTGTCAGAGGGGAACTATTGTTCATGAAACAAACGCACAGCGGTAGAGGAACAAGGAAGGATGCATGTTTTCCCATTGTCCCTGGTCACTTTGCTCTATTAGAAATAACTACATTTGACTGCCAGTAACTCTGATCATGTTTCCTGCAGCGTGGATACCGAGTGAGAGAGGGTGTGGTGCGTTTGTATCCAAGGCTGATCTGCTTTCATACTACATGTGCACTCTTTATCACTTTCCAAAGTTCACATGGAAAATTCAGCAGCAGGGACAAAATCCTGGTTGAAACTTTCCATCGTGTTACCAGCTTTAGCCGTGTCACTCACTGAGGTGGACAGCCATCAGAGAAAATGTTCCATTTTGTCCACTCAAGTGTCACTAAGTGATGGATGCCTCCAGAGTGTGCCAGGCTGCAGTTCTGCAGCAGCCCGCGGGCCAAATGTGAAAAGCACCAAGGATTTTAGCACTGCTTTTCACAGGCATAGTGGGGATGCCATGTGAGGTCACAGTGGAGTAAATATAGCCCCAAGAGAGTGTTAAAGACCTCGGTCTGGGTGCAGGTTCGTGTCAGATGTGCCGCCCTCTCTGTGCTCTGGAGGGCAGGGAAACTAAGCATATCATTAGGGTGCGCCAACGAGGGTAGGACAGCCGAAGGACAAGCAGCGGGCCTAATGCTAAAGTGGGTTCTAGGACTTTCCATCCACGTAACTCGGTGCGTTCATGCGGACACGTAGCCTGCGGTTTGTCTTATAGAAAGTGCTGTGCCTGTTGTGGGGTCCCTCCCCTCCAAATTCAATAGCCTCCCTCTAAAGTGGAAGCATGAACAGTTACCACAATCAGTGCAAATGTCACCTAGTATCATCTCCAACTTGCTAAATGCTAATTACATCTTGTCTGAGTCACAGCGTACCATATGGCGAGTGATAAGATTAAAAAAAAAAATCTTATCTCAGCTTCACTGCAGACGCCCTGAAAAATCTGTTGAAATAAAGCCTCGACTTTGAACAGATGTGCGCATCAGAATTTGATTCATTGGGTGAGGATGTGCGATTGGCATTCTCTGCTATCTAGGCTGCTGGTGCTCGTACTGATCTGCGTGCGCGGCGGATAATATTTTGTCTTTAGCGGGGATGAATACAAGCCTGGATAAGTGAGTCTGCTGAATAAATGATGTTTATAATCATAGCCCTGGGTGTCAGCTAATGTGCCTGGGGAGACGTGGGTGGGGAGTGGGGGTTGGTTCCAATCATCTGTCCAACCAAGCCCCTTCAAGGCAGATGATAATTTGGGTCTAAACTGCTGCACGGGTGGGTAATGGGATTGTGAGAATGCGGGTCCCCTGCTGGATAAGCCCCCCTGATAGCACCGCTGACCTCCTCCCAGATAGCTGGGACAGGGAGTCACAGCAAAGAACATTCAGTATGTTAGAGGTACGTGTGAGACAAAAGGGCAGCAGTAGGTGGGGTGGTCAGGAGGTGAAAAGGTAGGAGGTGTGCGCATTTCCCCACCTGGGGAAGAACAAATAACAATAAGGGAGGACTTGAGGCCCAGGGGCTCATATTTGCTGTGATTAAACTTCTGAGAGATTTCAGTTAAGGTCTCAGCCAGTTATTAAAGTTCATGGAGAATCCTTGCTTTGGCACCTACAGGAAGTAGGCAAAATTATAAGGATTGAAATGTTGAAGCAGCAAGGTCACCATTTAAACACAGTTAGAAATGAGTCATAGGCTGCATGAAAGGTAGCAGTTTCACCCCCCTCCTCCTCCGCAGGCTGTCTGCTCTCTGGGGGTTAGCTTAAACTTGTGACCGCTCTTCCTCTCTGTAGATGCGGTTTGTCTCACTTGGCCAATGTTGCAATGATTTTGCAGACAGTTCTTGACATATTGAGTAATTTGGCAGCTTTTCCTGATTTGGACACAGATGATTTGTCCTCTTTGGGGCTCTGTTGGTTGCCTAATGTCTCAAATTGCTAACTGCCAGAGCTCTTCAATGGCTGATGTTAATAAGCATAACTGAATCATTTAGTGCGCATGCACCACCGTGCACCGTGCGTGCAGCCTGTTGCTCCTTTCTGTCACTTTCCTACTTTAGCGCTTTTCTTTAAATGCTAATTTAAATTTTTACTTGTTATTTAATTGTGCTTTTCTTAACATGCTTGCAGAGAGAGTAGTATTTAGTATCATTATTAGTATTATGGTTAAGTCATCTTGGTAGTAGTTTGTAACTTCTGGTTTTTGTACCTGTTTTTTTTTAACATTTTTTAAAAGTATTTCATCCTTCTTTCTAACTGCGTGTTGAGCAATTTGTACTCCAACAAAGCTTCTTGAACTTTTAAGGTCACAAAGTGAAGACAATGCAGCACACAGAGGATGTATATGAAGCTTTATTCATATCGCTATAATTAATTCCTCCCCAAGCTTTGATGATAACTGGCTGACTGGTGGAGAACAGTCCCCACCCTCATAATGAAGCCCCTCCTGAGCTGCACTTTGAAGGGGAACTGTTAAAGAGGTGTGGCTCATCCTGAACGACCTTGGCTGTTTTTCATTTAGTTCTTTCTTGGACTCCTTTACCTCCACCATCGCCTCCTGACGTCGCAACGCGCAGGACTGGAAGATCAAACTAAAACCGGATTGACTTGGCAAATATTCAAACAAACGGACTCCTGTAAGCTTGCTTTTGGTCCTTGTCAGACATGCTGTATTTCCACACAACCAATAAGTTCAGCTGTGGATTTTTGTGTTGGGCTAAAGTGTGCGAGGGCTTTGAAAAAAAAAAAAAAAAGCATAGTGCTATCTAAATGAGGCATAATAGATGTGAGAGTGACATAACCATGTTGAAGGGATGTAAGCAGCCTGACAGGAACATTTCTTCTAGCAACTCTTGTGTTGCATTAGTGATGATTTTCCAGGAGGAGCTCACAAAGAGTCTTCAGAGCGCTCTCCTGAGCCCCAGCCAAACCCGGAAAAGCCCCCAAAACAAGGGGCCACGTGCACGCGGGCGAGCAGCGCCTGACACGGCTTCACATGTTGTTATTCATAACCCACCCTCAACACTGGCCAAATCTACCCCCACCCCTTCTAAAAAAAATATAGGTCATTTCGGTTCTAAAAATGGCTGCCTCTCCCTGGGGCTTGCCAGAGCATGAAATAGACTTTACATCACGTTAGCCAAGCAACAGCAACCAAGAAACTTTCCTCTTTTTTTTTTTTTTTTTTTTTGTCGTTGCTCATTTTTCATCCCCCTTTTGTTGCTGTAATCTAACATATGGCGGCTCGCTCACTCTCCCCTCCTCTCTTTCAGTTTATGACCTGAATAAGATATCAGCAGTTTGCCAGGTTTGGAATATGACAGGCGAGGCTAAAGTCGTGTAGAGATTTAGATAATATGGTTGCAGAACACTTTACAATGCTTTCCACCTCTGCCTTTCAGACTTCCCCCGCGCTGATAAGCAGGAATTTGGAGGTGGATTTCAAAATGCTTTGGATTTGCCAATGCCTGCTGATATGACGGAGGTCGTCACGTGACAGACAGCGCAATTAATTCCTACCTGTTTGTAATGCTACCTACTGGCAGATGCATTACAGCTGAAGCAGAGGCTGCGAAGCTGCAAGACACAATGTGCAGAAATAAGAGGCTCTCCAATGTGGCTTTGACTTCTTGGACCGCAATTTATGGAGGCAAACGCACTCGCAGCAAATTGGATAATGCAGTGAGGAAATTTCTTGGGTTCAATTTGCTCTGCTTTAGACATTTCCAGATGCTCTTCCTGTACAACCATATTGTCTCTTTTTTTTTCTTCAACATTTCCACCTCCTTCCTCTCCATATCCAATGCATAAACTCCCCAGTGGCTGCCCCTTGAAATTGCCTCATGTTTATTTAAACTTGGAGGGGCGGCAGCGGAGCGCCTGGTGCCTCACTTGTTTTCTCCGGGTGTTTTCTTATAGCCAGCCGACCTTGGAGCCATTCATCAGCCGGGGCTATGTGTAGCTACAGCGCAGAGGGCTAAACAGCACTTCACCACAATGAGTGTGACATCAACTCTCCACACAAACCAGCGGGTGTGTCAAAGAGAAGCACAATTACAGAGGAGTAGGAGAAGGGAAGAGGTGGAGAAATGACCGTGAGGAGACAGAGAAGGAGGAAAAAAGAGAAAGAGTTTGTCAGTCATCTAGCTTCTAATTTTGGTTCTGGCTCGAGTCTTACTTTGTTCCACCACGGGCTTTTATGCTATGAGCATGAGCTGGCTCAAGCCAGACAGAAGAGACAGAAGAGCTTTTGAATTAGCAAAGACCACACACACACACACCCCAAAAATATTATGCACACACACACCGAATGTGAAAAAAATAAAATTCAAGTGGTGAGTATTTTTGCATGTGTGTGCGAGCATTCAATGCTCCTTGCTCCTGTTAACGCTAGGCTTTTAAAAATGTAATCTAATGTCCTTGCGAAAATTTCACCCCAAAATTCTGCACTTCCGCGGCAACAGAAAAAATGTCTTCCCAAATGTGGATGAAAGAGAAGGACTCGCATCCTTGCTGAGTGGAGAGCAGAGCAAAGGGAAGTCGGGCTAGGCTCCAAATTAGAGGAAAGATGAAGATATGAAAGATCAAAACCGAGGAGGAGGAATGAGAAAAAAGGGATAGGAATTGGCAAACACTGACATCCAGCTGCGCCACAGTGAATCAAATTTTAAAGGCAATATGAACCAAATCGCCTGTAACGTACATGGACAATAATGAAAAGAAGATTGAGACGGAGTCAAGAAGAGTCCACACACAGCGGAATTGAATATATCTATATATATATAATTATATATATATATCTTCTTTTATTTTAATATTTAAACCCACTAAAAGTTGTCAATACAACTTTTGAATGAAAGGCACAGGAAAAATCAGACAATGCTGATATAATACTCAAAAGAAAAATTACAGTACAAAAGAGAACAGTTAGTTACGCACGTACAAATCCCTCCAGGTTCAACATCCTCCAGACGGGGGAAAACGGAAATATATCTGACACAACGAAGAGGGAGGGGGAGGAGGGGGTTTGAAACCAGAAATCCGCTCGCCAAACTTCTCTCTTTATTGCTTTTCCTGACTGACAAGGGTCATGTCAGCTCCCCGGGTCTTGCAGCAGGCCAAAAAGCAACTGCTGTGCTTTCTAGTTTCCCTGCAGATGGAGTGGCTCATATTCACTTGATTACTGACCGTGCTACACAACACTCCACTGGGCATTTAGCGTCTGATTCACAATATCAAGACAGATGACCTCCAGAACATATGCAGCCAAAGAGGGGACTCCTTTTAAAGTTTCTGTGAGATCTCTCAGAATCCATCACGAAATGAGCCCATATTTGCGTCTGCGCTTAAATTCGTCGGTCCGCCGAGTGTAAAATCAGCCCAACCTCTAAGTGGTGCCGAGTGTTTAAATATTCAACAGAACAAAATTTAAAAGTGCAGGTCAGAAGCCAGACGAAGGAAGTAATTTAGGGTTATCTCCGTTCCCTTTTTTAACATTTACTTGATAGAGCTTACTGCACTCAACACTAGTGGGAGAAGTTGGACAATGGGATTCATTTATCAATTACAGACATTTAAAGGGAATCTGGCACTGCAGGCCACTACTACGCTGCTTTATTGTGTTTCTACTAATCATTTCATTTCCCACTTTCATTTCGTCAAGTTTCTTTTTCTCTACCTTGCTGAAGAAAACATGTCTATGCCTATCAATCTGTCCTCCTTTATAAATCGTGTGGGAGGTTAAAGCAGAGGGGCTTATGTGACATTATGTATGCCCAATCTTTGACTTGCATACCTCGGGATTAGGTTCTTATTAGGGAACAAAAAAATCAGTATGCAGGCCTGCCAGCTCGTTTGAGATTGTGTACACATTACGGTTGCTTTGGACAGCTCTAGAACAACTGGAGGGAAAGGTGCCGTCACTCTGCACTGCTCAGGGTTCTTAATATTATGGATAGCCTCTTTGGTATAGGCACATCTGCATCAAGGGACCACCACTGTCCAATTATCCCCTTCCTTTTTCTATGTGCAGCTGTCAAACTCTCTCTTTTTCCAATCAAAAAAGAAAAAAAAAAAACACTTACAAAAAAAAATGATTGCCACATTCTTGGAACCTGGAAATCAAGCAATTGATTGGAGTAGCTGGAAATTAGACTTACATAGCCGACAGGGGTTTTCTTTTTCTCCTGCAAAGCCCCAACCCCCTGTGTCTCCACTCTACCTGCTGTAGCTTGGCCTGCCTGACAGCAGGAGATTCATGCTACCTTCGCCTTTCCTGCAGCCGTGCTACGGGGGGGGGGGGGGGGGACGCCATGGCACAGCAAAATGTAAACGCACCAATCTACTTAAATTCAGCCCTGAACAAAAAACAAAACACACAAAAAAAAACAACAACAACAGAGTTCCTGGGGCCAAAATGAAACAGATGCTAAGATTCAATGTTATGAAACAACAGTTCTGATAGACTGAGGCGTGAACGGGAGGATGGATGTGGTCAGGGCTGTGCGATGGTGTTGCTGCTCTTGTTGCTTTGATGCTCTGGTTTGCGTTAGCCTGGGGTCCAATGAAGGATGCGTTTACCAGAGCCCTTTCTCACCTCCCCACCACTCTGGATGGCAGCCCACCCGGAGAGACGAGAGGTTATCTCTATCCCCTCTCTATCCTGGTTCTAACCAGAATCTCTTAGTGCCACACTCCTCTTTCACACAGGAGCAAAGTCAGGTAAAAGCCAGAGCTTTAGCAAATCTGCTTTGAAGTTTGATTCTTACACTTCCTGATGCAAGACCTCTAACACCTTCCAGCTCCAGTGCACAAAGGGGGAGCAAATGACATCATGTACAAGAACCAGGATCTCAAGAGTCTGGAGATAAAGAGTATAGGATCCAGTCTGTCAGTGCGTCAGGCTAACGCAGACTCCATTCATTACCTGGCCGTTGCGGAGGAGGATGCGGCAGCTAGCTGCGTGAGGTATTCGCGCAGTTCCTTGGCCGCCTGGAAGCGGCCGTAGCGCTTTTTGGGGTTGGTGCACTCGTCCAACAGGGTCTCGAGTTGTCCATCTTTGGCTATGTGGGCGGGGGGGTCGTGGAGGAGGCCTCCAGTGGTTCCCCGCCACGTAGCATACCGCGACAGCAGGTTCTGGCACACAGCATAGTAGTTGTGGTCCACGGTGACCCTGGAACAAAGGGAGTCCTTCGAGAAAGACAGGCAGGCCTCCCTGTCGCACTCCTCGAAACGGCTCTCATACCACACGTCGTAGTTTTCTGGCTTGTCTGCAGGGAGACAGAGGGACAGTTAAATGACAAACGGCAATAAAAACATGCTGATCATAAAAAATAGTAATATTAATAGAGTCTGCACATTCATTTCAAACATATAAAAGCATTTACTGGGTCATAAGCTTGTTTCTTACAGCCTTCGTGAGGTGAATCTGTAATAAGATCAGGATGCGTCCGTCTCGGCAAACATGCGTTTATATAAATTTTGCACAAAGATTATGAGTTCCTATCAGCCTACACTTTATATTTTAGAAGGCCTCTCTTCCTGTGTAGTGACAGCGTTTTCCTTTTTATCAAGATGTGCAACAGAAAACACAGCGAAACTGTTGCATAACTGATCATGAAGAATGACCATTTTTCAAAGGCTAAAAATCATTATGGAAGAAATGAACCGAACCAGAAGCTGACAGGGCCAAGGTGCCACTTTTGACATCCCACGGACACGAACAGGAAATTCTATTTCAAAGCACACGGCCAAACAACTCATCCACCATTTAATTTGACAGAAACGAACCACTTTCCAGATTTATTGAGCAAATAAAGTTCTTTCTCCAGCTCATTTCATGTTGCTTTTTCTCTTTAAAGGATTGTGCTGGGGGAGGAGGGAGCCAAGAAAATAACCTGGAATGATGAGAGAGCTATTGGTTTGTGCATTAAAAAGCAGATCAATAATATTGTTGGGAGGGGTGGGAGGGGATGGACCCAGAGGATGCAAACGCATAATCAGTGTATCATCGGTTGTAATGCACTTCTCCTCTGGCTCATCAGGACAACTCAATCAAACATCCAGCGCTGCCCTGTTAGCAAGGGGCCCCTGTGCCCCACCCCCCCCCCGGAGAGGAGGGGCACATCAACCTCAATCAGTGTGGGTGATGAAGATGGATCTGCCTGTGTGTGCGTGCCATGAGCGTGGGCACGCACACACACATACAGATGCGAGTGCACAGGCAGCAAGGTGAGTTGAAAGCAATTAATGTTTCAGAGCTGGCCATGCATCACACCTCAGCGCTGATTGACAGATGGCATCAGGAGAGTGTCCTAGACTTGTTCACTCGCACTGGCGGACACACACACGCACACACACACACACCCCTAAAAAGAACAGGAAGGGAGGAGAGGGTTCATACTCAAGGACGAAGATGAGCACAGTCAAAAAAAAACAACAACAAAAAACCTCCAAGTACTTTGAGAATCAACTAAAGGCTAAAAGAAGTCTGAGGTCTATTTACTTGCACCACAATCCTCTCTGTTCCACTCTGACTGCAGGCTTGAGTGTAACAAAGCTCGAACATTTCCAAAGCAAACAAAATCATCTCCAATTCAAATGAGTGGGAGAGCGGCGGACGAGGGCGCGCCGCCTAGCCTCTCTCATCTGCCACGCATCTGATACCTTCCATGTTAAGGAGCTCAGGTCGAACTTGTATACATTCACCTCACTCCCCGGCCTTCGCAGGGCTGCACTGAGAGGGGACATTGGGCCTGAAATGCCTGTTAGTGTGGCCTTACTAGTGGCATTCAAAAGTACGAGCAGGTTTTAACAATGCATGCTTGTGTTAGTGTGCATTATTGAATGCGCGAGAACGCGAGAGACTGCGTGTGTGTGACTGTTTCGAGCGCTGTTGCAACGGTGTGTGTTTGTGTAAGCCGGTGAGCGACCGTGTCGGGAGAGAAGAGAATGAGAGTGAGTGAAGTGTGTGTTACATTATACAGCGTGTGTTTCCAAAAACCACTGGGGGTGAAACCATCCTCAAATGTCTATAAACTCAATGATGGGGAATGGTTCCTTTCGCACCACTGGACTGTGCAAACACACGGCACAGCTTAAACGCGGCGTGCGCTTTTACCTCGCCGAGACCCACCGCATCAATATGGATGCTACCGACGGGAGGGTGGGGCCCGCGCGTGGCTTTCTGCGCGTTTGATTTGCAAATCAATTGGCCTCAGTTTAGACTGATGAGATTCGTGCCGCACACTTCAACTCTCTTTCAATCTCGGGCGCTAATTGTGGGGATTGGATTCTCTGCTTGCAGAGCCTTGGGAGGTTACCGCGCTTATTTCCTTCTGCTGTCCGACACATGGCCGTGACCTCGTAATACTCATTACCGGCGTCATCCCTCTTCCTCAGGCTGCGTCTCCTGGCACTTGCTACACACACGCACGCATGAACCGATCCAACACACAAACATTCAAGAAGCTTGTAAACATTCTTGAGGCTTAAGCTGTGAACGGCCAGGGTAAGCAGCTTGAGTTGTCGAGCTCTAAGTGTGTCGGCCAGACAAAGGAAGTCTCAACCTGGGTTTGTGCTTTGGGACTTGCAAAGGGCTACTGTGACAGGGTGGAACACAGCTATTGGCAACACGGTGAATACGCACCCTTTTAAGCACGGCGCACCACACCGACACAATCACACAGACGGTACAAGCTTGAGGGGGAAAGCTGCAGGGCACGTTGGAGCGCCTTGACGTATTATACATCTATTTGCGGTTTTCTGGTGTCAGATGTCGTAATTTGATAAAGCGGCACTTTATCTCAAGATAAATCTATCACAATACTCCAACTACGTACATAGAACACACTCCCTTTCTCACACACACGCACACAGACAATAGTTCATATCTGTCACGGGGCACAACGGTGGAACCTCAACACCTAGCGACACAACAGTTTATCACTTTAATAGGATTTCTGCAGGAAGGGACAAATCTAAGAGCCTGACTGGGTGGTCGTCCCTCTCTTTGAAGTAGCCGTAGGAAAGGGGACGGAGGGGCAGGAACCTGCCACGCCGAGTGTGTGATGTATAGCTCTCTCTCTCCTTGTTATGAGGTTTATTCGGAGAGGGGGGAAAAAAACTAGGGCAGCAGAGATGGCTTATTATCAAAAAGATCTTTGCTTTGATGGGGACGAGCGTGTCGGAGGCAGAAGGGATGCTGGAGGAGCGTATTCTTAGAAGAGAGGAGGCTTGGAGCGTGTGCAGATTTGCCCACAGCCGTCTGTCCCTCGAGACCTTTCCTCGAACCTTCGTCACTGCCTCATAAGCTACAGTTGGCACTTGCAGCTCTGATATAAATGCGGTGTGTTCGAGAGAATCCAAGCTGTGGTCAGTGTTTGAGTCACACTCTGGCTTTTGAGGAAGTCTATGATTAGCTGCTAGAGGAAGTGAGAGGAGGAACTACCACTGCATGAGCAGACATGTTATGAATAAAATTAATAGCTAATTATCACTTTTTACACAATTATAAAACCACCAGTGACAGCTTCGTAATTGGAGTGAGGTAGCAGCCGATGTTCATACAGACACTATCTTGTACAAATGAACACTGTTTTTCTTCTTACAACCCGGATTCAAAAGAGATGTGAGGCATGTTTACGAACAAAGAGGAAGTGTCACGGCAAAAGGGGAACAAGATGTACTAGGCACTACTCCCTCTCTCTCTCTCTCTCACACACTGCGTGTAAGTAATGTTGGATGCCACCACTCACTCTGCTTGATCAGCCTTTTGTCTGCCACAAGAACATTCTCGGCGTCGACGACGATGACCTTTCCGTCGCGCGGGCCGACCGCAAAGTTATCGAAGCTGACGTCGAGCAGGTAGAGGGCGAACTCAAAGTCGTTGTTGGTGAGCTGCTCGGCGATGTCCATCAGCTGACGGGCCAAGTCTACCCTCTTCTCCCAGGGCGCGTTGTAGAAGCTCCACAGCTCCTCACCCACATAGTTGACGGCGACCATGCGCCCACACGCTCCCAGGTACTTGGCGAATGGCCACCCTTCGTCTGACGGAAAGCTCTGGGAAGGAGAAGCAGATGAGAACAGAAAACGTGATTTAAAAACATAGATAGAATAAGTCAGGCTGTATAATGTAGAGTTAGCTGAAAGAAAGACAGAATCACTCCGGTGGCTTTGAAAAGCAGGGGCTAACTCATAAATTAATAAATTAAAAATTAAAGAACCTTCACTTCTTGTCAGAAAACATCTGCTTAACCTGCACTGAAATCAGTTACTCAAGCAGGAGAAACAAAAGAAAAAAACCCTGATGTCAAACACGGGTGCCGTTTTCAGACTTTGGTAATTTTTGATACACAATTCTTAGCACAATAGTTGAAAATCTGCCAAAGGACCACATGAAACGCAGCCAGCACTGGGTATAATGGATTAATTTTAATAAAAGGAGAGAGCCAGTTTGTGTTTAAGCCCTACAGCTATGAGCTGGTGTACGCTGCTATACTCAGTGCTTCCAGAGAACTGATAGGAGGTGATTTGTGGTAGCAGCAGTTAGCAGGAAAGCCTTATGTGTTGTGAGGCAGCAGTGGGGCGATTTAAACTGCTGCATGATGTTGGCTGACCGAGTTAATGCCGTTTGGGCATGCTGACAAGAAATTGCTGTGTATTACAGGTTGAAACTGATTAATAATAACACAGTAATACCGCTAGCAGGAAGCGGTACCACTGCTGTGGCACAATACCCTGATCTCTCTAAGATTCACCTGACCTTTCCGAGAGGTCAAACAAAAACAGCCGTCATTTGCCATCATTCAAAGTCAAGTGGTCACGCCTGCATGGGCACAAAAACACACACACGCAGACGACTTAAATGAGCGTGAAGCAGCGGCATTTTGCAAACGTGCTGGGCTGCTCAGGGACTGGATTCTCCATGTCTCTTTACTGTAAATGAGCTCTGGTGTCTCTCACTTCCCTGCATCGCTATTGTTTCTCCTGGTCCATTTCATTGCCGCAGGCTATCACAATGGGTGGACAAATTAATGGAAAATAATAGAATGAAAGTTTTGCAGCCTGCGTGAGTTCTGCTAGAAGTGATAAGCTCCGATTTTTTACAATAATAAAAAAAAAATCCCCTGCCATAGGCCTCCATCTTTTACAATAAGCACCCAGCCATATGTTAGCTTAATGATCGCCCACAATTCCTATGTAACAAATCTCTCCTACGCTGCTGGTTCGGGCAGGCAGCCGCCGCACAGACACAGAGAATCAGGAGTGCTCATGTTTCACAGGAGCCTCAGCAGCCCTCCCCCTCTGAAACCCAATTGCATCGGAGATATGGCAGGGAACGCATCATGTCACTGCAGGTAAAGCGCGAGCTACTACGGCTGTTGCGTTTCATGTTACAATTGTGGTAATTCAATACTTCACTAGCTTTCAATTTGTGTTGAGAGAGGGGATTTTAAACATGCATGGCTGCCCTGACTCGCTTTAAACTTTAATGAAATACAAATTATTTAAAAACATACATTTTAACCTGCCCCCCACCAGCACACGCACACACACACGCACGCACGCACGCACGCACGCACGCACGCACGCACGCACGCACGCACGCACGCACGCACGCACGCACACACACACACACACACACACACACACACACACACACACACACACACACACACACACACACACAGCTGCTGTATCTCAAAGACAACAGCTGGACCTCTGCCACATAGAGGCTATGGCACAGAGGGGGGGTGCATGTAACAAAGACACCATGGCTTGGCGAATGGATGACTGTGCTGCGATTTGCAGTTTCACTAGTGCACCACTGACTAGTGCTGAGACATTTTTATCTCAAGACACTCCTCAAGCTATGCTGCCCTTAAGATCCTTAAATACATTCCTTGCAAGGCTACAAATTGCGCCGAAGGCCAAAGCATATAGATCCCACCTGTGCTTTAATGTAACATGCAACAAGCTGAGTGCAATTCAAAGTCTAGGACGCCTTGCATGGGGTCCTTGACTAGGGTTGCAATCAAGAACTGGAACTGTTGAGAACTGATTCTAAATGGTCGAATCCATCAGAAACTTATCAATTCCCTCCATCTATGGCCGCATCCTCTTCAGCATCAAACTCCTACGTTCACGCTGCTGGAAACTTGAGACAAGGAGGAGACATGACAGAGAGGAAGGCGTGGTTCAAAGCCTGGCTCCATTTCACAAAGACAACAGTGCGAGTTGAAATGTCTGTAAAATGATAATTTCAAAGTAACGCCAGCAATATGCTGAAGCATCTTTCTACCCGACATGGGCTTAAATTCCAGGCATGCCATGTGACACACGTGCCGCTGCTTCACAACCCAGCTGCACCTCAACGACACAGGGCAATTATCCTATGTTATGAAAACACTAGTGCCATGCGGGCAGGCTTAGCACATCTTTTCCTTGACGAAGAAAACCTCAATGAAAACGAACGCTGTACAAATACTCTCTCATTTCATTCATTTTAGACAATAACAGGCTGCTACAGCTTTCACTTGATTAAAATTGATCAGGAATCAATAAGGAGAATCAATAGCAGCATTGGTATCAATGAAATCTTACCAAAAAACAACCCTGTCCTTGACTTTGGAATAATCTTGAGGACAAAAAAAAAAAAAAAAATCAAGATCTTGATGCAGAAAGTTTCGACTCACACTATGACTCATAACTTTCAGAGACACAGGGAGACTTTTACAGTCTAGCACAGTGTGTTTTAGGGCTTTAAATCTATACCTTAAGCACATCTCTTGTTCCCATCAGTTTCGAGAAAGATCCACCACCAAGAGGGGAGGACAATGATGAGTTGCATGCAATGCAGTCTTGGCCAAGCCCGTTTCCCTGAGGTGACCCAATCAATTGCGGACCAGACAAAAGTCTGTCCAGGAAGCACGACTGGCTTCCAGCAGCCTGTCTGTCTGTCCGTCTGTCTGTGCCTGTCAGACTTGGCAATGATTCACCCCAACTTCCCCCAAAACTCTTGGCTTAATAGCCTTCCTCTACATTTCCTGATAGAGCAAACCTGACAGGAAGAGGTATCTGAGGAAGAAAAGTCTCAAGAAGCGAAATCTTCCAGCAGACACTGAGAAACAAAGGATAATGGTGGGTTGACTGCACTCCCAAATACTGAGTACTGGCTGGAAACGAGACAATCCCAGACTACTGAGATGTTACTCGCCATCAGCCAATCCTACATAGGAGATTTTGGGATTAGAGACTGAACGGGCTAAATATCTAAAATGGCTTTCTAATTTCTGAAGTTAGTATAGAAAGATTAGGTTGAAGCTGGATCAGTTGGTGGTACATCCCGATTAGGCCTGCTTCCCTTTGACCCAGATTCAAACCTCAGATCGCTTTATGCTGCTGTAAATCTAAGCGGCTCTGTTGTTGACAAAACTTAGCATGTCCAATGTTACAGCTAAACCCGCCATCCTCCCTCTCTCACCCCTGCAGGGCGGCTGGATAGATGCGAGGAAGGGATGGTGTTGGGGGGGGATGCGATGGAGACAGCAAACAGAAGAGACAAACAGAGTGTCTTTCACTTCTCCGCTCCAGTGGACAGGAGGAATACACCAGCAAAGACCTGCCTGCTAAACACATCTCTCTCTTTGTTGTCAGGTTGCAGCATGAATGGGAGCAAAAGTAGAGCGACGGCAGATGGGGGGATGGCTGATGGGAGGGAGGAGAAGGATGAATGCCCGGAGGCTACTTTCAGACACTGTCAACGACTGTTATGAGAGCGCCTTCTTGTCTGTCCGGCTCTCGTCCGCTGTTCTTAACATAGATGTCGCTCATTCACTTCTCTCACTGACAGGCTCATTCCGCCGCATCGTGACAACTCATACCTAGGTGCTATATTTATGAGCTTCCTGCATTTAAGTTTCATATGCAATAAGTCTAAAGGGGAGAACTACTGAACAGTGTAGGCAGACACATGGAAGTGGGCACCTGAGCTTTGGATTCACCTATTGCAGAGGTTGATAAATACTCCACGTGTCCCACCAATCATTCTCCCTTAGCGCTCTTTAAACGGTTACTCTGCAGAAGTCATTAAAGTCTGCAATGAGGCGTTGAGGGGGGTGTGGGTGAAATAAATTGGAAAGCCCAGCCTAATGTTACATCCACCGCACTATCTCTGAGCAGAAATGGGAGGTACTGTATGTGTGTGCGCTTGTATGTGTGTACTGCACAGGTAGTGAATTTTACCAGTCACCCCCCAATAATGTTATGCTATTGAGAATCTGCTGAGGGTGCAGAACTGCCAATGACACATCCCAGCAACTTTTACTGCTTTAAAAGGTCTGATCACTTCTTGTTCCTGTCATTGGATAAAAACCTTTTATGTCCTTCTTAGCAAAACCTTTAACTCATGGAAGTTGGTGCCAAATGTTCTTATTTTATGTACAAATTTCTTTGCTCGAAAATCTTGCAGTGTGAAGGAAATAATGAGCCTGGCTCCAGAGACAATGAAAACAAGGGTGGAAAACAGACCAAAACAGAATCGTCTCATTAAAGACAACCTCACAGTGACTTCTAGGCCCAAGTCTGACTAATCTAATCTTAAAGGTTGTGCCGGTGCACTACAGTAGCATTGACTGGAGCAGGGGGGGCTGCGTTTTTCACTCCCCTCCCTGTAATACAACAGACACACTGGCGTCCTCTTGGGGGGAGATTGGAGTGGGCTGAAATGAAACAGGGCCACAGACAAATGGGCAGCCTCTGGAGAAGAGGATGAAACGAATGGAGCGAGAGGCACAGGAACACACACCTGCGTCCTGACATCTGCTGACAAAGGCATGCCCTTCTACTGGGCCACTCGGGGGAGGGCGTGGGCGTGTGTGTGTGAGAGTTCGAAAGAAGCTCTTTGTGTGTGTGCGCGTGTGTGTGTCTGTGCATGTGTGCTAGTGTTTATGCGAAACTGTAGCCTATCCAAGTGCGTGTGAATGAGAACATGCAACGTGACCAGGGCTGATAACAACCTCTATTCAGGGGCCAAGTAAACATGAGCGGCTCCCAAGATATTGCCTTGGCTGGCCAGCAAAGAACACTGGTCAATCAAACACACATATACACACAGAGACGCACACATGCGCAAATACGGCAGACACACAGAGCTGCGTTTGTGAATGCGAGATTTAAAAAGGAACCAGTCGCCTTCATCCTGCAACCGCAACTACTTACAGCAAAAGGGAAATTAGTAGTTTGCCACACAAGTGTTTCATGTGTGCAGCTTGTTAAAGCCTTAAACAGGGTGTGGTGTAAATTCTCCACATTTTCTGCCCTCAACAAAACTCTGCCGCTTCATAGCAAACAAGTTGGGACAGGACTCGTCAGGAGTCGGGGGATCAAAAGGTAAAGTTGAGGAAGTGTGCCGGATCCGTTCAGTCAGACGACTGCAGCAAAAACCATGATGTTGCAAAATTAACATTATTATTCAGCCTGTTTATCAAAGGAGCTTAGAGTTAAGAAAGAGTCACATCTGCTCTGCAAGGTTGAGACTGCCAAGATGGACTTTTCGCTGCAGCTCTCCCGTTGACCTTATGTGTCTGGAGGATGTGTGGTGAGCCCCGTCTGGCATTTTGCTGGCCATTTAAGTTTAAAATCCAGTCAGTCGGTCCGCAGCACGAGCTCAGGCCCCACAGGGGAGCCAGCGCTAACTCCTCATCCTGGCACACATGGCGCTATCTCTTTCTTCTTTTTTGCTTTCGTCTCCTGCTGCTTCTCCTGCTACCCCACCCCCCCCACCGCCCTTTGTTCCACCACCAAAACCTGCAACACAGGGCAGTGATGCTGTCTGTTCCAGACACGGAAGCCAGGAAACGCCTAGTCAGAGCACCAAACTGAGGAGAGAGAGTGTGCTTCTGTCTGTAAGAGGAGAAAGAAGTGCACCGAGACTGCTAAGCGTATGTATCTGAATTTAGAACAGGCCCTGCCTCTGTCTTTACCAGACATGTGGTTCAAAGAGTGCAAAGTCACAATGTGTAGAGCTGGCAGCAGTCTTGGGAAACAGGAAAATCAGTGAATGAAGAAGACTAAAACCAGAACGGACTGCAGGGTGTGTGTGTATGGAAAAGTCAGAGCCAATAAGAAAGTAAGAGGTCAGAAAACACAGAGCTCAGATGAGAAATAAACACTACCACGTCAGGTAGACAGACCGAGTAAGACCATGTACAGTCGACTTGTGCACCACAGAAGGAAAGAGCGTGCCCCTGATTCAGTGAGCACCACAGAGCGCTGATAGAAATGGTTAACTAGGTCTGATTTCTGTGGGACTCTGCTCTGTAGAGAGAATGAGAGCAGGATGAGGAATGAGAGCACAGTACAGTGCAGCTGGGGGTTGCTAGTACACACTCCGCTGCTAGCTGATAGCTGAAACCCTCTGTCGACCTGAACCTGAGCCACGGCGCACAGAGCCACCTCATAAATCCCCTCCGCTGGGCGGCGAGGAATGTATTAAGTCATCGGCAGCAGTGTTGACTCAGTCTAGGTGGTACTGCCGCCCACACAGCTGGGGAGCAACCCAAGTGAAGCTTGGCCTGAGACCTGAGGGTTGAGGGCTGTGGGTTTGAGGCCCACATCAAGGGTTGTGTATTTCAGAGCAGGCGCCAATTATCTCGCGGGCAGTCGGCTGGCGTTGAGTGTAGGGAGACTACTGTCATTGACCCTGCAGTGTAACCTCTCTGCAGAAGACGGACAAACACAGACAGGATTTCCCTTACAAGGAGCAATTAAGTATCTCACATTTGAGAAAAGACTTGGACTAACATAAGAGGTGTCAACCTATGGACATTTCCCTTAACATCTACATTACCAGGGAGGAATTTCATTCCATAAAATTGTTTTACCCACTGAGAGGGTGCAAATGCTCAAAACTTGAGGATGCTACAGTATATCCCCGACCTCTCATATTTTCTGACAGGAACTTGATACCTAATGCTTTAATGCAGTGGACAATTTTATTACTGCAGGCGAGCTGATGGGCTAAAAAGCATATTCTTGCTCTAACATTAGGCCCTAGGCTCTCCAGGGGGACACGGCACAGTAAAGACCCACTCGTTACGATCCATATTGACCGTCTTAAGGGACCCAGGGAGAGTTGTGAATGGGGTTAAGACACTCCAGCGTTGTGGAACTGTGTCTTCAGGAGCTTGGAATAAGGTGGGTCGGGGAGCAGGATGTAACAGTAGGAAGCTAGGGGGAGGGGGGATCTAAAAAAGGAGCTGGTGGGAGGGATGAGTCGGGTGGAGGGGTGTTCAGCCACAGGCATTTACCTAACCAAACACAGCTGTCATGCATGTGTGTGTATATATGTGTGTGTGTTTGGAGAGAGGGAGAAAGAGAGAAAGGATTATGGTAACACAAGCAGTCTGGCTCATTCAAATGGGGGAAAACACCACAAGGCTCTGGCTTGTACTACACACACTCTCTCACACAAACCCTCCGCTCCTCTCCTCCTCCTCTTTCTCTTCTCCCCTTTCCACCAGGGCCTCCATCCAGCGAGGGCAGCCAAAAGAGGGGAGTCGGGCCCAGATAACTCCCTGTCTTATCCTAACAGGATTCAGTCTGTACACAAAGGCCTATAAGAATAATGAAAGGGGGTTTGGGAGCACTTGAAGCAGGGTTAAGCGGCGTACACAGCCTCCTCTCTTATGTGCTAAGAGCGTCACAATCCCCCAGACCCCAAAACAAAAGGTTCTAATCACAGACTAGCAACTTAAATACTATTTACCGGTGGACCTCAGCCACTGAGCCGGCCTTAGAGACAGAGAGCTCTCACTTAAGCCGGGATAGCATGCAGTGTCTGTGATTAAATGGAAAGAAATAAATAAAACTAAAAACAAAACAGGCTCTGATCCGCTTTGTAAGAATGCATGACCCAAAAAGCCGGGCCATAAGATTGCAGTTTTTCCTGCACAGACAATATAAAACAGCTCAAATTTCATGCATCCTTTGCCAAAACAATGGCAGTGTGGGCAAAAAAAAACAGAGTTTCTTTTAATATGTATTATTGCAGAAGTTGTGTAACCACTCCATCTTTCTTGATCACTGTAATTGGCTGACAATATATTTCTTAGTGTTATGCAATCCGGCACTATCATAAACTACATGAAAAGCCGCAGACACATTTAATTTATTGCGATACATTCGATTTCAAATGTGTTTTTTCTGGTTTTCTAATGCATATTCTATGCGGCACACTCTAAAAATAATTGCTTTTGTGTTACAGTTAGGGTGGCAAGTGAAACAAATTTCTTTGTAATAATTATTGTTTGTCTACCTTCTTCATTGCTTAGTTTGAAACAGCAGATTTTTTTAATTATGCAGATGCTGGTGTAGGCAGGTTGCACAACAATTTATGACCTGATGCATTTGAATATATTTTCCTATTCGAAAAAAAGGTTTAGCAGGTCACAGTTGAGGTACCACCTTTGTGCCAGGAAAAAACCATGAATTTATACCATTTGCTTTGGCTTAGTTTCCCAAAGTAGATGAGCATCGTAATAGATTATGCAGAGCCTCATTAAATCAACAGCATACCAAAGAGGCATCCCCCCCATTTAAAAAAATTCAAACAAGCTGCCAGTGTGTTTGCTCAAAGCGGTATGAATGTTTACTTTCACATTTGTGTTAAAATGCAGCCGTCAAAAATCTTCGGAGAAAGAGGAGATAAGGTCATCCATCTTATCTCTCTCTTCTGTCTCTTCTCCCATTTAGAATCATTGTCAGACGTCTGCGTTCGGTGAAAAACATACAGTGTTGCGTGAGAGGATCATGCCTTCTGACGAGTGTCAGGTGAGGGCGGGGTGTTGAATGAGGACTTGGATCTGTGGAAGGTGGGGAGAGATGGTAAAAGAAAGAGGGAGAGGGGTGTCTGGGATTTGAGTCTAGAGATGACTGAGTTAACCCCAGAGGCCTGTCACATCCCATTCTCAGCTTCACTGAGCAACACAGGGCTGAGGACCCAAAAGGGTGCAAGCGCAGTCACATGCTTCTGGCTAGCTTACCGGGCTTAATGATTTGGAAGGATGGACTAGGCCAAATCGAACTAATTTAAGGTTGGCCCAGATGCACTCCATCAAACACAACCATCACCTGATGAATCAGTGAGTCATCTAGCTGAGGGAGAGAAGCCAAGGATGGCAAATAAGGTTCTAGCAGGGGAAATGAGAAGAATTCATTACTCGCTTCTCATGCAAACCAAGTTATTGTCGAATAAGAGGTAAAATTAAACGGTATCATGTAATTTCTCTGGTTGGCAAAGGGGCAACCCCTTGACACTAGTACATTTATCACTGTAACAGAGGAACCTTTGCGGGTCAATTTATTTGTGAAGCTGCATCGGTTAAGAGAAAATAAGAGAGGAAACAGATGAAGTTGCATAAGGTGCCTCTCATTGCACAAGGATTTTCTTGTTTGGCTGTCGTCATTTTGTCTTCCAAAAATATGTATTCCCCAAAGCCAAATTGTCTTCCACGTGACAGAGGAGTGGGGGTGGCGCGTATATGTGTGTGTGTGCGTATGTGTGTGCGCACTTGTGTACTGCAGAGCACACAGAAAATGCATTGTTGGCCAGACCCGAAACAACACAGCAGATTGTTTCCCACTGACAAAGAAGGTCTGCTTTCTCATAGTGAAACCGGGCCGATTTACTGCCTGTGGCTTCAAAAGACTGGAAACAGAAGCCATTCTAGGAGAGAGTGCAGCTCACAGAGCAGACAGCAGAAATGTTATTGGCATTATTCAACTGTACAAAGCCAGAGGAAAGAGATAGAGGAAAGAGCCCAAAGCCGCAACACTGGCAAGCAATGACAGCAGGGAATCATTTACACTAAATATAGCAAACTTAAATTATACACTGAGTGACACTGGCTTCTCCAACTTACCAAAGAGGTGTTTAACAACACCCTGGCAAAATGAAACATCGCTCTAGGCCTGACAAGAAGACAAGAATGATAAGTAGTCGAAATAAGGATCAGGTTTCATTAAATATCTGATCGTAAAACTCAGCCCACATTCCTCTACCTTTTGTTAAAGCTAGTCCCCAACGCAGTAGCACTAACCTCTGGCAAAAAAGGAGACCAAGGTGTTGTAGTGCACGTCTCCTGTTCAATCTCTACAGACGCCATTAATTCTTTATGGTCTACTGCTGCCCAACCTTGTGTATATGGTCTCTCAGCAAATTTTCTCCTCATCTTTTGAGTTCGGTGATGCTGACGAACACTTGAGGCACTCAGGATCTGTGAATCTCTGAGATGTCTGGCACATTTCTTTGTATTTTATCCATCCACACAATCCGTGTCCACCATCTGTTACCCCTGGCCTGGTGCACACACAGACCCTACAGTTCTTCCTAATGCCCGTAGGTCACAAGTTCAGGATGAGATCAACAATTCATGAGTCTGTAAACATGCAACGGCTACACGGAGCAGGGAGTGAAGGGAACTGTGGACAATGCATGATGTGTTGGTGTGTGATGTCTGTAGCTGTGCGCAAAGATAAGGGTGGGGGAGTGATTCACAGAGCCTCTGAACTGAGGCATTATGGCATTAAAAACACTGATGGAATTATCTGACCAGAGTTTGTGGAGCGTGCACGAGCAGGCAGGAAAATATAGTGGAGGATGACACAGATAGAAGAAAGAGGTAATAAGAAAGAAAAGAGGACAACGGATGGAAGGGGGAGGGCAAGCGGCCGCACATGACTAATCAGATTTTATAGATTGACCGGAGTAAAAGGCTCATCTTGCCTTTTGTCCTCCAAAATGCCCGGAGGCGTGTGGCCCTACGAGGTGGGGAGTGGGGTTGGAGGTCAGCATTATTGAACGTCTACACGGGCCATGACTATTGTTGTCCTGTCCCGTCACGAGACACAGTCAATGCCAGGTTGAAATTGAAATTGATTGGCTGCTTGTAAATCACTGGATGATACACAGTATGGCGGCTTTGACACGCAGGGTGAGAAAAGTGGGTCGTCATTTTACTTAAAACGCGACATCAAATCAAGAGTTGCAAGTACGATTTGTTAATTAACTCAATGCCAAATTTAAGATTTCTACTGCACTACAATATTATCATCATGTTAACTGTACAAAAAATAAAGTGTTCATTCTGTCAGTCTCATCAAAAGACGGTCTTGGGTTTTTATCAGTTTTAAATCTTTTATGTTGTAATACAAATGGTCAAAAACTTTAAAAAAAACTTTTATTTTGGAAGACTGGTGAAGGATCAAGAGCATTTACACTGATAGCACTTAGCAGCCACGTAAGAGATCCCTCCACGTGCTGTCCCAAAAATGACAAGAATGCAGCGGACATGGACGTATATTAAAATTAAAAACAACTTGGACCATTTACAGATGCAGGCTTGAATAATTCAAACCTGGCCTACATATAGTGTTAAATATGCAGTATTGCCGCCAGCCAAAATCTCTCATCTTTTGGGAGGCCACAGCTCTTAAACCCGTCTCTATTCTCAGCAGAGGAATATTCGTGCTCCAGAAAGCGGACGTGTAGCCTAGAGTTTAGGGAGGGTGTAATGGCTCGTCTCAGATCTATGGAAGAGGAAGGAAAAGGAGGATTCCCACACTGTAATTTACTGGGGGCTTTTTGGGCCAACACCCTGGCTCGCTTTGCTCTTATTCTCTTTGTAGCGAAGGTAATCCAGGAACTGTGGCTTATCAACTACTCTGGAAAACACCTGGTGCCACAGATCAGCTGACAGACATCTCTTTATCGAGATAATCAAACATCACTCAACAAAAAAAAAATAAAAAAAGCTTAAAACGGTATCACAGCCACACATATGTTGCTGAACAGCTCCTGTCCTGAAAACACATGACACTGGAAAAAAAGTTTAAAACAGACAAGGTACCTGCAGTACGAGTGGTTCTGGGTTGAATGCCAAGGTCATGAGCAGCTGCATTCTCTCTGTGTCCTTCAGGTTCTTTAGCAGGAAGCTGCCAGAGTCTTTGGTCTCAGCGTACCTGCGGACCACGCGGTCCAGCAGCCTCTGTGAGGGGCAGTGCACCAGGTCTGACCAGCCCTCCACGACCTCGGGAGTGAGCAGACGCACGTCGCCGTTGATCCGGGCAAATTCGGTCTTGTACATTGCCTGGATGAGGTCACAGCGCGGCCTGCCTGTAGCCCTCTTGCAGATTTTCTGGTCTATCTCGGCCAGCTCCTGATTGGACCCGAGCCGTTTGAGCACCACGCGACGGGTGCCCTCCCTGGGCTCACCGTACTGGGCGAAGTAAACATTCTTGACATTGAAAACGTCTAGGAATCGCAGGCGACCCCATGTCTCAAAGGAAACCTGGCCGTTCATGAATTTGCGGCACCAGCTGGTGCCAAAGCAGGCGGGACACTTGTTGAGGTTGATGAAGCGTCTGTCAGTGAGCTCATTCTTCTGGAAGGAGGCGAACAGGTTGTGGGTGTTCATCAACAAGATGACAAACAACCCCACCACCAGCAAGAGCTTCAGACAGCGGTACAAGCGGCCAAGTTTGAGAGGCAGGAAGCGCAGCATGGTGGGGACGGGGCAGGGCGGGGGGTTTCTTCAGGGACAGGGAGGAGGAGAGGTATTGAGACGATCGTCTGGGGGCTAACCTCAATGCCTCTCCGTCATGGTGTAGCAGGGTAGCTTCTAAAGCGGCAGGCAGGGGTGAGGTTGGCACAGCTGCCCCGTGCCAGTCTCTGGCAGAGGCCAGTGAGTCATGTTCTCCCTTCTTGGTGTTTGTGAGCAACCTCGAGCCAGCGGGCCTGAAATCAAGGAAGGAAAGAGAGAGGAGAACTCATTACATGAGGGCAAATAAAAAGCTGCATTTCGTAACACCAAAATTTGTCCTTTTGGTCATGAATAACAAGTGAAAAGGGTCTGTTTCATTTTTCTTCTGCTGGGCATGCAACTTGAACACCTGAGTCCAAACGTAAGACGCCTCCTATAAAACAAAGAAGCACTTTCTCTGGCATATGAAATTGTCTCGCAAATTTGAATTGCTTGGGTCATTTGAGAGATTTCATTACTTTTTGAACAGAAATGAGATGGTCCACAGCCAATGCAATAAACCTGCCTGTGCCTGTTTGAGATTTTTCTCTTTGGGAAATCATTTTTGTATACTCCCCGATATAACAAAGATAAATAAAACTATGGAAAAGGGGGAAATAAAGTGTCAGTGATCAAATTAAGAGAAAATGTGCAACATCCTCTCCTAGTATAAATAAAATGTGCTGCACTCTGAGGATGATTCCTCAGAGGACCTCCCTCTGTAGCTACAGAAGTATCCATCACTTTTCCTCCGATGCACAGCGAAATAACACGCCGTCTGCATACCTCAGTTACACTGAGCTCTGAGACCTTGATTTTTTCCCCCTTCTCCCTTCAAATGGAAGAATCTCACTGCATTGTGAAGAGAGTCACGCTGCGCGTAGTTTAACCTTTGATCAGAGTTGCCCTGCTTCGTTTTAATCATGCTTTGAAGTTGTTTCTTTGAAAATGGCTGGTGTCACTAAAATAACGGCTGTGGTTGAGAACGGGGGGGAGAATCTGTGAATACCTCTATTAGACGACGTCAGCAGAGAAGGGAATGGTAAGAATTAAGCACGGAGGAAAGAGACAACATTTTGAGCTCACAGTACGAGAACAAAGCTCTCAGAAGCTTCATGTGCCCCCCATGGTCTGCCCATGATGAAGCCATGCTAGACCCCCCAATCAGCTTTTTACCAATGAGTCTCGTAAGTCTTATAAGTCGCTTTAAGAAAGACAAAGACTCGGGCCATGCAAATTAGCCATCCTCAATTAGAACTCATTAGGACATGCCTATTAGGACAGACGACTTGAGAGGGCATGGCTAACGAGCAGGCACACTAGTGTGATTAGTGTGCATGTCGATGGGTTCCTTGCATTTTGCTTTCAGATCGAAGTGGCTGAGATCAGGAAAGACACGGGGGCTGGAGGCAGCCAAGAGAGCAGCGGTTGTGAGAGATGTGCGCCTGTGGAGTGTCAGATAAGAAGCTGAATACACCAGTTCTTAGCTCACACCTCTGTCTGAAAATACCTCGAGCAGATCAGGCCAACACCACTAATGTAAAAATAGACCATATCCAAACAGACAGCTGCACTACTTTTTTCTTGGGGGTGGTGGGGAGAAAAATATGATTTGAGCATTTTGTCTATTCTCACCACAAAACTAAAACTCAAGCAATGTGACTCAACCGCGAGCAGTGTACCATAAATAAGACACGGATAATGAGAGTGACAGACTTACTTTACATCATTTAAACAGAAGCGATCTTAAATCATCTTTTAAACTCAATTTAACTGAGCCAAACAGCTACAGTAAATCTTAATGGAAATGTGTCACTATTTCCCAAGACATGGGAGGGCATCTCTTTATTTATTTTGTCAATATAAATGGAGCACAATGAAAATGGTAATAGTAATTTTAGTCTTTACAAATGAGTCATTTAGAGGACACCGTACCACTTCATGCCCACATTAAGCTGTGACATCTCAGAAACAAAACCGTGCAAAAAGATAATTCTTCGTGCGTTTTGTTTTAAACGGCATTTCATGGGGCATGCTAAATAAAGAAACTGTAGGTCCACATTGAGCCGAATTCAACAAAATGCCTCCGGTCTGATAAATGAATAACAAAATAACCTCTCAGTCGCACCCATTCAGAATGAGCTGAAAAGGACGGCAACACAATAATTAAATAGTGTCTGGGGGGAAAAAAAATACAAGATATTCATATAAATTGGTGAATCTGTGACAAACAATTTCAACAGGAGTCAAAAGGATGTGTGCCTCGTGCCTTCTACGACAGGGAGCGAGAGGAATCTGACTGCTTGAGAGGAAAACCGAATATCTCATTAATATAAGATCTTGATTCAAGCACCATTTAGCATTTGACACAGGCAGCCACGGCACAGTCGTGGATAATGAAGATCTTGGGAGCAGATATGATATATAACTAGAATCCGCAAAGGGCCGGAAGAGGACAAAACACAACCCCTGTCACCTCAATCCGAGGAGACCTTCCACCTCTTCTTCACACTTTAGAGAAAACGACAGAGCGGCAGGGCAAGCTGGAACAAACCCCGAACAAGGCCTGGAAATGAGTGATGAGATGCGCAAGCTGGCGGCTAAATCGAGGAGGATGCGTAGTTTCTCCCTTCTCTCCAGGGAAAGTATTAGGCCTCAATTACCTATGGAGCGTTACCTGGATTATGTCAATGACTGCACTAATTGCGGGAGTGACATGATAAGGATACACGCTGTATTTTCTTTCTGTTAATGAGAGACAACACAGGTGTTAAAACGCTTAAAAATGTTGACACTGAAATCTGCCAGCGATGGCTTATCCTTGATCCTGTACTTTTGTTTAGTATGAAGCAGGACAGTTTGAGAATTGAAATGCTGGTAGCTTAGAGTTTTTATAGCCTGCTGCTGCCGCTGCTGCACACAGAGTGGAAGTGTGAATGAGACCAAAACATTCAGCTTTACTGGAAGGATGGCATGGTCGTTTAAAACGGCGATATTTTTCCCCTGGTAATTACCTCACTAAACTGCTTCTTGTGAATTTTACACCTGCAGAAACACTTATTTAACTCCCTCACCGTCTACTGCTATATGCCACCCCATGACTGAGAGACATTTACCAGGACGTGCAGACAGGAAGGCAGGCAGAGCTCTACAGCGAGGATGCCTACTCAGGTTTTTGACGAGGGTAAAGTTCACTTAAAACTCTAAATTATAGCCAGATGCTTTGTATTCTAACAGATGTTACCCACTGGAATAGAAGGGCAGTGAAATTTAAAGCAGTGTTTTCTTTTGGACAAACCTCACTGTGCCCGCAGAAAACTTGTGTTTTAAATTACACCCCCCCCCCGACATTCCTCCCCCATGGCGCCTCTGCTCCCGATGCATTGTGTGAGAATGAGGGATGCACAACACCAAGAGGAAAACCCTGTTTAGAATAAGCACCGAATTACCTCTCATCACACACAGCCTCTGCCAAAACTGGGGTAAGAAAGTTTTCAGCGTACTCGGTCTACAAAGTATTGCGGTGAGCGCTTCGAAAGAGAGGCAAAGAAAAGAGGGCAAATCAAAGGATGCCTGACTCCTCATGCATGGGAGATGAGTCTCGCATTCAAAATGTTCCAAGTTTGGCAGATGTTAAGAGCCGCAAAATGGCTCATTACTGGGACAGGAAAGGCGCAAGATAAAGCAATAGGCCCCATGTTGGCTTAAAACAGAATGACAAAGGTCGTGACAGAGGAAGATGACATCGGAATATCCTAATATTTCAACTTTTATTAAACTCAGATTTTGACAGAATAACCCAGATAAGAAAAAGCGAGTTGAAAAGGAAATTTTCTTCTTGAATAATCTTTTCCACGGCTCATTGTATAAAACTAGTCTCAGATAACAACGTACGGGGGCAGGGCTACTCTCGGGCTAACCCATTTCCTTTACTGCACCTGAGGCTAAACTTCATTATGATATAATGAAGTCAAGCCACACATGAACATGCTTGATTAATTCCAGAGGAAATGCAAAAGCGAATGCAAAGAGGAAGTGGTGAAAAGGACTGAAACACAGTGGAGGAGCTGGACAAGATGGAGAAATAGAGAGAGGAGAGATATCACCAATGTATAGCTAATGGATTGCAAGGTGAGAGGAACTCTGAGTTATTGCTCTTGTGATGGAAACGAATGGAAAGAGATCACTTGAATACAGAGTAGCAGTTCTCCATCTGGACGCACACACAAACACACACATGAATGTGTGCACCCCCGGAGACCGCGGGCATTACCACCAAGCCCTACTCAAAGCTCGGAAAAAGCCTCCTCTGACCCCTCTCCTCCAGCTTCCATTGCAATGTGCGGCTCTAGCTGGCGAAAGGAACTACTGTTGCCAAGGTTATCGACTGCGAGAGTCAATAATGTTTGATCACAAAAACATTCAGCCGCAGCCGGATTGCCTCAGTACAGCAAACACGCAGACAGTGATGGATAGATACAAATGACCGTAACATTCACGTACCTAATGGAAAATTGAGTCCTCAGAATATAAGCACCAATTAGCAGCATCCCCACATGAACATCAGTCCATTCATCTCTGGCCCAAAACAAATACTAGAGGTTTTAATGAGAGTATCACTGGTATCTGCTTTGTGTCAAAGTGCCGCAGCTGTTCGGAGGGACACACTTGAGGCGGGAAGACTCGCTCCGGATTCTTCAACTGATAACATGTTCGTTTTGTTTAATTTCAACAGCTGCGCCGGCAAGCCGGCATCACTCTGCACAAGTTTGAAAAGTTGTCACACATTTCAATCTCACATTGATGCGACTGCAAAACAATTGTGTCATCTAAGTGAAGCTGCACTTGAACTGATTAAAACAAGCTATCAAAACAAGCTTGGTTTAGAAATGTGTTTGAAGGGGCGGTGGGGGTGGGGGTTGATAATATTGATTACCTGACAGACATTTATTATTTCATCTAAGGTCATTCATAACGTAGCTCCATCTGTCGTAGAAGTCGCTTATCCAAAGTAAGATTTGTTGAGTTTGGAGGTCAAGAACAAAAACATACTGCTCCTGTGGGAGCTTTTAGGCCACAATTACAAGACGTTTCCCCGCTGAGCGCTGGGAAACATTCAAATCAGCCACAAGCAGAACGTCTTAAGCGTATTGGTCTATTTTCATTGTTCCCTTGTCGACTAACCTTGCAGAAAGGCTCCTCAATTAGTCTCCTGATATGGAAAAATTAATTCTAAGCAGCCCATTCTATTCATTAGACTATAAAGAGAAATTCCTCAGGACTTATTATAAGCCGTTTCTGGACCAAACAGTACGACTGTGGTTGTAATCTATTTTTCCCCTTGAAGAAATCAAGGGCAGAGGTTTGCAAAGCACAATCACAAAAAAAAAGAAAGAAAAAAAAAAAAACTCAGTTACTGCTATTATTGCAAATTATGCTTTCATCATGCCTGAGTCTTTCTGCCTGATGGGCAAAGTGGCTCAACTTGCTGCTTGCTCACGCCAACAAGGAAGGCAAATGCATTGCAAATCAATCCAAATCACGCTGGCCAAGGGGAGACCTGTTGAGGAACATCGTTTTTAAGTAATCAGAAACTACAGAGCCAAGTAAATGAGAAGCACTGCAAAAACATGTTTTGCTGAGAATGAGGCTACAAGCTAATAATTACTGCTATTATACAACATGTTCCGCATCCAAATGACCACAGGAATATGCGTTTAGAGGTTTAGGGGACAGCACCTTTTTATCTTATCTCCTATATTCTCCACGTCTGCCTGGATGTACTCAGATTGTGCACGATAACAGTCCATTGCAGTGTTATATGACATATCATATTATCTGGTCGACATTAAGTTGCGTTTAGGTACCTGTGATGGACATGACTACTGTTCCCTGAACGAAATAATTAGCGTACAGATAAGACGACGGTCATTTCGATGTGCCAAAGATAGTTGGAACAGCACGAGCCTCTCTCGCAGTAATGATAAACTTCATGTAGCCGTTCAGAGGATGCGGGCATCTGATAAGAGTGTTTTGCAAAAAAAAAAAACACTCGTCTAGCATTTTATCTAACCATTTCATCAGTTCAGGGTAGCAAAAGCGGCGTTTTAAGTGCCAGCTATCGTCTTACCTTTTTATTTTTTATTCGCTTTTCCACCTAATCAAGTCGAAGGTACGATGAATAGCGTAAAAGCGGCTCTTTAAATCCACATTGTGCTGATTTACATTAAAGTTCAGCGTGGACACGGACGGCAAAGAGAAGGAAGAAAACTGTGAAACAAACCTGTGTGACTTTTTTCCTCTCCGGGTCTGTAGTAGTGAATTGCTTAGCGCTCAGTTGATATCATTCTTCAAAGTTGCGGCTACCTACGAGGCGGCCGACGGACTCTTTCAATCACCGCCGACAGTATCTAAACCGAACACGGCTTCTTCAAAGCTCGACGGAGATCTCTATCATGCAAACTCACACGGGCTTCCCATTTCCAGCTCCCAGGTATCTAGCCAGCTAGCCTGCTAGCTGCTGAAACAAACAGTTGGGATGTCGAGTCTTAACTCTTCATATACCGGCTCTTTCCGACAGGACGACGCGGTCCTCTTCACAAAAGACAACAGCGTCCGTGTTGTGCACTAACGTCCATATCTGTCCGTCTATCGGGAGTCCCTTTGTGGTCACAGAATTACCTCTTTTCCTCTACTCCCGGGCAGCAGATCACTCCTCTCCAACACCACAATGGGTTCTGTTCCGACTCTTTTCAACACCAGCCTCTTTTTCCTTTACGACACCCGCTGCCTGTTTACGGCCGACGTTGCTAGGCGATTGTTCTAATATTGTCTCGTCTGGAGCGCCGCCCCCACAGCAAAGTTTGTCCAGATTTCTATTTATTCTCACTGCCTCCACCAGCATAAAAGTGTTTTGTTATGGAAAATAGTAACACGGTCTAGAATTAAACGTTATATCGGATTTCACTGCAGTGGCATAGAGTGATGAGAAAAAAATCTGAAAATTGTGAGCTTCACATACGAGCCTTTGTTTTCTTTATCATATGACATAATCAACCAAAAGTTTGACGTATCTTTACACTATCAGCTTCATGTGTAATAGGACCGATGGGCCTAATTCAACCGTGTTAAGTTTAGTGCTTAATTTTGCAGACTAGAGACAAAACTGACATACGTCCAGGGATTTTTTTTCATTGCTTTTGTTTAAAAATTAAGTAAATGAAAACTAGAACCAAACGAGTAATTAATCAATCAATCAACCAACCAACCACTAATTAAGGTCCATGGTTGAATCACTTAGGGCTAAGAGACTGTGATAGCGGGGATTCAACGCCTCGGCTTACATGGACTCAACGAGCTCCGCGTGCATCCGTTTGTATTTACCGCCATCTGCTGGGGGAAAAAAAAGAAACGGTCGCCCCACTAATGGTGCATTCAAGTCTTTGGGAAATACCGAACCATTCCACAGCGACATGAGCTACTCGAAAAATCTTAGTATTCTCGCTCTTATACATCCAGCATTTTATAATTCGGCTTTTTAAGAATACAGTAACTTGATGTTTCCGTCTACTTGTTATTCACACTCCTCTTGCATTTCACTGTGCTTACCTGTGGGGCTATTTCCCCACCTGTGTGCGAGATTTACAAGCAGCTGTAAGGCAGCACAGGCTCTCGAGCGCTGCCGATGCGGATGTTGCTGCTTCTGAAGTGAAGCCGTTGTTTCCTAAAAGTTTGAGCTAGGATTCAAAGATGACGGGCGCGGTGAAGCACAGACGAGACAGTGCAGCATCACTGGTACTCGCTGTAATTGGCTTGGCACTGATAACTATTCTCAGCGTGTGGAAGTTAAAACAGCTTAAATACAGACTTATACATGAAACTGGAGGGGCTATGTTTTATGGTAAGTAGCCTTAGCAGATCCTATTTAGAGTGCGGAAGTCATTATTCAACACTTCCTGAACTCACAGGTTGAATAATATATGAGAATGTTAACGGAATGAAGTGAGTTTTGTCTACATTTGTGCCTCAGGAGTGTAGAGGAGGTTCACATCATCTCATTTTGATTTATCCACCATTTTACTGGCAGAGATGTAGATGTAGTCTTTTTGTGAAAAAATAATTCATACAGCAATAACTGTCAATCTGATGAAAATTAAGTAAGATAATTGTTCAGAGCTTAAACAAATTCAGAATATCTTTAATGGTATGATACATGGCTGACTTTGGGTGGTCGGCTTTATGGTGCAAAATTACACTGGACCTTTTAATGTGGTCTACCATTGCACCAAATAGGGCACATAATTGTCAAGTAGCTCCAGACACAATAAACTACAAAGGGCTCGCCAGCCAGCAGTATACCTGATTCATTCATTATTTACAAGTTTGCACTTTCACCAGTGTTTCATCACCATAACGATGTAATGTAGATTCTCCTATACGTCCCTCTTATGGTTATGATGTTATGTTATTGGGATTTTTTGCATTATAGTGGCTGCATAATGATTCATTTACTTCTGGATCTTTCCTAAACATGAGCTATCAGGGGATTGCCTTAGTTTTCATAACAGCAGCTTTTTCTTACTCCTCTGCAGGTGTGCTTGCAGGGTTAGCAGTGAGATGCTTCTCATTTGACTGGGGGGAACGTATGGACAATACGGACAGTGTCTGCAGTTGTGGTGGTCTTAACAGCACTCCTCACATCTTGACCGTCAACATCACGTCACACTTTCACTGTTTTAGACACGCTGGCAAAGTCGGCCAAAGATGCCCACCGCTCACAACCCTTCATCCGGTAACTAAGGCAACTTAATTTGACTTGCACTTCAAAAGCATGTTACAAAAGGAAATCTATTAGGTGGATAGGTGCTTCAGGTTGTGACACAACATAGGCTCTGGTGAAAGGTAAAATAGCCTGACCAAATAAAACGTTTCCTTTCAAAAGCTGCTGATCAATAGTGCAGAGGGTGCATGTGAAAACAGACTGCACCATTCAGGATGCTTCCTTTTCCTCAGATGGAGTTTTACTTAGAGTGAAATAACACTATTTTCTTCAATGCCTCTCCTTTGATCACATCTATATTTTTTTCCCTTGTGTATGCTGAGTATTTACATCAACAGTCTCCTCTAATGGTGCTTAGTTATTGGTTTTCCTCTAAATTACTTACATGGTCTGTTTGTCATTGGGGAAGCAAGAGAGTGGTGGTACAGAGCGAAAGAGGGCAAGAGAGCAATTTAACCTATATTAAGGATTTATTAAGGAACAGATAGGGAAGATTACGTTTTCAGGTGTGCTGTGCGGACAAGGGGAAATTAGAAGACAGCTAAACACAGAAACCAATAAACAGACTCTAGCAGAGGAGAGAAAGCAACACAAGAGGTCTGATCAATGAACACAAAAGGCTTTATACTAACATTTTCTTTAAACTATGTTCCTGCCAACCACTGCAAACACACACTCTGTGAATACAATTACAAAACCCCCATTTGCTTATGTTTTTTTCTCGACGTGTTGATTCCTGTCAAGGCATTTTTCAAGTTTACATACAGAATTTTCTTAAAGAGATTCTCTTGCAAGTGATTTTGGAGCGGATTGTTCTGCAGTGCAGGAAAGATGTGAGATAGTTAGGTAATCTCAACAGGCACTGCAGCTTTTGCCTCTGAGGTGGAGATGGCCATCTCAGCCTGTGACACAGAACAAAGTAATGGAACTGAATATGTACCATCTGCTACAAAGTGGAGTGGACTTTGATACTGTGAACAAAATTCTAAATTACCAAATGCTGCACATACAGTATATCAGTGATGTTTTCTCAGTGAAGACGAGATGCACTGTTGCTTTAGATTTGCTGACATGTTTAATTAGCACGTATCCGTTAATTTTATGAACCCTGCTGATTTTGTTTCTTTTGGAAACATGAAATTTAACCTCTTTGCTAATTTAGAATACTATAATATACTCTATCATATACAGTATATTCATATGTGTGAAGACTACACTGATACATTTTCCAATATATTTGTATTTCTCAAAGATTTGAACATCCAATCAGCTAAACTTTTCACATACTTATTATTGCTTTTAATCAAGAGGGAGTTTGGTATTTTTTAATGATGAGTTCTACACACAGGGATTCTGAACAGTTGATCAAAGTACAGCATATTTGGTTGTTTTTTTTTTCCACTGAGGTGCAACAAAAGTAATGTTAGAAGCAGACCTCAAGCCAGAGTGCTGCAAACTACTTACAGCTATGTGTTTAAAAGGAATTAGCCAGTCACTGTTAAGTAGAAGAGCCTTGAGGTGGGCCGCTGGTTGTCATTAGCTTGTGTGTTTTCTGGCTTGCTTTTATTTTTTAGCAGCGCTATCAGAAAGATTTGTCAAATCAAAGAAAAGAACCAACAAGCCAGGGATTCAGCTACAGGATGGCCAACACGCCCGAGCTTGGAGTGAGCATATTTGAAAATGTATATCTACATGTCAGAGCAATATTTCAACCCAAGAGAAAGGGAGTAAGTGAACCGTGGACCTTGCAAATCATCCAGGCCAAGTGTAACTCCTCGCTAATGGCTTGGACTCTTTGGCCCCTTTGAATGCTGGGGTCTCATTAGCAAACCAGCGGAGGCTACCACAAAGGCCATTACATCGGTCAGACTATTCTGTATAGCCTTCACGCCATTAAGTCTGATACATATGGGGACCTAGCAGGGAGAGATAAGGATTTCATTGCATTACTGAGTCCATTATGTTCCACTGGGGAGTAAAGCATTAAAGTTTGTGGTCTGATTAAATTTAGTGCTGCTCAGCTGAAGAGGCAATTAGTGTATACAACACACCTCCATCCTCGACTGGGTGGTGCAGGTGGCCCTTAGAAAGAAACTGCCAGCATATGCATAATTTATTGATTACAGTATCTGTGTTAGTCTCTCTCATGCAGTTTTGTACTTGTCATGCACAGCTTGTGCAGATGAAAAAAATACATGCATATTGTGCTGTGTGGGTAATTGCAGCTGCAAAAAAGTAATTTATATTGAGCAGGGCGATAGCAGCAGAAAGATAGGAGCAATTTGTAGCTCTAGCAACCATTTCAAGTGCAAATTACTGAGAGAGCATGCTTGCTCTCCAAATTCTATACAGATTTTCCAGCATTAGAAATGATAATTAAAAAAAGCTATCTTCCACGTATCCACACATACACGTGTCTAAATGTTCACTAAAATACAACATGTCCTGGAAACAGGAAATTTGCAGAGGCAGGCCTCTTTTTAGTCATCCAGATATTCTCGCTATTCAGG
This sequence comes from Chaetodon trifascialis, assembly GCF_039877785.1. Lineage (NCBI taxonomy): Eukaryota > Metazoa > Chordata > Actinopteri > Chaetodontiformes > Chaetodontidae > Chaetodon > Chaetodon trifascialis. Next base: position 16,340,456 of record NC_092073.1, read on the forward strand.
TTTTTTCATCCTTTTGTATGTTTTTTCAAAAGCAAAATCTAGGCCATTCTCGAAAGGTCTGTGATAGTCCAACTTCAGCGAGCGTCATCACGACATCTCGCCTTTTGGACTGAAATTTAATTGAATTGGAATTTAATACTCAGCAATGTAATGAGACCTTGTGGGATGTAGGAATCAGGAAGAAGTAGCATTATTTTGATCTGAATTGAATATCACTGCCGTTTGATCCGCAGAATGTACCCACAATAGACATGAAAAAGATTCAAGGATGAAGGACATGAAAGGCTACCTTTCTGAGCGGCTTGTATTGCATCATATTGGCTAAGATGAGAAACAGACTGAGAACGTGCGCGGTATGTTAAAAATTACCTCGCACTCTGGTTCCTGTTTGTGTCGAAGGCAATGCAACTTGTTGTGATAAGGGGTTTGGATTTTGTTTAATGTTAATCCATCTGTTATCTGAACACGTGTGGCTACTATACTTGCTTATTCCCCTTCTTAATGAGTGCTGGGAGCCTCTTTGGTGAGGACTGACACGAGCAGTTAGACTTCTCAGTTTGCATTATGCTTTGCTTTAATCAGCTGTGGAAGTCTGAGTCAGTGCATATGGGTAGAATGCTAGTGCAGTGCACAGTCATTGTATTATTTCATTATTATTATTTTTATAGACTACAGAGGACTCTAAGGTAATGTTATGCACCATTTAGTGACCTTACTGCAAGTTCAAAGAATCCGTCACATTTCCTTAACATTTAAACACTCATTAACATGGTTAATGTGTGTTTTAAGCTGCAAAGTGATGAGTTTTACTTCTATTTTGAATGTTAACTGTGCAGTTGTAAATGTCAGTTGGCTGGCACCTACAATGCTCATTATCATGTTCATGTGTGAGAATGATAAAAAAAAAAAACATGAGCATTTTCATATAAGCTTGGAGTGTCACATTTTTTCTTTTAACAACACACAACAGGTTTTTTTTAAGTGTAGAAAGAGAGGACATATGAGGTTGTCGTGGCACCTGGAGACTATTGTGACATCTCGATTCAAAGAGGAAAAAAAGAGCAGGTGTCTGTCTGCCAAAACAGAGCTGCTGAAGTGAACGATGTGTGTGTAATATCCGTCTGTCAGTCAGTTACGTTCAGTAAACGGAGTCCTCTCGCTCCCCACGGAGCCCTGTCAGTCATCAACACAACGGCTCTGTCTTTTACAGGAGACCTTTGATCCCCAGGTCCTTTTCAATCTGTTCCTGCCGCCCATCATCTTCCATGGAGCTTACACCCTTAATCAGGTGAGACTGTCGGTCTGACATGCCTCTAAGTAAAGACATCCTCAAAGCTTTGTTCCCTATATGTGGCTGCTCCATTAGTCTGAAAAAAAAAACACTGCCTTGAAGTGTGTGCAGCTGTTTGTCACATGTCATATTGTTGACTTGTTTGTTACTAACTGTTGCTCATTTGAACTTCTGTTCTAGAAACGATTCATTGAAAATTTTGGATCCGTTCTGACTTTTGCTTTTTTGGGCACCATGATCAGCTGTGTGACTGTAGGGTAAGCACTGTTTTATTCATTCACACAAAACAACACATCAAAAACACAATAAGACTCGTAAAGTTAAGGAGCACAGAAGTAAGAGAACAGCTGAGGAGCTGGCTTTTCACACAGCTTCACCATGACCTGACGTTTTCGGAACCTAAAACGGCGTTTAACCCTGTTTACGCGCCGACAAATAACCAGCGTTTTCAGAAATCTCCACTTTGGCCGGAGTTTTTAAAAATGATCGTTTTCCGTGAAAAAAACTCTGTTTGCGTGTAAACGAGAGGCCGAACTGCATGAAAACACATGCGTTTTCCCTAAGTGCAAACTGGGTCTTAATGAAGCTCTTTCAGAAGGTGTTATTTAGCTCAAGCCGCGAGTTGTTCCTCTGTTTGTGCTGCGTTGTGGTACAATGGGCCTTTTTGTCATAGCGGGGAAAGCACAGGTGTAACTAATTACACAAATTACTGCTCTAGTTCAAGTGTCACAGTAAGCTGTTCCAGAGCCAGCATACACTATAGCAAGACCTTGAAACTGAGAGACAATCAACCCTCACTCCAAAAAAGTTGGGATGCTGTGTGAACCATAAATACATCAGGATGTGATCATTTGTTTATCTTTTTTGACTCACACTCAATTAAAGCACAAAGACAATATATTAAATGTCTTATCTCAAATAAGTTGGGACAGGAGCAGCTGAAGACTGGGAAAGATGTGGAATGCTCCAAAAACACCTGTTTGGATCATTCCACAGGTAAACAGGTTCATTGGGAACAGGTGATAGCATCATGATTGGGTATGGGCGTCCTGGAAAGGCTCAGTCATTCACAAGAGAGTAAGGAGTGAGGTTCACCACTTTGTGAACACATGATTGGATAGAAGAAGAAGAAATCCTTTATTAGTCACATTTTTTTACGCAACATACAGAGTTAGGGGGGAAACTGCACACGGCATGCCTATGTGAAATTATTTCTCCGCTTTTAACCCATCCTTGGTCAGTCCTTCCTCCACGGCAGACCAGGAGCGGTGGGCTGCCAGCCGACTGGCGCCCAGGGACCAGTTCCTCTGTCGTCACCATTGGTCAGGAGGTGATCTTCTTGCATGTTTTAGTGGGGGGATTTTTATGGAGGATACCCCAGGTGAGCACGGGGAGAACATGCAAACTCCACACAGAAAGGCCCTTTTTCCTCGAGCAGCAGGCACCAAAGGCATGGTGGAGGACACGCCACCAGCGCCCACAATGGGAATCGAACCGGGACCTTCTAGCTGTGAGGCGACAGTGTTTCCACCGTGCCACCGATAAAGGATATTACTGCATGGGCTCAGGAACACTTCAGAAAGCTGCTGTGAACACAGTTTGTTTGCAAATGATTGCATTCTGTTTTTAGGTTTTACACAGCGTCCCAACTTTTTTGGAATCAGGGTTGGAAATGAAACCAAACCATTGTTAGTGTTATTAATCACACCTGTGCTTTTTCTGCAAAAGGCAAAATGTGTGTTGACCAGTGCATATAAACAGCACACTTACTGCTAATGTGGACTGCTGCTATTCTGGCCTCACAAAGCTAGATGGCGCTCTCACACTGAAGGAAATTGAGATCTTAGTACTGCTGCACTAATTTGCTGCACACAGACTGTATGAAAACCTCATAACTCCACTGTTGCTGTTTTCCTGTTATAACTCCAGGATCCTCTGTGATCATAAGAAATGAAACTTTTCAAAGGATTATATTCTTTTTCTTATTATTAGATATTTTTTGTCTTCTCATGTTTTGAAGATACAAGGATTTCTGTAAGAATGTTTTTTCCACTCACAGCAGTATGCTCTCAGTGGCACACCTATACATTATAATGGAATCCAGTATAACAGCTCTTAAATGCCTTTAACATTCAGTTTTTTTTTTGACGTAGTTGACGTAATAACATGTTTTAGCATTGACGTCATAGTCGGTGATATTATTAGTTAGTTTAGGGTAGTTTAAGCCCCCCATTTAAGTAAATATGAATATAATTTTGTCCAATACAACAATACCTTTAAATGTGACCTCAGTAGTTAAATAATTAAAAATGTACACATTTCTGACATTGTCACTAAATACAGAACATTATGAGCACATTATGAGGACAGAACAGTCACATTAGATTGATTTAGATTGTACACGTGTAACTAATAAAGTGGCTTTCTTTTCAGTATTTTTCATTTTCTTCATCTTAAGCTGCACTTGGATTTTAAGTCACCTTGTGTGCTTGTTGTTTATTCATTATTACCTCCACCAACAAGGTTATGTTGTTCGTTCAGTTTGTTTGTTAGCAGGATACATAAAAACAAATTTTTTATAAAGCTTGTTGTGTGGGTGTAGCACGGGCCGAGGAAGAACCCTATTAAATTTTGGAGCAGATCCAAATCATGGGACGGATACTCAAGTTATTTTTCACTGTTGTTTACATTGTGAGCCATGGCGAAACAAATGGCATTCATCTTAAAATCCCGAACATGATAATAAAGTTAATGAAGTCAGCAATCCTCTGGTATAGCCGACACATGTAGCTGCTCAAACTTCACACAGAAAACAGGCTTTATGGAGCACTTGGACAGTGGTTTTGTAGGAGAACTGGTAAAATTCAGTGCAATTATAACTAAAGTGTGTCTTTGGAAACATAAATACACACATTCATACATCTATTTCTACTCTTGCTCACATCCAAATATGAAATTCTAATAGTTTTCAAAATATATCCAGACATATAAGTGCAGTGGTCGCACTTGCAGATTTGCATATAATAAAAGAGTGGACTGTTGGCCTTGGCAGAGGTCTGAGCTGTCCACGTTCCCTTCCGGTTTCTGCTGTCATATATTGTTAACTCATTCACGTTTTTTTACATCCATGGGAAGGTTCATACCCTCTAGATATTACAGCTGGCACTAATGGGCTTCTCCAACCTGCTGAAATCCAGTGTAAGAAATGTTGTCTTTCCTTGCTTCCCTTCCTTCTTTCTTCCGTACATTCGTCCCTCCCCTGCAGCGCTCTTTTTCAAACACTCTCCGGGTCCTCCTGGGACGGCAGGCAGGGTTTGACATGTTGGGTCACGTGTGCATTCTTTGATGCTAAGACACCAGACCAGACCAATCCTGTTACTTGTTAGTCAGTCTGTCTTATCCCACGGGGAAAAGGGAGTCACACGGGATTGAGGGAACCTTACTGACTCAATTGACAAAGTACATTCACTTCCTCTCTCTCTGTTTCTGTCTCTGCCTGTCTCCCTCTCCCTCTCTGTCTGTGTATGCCTCACACACACTCACACACACACAGACACACACACTGAACATCATTACCATAACCTCAAATCTCCCTTTAAGATAGAAGAATAAGAAAGCTTAGTTGCTCGACCTGAGGGCAGTACTTTAAATCCCGGCCTTGGGGACAGGTCGTGTGCCGTCACCATGGCAACAGAGTTATGCCAATGGACAGAAAGGTTCTACAGAGGACATGCTGGCATAGTGATTATTATGGGATGCCTCACAGTAACAGGATTAGTGCTTAACACACGTCCGTTACCAGTCAAGAGCTGGACTGCAGTGTTGAATGCTGAACGAGCATCTTGGCAAGTTTTTGCTTGTAGCGTACAGTATTTTCATAAGGGAAAGCAGCAATGCATTCTGGGACAGTGAGATTTTAGATTTACTTTATTGCCGGGCCCCAGAGCTGATAAAAATTCTTCTTCCTCCTCCTCTGCTTTGTTTATGTTTCTGCCACAGTGCCCTTCACAAACCCTTCTCATCGTTTTTAGTAATTGGCCTGATTTTGTGCACACACAAACACACACAAACACTTGTGATTCTGGTCCTTTCAGCATGTCCGAGTGTTTGTAATACTCTTGTCAGGATGCCAGGGGTGAAGATGGATAGGTGCTGACATAAGCTGTCTAGTATTTGTCACATGTGCGGGTGTATTATGCAAGTGGCAGATGTATATACACACACGCACCTATAAATATGGGTAAATGTAAAGCCACCCAGCGTAGTCACAGCTTTGTGTGTCCACCTGTTCTAAGCAGCCACTGCCTGGAAACGGGTCAACTCATCTGCCGGTAGCGTCTGGCCCCATTACCCAGACTACTCTGGGGGAAGCCCTGCTGTGGTTAGAGGGATGACTGATAGACCTGCTCTGGCTGGCGCTCCCTGATGACCTCAGTGTGTGTCCTTCTGTCTGTTTGTCCTCAATCCCAGGGCCTGCGTTTACGGCTTCACCAGACTGATGGTGCTGCTGGGCCGAGCAGCAGATGGAGACTTCTTTCTCACTGACTGCCTCCTGTTTGGTGCCATTATATCAGCCACTGACCCAGGTAGGCGGCCTTATAAGGGAACTCCTGCCGTAACTCTCATCACTTTTGCATTGCTTTTTGCAACACTTCTGGTTTTATACAGATATAAACCTCATGCAGAAGTCTGCTCTCTTTTACAAGACTCACATTTTGCTGCTTTACAATACAAGCAAAAGTGCCACAGATATTCTCAGAAATGTTTGGCACTCTTTCACAGTGAATATATAACAGACACACCACTGAGATCTACCTTAGATAATAAATACAAATAAATACAAATGAATTAAAAAAAAAAAAAAAAGTCAGAAAAATATCAAAGACACATAATGTGTTAAGACTGTTCAGCCAACTGCAGATATATTCATTTCTGCAGGTTTTGATTTTGTGTATTCACGCTCTTCTCTGCAGTATCACACAACACCATAAGACACAGCAACATGTTTAAAAAGGTCAAACCTGGCTCACGCTGTTCTTTCACACTCTCTCTGTACCTCTTTTCCCGTTGCACACATTGTACTGTCAGGTGTGAATGTATGTGAGGTGGAGGCTATCCAGATTAAAAGTAAGATTTAACATTGCGTTGTTTCACTTGGACATCCTTGTAATGGCAACCCTTTTAATAAACACGTATCTCTACCTCCACATAGTGCTTTATGCATAGCCATCCTTTCCTTTGTCTTCTTACCTTTGCAGATTGAGATTGATAGCCATATCTATATGCAGGAACAAAGTCACGATGCCCTCTCAGAAGATGCAACTGCTTTGAATTCGGTGCACCTTTTACCTAAGTGGAACCACATTATAATCTGCGTTCTTCAAGAGCAGTCAAGTAGGATGTCATAAGGCATCCTGCGATGCTCCGACAGCGGGAATGTTAATGTCGTCATTTGGTAATGAATTATGTATACCAATAAGTGGTTGATCTGGGTGAGTGTCAAAGAGGAGCTGTAAATCATGGTGCAGCTGTCACTCTGACTGGCGTTATTTTGCCCGTGCTCATCCCAGCCGACCCCAGTGCCCTCGACGCTTTGATTAGAATCACACTGCAATGCATCGATGGCCCAAACACCAAGACCCTTAGGCCGTCGCCGTCTCATGCTGTCCAAATATAGAGCCGGCTCTCTCATTTTCTGAAAGGGAGCCATTAAAATTTCTCTGTACATTTCTCTTCACTGGGACCAAATGCAGCAAAACACTCCAGAAACGGGTAAGGACTTACTGCCACACACATGCATGCACACACAGGCACAGTGGCACTAAGAACAATTTCGTGCTGAGGAATAAGGATTTTTGTCCGTGTCATAACCCTGGTGTGACAGCTCTCTGGCTGTGTCTCTGACTCATGATGGAAATCTTAAGAACACCGTGAAAGTCATCACAGGCTGGCAGTCAAGCTTTGAGTGAAATGGGACCGCAGTTTATTTGCCACTTTGCTTGCACTGGAAAATAAGAGAGATATTTGATAGGCCAGGTTCTCATTGCAGCTATAATAACTCAATGAAAGCTTCATCTGAGAGCAGCAGATAGAAAGCAACAGTAGTCCGGCATATGGGCATGTTGCCATTGCTACTAATGTTACTATGTTTTTTAATTCATTTGGATGCTGTTTTAAGACACTCATGTCCTCTCTATTGTTTCAGGGAATGTTAATGTACAGAGGAGTTAACATTTTGCAATTCATGGCTCACAGTATACATACGTATTATATATCTTTTTGGTGTTGGTGGATTCATAAAGTCAGTATTTCTAACATCCCTGATTTGTTCTCATTGTACAAAAATATGATGTGTGTCTGGTGGTTTGGAGACTCTAAATTAATATCAACGAGACTGTCGCCCCTATATGAGCGAGAGATAGAGTTCACAACAATTCAAAAGCCTACACAGGTAGAAAAAGCATTTCTAGGAAAGGCACCAGCAGATCTAAAGGTAGATACACTTATATCACCTTGTCACTCTTTGTCTTAAAATAGAGGTTGAGACAGAATCTCACTTCTTACTTTACTGTGAGAAAGGATTTGAAAGAGGTTTTCTTTGAAAAAAAAAAAAAGTAATATCCATCTGCCCCATTCTCAGAAACCGCCCTGTCTATGCAGGGACAAAAGGCAATGTGCAGTGTGAGCTCCACAATATACTGACTGTTGTCATGGAGAAACAAGCTCTGTCATAAATGGCTCTGGATGATTACATCTGAAAAAGATTGTGTGTGTTTAAAGTGTATTTGTTATTGTGCAGCTTGAACATTAAAGTTTAATTGAATTTGAATTTGACATCACAGCTCACCAGAATATTCCAGTTCCACACAGCGGCATGCAAAAGTTTGGCCACCTCTGGTTGAACTTTCCGAATAGTGAAGTGAGGAGAAACTGGTCTCCAAAAGTCATTAAGTTGAAAATGAAACTTCCTCCTTTTTAAGCAACATTTTAAGCAAGATTAGTGTATTATTTTCGTTGAGTGAAATAGGACCATCCAAAGAGATTTGAGCTCTCAGGTAACTCTCACCAAGGTCTCAGACCTTACTCAGCTTATTAGGGCTGTGGCTTGATCACAGTCATCTTTAGGAAAGGCCAAGTGATGCCAGTTTTAAAGCTTTATAAACACTCTGACTCGTCAAACCTTGTCCCAGCAAACACTGGAAGCAGCTGCCTAGCACTCTGAAAATTAAACTAATTGATGCCCACAAAGCAGGAGAAGGCTAGAAGTAGACAGCAAAGCCTTTTCAGGTAGCTACAATTGCTTGAAAGGCAACTGAAAAGCCTTGTTTGACTGCAAAGACCTTCATGAAGACTTAACACAATGAAGTGGTGATGCACTGCTCCACTGTGCAGCGATACCTGGACAGATAAGACCTTCACGGAAGGGTCATCAGAAAGAAAGAAAACCTTTCCTGCGTTCTCACCCCAAAATTCAGCATTAGACGTCTGTAAAGGAAGATCTACATAAGCCTCATGTGTTTTGGAAACACTTCCTGTGGACTGATGTGAGTTTAAATAGAACTCTTTGGCCACAATCAGCAAATGTATGTTTGGAGAAGAAAGGGTGCTATTTCAAGAACTCCCCAAATGTTAGACACAGGTGGATTGATCATGCTTTGGTTTTGTTTTCCAGTAGCACTGGTAGAAGGAAGAACTGATTCAGTTAAATACCAGCAAATTTTGCAATCAAGCATCACACCGTCAACAGGATAATGATCCTAAACGCACCTCAAAATCCACAGTGAACCACATCAAAGGCACAAGCTGAAGGTTTTCCAGTAGCCCTCACAGTTTCCACCTAAACATCATCAAAAGAGCAGTGCTTGCAAGACAGCCCAAGAATCTCACAGAACTAGAAGCCTTTGCAAGGAGGAGTGAGGAAGAATGAGAAAAAAATCCCCCTAAACCAGAACAACAAGAACTGAAAGACTCTTAACTGGCTAAAAAAATGCCTTTACAAGCTGTGATACTTGCTAAAGGGGGTGTTAATAAGTACTGACCATGCAGGGTGGCCACTCCTTTGCTTCTGGCCCTATTCCTTTTTTTTTTTTTCATTTTTAACTTCATGCTATTGGAAATCAGGTCATCTTCCCGTTGTTTAGCTGTTCACAGAAACACACATTTTGAGGCTGTGTACCAAAAGTCTTTTAGTCTTTAATGTCCCTGTTGATGTTCATTTCGAAAGTATGGAATCCTGTGAGGCTCAAATGTCCCCAGCATGTACGTATTTGTTCCTTTCCACAAGCATCTGTTGATTTTTAAATTGCTGGTTTTATATAAGCCCCCAGACCTCTATGGCCATGAAACTTCTCAGGCTCAGAATAAGACACACGGGTCAGGTCACACAGAGGAACGCCTGCTGTGCTGCATCCTCCAGCCTCAGGGATGGTTACAAAAGGTCGGTGAAACTCTCACTCAGCATCTGAAAGGAAAGACATTTTGGGGGGTGAGGGAGCGCTGCAGTTCCTTTCATCTCTGCATTTGTACTTATTTCTATATTTTCTTTTTCGGGGGTTCTCTTGAACACCGCACATACTCTTCGTATGTAAGAGCTGGAAATGATGCCAGAGTTGGAAATGTCTTGTTTACGTCTCTGACACCTGTTTACATCAGATGTCAGCAGTAACTAGCGAGATTTAAAGTGATTATGGAAGACATAAGTGTTTAAATGCACATGACTCAATTTAGCAGCAAGATTACAACATTATACACAGAGCTAAGGATTAATATTGCAGCAGAGCAGTGGCAGTGGGACATTTAAGCAGTGTGTGATTGGCTTTGTGGCATTGTGGCATTGGCATTGTGAAATTGGTTATTTTACCATGTTTGCATGCACATATTTGCATTGGGTCCAACATTTTGATACTAGTAGTCTGTAGGTCTGTCTGTACAGCCCAAACATCTGTCAATATTAGGTCAACCTGTCAGTCTTTGGGCTATTATAAAGTGTCATAAAATCTAATGGGTGATTTTGGTGCAAGACTTGCACCACAAACTAGAGAAAGAGCGGCACCTACAGTAGTAAATTCCTTGATATCTTCCATTTATGTGAGGCTGTAATTTAAAAAAAAAAAAAGGCAGATTTACTTTGTTTGTTTCCCTGTTGCTTTTCAAAGGTAGAATAAATTTTAAAGAGACCTTGTCCTGACGTGCCATGGAACTACTGTGTGGTTCAGAACAAAAGAAAATAAACTGGAAGACTACTAATTAAAAAGAGCTCGCTTACTTCCTTTCAGACCGTGAGTAAGGCTTTTCCTGCTGCAGTCTGTTTGTGCAATTGTCAATGCCTTAAAAAATGTAAGCACTTTTTACTTGTGAAGATTATAGTAATTCCCCTTTGACCGTTATCTCTCTCCTAATGCATCGCTTTCAGTATTATATCTGCCTAATTTGGTCAAATCAGTGAGCAAATCCCTCTGACTCTCTGACCGAGATGGCCACGAGCTTTGGCTCTGCTAAACCTCTACGGCGGGCTAATTTGACCTAATAAGGCCTCCATTCGACCCTTTCAACTGTATTATGTCTGAAATAATTGTCTACTCTCTCTACCTTATGGTGTTGCTGTGGAAACTGATGAACACTTGACAGCTGTAGGATGGGGTTGCCATGACAACACAGCCAACCCGCACCCTTGTGTGTGTGTGAGAGACAGAGTGTGTGTGGGGTGGGCGCTTTTTTCTTCCCCCCCCCCTTCTCCGTCTTGCAGTGTGACTAGTGCACGACACACTGTCATCAGCCAGGCATTATGGGAGCAGGGAGATGGAACGATCCTGACTCCAGGGCCTACCTCACCCTCTCCAGATAAAGGATTTTCCCCAACCAGGAAGAGCTTTAAACCTGTCAAAGACCAAAGAGCCAGATCTGTCAAAACAAGTCCTGAGGCTGCTCTCTTGCCACTGCTCTTATTGTCAGTCTGGTCGTAGTGCGCAACCGGCTGTGGTGCCCTCACTGGCCTGGTATTCACTGCAGGGCCAAAGCTGCTATTAGAGTTAACTCATCATTCTTATCACAAATTTCCTTGAGACTAATTTCTTTATACGATTTTTTTTGCACCTTCATCTTAACAGGTGAAATATGAATCTACGGGCAGCTGTTGTTTTGAATATAATATTGTCTGGCCTTCAGAATGGCACCGCTATGAGTTTCTATTTCCCTGTCCATGCCTATATCCTTATGAATGTGTGTGTGTGTGTGTGTGTGTGTGTGTGTGTGTGTGCGTGCGTGCGTGAGTGTGCATCTGTGTTGTCTTACCATATCTGACATTGTTTTTCTTATATGATAATTTTGTTTTGCTTGTTTGAAACTCCTGGTTTCTCCTGAGGCGGTTACAATAAGGACTTGTGCCAGTACATGTGCCTGCTGTATGTATCTATCTGTCTCTGTATCTGTTTTTCCAATGTGATAGATTGCAATCTAATAATGTAATCTTAATCTAACGTAATCTAATCTACAGTATCAGTAAACATAGAGCCAACAATGCTATGACCGATATCTCGCAGGAGGGGCTCCAGATACTTGAGGTATCGCAAAGTGTGGAGCTGACGGGCACGTCGCCGCCTTGTCAATGTCGCTATTCTCTTTGTCACTCAGTGTCAGCGCTTAGCCGCCCTGCGGTGCTGGGTGTGTTGTGTGTGCATGCGCTCATTCATATGCTCAGCATCTTCCGCTTGATGTTTACTGTTGGTGAACTCACCATAGAGTTCAGTTCGTATTCCTCTCAGAGGAAGGAACGTGCTGAGAGATGCAGCTGTATAAGTAAGTGAGCAATAAGGTGCTTGTATTTTTCACCACAAATATGAATTTCATCATAAATGGGCTGAGAAATTGCTTTTCTAGACACAAAGTGGGATGCCAGTTAAAGATTGCGTCATAAGTGTGAAGAACGAGCGCAGAATACCTTATTTATACATCATATATATGCATTTTATTGATTACTTATTTCAGACTGCTAATGACTGACCTTAAAAAGTCAAAACCACTGTTAACGTACAATGGAAAACATCCAAATCACTGTAATATTTCATTTCAGAAGTATGCAAGCTAAATTTTCATCAACTTCAGCTTCCCTCTATGTCTGTGCCAAGAGCTTTTTATTACTTATCCAAACATTGATGGCAAGTGAAGTGAGGAGCTGAGCAAGAGGCACAAGAAATGCGAATAAAGTGCAAAACTAAGGGTTCCATTAACAAACTGCAGTACTAATAATCATAATAGAGTGCTTTAGAACAAACACATGCAGCAAGTGCTTCACAAGAAAAGGCCACAGAAATGATCAGAAAAATAGGGATAGGAAATGAATGGAAAATAAGTCCACCTGATTATAATGGCAAAAGTAAGAATGGGAAAGATGGGAAATAAAACCCTCTCAATCATAAAATAAAATAGAGCACATAGAATGCATAAAACCAAGTAAAAACTTTCATTGACAACAATTTGGATTTAAAAAAATGTAAAGATCACCTTCTCTGCTCTTCTGGCTTAAACCATCAGGATGTTTTTTTCTCTCAGTGATCAGTAACCTCACCCTTTGGTCTTCCTCGTGGCACCAAAAGAAAAGGAAAAGCAAATATAGAACAGCTCACAGACCTAAATCAAAGGTAACTGGACCTTTTTGTTGTGTAATCTTGTAATGTTTTGCCACTAAGGGTTTTCTTCGGCTCCACCGATTGGTTGAGAGTTCCCGGCATTTAACCTCTGTAGATGACTCACGTCTTGTCGTCACAGAAGAGTTGAATCATCGACAGAGGTTACAGCACAGTAAATGCTGGGGACTCCCTTCCAGACAAGACTGCCTTTGACCTATTACTCGACAGACACAGTTTCCTAATCGAGATGTGTTTCTTATCATCCTTTGTGTTGCTGAGCAGTGAGTGAATCTTACATTATTTAAAGCATGGAGCTCTTTGCCTTTTGGATGTTTTAATCAGCTGCAGCTTCTTAGCTCTAATCTCCCCCTTTTCCCATAAGTGTCTTCTCAAGATTCCCAGAATCCTGGTCTTCATCTCGCTCTATACTGAAAACTGCAGCAGTGCTCCAAGCTAATGAGCGCACTCCCATGTATGTTCATGCTCACTAAACAAGAACACTGGAGGTATGGCTATGGTTTGCAAACACAGGATTTGTGCCTTGTAAAATACACAATGACACGCTCAGACTTCTGCTTGTGTATTTTTTTTTATTATCAAAAATAAGTTGATTGATTGAGACTCCAGGCCTGAAATGCTATTTAGTGTCCAATTATTTGTTAATTTCATTTATGCTTTGTGATAGCACACAGTGACACAGTCCAGTTCATGCATTCAGTGAGAGAGAAACAGAAAACAAAACAAGTTTTTGACGATCGCTGAAAAAGGACAATGATTGGCGTCGCATTTTTCTCTTGTTCTCTTTCCTTTGCAGACATAAATGCTGTCTTTTCCAAAGCATTGTGTATTTTCTTCAGCTCGGGCTGAACAAGTCTTTGCTTGATTTAAGTGTCTAAGTGTCAAAATCCTCTTTCCAGTTCTGTCAGCGTGCTGACATTTTCTGTCAGCTTTCATTTTTACACAGAAACCTTAATTCCCCTGATTTTTTCTGTTTGTAGCAGCAGAGGTGATAATGCTCACCACTTTAGCTGTGTGATTAGCACAAGAGTTAGCGCACGTCCTGCAGTTTTCAATAGCAGTAATGCTTATTTTGTTTTTCTTTAATAGTTTCAGTCCTCGGCCTGTTGTCGGACCTGCACGTGGACCTGGATCTGCACGCCCTGCTGTTTGGCGAGAGTGTCCTGAATGACGCCATGGCCATCGTCCTGACATAGTGAGTGTCTCGCTTTAGGATTTGGAATATATTCCTTGCTTTAATTGCGTGGGAGCTCAGTCTTTTCCATTTAGCATTATGGGTGTGGATGTATGGGGGAGGGAAGGCTGGGTGGATGCTGCCAGCTCTAAGAAAAGGGTGTGATTGGCAAAACCGCATGAGTGCCTCAGATGCTATGCACTGGACTGCGTAAGCGAGTTGCCCCTGGCACTGTCAGCATCTCATTAAGGTAGTCAGTGGAGAGACTCACTGCCAGAGTAGAGACGCACTCCCAGCTAACGAACTTGGCTAACACAAATTCAGACAAAATGCAGCAGTAAAATCCCCAGAAGCTCAGTGAAGTAGCCTCATGCCTCATGCCTGCACTTCAATTTCTTCATACATTTCTCCACACCTTTCCTCTTTCACCACCACTACACTCAAATATGCATGTTTGTCCTGCTCACACACATTGCAGTCATTGTCTGCTTTATTTACGCAATGCAAGTGAACAAAGCTGCTCAAGTAGACTTGCTAACAGATGGCCAGATGGGGAGTAGAGAGACGGAGACGGAGAGGGGAGACAACTCACACTGGTCCACATTCATGGCCAAACAGATGGGAAAGTGGAGGTGGAAAGGAGATGACAGGGATAAGATATGTGCCCTTATTTCCAGATTGCATTCACACAGAGTGACGCATCACATGTACAGTACCTGCACACTTTGGCATCTCTTTGTTCGGTCGCACAAATGCGCCCAGACAGGCAGGCAGATGGAAAGAAAAGGAGGCGAGTGCTCAGACTGTTGTATTCACGCCGCGGCTGCTGTCTCTGTACATTGAAGTGCAGAGGAGGGAGCCTGCACGTCTTCCCGGACAAACAGTCAGATAGTGCTGTGTTTGTTCCTGGAGTGGCGTGACCGGCCTCCATGCCATCTCCTGTCACTTGACTGGCTCGCTAGCCTGCCGTTCGCCCTGGCTCCGTACACAAAGCCGGCCCTTATTAGTGAGCCACGCGGGGTCCTGGCACTGGAATTTTAACAAGCTCCCAGAGCAGCTCAACCTTACGCTGATGTGCCCTCTCACAGGCACTAAACTTCCTGCTCCAGCAGCCCTGACCCAGCCACCATTCAACCAGGTCCTGTGTTGACATCTTGAGAGTTTGGACTTAACAGCCTGAGATGCCTGAATATACAGTCTCTAGAGGGTCACAAATTACTTAGTGGCCAAATTTGATGTACTAGCACAACTGGAGTCTTTTATTTTCATTGAGGGGATAATAGATTTTCCCCTTTCAGCTTGCTGAGCTCATTAGCGACAGCTTGATTGATTCTTCCACTTTTGCTATGGAGATTACAGCATGTTCAGGTGTGCGCGAGCTCATTTCAGCCTGACAGCATGAAGAGTGGAGATACATTACAGGTTAATTTGTAAGACAATTTTGACACTGTAAGAATCTTCAACAAACCATTTTCGTGGTAGCTTGATTATAAAGTAAGTTTCTATGAGTTGTATCTGGGCTCTCAGAAGGTGTGTTCCATTATACAGCTTTGGAAAAAATTAAGAGACCACTGTAAATTTTTCTGAAATCAGCATCTCTACATGTATGACAGCCATTCTGTTCCAGTGTCTGTTGAATTCCAATACAAGCACACCTCATTCTACTTAATGAGGTACTCATTAGGTGATCACCTGAACCAAATCTTATTTAACGAGGAAAAGTATAAAAACCACTGCTGTGGTCATCATTGGAATCAAAAAATAACTGCTGACCATGCCAAAAGAGTTGAAAAGAAACATTTTGAGTGAGGAAAAGAAGGGTTCAATTTTAGCTTTACTGGCAGAGGGTTATAGTGAGCATCAGGTCACTTCCATCCTTAAAATTTCTAGGATGGCGGTTCATGAGAAACAGCACACATTGGGGACAACAAAGCTACAGACCAGGATGACCATCAATTCATTCAAATGTCACTCAGCAACAGTAGGATGACATCAAGCGACCTACAAAAAGAATGGCAAATAGCAGCTGGGGTGAAGTGCACCGCGAGAACGGTTCGAACCAGGCTCCCAGGGGCAGGCCTCAAGTCGTGTAAAGCTAGAAAAAAGCCCCTCATCAATGAGAAGCAAAGAAGAGCCAGACTGAGGTTTGCAAAAGACCATAAGGATTGGACCATAGAGGACTGGAGTAAGGTCATCTTCTCTGATGAGTCCAACTTTCAGCTTTGCCCAACACCGGGTCATCTAAGGGTTAGAGGGAGACCTGGAGAGACTTACAAGCCGCGGTGTCTCAGTGGGGGTCAGTGGGGATCGGTGATGATCTGGGGGCGGTTCAAGGCAGATTCATCTTTACGAAGGACGCGTGAATCAAGCGACGTACAAGGTTATCCTGGTACAAAACTGCTCTGACAGCGTTCCCCAACTCTGAGGATTGTTTTTTTTCCAGCAAGACAATGCTCCATGCCACACAGCTAGATCAATCAAGGTGTGGAATTTTTTAAAGAGCTGTATACAGGGAGCAAAAACAACAGTCACATTGCTGACTTAATGGTTTGACATTCTTTTGAAACAATGGGAGTACATTAGAGGGTGTGCTGGGTCAAGAAATGCAGTCATTCCACAACGGCAGTCAGCTCCATCAGCCACTTGTCTCTGCTTGCTTCAGACGCCCCACCCCCCCACCCCCCTTCCTCCCTCCCAAATCCTCCCTCCCTCTCTCCTCCCTGTGAGGCCTCTTTTGCACTCAGTGACTTCCGTGTGGAAGTCCCCCCTCCGACACACACACACGCGTGCACAAAGTAAATATTTACAGCGGTGTGGTACAGTGCTGCTGTCTTTGTGAGCAACAGTAGTATTTCCCTTGTTTCCCACTAACAACTAGGGGACGTCTCATAGGCGAATAGTTCAGAATGGATTGTTTTTCAGGGAGGGATTTAACTTCTAAAAATGGCCATGTATTCTTAGGGATGACTCCAATAAATTGCACTTAAAGGCTTAGCTCAGCATAATAAGCATGTGAATTTATGCTCACTCCTCCCGACTGGTTTACACCAAGAGTTTAGCAAGCCATATTTCTGACTGCTGCACTTGTTTCAGAGCCATAAACCGTGTTGTTGCTTCAACGTCTCTGTAACACTCATATTTACCTCTGTTGCAATTGTGCTATTTGGCTTCTTTTTGTTCCACGCTGCATGTGTGTAGCCCTTTTTAAGAATGTTGTGTCAATTTGTCTTCCAGTGCCATCACCACCTACAGCCAGATGGGTGCAGGACACAGCTTCAACCCCCCCGTCTTCTTCCTGTCTGTTGGTTATTTTCTTGGAGTGCTTGCCGGCTCCTTCCTCCTGGGTTTCATATTCACAGTCATAACAGCCCTCATATCCTTTTATCCCCTCCCATCGCTGCCTCTGCACCCCAAACTCAATTATCACCTCAGCATCCGCTGCAATCTATCCGCTTCCTCAACTTGGTAATTGCTTCTCTAACAAACCCCTACTGTACCACCTTTATCAACAAAAGCAGCGTGGCTAAGTCTAAAGTGCTCCTGCGACATTAATGGTTGCAGAGAGGTCGTCAATCAAGCCAATAGCCTCTGATGAATTTTTCGACTTGCACTGTTGTCCAGCGTTTCTCTCTGATCTTCCTGTAATAAGACTTTAGGATGAAAAATGAGGATGTGTCATGAGAGGTTTGGGGCACAGCTCAGCTCTTATTTACAGTGACTAATCTCTGGGCGCGAGCAAAGCACAAAGTGAGCATTTATTAGGTTTTGCTGATGCTAACTACAGCAACAGCCTGCTCTTTTGTGCCGTCTCTTTAAACAGTAGCTTCTTAAAGAGGTTCACTTTGACATAGAGATCCTCAGTTATCTTTTAATTACTTACTGTACCCGTGTGTTAATTGCAAAAAACAATCAGACCTGGGGAGGTGTTTTCATTATTGCAAGCTAACAGCCTATTTAACGGGGTCAGGAACGCAGACCAGCAAACTGTAAACAATTAGCAGTCCTAAAATTCTGATGCTTACAGTATCTATACCTGCTCATCTTCATTTTCTGTGTGGCTATCACAAATACAGAGCTTCAACCTTTGTGGTCCTTACTGTATTTACTGTATGGCTTATGGTGAAGCTTTGCCAGAGGGCATGTGTGACAGTGAAAAAGGGCTGTAGACTTTATCTGTTGGAGAATTCACAGGAAAGATCTTATTAAGACCCAGTGGGTTGCTGTACATGGCAGATCCCCTGGCTTAGTGAGCACCTTCTGCAGCTGTTTTTTGTTTGCAGATACTGCAGTGCCTCTCTGCCTGCAAACCGTCGGACTGAAGAGTGCTACAGTAATAAATTTGTATTGCAGCTGCAGTTCCGAGAGTGTAGTATTGTTAAATCCAAGGGATGAACGATATGATTTTTATTTTTCAGCCGATATCGATGATTATCTGATTCTCAGGGCTGATAATTCCACATATTTTTGTTTTAAAAATATTGTCATAACCAATAGTTTATGCACGCCTGAGGCTAAGAAAGGGGAAGTTAGCAAAGATCGATGATTTAATATTCCATTGCGCTGACCCAACCAAACCTACCTGACATCACTGTACAAGATTTATTGTGTCAAAACTACAAACTTTTTCTTTCCTCCAAGAATCTTTGGGGTATATCACTGCAATGGCAGCAGTTTGGCTTAGTAAACATGATAATATGAATTCGCTAATTTTTCAGCCTGACATTAGATACTGTATGATTATTTTCTCGTACATCTTTAACTTTCTCCACCTCACCAAATTCACTCGGCTGTGTGACAATCCACTGCTGGAAACATCAGTCTTCTTCCTGCTGTCCTGGAGCAGCTTCCTCACAGCTGAAGCCAGTGGACTTTCAGGTGAGTGCTTTATGACTTTATATCATGCGTGTACATGCGTGTGTGTGTGCGTTGAGTGACGACAAGGTCAGACAGAATACGAATCCTGTCAGTGAACTGCCGCCCTTCTCCCATCAGGCGTCCCTTCCCACCTGCATGCACCGACTTGCTCACCGCTGCACCGTATCGGTGGCACGAGCAGCTGTTTGATTGGAAAGCTCTCCTGTTTAAAAGGTGTCTCTGTGGCTGCTGGTGCTCCACAAACCCAGGAATGATGTGCGCACATTCTGCGTTGTCCGGACATGACCATCTGCACAATTCCCTGCTCAAGAACAAATTGAATTTTCGTGGCATCCAACCCGCACCAGCATTAGATGAAGGCCTTTCCCTTACATACACAAGCACACCTTACCCTCTGAGAGTCCTCTGCAGTGTAGCAAGTCAATAATGTACAGATGAGAAAGTATTATACCATCTCCTCTCTACAGGGAACTGCAGGTACCAATCCCATTCTGGGCTCAACCCCCATAACTCATTTTAAAATGGTGTTCACCCTCCCCTGTCTGAGCATGTTCGTGCCTTTTAGTTTGGAGATGGCACCACAGATAGCAGCAAGCCATAATAGCATAATAGCATTCTTCTCCTAGCTGTATGCACAGGTTTGCTTGAAAGTCAAGAAGCTCTCAGGTCTTATGTAAAAACAGGTTAACATGACCTTATATTTCTCTGTCCTCACCAAAGAGAGGTTGCTTTTTTATTATATTGTTTATTATATCACCAAAGCAAATTCCTCGTATCTGTAAAATCGTACTTGGCAATAAAGCTTTTTCTGATTCTGATAGATATTGCATTGTTTCCTCTTTGGCTGATTCATAGAGATATCTTGGGAAGCTTGGGTTTGGAAAACAACAATTACTTGGCTGAGCTGCCTGAAAATGTCTTCGTCTCTCTCTTCGTCGACCAGTTGTAACGCGGTTGTGAAATCTGAATGTAGTGTACATATGCATGCATTAGTGTTGCTGTTCCTCCTGCCCTGATTGTGTCAAAGGGATTGCACTCATTCAGCTGATGTTGTAGAGCTCTCTCATATTTGGCAGTACTCCCTGTGGCCTGTGGAGGAGGAGAAGACAGTTTTAATGAAATCGCATAACCTTTGTCTATTGGACCCAGATGCCCTGTCTATAAAGTACACCACTCTGCTGTCCAGTGTGGGAGGCAGACCGCAGCGCAGCCTAGGCAATGATCCTGAGTACTGTCTGATGCAGAGCCTCGTATTTTTTACAGTGGCAGAGAGAGCTCGAGCGCTGCAGCTGAAGAAAACCAATGCCAATAGACAGAACACAAGCAAGTTAAGAAAATATCTCCATCAATTTGACAACGCATGCTCAACACACTTCAAATACACAAACGAGCAATTACAAAGACATGCTACAAATAGAAAAAAATGACAGTGGACGTGTTTCCAGGGGAGACTGAAAAGTGTCAAACACGGCTTGGACAAGCTGGCCGTTTCCACGATTTGTGACTCATGAAGTTATTGCAGTCGGGCCTGTGTGCATTGTTTTTCTGTCATTATGTTTTTGGTCTGTAGCATGAAGATGTTGTTTTTAGTGCAGATACAACTTTTGTTTACTGTCCTAACAGTAAAAAATACTTCATTTTGACCTCAAACCCACAGTACTATTAAAATTTTGATGCTAATTCTTTTTCTCACAGTAACCTAAAAAGGAGTCTTATCACCTTCAGTATGCCTGATACACAATTGAACCCTACAGAACTAATCTGTGGAGTGCCACACTGTGCAAAGGCCTTTAATGGTCCATTTGGGGTGAAGCAGCACCTCATACAGAGCGACCCAGTGAGCGATGGGAGTCCTCCATGGTGTCCTTCGGTAATCGAGGCTCTTTCTGTCTCTCTTAATTGCTGGAGTTTAGTGAGGGTGCGCCTAATGACCCTCAGCCTTGCATGGAGCCCTGCTATCATTAATCTTACACCCCTCAAAACTGCTCATTATGGGGTGCATCTCATCTGGTGCCAAGTGCCTGTCTAGAAGACTCTTTATGTGGATGGTGGATGATGTGTTACCTCTGTCACTGTTATGTAAACCAAGGAGGGTGTCTTTGCCCTGAACCAAATGGAACCAAAATGAGATCTGTCATGCTGGCATGCTCCATTAGACTTTGTTGAACAGTACTGGAAAGGACATTGCGAACAGGGACGACTGGAGCAAGCATAGTGCAGGTACAGGTCAGCATCCTAGTGTGCAGGCGGATGGTGGAGAGAGAGTAATGGACTGGCTTCACTTAGCAGCTTGAATCACAGGTGCTATCTTTTCTCTGCTGCCATATTTATTACTGCCAGCTCTGTCCTCTAACTATTGCAACCCATCACAGTAATTTCACATTTTTCCATCTTCTATGATTCTCTCTCAAAGTAGAGGGAGCAAAAATGTGAAATTGAATTTCTGCAACAAAGCAAGCATGTCCTGTGAGGCAGCAACCTGCCTTTCATGCTATGCGTTTCAAATTCCTGTTCTCCGCTCCAGCCAGCCTCCTCTTTACCAGCAGGGGCCCTAATCACTCCCTCCACCCTGTTTCCTCTAGCTATCAAGCCGCCTTTCTTTGGCTGCACTCCTTTTCCTTCTGTACTTTTGCCTGTCATTTGTTTGCCTTTTGTTAATTTCTGCTCCTCTGCATCTGGCATGATCTGCAGTAATGATGTCATTCTTTAGCATTTATCATTCCCAGAGCTTTGTGTCTCTGGAGTAGAGATGGAAGTAACGTCGTATGCTTGAATTGGGTCGTACAGAACATGATGAAGCTGTTTATACAGCTGGACTTCACTGGAACCATTACAATGGGTGGATTCAGGGTTGGGCCGGTCTGTTCTGGTGTCACATACTTTATACAGTACTCCAATGCAGAAGTAGCTGCACCCAGGAGGATTCAGTTGGATTCTTTGGCTTTAAGGACAACTCTTAATGCATTCTTCTGTGAATATTTATCCCATGTTAGGCATTATTGCCAGGTTTTAATTTAAGAATCATGTCTTTGAGCTAAACTGGAAGTCTGTTGATCTCACCCCAGTCGCTTTGATTTTAAAAAGGCTGGGTTGAACCACGCAGATAAAGACTCTTTTCACAGATCATTTTCCTGTGATGGAAGAGCCTCCTACAGCATATTTTCTACATGAGAAGCCCCATGGCTCTATGTTAACCAGCACACAAACATACATGTTCCCACGGCCTGATTACATAATACGTGCATGTATAAGTGATTTTGCATATTTTGTACTAATTGGATGCAGCACATTGTTTAACTCCCTGCTGTCTATGAGTGTTTTGTCCGCAAAATGCTAACGCTCACATTTTCAGCTAACAGATATCATGGATGTTTAACCCTTTATTGGTTATTTCCCTTTTTCACTTTTCATGAATTGCACTTATGTTTGTTTACTCTTCAGGTATTGTGGCGGTCCTGTTTTGTGGTTTGAGCCAGGCAAGGTACACAGTTCACAACTTATCCTCTGAGGGCAGGACCAGGACCAAGCAGGTAGGCTTATGGATGATGATTGAGGCCTATTGTTATTTTCAAACAGCATTTTTCAGTCAACTCACTTTGTTCACGTTGCCTTTTGATGCCAACGTATGTGTCTTGCGGGCGTGCGCAAGCAATCATTAATTGCCATTAGTGCTCTGGTTGTCCAGTGGGTGTCTGTGTGGGAGGCCAGTCTCCAGCTATCTGCTTAAAAGGCTAAGCACGGATGGAGTCCAGCACACGGTCATACTGTACCGGCAAGCTTCACAGAGGAGCAAATAAATCAGAAGCACACTCATATACTCATCTATGCATTTATTATTCATTATCGGTGCCACAGTGGAGCTAACTGTTTATCATAGAGGATCCTTTTAAAAGCTTATGCACCGCAGTTGAAGCCGTTCCCTATAAAGTGGATTGGCAATGCGCATGTATGGTGCACTGTGTTTACTTGGCAGAATGCCTTTATCTACATTTCTATGATTTATACTTGCAGCTGCAGCTCAAAGCAAAAGACAAAGTGATTTAGCGTATGCAGACACTAGTTGAATCGCTGGTAGGAAGGACAAATATTTTTCTGCATGGCGTCTCTTGTCCTTGCAATGGAAGGCTCTTAAGGGAAAAGGTACACTTATTCAATTAGATAGCTTTTTATATCAAAGCTTTAAATCAAAGCTGGTGCAACTGGTAAAAACAGAAATTAATAAATCATTAATGAAATCATAATATCTGCTCTAATTGAATCCAAATACAACATAAGGACCTTAATTAATATTTGATTTCTTACGCGTTGCTTATGCCTTATTAAAATGATTCCGATTATATTTTCCTCTCCAGTAAATGACATCCAAGCTCTTTCATTTGACCTTGATCAATACAGGAGCTGTAAGACTGCATTGATGAGTTGTAATTTTCATCTACCCGGAAACGTCCTGTAATTATTGGCTGTCCTTTAAAATCCAGAAAGCTGTTTTTCATTCTTTACATGCTTACATTTAAATTAAAAAATGTAACAAAAAAATGAGAATAAAAACATGCCTGGTGCTAAATATAACCACTTCATGGCCTTCACCCCCCTGACACACAAACACACACACGCACACACGATCCACTCCAAACCCCTCCCCATCTCAAATGACCTTCTCCCCCTTGATCGTCTCAATCCCTTTTATAATTTGCAGCTCTTTGAAGTCTTCAACTTCCTGGGGGAGATTTTCATCTTCAGCAACATGGGATACATATTGTTGACGTTTCCTCACCATGTCTTCAAAGCCCTCTTCATTTCTGGGGCATTTGTATCCTTTATTTCCTACATGATGGAACATCTTCACACCCTGCTGTGCTGCCTTTGGATCCCACTCAGACCCCAGAAATGGTGTTGTGTTGCTTTTTCATCTGTCTCTTCCACCTTCTGTCATAATCCTTATCTGCCATCATTTGCCACTTATTTGACCAGAGTTGAGTTTCCTGTTTTCTGTCTTCCCTCTCTGCTGCAGTGCAGTGCAGTCATTTCCCTAGTCCTTTAAAAGAAACCCCTCAGCACTTAAACTGCACAGGTTTGATCCGAGGAGCTCTGCAAATGCCATCCAGCTGGTCTCCCATGATCACCATCTCTGCAGATTAAGATGCTGCAATGCAGGCTTTACTCTGAGGAAGGCCTGTGAAACAGAAATCTAAATAGGTCTTTAATTATTGTTTCTGCTGCTTGTTTTCTCTTCTCCAGCAAAGCTCGGTGGAATAAAGATGTTTGTCTGTTTGGAATAAGCTTACAGTACTTTAATTTGTCGTGGATTAAGCACCGTATCCCTGTTGAGGTTGAAGATTAAATCTTATTAGTTCTAGAAACTCCAGTGAAAGAGTTTCCTGCTGCTCTTTATGATATTCCCATCTGGTTAAAGGAGAAATCCAC
The DNA here is from genome assembly GCF_039877785.1 of Chaetodon trifascialis. NCBI lineage: Eukaryota > Metazoa > Chordata > Actinopteri > Chaetodontiformes > Chaetodontidae > Chaetodon > Chaetodon trifascialis. The sequence continues at coordinate 16,364,862 of NC_092073.1, forward strand.
TGTAAACAGCTTTTAACATTGTAAAATGGCAATTGGTGAGGCATAATAATTTTTGTTCTCCAGAAATGCAAGATGTTGTTTGGTGGTGTATTTATCTTATTTGCATTTACTTGCCAAATATAGAAACAACAAATTGAAATAATTGTGATCATAAATTAATTATTTGAGTCATATATCGGGCAAAAATGCCAATATTTCACTAGTTGAAGCTTCTCAAATGTATGGATTTACTGCTAATCTCAGTTTTATGTCACTGTTATTAAATATCCTTGAGTTTGCTCTGTTTCTCAAACAAAACATGCAATTACAAGACGTCAACCAAGGCTCCAGGAGGTTGTGGTGATGGGCATGTTTTCACTATTTTCTGACATCTTATAGACTAAATGATTTATTGAGTAATCAGAAAAATAGTTGACAGATTAATTTATAGTGAAAATAATGATTAGCTGCAGCCCTGGTAGACAGTTTGACATTACACTGACATACTTCCCGTGTATTTTCAGTGCAGTTTGACAGAAGAAAAATGTACAGCCATCTAAAACATCAAACGTAAATGTCAATTTTGGGGGGAAAAAATACTCCGAATCAAAGAGGAAGCACTTCTGAGACGTAATATTTTGCACATAGACTCAAAAACATGACTCTTCTGGCAGGAGTCTCTGCAGACCAGATTGCAGTACAGCCACAATACAAGTTACATTATCAAAAAGCCATCTGCCCCGTAATGATCTTCATCATGAAGTTATGCTATCATTGCAGATATCTTACATCCACAGCTGTTGTTGTATCCATCAGCTTTCCTTCCTGAGGGCAACAGAGGGGCAGTAATGGACTGCTAGCTACAGTCGTCCTTGCTGGAGAGCTGGCATGACCATAGCGTATGCCTGAGGAGAGACTCTAGTGGCCACACTCCAAGGAGTTGTTCTTTCACAGTCCAGTGCCCAGATGGCCAGCAATTATTATTACAATCCATCTTCCACCATAGGGTCAAAGGAGCCAGAGAAAGAGTCGACCGAGCAGATTCTTTCTCCAGTGCTCTTATGTTCAGTGTGGGGGCTGCCAGAGAGAAAATGTTTGACTTGAGCACTGAGCCTGTTTAGCTTTGTCCTCAATCGTGCTTCCATAACAAAAGCTTAGAGTGAAAAAAAAAAAAGTCTGGCGTGCTACACCAACTGGAAGCTGACCCGGATGTACAAACAGGAATAAATGGAGGTCGAAGTCGTCTTGCACAGAGCTGAAAGTGTCTATAAAAATGAAATAACCCCAGTGATTCAACCCTGTTAATCGCTCTTTGGTTACGCAGTAGATTTTAATCGCCGTAGCTTGCAGCCTTTGCCAGTGACAATAGAGTTGGGCTTTACTGGAAATGAGGCTGAGATGAAAGTGCTTAATTACCTCCTTTCAAAATAGCTCAGAGGCCTTTGATAAAGAGAAATGACTGCTTTTTGGAGCAGGATATTGCTTTTGAAAATCCATAGGGTGCATGTGATCTAATATTGACTGCAGGGTGTGAGGGGACTCTGTTTTAGTAATAGCCCTGTCAGACTAAGGTCCCCTGCCTAAGATATTGGTCCCTTTATTATTCAAGGCGTCATATTTGGACTTACTGTAGAATAGCTAAAATCCCTTCTCCCCATGATGCTAAAGCCGGGGTACCTGTCTGCATAGATGATTTTTACGCACCAAAATTCAAAGAGGGTTTAAAAGTTTTTTAAAGGGGTAAAAAGCTTGCCTGATCTCCTCTGGTTTATAGCCTTGACTTTGGTGCCTCTAATAAGAACCTACTGGAGGATCTCAGGCTGCACTCAGGCTCATATGAAGTTATGAGGTTATACGGGGCTGCAGTAACTTCGTCGAAAAGTTTGACAAAAGATTTCAAGTGTATCCCGGACGGCAGCCATGTCCCTGATAATTGTACAGATATCCTCTCCCTAACTGCTGCCCAGGACACTTAGCATTCAGTCCCATCCTATGTGAAACATCAAAGTGTGTGTGGAGGGCAGAGACAGCTGGCAGAGCCTGATTGGCTTCATGCCTCGGCATGGTGCCACACTGCTGTGTTTGCATCCTAAACAGAAAATATTCAGAGATTATCTTTTTTATGCACGTGCACATATGTAAATATTTTACGTTTACAGCCTGATCTCACAACGACTTTGTACTCTTTTTTATTTAGTCTGGAATTAACTGACATGCATTTTGTGTATCGTGTATTTTTATCTGATATATTAAAAGGATCGGGTTATGTGAGGTCAACCAGGCAAGTTTTTTTTTTTTTTTTTTTTTTCTTACAATAAATAAAGCAAAACATTTACTGAAATCATCAATAATTTGCTGAACCATGACTGAAATAATTTCATCTCAAACATCTTAAGTACAGCTGAAAAAATAAGTGGTGCATATCTGACCAAAAATACTTCTCTAGGTCTGTCAGTTTTCCAGTATTTCCATGAAACCATGTTGAGTGTACTTTAGCCTGTGAGTGTGTCTCAGTATTCTCCTTAACCTGCGCTCGCTACAGCTCTCCATGTTTATATCAAGAGCCTGCAACATCTACCCCTTGTCATTCCTCCTAAACCTGCGACGCACAACCAAGATACCTCGCAACTTCCAGCACTTCTTGATGTTTGCAGGTGACATTCTGAAGATCCTAATTTCTCTTAACTGTGGTTTATTTTAATTCATAGCAACACTTTGCATTTTTGGACCTCACTGGAAATGATGTCTAAGCACATCACTGGCTGCTGTTTTGATTAATGTTGGGTTGGTGTTGTTATTGCTGCAAGAAACTCAAAAACTTTCACTCCTGATTTATCTTACGAAAGCTCTTGAATTATTCTGCTCTCTTCCCTGCCTGCAGCTGATGGCATTAGTGAGGATACTGAGAGAATGTGTCCCCTGTGGAAGACATTTAAGTCGGTGTGTGTGTGTGTGTGTGAATTAAGTCATAGAGACGGACACAAAGACGGATGCCTTCTTCAGGCTTTATGATAATTTACTCATTTCAGAAGGCGTTTTTGCATGAATCAAGATCGTCAGCATCTTCTTTAAAAATAATTCACTCCAAGCCTGTTCTATTTTTGTCGCTGTATTTTGGAGTAGAGTAAATAAAGCATCGGCTCGCTTTAGTGTCTGAGACTAATGGTTGAAGCTCTGGCTGGCTTGATGATGCAGGAGAAAGGAATGTTTGATGTGCAGTGATGTAGGGTAGTGCAGCAGCAGCATGTTTCGCTGCCTGCCTGACCCACTTTACCTCTTACGTAAGAAGGTTTCTTTGTAAAAAGCCCTTGTCTTGCTATTTTTCAAAGCTCCCCCACCATCACCACCACCGCCGCCGCCACCTCCCCCATCTGTTTCTCATTGATTTGCTTTGAGTACAATGTCACCACTGTACAGCAATCTAGAAGTTTGTTTTTGGGGACTGCTTGCTGGTCAGTAACTGGTCATATAGCCAGATAGATCTGTTAAGCCATGGCGAGAATCATTAACTGGACAGCTCTCTCCTGCCTGTCTCAAATGATTGGTAGGTAGATGGTTGTCAGCTGGTTTGATAGATAGCAGTAGTCCAGCTGTTTGCTCAGACATGTCTTCTCGGCTCTCAGGCTTGAGGGGGCCTGTGGCTTTTAGCCTGGCTGCAAGGGACACATCCACAGAAGTGAGGCGCACCATCTTCTCCACCACGCTGCTGCTGGTCTGCTTCACCATCTGGGTTCTGGGTACGGCCGCTGATCCCGTCCTGCGCTGTCTGGACATCAGGTTAGTGCTAACACCTCGCGGAGTGACACAGTCAGCGTGCTGCAAGTCAAACATCCCTCCAGCTGTCCGTCTCGTTCCTCCACCTCTGTGTCTCAAAGGCACACAGACAGACGCGGCTTACTTAGACTGCCATTAAATATACAGCTCTTTGTAAAGCGTTTCCCTGCATGTTTGAATTCCGCCTCTCCCTCCTCCCCTTGCTGCTCAGCCCTACACTTAGCTCTGTGTGTCTGCTCCGGCTCTGCCCTCTATTAGTGACTTGCACAGCTGGTGCACAGGGCAAAGCAGGTCTACAGGTCCTTGGAAACATGTTACAGAGGAGATAGCATTAAAATGCAGCTTACTACGCAGTAAACCCGAGCATGCAAAACTGTAAACTGTAGCTGTATGGTGAGGACGCGTAGTGAGTGCTGTTTTTTCCTTTAAAGTCTGTGTACTATCTGTGATTCCAGGCCAGTGGGCGATAATGACTAAGGAGTGCAGAAGAGGCGTGAAGGATGCAAGGCAGTAATTAGATACTTATATTATTAAAGTGTAATCTATGGCCCAGATCGCAGTGGTATAATTGACTCCCACAGTCTTTCGAGGCAGTACTTTTGAATCTCCAGCGGTTTTCAGTGATGTGTGTGTGTGTACATGTCTGTCAGTGAAGCGTAATGTGACTGCAAGAAAAATAGAATAGAGGAAGTGAATAAAGGCACTGATGAGAAACAAGAACCTGGTTTTAAAAAAGATTAAAATCAAGTTCAATAAAAACGATAAAGTTTATTTGTAGTAGTAGTTTTATGAAAAATTCAAAGGAAATGTAATTATGGACATTTATAAACTGTATTCAGTAAAAACATGAAAGAATATCCATTATATCCAAATGTGCATGCCCTGGCCCTTTTATCAACAAGCCCTCCCTCAGCTGCAAAACACTGACAATGCAGCAATTTGTGATGTGAAACAAAACCTGGAGCTGCTTTATTGTTAATGAATTGCAGATTGGCTTTGGTGATCCAATCTGCCAAGTTGTTTGTCTGAGCCTTTACAGCCAAATAAGCTTCATTTCATTATAATTCTAACGTTTATGAACCAGACAAAGAACCAATATCTCTGTAAAATGCCCCTGGGCACTGGATGCGTGTCCGTGAGCCCGGGTCTCTTGTTCTGTGTCAGCTGAGCAGCTGAAGGAGATCTTGCCCTGACTGAACTGTGTAAGGATTCAGGGTGTTAGATTGCACATTGCAACTTCCAAACGGTGGTGAAATTTGGTGGATAAGTCGAGTGACTCACTATTAGTAGCCAGTCATTTTTAAAGCCATGAAATACGAATGCTTTTACAATTATTGTCTCTTAAGCTCTTAGTTGCCCTGTTACGCCGCCTATACAGTTAGTGGCAGCATTTAAACACCCACAAACACTCCCTCTAACAATAACACATGGTGATGGTGGATGAGGATGGAGACTTAAAATTAGAAAAAAAACCTCCTTCTTGTAACATAAAAGCAACCAACCCAACACGTCAACAACTGTCTGATTCCTATATTATTAAATTCTGATTGGTAGGTGGATATTTGTGATATCAGCTTTCTCCAGCAGAGCTCAGCCCACTTGAAACACACAAACCAAACCCACGTACAGAAAATGTATCAAGGAAAATAGCATCAGTGTTGATTTGAGAAAATTGGCTTTCAGGGCTTTTAAATTAGCAAATAGTGCCTGATTGTGCAGCCGAATAGTAATGAAACACCAACGTATTTATAGGCTTAAAGTTCTAATCTCAAAGATTTGTGTTTGAAATATTGCTGGGAGTAACGTAACAAGACGTAGCAGCCACAGTGAGCTGTTAGATGACAGCCTGCACACCTCCGACATCTCAGCAAGGTAACTAACTCCTTTCACTGTGATCTGCTGTCTGCAGCACAAAATCAGATCACAGTTGCTTGCTGAATGATGGAACAAGGCCACTTATTGCCTGACTTAGTCTGAACTAGTTTGACTGCACTGTAAACAAATACACCAGTTGCTCTTATGTTGCAGTTATTTCTGACAGCAGCTGTTCGAGGAGTCTTTTGACCTGGAGTATTAAATCACACTTGCTGTACCACCACTAACCACAGGTGTCGCCAAATCACCCAGGACGGAAATCTTCAGGATTTCAACTCATATTAAATTTACCATTTTTACCAGCATGCGATATAAGTCCAAATCTTCACATTCTTCACTGTGGGAAGCCTTTTTCCTTCACACAGTCACAGTTCTTGACTTTTACTCACACCCATCCTCCTTGCATGTGTGTGTGCGTACAGCACACATGTACCTGTGGATATCTGTCCTGAATAATGCACCTGCCTTTGACTGCGTTTCTATCCCCATGGCACCGCTGTCTTTGTGGGTAGTCATTCCATCTCTGGAGCCCATCACAGTACGCTGTGTCGACCCTTCAGGGCTGTCATGTTTCACAGAATAGCTCTGTTTTCCTCACTTCCCAAACTCCCACCTCGACTTCCCTCTTCATCTCCCTTCCCTCATCCGACTGTGTGAAGTGGAGGGACAAGTAAGTTTGAAAGACTTCATTTTGGTGAATAATACATTACATCTCTTCACCTGGAGCAAATTTAACTTCCATTCCATCTTTGAAATGGTTTTGTGGAGGAGTCTTTGAAAGTTGTACTCTGTGTGAAATTACTCTGGTATTTTTTTTTTTTTTTTTACCCCAGCTACCTCAAAAGACCTACAACTGCAGGCATCAAATAAAAGACAAGCAGGCACTAAAATGTCTTTTGTTTCCACTTTGTGAAATTTGTTCAAGAAAGCTGGTATCACAGATAATGCGGTGTTGGGTATGTGTGTGTGGGTGCAGCAAGGCAGGCACGTCTGTACAGGCTGTAGACAGGAAGTGGTGATGATTTTTGGTTTCTTTTGGTCTGATGTACCTACTTTGCCAGTGATTTCAAATGCAAAATCTGAAGGTACTGAAGTGGGCAAAAGGTCATATGCACAAACAGACAAGCTGACTGCACTATTGAATTTCCCTTTGAATTCACGCCGCTTTCATCACTATCGGTGCCCAGTGTAACACAATAACAGTCCCACGAACAGAAAGTTTCCGACCACAAAGTGGGACCAGAACTCAAGGCGGAAAGAAAATTGAGCTTTTGCAACTGAGGCTCAAAGGAAAAACATGTCATGGCAAATATAGGACAGCATTGTTTGTTCCACTGTTCCGCTATCTTAAGACTCTCACGGCCGCTAACACATTTATACAAACACACACTCACAAATGCATGCTGAGTTAAGAGAGGTGAGCTGTCTGTCAGACTGCGGCGTGATATGCATGTGCTTCATGTTTAGGTAGATTGTTAAGGCTCAAACCAGACGAGAACTGTATCATAAAAACATCCCTCAGTGTCAGTCAGCTGGCTGTTCGGTCAGGCTTCAGAACACCAGACGAAATGTGCTTTTAAAGCCTAGACTGTCTGCCTCTCCTGCATTTCAGTCTCAATTTCAAGGCACATTATTGCCCACACTTGATAGTTTCATCATGCCGCCGCAATGTAAAGTGATTATTTACACTAAACTGCTTACAGAAATGAAAATACTATTTTCCTGTATTGTCCAATTGATTTTAATTATTGATATATCTAAACACAACTCACCATGAAACTGGATAAAGGTCATTTCTCTTTTCTCTGGTTCTCGTTTTCTCCTCTGCATTGTCACGCTTGTCGCTTAAGTCGAACCTCCGGAGACCTTAGCTTTCCCATGTACAAACCCACACTCTTGTCGCTTTGTGGGTGTTTTACTCTGCATGGCAAAGGCAAACTTTGAAACAGACTACACCCACTGGAGTGAAATGTCCACAGTGAAAGATATTATGAGAATAATAATAACGTAGAAGTAAACATCAATTATTCAAGTGCAAACTCAACCAACCAACCAACCAACTTATGTTGACGTTTTGATGTCCAGAGATGAAAGCTTCGTGCAGTGCAGCACAGTCTGGAAAAGGGCAGGATGAATATATCATTCAGTATGACCAATACTTTATCAGCAGAGGAGTGGATTCCAGTTATAGCCAATCAGTTAAACTCGTTTTTTCCATCTGCACACTATGTATGTATTGAAGATGAAAGGCAAGCCTAATATGTTCTGAAAAGTTGTACTTTTTTTATCAACTTCAAAATGCTGTGGAATTGTGGAAATGATAATTATGTCAACTTCACCAATATGTATATTCTTTACATTCTGCATATATAAGGATTTATGGGATATGATTCGTTTAAATAATCTTACATTTAATCTTTGGAGTGATCACATTTTATACAGTATATCCATTTTAGAAGTTTTATGGTTCTTGCCAAGCACCCCTATTCTGGAAATAGCCCTGTGTTGCTGTACTCAGTCTCGAAGAATAATCCCAGTCGGCTTCTCTAGGCGGAAGCAGCATACACAAAAGAGTTTTGTGTGACATTGAACAGGTTTTTGCTTGTCCATGTCATCACCTTATGCAAAGGCTGTTCATGCAAAAAGTGGTAAAAAGTTGCCTCGAGCCATATGGAAGTGGCAATCTGCCAGCATCCGTGCCTCCAGCTTTAGACCGTCATGGAAAATAGTCTGCTGTTTGTTTCTGTGTTCAGAGCCACTATTTGTTGTTGGTATATGTGTTGATATGATCTCTCCTTAAGGCTTAAGCAGTCTTTGAAGTGGTGTAGTATTAGTTTATAGGCTGCCGGCACACTGTTCTGAAGTCCGCTAAAATCAAAACTTTTCAAACTGCTTTTTATTAAACTTGTTTAATTCAAATCTGAGAATCAGTCATATGCTCATATTATAGACTAATGAGCTGTATAGATAATTCTTAAATGTCATAAATCGACAGTAGCTTGCAACTAATCACCTGAAAAACAACATTATTAAATTATACCGCATGGCGCCGTGTCACGGTGTTTTAAATCCATTCTTCAGTGTTTGTTTCTGTCTTTGTTCTTTCATTTGCTTGCGTAACTCCATGTGCAGGCAGTATCACGAGCACTTAGACGCACACATGCTATGTCACACTGCCGGTTCTCAATCTCGTCAGTCTGCCTCCTTGACTTTGATGAGGGCTGGAGGTGACAGGGCACCCCTGGGGAGATCTGAGACCCAGTCACAGTGAGCGGTCTGGGCCCCTAGGCTTTGAGCGTTGGCCAGTTATGTCCTCTTCAAGCCCTTTCAGTTTGAATATCATTATTTTTCCTCACTGCAGCTCAGACTAATAGCTTTATTTTGCTTTTGGCACAACATGTGCTTATCTATTATTAGTGGTAGCCCTAGCTGTACATGTAGAGTAGCGATCACAAGGTCTTTGGCCTTATCTTCGTCCCCGCTCTGTGTTCACTGCAGTTTATTGCTTTGCTGTGCATTTGAACAACAGATCTGCTCTCCATGCTTCCTTAATGTCATGAAAAGGGCAGATACTGCGCATATTGTAGATTTTTAGCCGCTTCAGCGGCTTGGCTTCATGGATGACTTTGTTGGTCCACCACTCTACTAATCAACAGATTTTCATGAAACTTTGTTCAGGATGCATGAATCCTGCTGACTTTGCTGATCCCCTGACTTTTCATCTAGCATCACCAGCAGGTTGTCATATTTGGTTCAGAGCAAAATATCTTGACAACTGCCGGCTGGGTGGCTGTGAAGTTTGCTACAGATACTTAAGGTTCACAGAGGAAAAATGCTAATGACTTTAATAATCCCCTGACTTTTAATATGACAATGTCATCAGGCTGATTCAATATGGTCAAGATTAATGACATTCCCATTAGCCTAAGTCGTTCTATGTTTTAGCGCTAATTAGTTAATGTTTGCATGCTAACAGGCTGGCCAATTTTACCTGCTTAATATCAGCATGTCAGCATTGTCACTGTGAGCTTGTTAGCATGCTGATGTTAGCATTAAGCTGAAAACACAGCAGTGCCTAATGTACAGCCTCACAGAGCCACCAGCATGGCTGCACACTCTTAGTCCTGTTCATTTGCGTGGCTGCTCCACGGAGCAAGAGAGATGGAAAGACAGATCGAGACGAGAAAAGAGCTCACATGCAAGTTGTTTCCCCTTTACAGTTGGTCTCATTTCAAAATATGTCATGGTGGCCACTGGAGGGCAACTAGTGTAGGACAGACAGGAGGCCTTGCTCTCCGCTGTAGTACATCTCTATGCATGTGTGTGTGTGTGTGTGCGCACGCTCATATAAATGAGCAGTGTTCAAAACTTGGAGGCTAAGACGTAACAGCTGGAGCCCTGCTAATGAGTGGCCTGTTTGTTTTGAGTGGACAGATGGACGGGTGAAAAACCATCTCTCTGATGTCACTCACTCTCCTTCATGCCCCACTGACCTCTTATCGCTCTCTCTCTCACACACACTCACTCTTTTTTGGCATCTGTCTGTCTGTAGAGCTGTGATAACATTTTTCCAATTGTGGGGGGTGTGTAATACAAGAAAAGGGCCACACACACACACACACACACACGCCCCTCCTCCCTTGTGATATATCTATAGGCGTTACAGACTGAAGGAGACAGGAAAGTCATCCACATATCCTCATGTACACAACAGAAATACCCACTACCCATAATAAAAAGACGTCAACCCGATTGGATGGAAGATACTTCAAAAGCTCCAAAGATGAATGGCTCCTGCATAGGTTTGCCTCTATGATAAGGAAAGGAGACAATAAGAGCAAGAGAAAAAAGCCCTCCGTCCTTCATTGGTATATTCTTTATTCTGTCCAGTCAAAGCGATTGCTTTGTAAAGGAAATGGGAAAATATAAGAGACATGTGAATTCTAAAACTAATCTACAGCAAGGGATGACTTTGGAACTGAGACAGGGAGAAAGGCTTTTCTGTCTGCCTTTGAAAATGTAATATATTCTCTAATGTCATTTCCAGAGTCGCACTTTGTCGTACAGTAACTTTCTGAATGTGGAAACTTGTGAAATTATCCATATTTTCTTTTGTTCTTTCAGGAATAGATCAACGCACTCAGGTGACTGTCTCGCCTGATTTGTCAAGCAAAGTGCATCTGTTATTATGTCTACAATACGCATTCATTATTAATATAGCCTGATGGATTGGAGCTATAATACTGTTCCCAGAACACTTTGTCGCCGTTATTTATCAAAACAACCTGCAGTTCTTTTTCCCTCTCTCTCTTCTTCCTCACTTTTCTTCTTCCTCTGTTCCTCCTTGGGTGATTTTTTTCCTTCCCTCGCAGTGCTGCGCGTTAAGTCTCATTTCTCATTACATTGAGCTCAGCTCCAGTTGGCGACAAGGTTTAGATGTGCAATGCTAAGTCACAGTGGAGCCCTGCAAGTTCAGCCAGCTGCACCGACCATTGGTTATGTCTCCAGAGTGTTGAAGAACTGAGCTTCATTTTAACATTTCAGACGCTTCTTTAAGCAGTCAGGGAAAAGGCTCTGCATCAAAATTCAGCCCGTACTGGTCCGACGGCGGCTCTCGGCTCCAAATCTATACAATTCCAAACTGTCATTTGCCACTTCTGTCTACGCCAGGCAGCACAGAATTGTCACCACTCAAGTGTAGCTAACTCTGTTTTTCTAAGGCTGAAGTTGCCTCTGTACTTCACACTCATTCTATATTCATGAAGGGGAAAAGAGTCGGTCAGTGTGACTTGTGGGGTTGTAGGGTGTTGCTGAGACTTTGGTGCTATTTTCAGGAAAAGAGGCTTGTTCACTGAATAAGTAGGACTCTAATTGAGGATGTTGCTGTTGGGCACATCGTGAGAGAGATGGATGCTGGGTAAGGCCAGTGAATTATGATTCTGATGCTGATCAGATGTGAAATGTTATCTCTTCACATTAGCCTGCCAGGGTTACTCTCTGTGGCACCAGATACAGATAGTCCTCTTTCAGCTCAACTATCGACACTCCTGTGTGTGTGTGTGTGTGTGTGTGTGTGTGTGTGTGTGTGTGTGCGTGCGCGCGCAGACATTAAACAGGTGCGAGCTTGAGAGCTCACACTCTGCTCTCCTCTCTGACACACAGTTCAATGGGTTTCCTCTCACAGTGGATTGATAGTCGTGGCGGTGTGCAGAGAGACTGAACAGATTGCCGTGGTATCCGCGTCTGTCAGATCAGCCAATACGGCGAGTTTATCAGGTGGAGATTGACTCTGGACGGGGGTCTCGTACATTGGAGTCCTGTGCTCCAGCTTCCACTAAAAAGGCCCAGAGGCTCGGCCTAATGGATGTGACGTCAATACGGAGAGGGAGGAGGAGGGCCATTAAAACGAGCATCAGGGCAATAAAAGTGCCCTCTTCTGTGCGTGTGTGTGTGTCTGTGTGTGGGTGTATGAGGGCGGATAGATGCGCTAAATGCCGAGCTTGGGAATTTTGCATGAATACCGTATTCAAAACAGACACAAAATGGTTTGTTGAGGAGTATTTTTACGTTTATTGTCTAAAGAATGTCTCAGTTGAGCACCAGAGAGGGAGAGAGCCTGGAGAGAAAATATAGCGAGAACATCAGTATGTGCAGTGTGTATCTCTGGCAGGTGTCTGTGGGCTGAAAGAGGATCCACACATGAGTATGAATAATAAAACAGACACGGGGTGCCTCTGCTGCGCACTGTCTCACACATGCATAAATGCAGACGCACACAAATGCACATGCACACACATTTTTCCACTCCGCTGGTGGATGAACAATGCTTTAAGAATGTGGCCTGCGTGGAGTCCTCAGAGGGAGTGGGAAATTGGTAATGAGGGTTGATGGATGGTACTGATGGGGCTAAATTTGCGTCACTGCAGAGAGCTGCAGAGGTAGAGATAGAAAGTGTGTTCGAAACACACTTAGCGGCACTGCATCAGCTTGTGAGTGTTTGTTGTTTACGAGGAAACGGTGTCATGTGTTTGTGTGGGAGAGTTGTGGGGGCTACTCTTTGGAAGTGGAGGGCACTAATGAATCCAACTTAGCCAGCATCCCTAGCTGCCTAGCGACCTCGCCTCTCAATCACTCTCAATGGGCACCTCTTATTTATAGAGCCATTATTTTTAGCCCTCTATAATTTAAGCCCTCTGCCTCGTGGAGAATTAACAGAAAGAACATTGGAGGGAAGGATGGAGACAGAAAACTGGAAGGAGAGAGACAGTCTGAACAGATTGAAAAATCCATAACATCAAGGTGATTTTTGTGCTTGTAAAAGAAACTTCAGGGTGTTTTTGTCACTGTTGTGGCCTTCATTCCGCCCAGTTCTGAAAACATTTTACTCACTAAGTTAATCGCTGACACAAGAATGCAGCAGAACGAGGTCAGGCAGGTTGTATACTCAAGTTGAGCCCACCAAGTTTAAAAGTCTAGCATCTCTGTGAGGCTGTGCTGCTTTTAGCTAAATGCTAACATATTCACAATGACAATGTACACAGATGTTTAGGAGTCAAGACTCAGTTCGAGTTTGGTAGAGCAGGGAAAAAACTAAAATGCACGAGAATATGTTGCTCTTCATTCATTCTTAACAGACAGTGGTGCAGGTGTCAAAGACAAAATCCCCGAGTTGGCGACTGAGGTAGCATTTTCCCCACTGGCAACTTCTCTGTTCTGCTTTCATTATAAAAAAGGAAACATGTCAAACATTTCTGTATTACACTGTGCAAACACGGGACAAACACTCCCAAAATGCAATAGGTCACAACGGGCTAAACTGAAAAGCATCTTTCACCCCATAAAACTGAAAACAAAAACAGAAAGAGTAATAAAGAATATAGCTTGTGCAGTTGGTTCCACCGTGGTTATATTAAACATTCAAAACACCCCCAAATATCTGTATTGCACCTGAATTGTTCAAACAGCTAATTTGCATGACATGTCTTCCAGCTCCGCCAGTTGATTTGTGCTCGCTTGTTTTGCTAACCTCAGCACATGTTGCTAACGACATACGGCTAGAAGTATCCTCGCAGAGCTCGTGCATCAATCTACATGTCATGTAGCCTGCGTGTGGTTGTATGCACTGTGACCCCTGCTCTGTGATGATTCAGCACAAATGCTCAAACCTTAACAGCCCTGCTAGAGCAGTGTTCACCATGTTTACCATTGTAGCTTAGAATGCTGGCGTGCTAATATTTGCTAATTAGCACAAAAAAATTCCATTGGTTTCACTGATTTTGTCGTAAACTAGGGTTGGGGAACCTTTTCTATCAAGGGTCATTTATATCTTTAGAATATTCTTCAAAGGCCGTATTAATTATTGAGCACATGTATAACACTAAAATCTAATGATTGCTGGAGCTGCTTCTCCCTCCTCCCAATCCCAGCAGGAATCCCTTGCACAAAAATGGCTAGTTGGGCAGTATTTGTCTTTTTTTTGGGGGGGGGGGGGGGGGGGGGGGCTTTTTAGCCTTTATGATAGGGACAGCTTAAGGTACGACAGGAAAGGGGGCAGAGAGAGAGGGGACGACACACAGCAAATGAGCCGCAGGTTATTTGTTATATTTGTTATGTCTGTTTTTTCATCGTACTGCAATAATTTTAATGTTTGCTTTTATTTTGACTTCCTACTAAGTTTGGTGAAGCTGAGAGTTTATTTACAACCTGTCTGATCACCTGATGTGACCCACTTTGTGAAAAAAAAAAACCTTTAAGGTCAACAGCTTGAGAGGATGCATTCATCTCTTTAGACACTGATTTATTGTTTTCTTTGTTTGGCAACTTCCTCCACCGTCATTGTTAAGGCACATGCAAACTGAGGTACTCGTCAAGGTAACACTGTGCCCTCCTCGTGAGCCATTTATGATTTCTGTCCTTCTCGTGAATGATGATCCGCTCTGCCCTGAATGTTAAGCTCACCGCAAGGTTGAATCTCGTCCATTTTCCTTTGGTCGGTGCTGTGAAATTCACGCTCCCTGAGGTGGTTCTTGTTTGGTCCCAACTGCTTGTTCTTGAGGCAGGAAATCATTGGCCAGAGAGAGAACAACAGCGTTGGCCAAACACGGACTCCCAATACACATATGAGAAAACGGAGGCAGATTTAATGGTTCAGCAGAATGGGCACACATAGAGAGAAGAGAGGTGGTGTGTGTGTTACCGAGAGAAAAATGAATGTAGACCAACTCATGGTGAGACAATCAAGTGAAACGAGAGAGCGAATGCTGGAAGATGGTCATTTATTCCGTCTTGAAAGCCTCCGAGCATTGGCACTGCACAAATCAAGCCCATGGAATCAAATCTTCAATGAAGGCAACTGTGCAAAAATGTTATGTAACTGGTACGTATCTAAGGGTCAGACCCACAGAAATGTAGGTTTGTGTGTATGTGTGCTCTACATCTGTGTGTGTGGCCCTCTGTCTGTTTTCTAACCCCTCTGACTTGGACTGTAGACCCCCGCCTGCAGGCAGAACCAGAGTAAAAGAAGAATAGACTTGGCAGGCCTTGAGTTGGCCATCTGTTCCTGTGGATGTGGTCAGTCTGAATTAAGCCCTTCTGTCTGCCTCACACACATAGACACACTCAGATACACAATCCCATCCTCTTTCTAACTGGCTTTCTCATGCACTGTATTTCATCGAGCCTCTTACACACGCAGGCACAGTGCATCTGGCTGTCCAGTCTGCCGTGTCCTGTGGCCATGTGTCTGGACTTCTGTTCAGAGGGTCTGTGGTTTCAGGGAGAAAAAAAGGGGGGGAGGTGGTGGTGCTAGTGGTGGTGATGGGGAGGGCTCATATCGATTCATACCCGCTAGCAACGCGCCAAGAAGCTGCTTTCATAATCCTGCCTCTTAAATAATTCACCACTCGCCCTCAAAATTTCATCAGCACCTACATATAGAGAACAATATCCCCCACAGCAGCAGCAGCATCGTGAAGAAGGTGTGTGAACAAGAGCGAGGGGCTGATGAGGCAGCAGATGAATGAGCAGGTGGGAGATAGTCGGGTGATGATAACCTTGTCCAAACCCAAAATTTGATTGATTAGAGACCACTTGTGCAGCTGCAACACATGCATCCGTACATCTATAAACATGACAGCATACTAGCTCCATGCCTGGATGGTATGAGGCAGTTTTTTGACGCTTCATCTGATTTGTCAGACATATTCAACTAATGGTCATCCAGACCAGCTGGCTGCTATGGCATCAGACGGACAGCAATACTCTTTCCTTATCCTTGCGCCACTACTGTCATCTGTCCGACCCGCAGTCATTCCCACCGTGGTCATCCTTTT
This sequence comes from Chaetodon trifascialis, assembly GCF_039877785.1. NCBI lineage: Eukaryota > Metazoa > Chordata > Actinopteri > Chaetodontiformes > Chaetodontidae > Chaetodon > Chaetodon trifascialis. The sequence continues at coordinate 16,380,821 of NC_092073.1, forward strand.
TAAAGTCTCCATGCAGTGCAGGTGTAATTTACATGCCCCTATTCAGCCTGAGTTGCAGTCCAGAAATGCTAAAGCAGGCCAGTGTATCCCATTTTCCTTCAAAAAGACAAGGAAAGCCCTCCAGTCAGCTCTACAGCAGGAAGCAATAAGCAATTAGCCCAGTGCCTCATATAACACAATAAACAGGCTACTGTTGTTGTAACTGCCTTGCTGTGTTAAGCCACATACCAGTAAGTCCTTCCTCTGAGATTTTCACAATATATTTAGCTGACGTCAGCAGACACCGCCCCACAATAAAGAGATGGTACCTCCCAGATGTGACAACCAAACACCATCAAGACACTCCTCAGAGCCAGCCATGAAACAATAGATTTCATATCACTGAAGCAGTTGAAATAAAGGAAGGAGAAATAAAGCCATGTAAGAGGATTTGTTTTGTGCCACAAACATGAGTGATCTTTCAGTCAAAATAAACCCACAGGCAAGTGCCATCAGACTAGTTCTGTGTTTGAAAGCTTGATCAACAATCTTGTTTTTGAAGTTGTGTGCTTTTCAGTGACCACAACCGTATTTATCATGATTTCCCAGTTCGCTGCGCACACAAACACACAACACGCCCACACACACCACCGCACAGTAATGCCGCAGCCTTTTACTGTATTTTCATCAAATACTTTAATAGTCATTAACAGTCATTAAACAGCTTGAAGCTTTAGAGCAATTCAGCAAGGACCGGACTGCCTGTGAGAGACTTTGGCATAGATGTCCATGTTTGTGCACGGCTTACACTTCCACACAATCATTGATAGTTCTTGCTGATGAGAAAATCTAGACATCTAAGGAGGTAAATGCAAGATGTATTTGCTTACATTTCCTCAAAGTATTTCTTCCCAGTTCCAGTCCATGGAAGGCATTTGAATAGCCATTATACTCTTGCATTGCATGGCTTGGTTTCCATGCCAGTCTTGAAAGTTTTACTTTTGTTGAGCGTGTAAGCTGCCGATATATCTGCCTGGTGATATATTTGTCAAACGTAATGCTGTTGTTCCTTAAGGTCATTAAATCTGCACCACCAAACCTGGTTGTTGGAGCGCTTTTCTTCAAAAGTAATAACTCACCTCCCATTTCTGTGAGTAATCAGGGAAGCACTGATGTCTGTAGGGGATTAGCATTGTTTCACATCGTTTCATCTCCAAATAGGAGTTAGGGTTAGGGTTGTGTGTGTGTGTGTGTGTGTGTATAATGTGTGTATATACATATATATACATGTATCATGGTTTTACTGAGATACTGTTGCTGAAATGGACACTCATTTTGCTACTAAAAACAAATCAGCCATCACTAAATATATATATGTGTATTAAAGAAAATATGGTACTAGTTTGATGTGTTATCTGCACATTTTCTCCTCTTGGGCAGTGACTGTTATCCAGCCAGTTCTTGCCACGCTCCGTATCCTGCTAACTCCACCAGACTAAATTTAGGCCATTTCCCTGTGTCATGCTGAGACATCCAGGTGAAAGTTGTGAGAAGAGAAATGAATTCTGTGTGATAATAATATCTTTGGCTCCCACAGCCTCTGCTCCCAAATGTCCTTGGCTATCCACCGGGATCCACCTGAAATGCTAAAAAGAACTGACACTGTTTGAAACATTGATGGCTGTCAGCTTCCATGGTGGAGGGAGTTGATACAATGAGAAAATGTAGGAGAGGCACAGACTGACTTTTATTATATTTGTAGCACAGTACGATCCTAATAGAGGGAAAGCAAATCAGTTGAAAAAGCTAGGTAAACCCACGTACTGTACCAGCAATAATGAGCAAATTGCTTAAAATAAGTCATTAGTTTTTCTTTACTTTTTATTCTTAGTCGCCACATTGCCATGAAAAGTATTGTGCCTTTGACATTTTGAGAAGCGTGCTTATTCCCTTTGTTGCTGAGAGATGAGACGATCGTTTTCACTCTCATATCTGTCCGTTTTTTAAGGTTTAAACAAGCAAGATACAGATTATTCAGTGGTGGCTGTTCAACAGAGGGCGCTAGGGCGCCGCCCCTCCCGTGAAATATTGACTCTTTTATATATCTACCAAAATCAACCATGAATTAGTCAAACCTAACAAATATGAAATAAATAAACAAAAGCATCAGCACCACCATCAGCAAGCATTCGTGCCACAACTGTAGCTACTTCCAGAGAAGAAAAAAGATGGCTAGCGGAGACTGTGAAGGAAGGATGGCGACTGTGGTAAAGGAAAACTTTATTGTTTCTCTACGTGAAACTACATTTTTTTCATCGGTCGGATGTGGACGAGAAAAGGGTGAAGGATTTGGGACCCGACTGTCCGTATTTAAACGTTTTGCAGCAGACTATTCATACTCGAAAAAACAAGAAAAAAAAAAGATACTCACAGCACGCATGTGTCTCGGGAGACTGCAAGATCAACATGGCTAGCAACTGCACTCCATCATTTCATTACGGGAATAACCGTTCAAAACTACTGTACAGTATGTACAATTCACGTTTGGTGTTGCCATCTAGTGGTTGAACAGGAAAAACAAATTAAACAATACAATGTAACACTGTAAAGTTAGCTATCTGACTTTTATGTATTATTGTTTTACTCATTGAACGGGTCATCTTAGCAGTTGCCCCCCCTGAGAAATTTGTCAAGAGCCACCACTGAAATTATTGTGTCAATATGTGAGATTTACAGGTACTGCTAGGCAGATTTTGTTACCTGCAAATTGCAAAATGTCCGTCTTTTTGTTTGTCAAGATATTATGTCTCTTCTGTTGCGGGATGGTTTTATGTAAGTAGCCTCTGTCACTCTTTTTTCAAACCATCCATCCATCCTATCCAACATACAGGTACACTGCTGCATTTTGACCTGTTGAGTTGTCCCTCCTGTGCTGAGGCATGCATGTGTTTAATGGTTGTTTAGTTTCACCCAATTAATGAGACACATGACTGAAGGAATGAAGAACCTGTCAGACAGAACCAGAGCCAGAGGTTGTGCATTCGTTTCATTCTCCATATTATTATCATTCTTTTGCCTGCGGGTAAGTGCATCTTTTTCTTGTTCACGACTGTAGGTCTTCAAACACTTGACAGATGGGTGAAGAACCTGTCAGTCAGGGGACCTACCCATTATTATGCCTCCAGGCAAGTTCTTCTGCTTCTTGGTGTTGCCAGTTCGTGACTGTGACACGGACCACAGTAGACTACTCATGACAGCGTCACCGCACTGCTCAACGAATCTAATACATATGAAACACTGAGATGAGACCCAACGAGTGGATACAAGAAAAAAATTTACTACAGCTACAGAAAGAGAAAACCAATCATGAACTATATAATCACCTGTATTCAGATGCCAAACATGCCAAACATGTCCACCACCTTAACCCAGTGGTTCGCAACATGCGTCACCATATTCAAAATGCCATGGACTTTGTGAATAAGATTGGAGGATTGTAACTGGACCCAGATGACAAGACCATGGCTCAGCCGTTTACCTCCACCTGAACGAAAAGGCACACTCATTCGAGACAACAGTGTACATATTTTGTACAGGGAGGACAGGTGGTTTGAAAGAGGAGGCTATTTAAAAAAAATAAATAACCCATCTTTTAACAGAAAACAAGGGCTACGACACCACTTATCACCCACCCACAAAACTGTCCTTTCGTTCCTTCCGAAGAGATCTAGCAACTTTTCACCGTTGGCCTTGTGGCAACTCCCGTGACTGTCATTCACACCTTGCCTCAGGTGAATTCAACTACTCTAACACAGTCAGGAGCATAAATGACCCAAATGCTATCAAAGACCTTGATAATAACCACACAGAGGTTAAATATATGGGACTCCCCACCGCTCAGTTAGACATGAAGATGCCTCTTCAATGAGAGGCGAAACGTTTTCAAGACAACTAAGTCCAGTTACTCTAGATTCATCCCTCCTTGGATAACCATGACCTGGATGCCTGAGAGTCTTCACCCATGCACACATTACTACATAAATGATTTAACACATGTTCACTGAAAGGGAAAAATGTGTCTTTATAGACCCACTCTGGTTTGTTTATTTATAGAATTTCTGTCGCATTGGTCATGACAAATAGCCTAAATTACTAAACTAAACATTTACTTAAATTTTTTCATCTTAAATGTGAAATTCTGGACTTTTATCTTTAACCAAGTGCTCATGCTTTGCTGCATTATCACATACCTAACTCTATTACAAGTTTTATTATCATGAAAGTAGTTGGCTTCAAGTCATGACTAGCAGCAATTTCCAAGTTGGCATTACATAGTATGCAGAATTATTTCTGTCCATTATTATCCTGTGGCTCAGATTAAACAACAGAAATGATAACGTGATATTTGGGCATCTGTTGAGTGGGTGATCATTCATCATTGTGCAATATGGCATGACATTTTTAAAGTTTTGCCTGGTTAGATGAGATTTCTACCAAAGGATACAATCTCTTAGACAGTTAACCATGCTCTTATGTAAAAGCTTTGCACTGCCCACTGCAACATGCACAGATGAATGCTTGACTAATATCACTGCTACACATGCACGTGGTAACACACTTGTGTACAAACACACACACTACTCTGCCAACTTTATTTTTACACCGGCTCAAGTGATGTGAAATTTAGGTTAAAGCTGCAGAGTGAGTGGGATTCTCACTCTAGGTTTCAGTAGATTGACCTAAATACTGCAGTCAGAGACTTTTCCATATATGGATTGTTCTTTTGTAACACTGCAGTAATAGGAATAGAAGCTTATGTTGTATTGTTCTTTGTTTTATCTCCTCATCCGCTGCAGAGTCATAACGCTGAAAGATGCAGGGCTCAGCACACCTCATCCATGACAACTCATATGCAGTTAAGTCTCTCATAAAGCTCGGCATTGTGACCTAAAATTTGTATCCAGTGTAAATACGGGATGGTTTGCAACACACACAGTAACACAACATTTAATTTTTACTTCATATAATTTCAAGAAAATGAGATTTAATGTGGCAGCAGTTTCATGCATGGTGGGCGTTAAGTTCAGTTAGTGCACAGCTGACATTGTGTGTGTCAAATACTCTGTGTCACTGTGTGACTTGGGCTACTTTCATGGACACAAACTTTATTCAGGACAGCTGGTGCAACTGGGGACAAAGGCCACGTTCCTGGTTAGAAAACAGCTGATTTTTGTGTCAGTGGTTAAGGTTAGTGTTAGGCAAGCAGTGCTTAGGGCAAGTCTCCAGGAAATGATTGTAGCTTCATGTAATTTCCTCAAAAGTTGTGTGTGTGTGGAGTGTTGTGGTGACATAACTATGTTTACACACTCACATTGTGGGGAACCGGATAACCCAGATTAGGGTTAGGCAGGTAGTGGTTATGGTGACATCAATGTAATTCTAATTAATGTCCCCAGAAGTGATGGAAACATCACTGTGTGTATGAGAGAGAGTCACATTTGTTCCACTTTCTCACGCCATCTGCAGTGTGACATCAAGATTTTGTTTTGCATGAAATGTTTGTGGTTTGTCACTACAGACCACAATTTCAGTGTTATTTTAGGACTGAAACCTGCAGTTAATTGATATCTTAATCTTAATGCGCAGCCCTTGCCTTTATTAGCTTCTGCACTGCTGCAATCTCTCAATCAATACACTGAGATCTTACAGTCAGTGTCAGAGTTCCTGCAGGCATTGATGTCTGCATTGTTTGTGTCTTTTTATGTGTGTGTTTTTTTCCTAGACCTGCTGTGCTAGAGCACATTTCTACTGTATATACTCCCCTTCATGTTTTCTTTTTTGGTTGATTTAAGATGTTGCTTGTATTGCCGCCTTTGGCAACAACTAGTCTGCAACTAAAAAGTCTGCAGAAGCATGTGCTATTATTGATGTACTTTTTTTTTTTAAACCAAACCATTAATGAAGCACCCTTTGTTCCAACAGTTTTTTTAATCATTTGGTCCTGCCTCTGTGGCACTGGAGCTGTAGCTTCCTTGTTATGCAAATGTAGGCTTGTTTTTAGTGTTCAGTACACGCATCTTTCACCATGTGATTAGCTGGAGCTTGCACTGCACTTAATATGATGTGACAGTTGTGTGGGAAACAGTATAACCAAATTCATATCATAGCTCAGATCCATGTGTCTGTTCCAGTCATACCAGTCATCTCATTCATCCATTGTCCCTTTTATATATAAATATATATATACTGAATACTAAATGTATCAAATAAATATAGTGCAGAAGCACAATGTTCCCCTCTGAATGGCAGTGAAGTAGAAGTAGCAGAAAATGGAAATACTCAAGTATTTAAAAGTATCTCAAAATTGTAATTAGTTACAGTGCTTGAGTAAATGTACCTAGTTTCTTTCCACCACTGTGTATATTGTGCATTGTGTTCATATGGAAGCTGGCTCCAAATTCAGATCTGTGTTGGGAGGAGTGCATGCCGTCAAATGTGGGATCTGTGTGAATCCCTGGTGAAAAGAACAACCAAATGGGATTTGCAAACAGGAAACTGGAAGGATGACTTACAGCTTTCCTCGTGTCCAAACTCACAGTATAGAGCAAACACAGTCCCTGTGAGACTCCGACTCCCTTTGTGTCCCGCCTCTATCTCTCTGTGCGCCTGCATCTGTTTCACTCTCATCCTCAGAGCACAAAGTAGAGGAAATAGCACAGTTTGAGCACAGCAGAAGGCGGGGATTGCCGTAACTTAATATGCCCTGCCTGTTGAGTATATGCTGCTTGAGTACTTGAACTCAAGAAGAAGCTCATTCAAATGTTTATTAACTAGTACTGCTAGTCACATCCAATGGAGATTTTCTCCTCCCAAGGAAACGATGGTGAGGAAAATGTTTTGCTTGTATGTAAACACGGTTAACTTCTACCTGTGGACTGCCTCCGAGATAAGAAGATATATTATAAATGAGCCGTATGTGCAAAGCAGTTGACATTTCTGTGATATTGCAATGTCTTCTCTTGAGGCCTCGTGTACAGCATGCCTGCAGCACAGCAAGCACAGCTTTATCAGCACACCACTGTCACCCAGCCTGATAGCAACACTACAGAAACACAGACACACATGTACGTGCACATAGCACACACGCATACTGCATCACTGCTCAAGGCTGAGTTATTTTGCTCTTCTTTTCCTCAGTGGAAATATAAGCCTGTAAGGAGGTGTTAATGGGTGTGCGTGGGTGCCTTCTGCACCCATCTTGCTGTGTAATTTCCACTTTTTTCTATTTTTTTGTGCTTTAATGTGTGTAGGACAAGTTATAGTAAAAAAAAAAAACAGCTCCTTTCTTTTACTGTGTCTAAAAAAGCACCAACACAGAAGCCTCATGTGTTCATATTAATAGCAACATTCCCCAAAAGCCTGGATGAGTCGTCAGTGAAGGCCCTGTGCAGAGCGCTATGTCACCCTGGAATGTGTCCAGAGATATTTTAGTCACAGTGGAGCTCAGCACAAGACAGTTGAGATCATATCAGCACATTAAGACCCCACTAGCAGAGAATGAAGCATATACTTTGGTTTTGGAGGCTGCAGATGACTACTAGGATAACAGCCACAACTCATTTTATAATCTTCCCAGATTGTGGTATATTGAGTTCCTCCATTGTGTATTTCTTTTTTGAGCAGTTTTTTTTTTTTTTTTTTTGCAGTGGTGTGATTTCCCTGCAGAATGGAGGGAGCACTGCCTCAGTTGGGGAAGTAACCGGGCCATGGGAGTATCACACACTCGTGTGGAGGCTCATTACAGGAGTGTCTGTGACTCAGTTGTTGTCTAGGACCCTATTTCCTGCATTATATATGAATTTATTTACAAACTTTCCTCCTCTTTCTTTCCTTTCCCGGTGTGGGCCTCTTGCTGTCCACTTTCACTCTTTTTCTGATTTATTTCTGTGAACCCACAGTCACAGAGTAATTAGATTAGTTTGGACTTGACCTGTCTGTGCTGAATGTCAGTGTGTTGAAGATAAGGGTAGCATGGCACAAGGGTCACATCAATTTAAAAAACACGATACTGTGAGAGCAGGCCGGCCGACGGCACAATATTTTCCCCAGGACACAAAGCAGACCGCCATCCTATACTCACAAACCCTGCGTTGTTATCTCTTTGTTCCTCTCTTGCATCGCTATTCAGAGAGAAAGCTCTCTTTTATGCCTTCCTCTGGTGTCTTGTCCTGTATCCTGGTCAATCTTTCACTCAATAAACTGGCTCCCTCTCACATTCACCAGCACACATTCTGTCACTCTCATGTCACTGCAGACTATCTCTCTCACCATATGCTCAACATACCGGAACTCACTCTTCTTTTTGCTCTCCTCCCCCTATTCTTCCTGCCCTGCCCTCAGCTTGTGTTCCTTTTCTTGCTTCTTCATTTCACACCTTATCTGCCATTTCCTCTTTCTATCAGCTTAGCTCAGTCACAGAGCCCGTTGCCATGACATGCATCACGCCAGCTGAAGGCGATGCATCACAGCCACAACGCTTTGTACCACGCCAAAACAACTTGCTCCAGCGTGGGCCCAGAAAGACTTTGCACGGTCAAGACAGATCACAAGCACCTTCTTTACACTCATCTGCAATTTCAGCACGGTTTCCTCTTTTCTCCTGTTCTGATGAGAAGAACATGGTGGGCAAATATAAGACAGAAGCAGGGAGAATGTGGTAGGAGGAGACAAAGACACAGAATTAAGAGGTAGGAGGTGATGAAGACGGGTAGAGTAATGTGAGGGAGAAAAATGGATGTTGTGATGAAAAAGGGGAGAGAAATGAAGAGGGAGATGGTTGGATGAAAGTGAGAGAGAAGACAGAAAAGGTTTGGAAGAACAGGAGCAAAAAATATTAGGTAACAAACAGAAGAGACAAAGATGGATGAGGTTAAGATAAAGATGGGTGTAGAGAGGAAGTCTACACCCATCAGGAAGGAAAAAAAAGTGTATAAAATAGAGGAAGAGGCAGGGACAGATAGTGAAAAATAAAGAGAAAAGACTCAATGATGGATGCTTTGTTGGGTTAGGCCACAGCCAGGATCAAAATCAAATTAATTACTAAGCACAATGATGTTTCTCTTGGTAATGCACGTCAGTGTTTCACAGCACAGGACCTGTGAGAAGCACAGTGCAAAATAGCCCCCATTCATGCTGCACGTGGGAGCCGACAACAAAAGGAGCGATGATCAGAGAGGGAGAAATTGAAGGCAAACACAGGAGATGGACGGCAGCCGTGGCAAAAAAAAAAATATCTGCACAACCTTAAGTAGTCACAGCGCTCTAATGCTCTGATGAGAATCACCTCTCTGTTGTGTTACTGCACAAGCCTCTCAGCGAGAGGCTTTGGCATCAGCACATTCAAGCTTCACACAAAGCCACACACACAGTGCACAGTGCAGTATCTCCAAATGTCCTGAGCCTTGCAGCAGTAATGCCAGGCTATTAGAGTTAACTGCTGACCTGTAGGAACCAGCATTGACAGCCATCTCGCGCTCAGCATCCCTCTGCGCTCTGTGAGATATTTTACACCCACAGTGCACTGAATGGAGGGTTTTTTTGCTACCGTATAACTGTGAATGATCTCAGAAATTATCATCACGTGACCTCAGGAAAGTTATCGTCACCTCTTGATTTCACATTCAGGCTTAACATTAGTGCGACGGTGCTGCGGTGTGTGGGCTCGGTACATGTGCAGATGCAAGGGAACGCACGCACACCCTGCGATAACGCCCTCGTTTCTGCGATGAAGCAGCTCACTAGGCTGTCACTGGCCAGTGCTGAGTCACTTTTTTTCAATTCAGAGCGAGCCAGCGAGCAGCCAGTCGGCCTCTCCTCTCAACCGTGCTGCTCAAGCATGCCGGCAGCAGAGTGGGGTCCACACCTTCGACAGGGTAATAATTGTGGCCAGGCAGAATAGCAGAGAAGATTGTGATGTTGTTATGCCATTTATTCATCTGAGGTTAACTCAGATGACATTTTCTTGGTATGATGTAGAAGGTGAGGCTGTTGAACCCGTTTGAACCATGGTCAAACTGAGCCAAGTTCCATGCTGACATTTATTGCAAAGTCACATGCAGTGTTAAACTGGCTGTATATACCTTCACATGTACTGGAGAGTATAACTTGGGATTTCTAGTCATTTTATTGCATTGAGTGAGGGGTTGACTGTACTTTTTTTCTCTCTGTACAGACTGGGGGTGGATACAGATAAAAACTCAGAGGAGCTTTCTTTTGAGGTAAAAACTCCTTTTTGTCATTATTCAATAATGCATATTTTATCAGCTTTGTTTATTGCTGCACTCTTTGTCCTTTACTGACGCTTTAATCTAAACTGCAGTGCCACAACTTAGTGAAGCTTTGCTGCAAGTGGCCCTTAGTCATGCTTCACTAGCTTCCATCTACAGGAATGCATACCAAATATGATAGCCAGTAAATCTCTGTTCAACAATGTAAAAATGATTCATAGGACCACCTGAAATAATAAGTGGAATTACCTCATATATTGTAGTGCAGTGTAAAATAAAAATTATGTTTTAAAAAGTATTATTTTTGTGCATACCAGTATCAATCTGTCTTGCTATAATATCCAAGAGGCCGTTGTGTACTATCATTGTGCTTTGCTGCCTCTATTTAGCTGCGTTTCACAGCTCTTGTGCAGTTATTTCTCATCAATCTCATTTAGAATCTGGAGCAGCCATGCTACTCTATATTGATGTATTGCAGACAGTCAGTATTTGTTTTTGTCTGCTTTAAAACACTTAGACTCTTAACATCATTGCAAACAGTGGTCCTAATGATCTGCCTAGAGTTTTATATGATTTATAGGCATTCAGGGGATGAATATTTCATGAAAAGTCCCTGGCAGTATACATAAAACTTTAAAAATGAGGAGCTAATTTCAAAAATATGGAGAGAAAAATGTCAGATGGGAAACAGCTCACGAGGCTATCGCTGATTATCTTTGCAGCTTCATTTGCTTTTCAGATGATGTGAGCACGTGGAAGCCCGACAGCTTCTATTATTTGCTTAGTCATAATGCTTAATAGGGTGCAGGGTTGTATACAAAGTGATTCTACATAGGTATACAGTAGATTGAGCTGTGAGCTGTGTTTTCTGCTTAGTTGCAGCTCTCTGCAGTGGAGGGAACTGAACAAAGTGGAAGATCAGGGATTGCATTCAAAGACAATGAAACTTCATTTGCTTAAGAGCTATTTTTAATCACCACGAAAGTGCTGCGGAGCTGTACTGCGTCACATTCTGAGTCTGTGCATGTTTGTGGACTATTGGAGGAGTTTTTTTGCATACTGTACATTACAGGGATTTGACAATTTGTAGCATATTTACACATGATATGAATAGCAAGGATTAACAGTGTATCCTGTCATCCTCTCCCACTGACACATAATGCGCTTCTGCCCTTTAATCTTGGCTCTGTTGTTTATTTTATTACACTGCATGGCATCAAAGGGAAGAGGAGGTTCAAGAGGAGGAAATGCGCTTTTGCTTCCTGCTAAATGACAGTCTGTAGCATATCCCTGCTGACACACAGGCCGTCCGAATGTGCCTTTTTTTTGTTGTGCAGCCACATCCACCCACTCCCTCCCTCCCACTCTACCATCACTGCTTCCCAGCAGCACTCCATCCCCTCCCTTTTATCTTTTTATTTGACCTGACTCTTATGTGCACGCTGTGAATGGGACATGGTCTGGGCAGCTGCCTGGCATTATGAGGCCAGAGGGGCAGAGAGAAAAGACTGCATGGCAGGTAAGGCTGGATGAGGATCCCAGTGGAGAGGTGAGGCCGAGCTCCAGGGCTCTTTCTCATGGAAATGGATAAATGTAACCTTGCCCACAGTGAGAGTCTGCACAGGAACCGCTGGGGGCGTGTTCTTAAGGGATCTCTAGGGAGTTTGCAGTTTTTGAGAACAGGATTTTCCTACATAAGCACAAGGCCTGGGGTCCAACTGGTAAACGCGGAGGTCATTGGATATGGCCCTGCTGACCATCCAGGGGTGCAAGTTTCCAGCATTTCCATCAGGCAGCGTATATAGCCACCCCAGATGGTCTTTGTGTGTCGATAAGAAAGAGTGGTTCTCTCATGGCCCTACAGGTTGCTGCAGGGAGGCCAGACACAACACAGGGCCTATGGCACCATCTGGACTACAAGTATCCTTTCACTGTTTTCTTCTCCGAAGCGCTGTCACATCTGCTCGCACTCACAATGGTTCATGCACTGGTCTGTGGAATAGTATTATACAACGAGTGCGAGAGAAAATAGCGGAGTGCTTCATTTCAGGGAATGAGTACCCATATGTGATGGCAGAACAAACAGAAAGTTTATTGACTACTTCAGATGTACATACAGTGTCTGTGTATGGCTGTATGTGTGCAGTGGTATCAGAACATGTACACATATGCTAGTTTTCCAAATATGAAATGTGTATTAGAATTAATGTATGTGTGTATGTATTGAAAAAACATTTTAAAAACAGTGTTTCCAAAACAACAATGTCCAAGGGTGCCTACCAAGTCTTTTAGCTTTGGAAAAGCTGGATGGCTGTTTCCCCTATTTCCAGTCTCTAAACTAAGCTAAGCTAACAAGCTGATAGCTGTAGCCTTTATCGTACAAACATGAATGTAGTCCCAACCTTATCATCCAATGGCAAGAATGTCAATACTGTAAGTGTCTTTCCTAAAATGTCAGACTATTGTTTTAATGTATTTGCTGGTGACTACAGAGTGAACTGGATTCAGAGAGTGAAATCATTTAGCAGCAAGAAAATAGTCCTGTCCACTGGAGTGGAATTTCACGAGGACTGCATTAAGTTTAAGTTGATCTAATTTTACTGCTTAATGGCCCTATGACCTGGCCACAGTGCTCAGGAAGAAGCACATCATTTTACTTTGTGGAGTGTATCCGCTGCAAGACAATGAGATGCAGGTGTGCTAGTGCGTTCAATTAGAGCATTCATTTAATAAATGAGTATGTTAATAATAGATTTTTTTTTTAGAGATGTGCTTGTAAAATGAATAACAGTCAGGGTAAATCTATGATTGGACATTGTTGGTAGGCTCCAATCCACTCACTGTGGATTGGAAAAGCTCTTGTCGAGAAAAACTCTCTTTAAGCAAATCTCTGCTTACGGAAAACAAGTTATCGTCACCTCTTGATTTCACATTCAGGCTTAACATTAGTGCGACGGTGCTGCAGTGTGTGGGTTCGGTACATGTGTAGATGCAAGGGAATGCACGCACACCTTGCGATAATGCCCTCGTTATCGCAGGGTGTGTCAGTAGTTCAGCATGTGTCACGCGTCACATGCTGAACCACTTCTGTAGTTCAGCATATTTCACATGCTCAACTACAGTTGAGCATGTGAAATATGCTCAGTTGTGCTCAACTATAGTCTATTGCCAAGACAGTCATTTTGATGTGACACTTTAATTGGGCAGAGCAGTTATGGCATCTGTGACTATGTTCACACGCAGTCAAGTAACCCTTTCATAACCGGAACATCAGCAATAACCCGGTTGCGCACGGCCCTGTAAACACCAATAACCCCTTTTAAAAACCCGAATATGACCCCTGGATTACTCCTTTTCTAATCCGAATATCTGGTCATGTATACGGCCATCGGAATATCCCCATCGAACGGAACATTAATTTGTGTTCTGCGCATGTTCTTTTCGCAAGGAATCTTGGTCTTTTGAGTGCAGGTAACCCTGTTTGCTCACGCATGTGAACAGGTTATTCCGAATGTTTCAGAAACCGGAATATTGACCATAACCCAAATATTGACTGCATGTAAACGTAGTGACTGTTTAGTGTCTTTCGAAACTGTCCAACTTCCTCTGTCAACACCTTTTATGAATCTATTGTGAATGGAAAAATATCTAATAGTCTCAGGTTTTTCTGGTCGTGTTGGTACGGCCTCCATGTCTTCTCCTCACAACACGACACTGTTGCCGCCACCATTTTTCACAGGATGGTGTTGATGAGTGATAAAGTCTGCCAAGTTTCCACCAAACACATTACAACAGAATACATAGCGTTCAAATCATTGCACAGGGGTTAATCTTTTTGCCTTACATTTGATTTATTTGTAACAAAAACACTAATGAATTACATTATGTATTATTGTGTAAAGATAAATGACAAAATTTCTAATCAAACCCATTTTCAGTTGAGGCTGTTAAACCACACAATGCGGAAAAGGTGAAAGTGGTGGAATACCTTATGAAATCTCTCCAAAGCAGATAACAGGATGTGACTTAATCTCCTTCCTGGTGCCTTTTATAGTTTGTTTCCAGCCTTGCAGCTTCTGAGAACATTGATTCAGAAATAATGGAACTTACTCTTTGTAAAAGCCTTAATTTAATGTCCAATACAGTTTTGAACTGGCGAAGGTGTTTTTCAGTCAATATTTGATGGAATTTAAAAAAGACTGGAATCCGCTGAGCAGCAGAATGTGATGTGACACTTTCTGAAAATATACAACGAACAACAGTCAAGACAGGATTAGGAAAATTCTTCTCGACATTTGGAAAGAGACATGGAAACTGATACCTAAAGTCACATCTGTATGATAAATATAAGGATTCAGCCAGCAGCCAGTTACCTTGATACCTCCATTTTTTTTCTTCTTGCTTGGACACGCTGTTCTTGTGCTGTGTACAACAACGAGTGATCAACAAATGATGCTTCCTTCTGGGGAGAAAAGCTTTGAAAATCCTGAGCATTAACATCATCTTTCACAACACAGTAAAAATAAATCCATGTTTATGTTGCTTATATTAAAAAAAATACATTTTTGGTTAATATTGTGCTAGCTTGTATCTGCAAGAAGGTAACAAAATCTACCTACCAGCACCTCTGGGTAGCGTTCTTTCTTACACAATGGATGCAGCAGTCTGTTACTGAAATAGCCGCTAACGGTGTCCTATATACACCAAAGGACGGCAGTCTTCGTAGCAGATGGAGATGACTTTAGCCCTTCCTGTACAAGAGAATCACAAAGCATAGCTTTTCTCTGACAACTGTATGACACTTTGATTAGCTAGAGCAGAGTTTTAAGAGGTAATGGCATCCGGGTTCAGTGTCTTTCGAAACAATTTTAGAAACAGTTTTACAGGTGGCTAAACCACAATGTGATTTTGTTAACTTTAGAAAAAGCCAGATGGCTGTTTCCCCCTATTACGTCTCTATGCTAAGCTAATCTAAGCTAAGCTAAGCTAACAACATGTTAGACAACCTAGAGCAGAGTTTTAAGAGGTAATGGCATCCGTGTTCAGTGTGTTTAGAAACTTTTTAACTCTGATGTTTTTGCGTTTTGTGGTGTGGCAAGTTGAATATAGAATACACAAAATACAAAAAAAAGACTGCCAAAACCTTCAATCAGTGTATTAAGAATAGAAAAATAAAGAAGAAGTCTCAGTTTCTAGTCAAAGTAATTCGTTTCATGAGACAACTGGCAGCGATTACAGGCTCAAGTTTGTCTGGTTGTGCTGGTACGACCCCAAAACACCTGGAGATTTTTTGCATAGCATTCCTCGTCATCTCAAACTTACTCAACTGAATAGGGAGCATCTGCGACCAACTACCTGTGAGTAATTCTTTGGTATTCAATAGGATATTTTTATATATCGTCGCTTCGTTTGAGTGTTTAACATTCTGAAATATTCCTTGAGAAGTACTTGTTCATTGTTCCTTTGTGTCCTCACAAGTCTCTGTGTCCCTGCTGCTGAAAAGCCTCCTCACAACATGATACTGCTGCCACCGCCATTTTTGACAGAATGATGTTGATGAGTGATAAAGTCTGCCAAGTTTCCACCAGACTTTGTAAAGACACACCCCTGTTTACGTCAGTGGAGGTGGAGCAGGTGGACTATTTTAGGTTCTTGGGAAACAGCATCACAGAAAGTTGATTGTCCAACTCTTTGCTGTAGAATGATAAATAATTGAACTCTGAATCTCAAATCTTCACTCATTGACAGCTTTTCCACACAACTGCTTCCAAAATAACGGCTCATTTGGCTGTCCGAGGGTAAAACCTATCCTTACCCTATTCCTACCCATCACCAATATAGCTCTGTTATTAACTTATTACATTTTGTCAAAGTGCATTAACAAGGAGTCGCAGTTTTACAGGTTTAAACCTGTAATGATTTTGCTAGCTTTGGAAAAGGCTGGATAGGTATTTCCCGTATAACCAGTCTTTATGTCAGGAGAACAAGCTGCTAGCTGTAGCCTTTATCTTTATTGTACAAACATGAAAGCTGTATTGATTGTTTCATCTAACGCTCGGCAAGAAAGTGGATAATTGTCCTTTACAAAATGTCAAACTATTGCTTTAGTGTATTTGCTGTTGACTGCAGAGTGAACTGGATTCTTGTAAGCAGAGAATTAAATCATGTGGCAATAAGAAAACAGTCCTCTGCAGTGGGTTTTTATTAGGACTGCATTAAGTTTAAGCTACTTTAGTTTTTACAACTTAGTGGCCCCATGACCTGGCTGCTCTGCTCGGTAAGGAGCACATCATTTTACTTTATGGAGTCTATCTCTGCTGCAAAACAATGAGATGCAGGTGTGTTAGTGCACTCAATTAGAGTATTCATTTAATGCATGAGTGTGTTTCATGTTAATATTAGATTTTTTGGAGAGATATGTATTAAAAGTGAATAACAGTTCGGGTAAATATATGATTCGACGTTGTTGGTAAGCTATTAACCTCTCGCTGTGGATTAGAAAAGCTAGAAGAGCAGGTTTAGCACTGTAGATTTCAAAAAAAGCTTGTGGAAAACATGAACGTCTTCAGTCAGCCTGTTTGTTGGCCTTTCCATTAGTACAGTATGTGAAACATGCATTGTATCTTGGCTTAAGGGCAGATGCTGAAACTGTCAGTCTGAGTACGACTCAGTTGTCAACCATAGCAATAAGTTTCTTGAGACAGCTTTTGCAACAATTAGAGGTTCAAGTTTTTCTGGTTGTGTGCAACCCTGTGTTATACAATGATCAATAATTAAACCTTGAATCTTGAACCTTGACTCAAGGAGACCTTCGTCACATTGTGAATGTGACAAGAATCACCTGAATTTCCATATCAGTACGGTAGTGGACTACCAGAGGAACAGGAGGCCGACTTCCACTGTAATCATCCAGGGAGAAGTAGAGAGGGTTGACTCATCAAATATCTTGGGGTTCAAATCAATAAAAACCGGACTGGACACACAACACTGACACCCTCTAGAGAGACAGTGCATTGTTCTTGACTGCTGTGCTGGACTGGTGGCATCAAGGCCAGCGGGGCAGCAGACTTGTAAGGAAGGCCAGTTCTGTGGTCAGGCTGGAACTGGACAGTCCTGAGTCAGCAGTAGAGAGGAGGGGATGAGCTGTGGCAAATGGGTAGCTCATTGTGCCACTGAAGTGTAAAACAGAGCACTTCAGACTGTGGACTGTGTGCCCAGACCACCCCAACCTCAAGCCTGATTTGTGACCTTTGGACAGAGCCAGGCTAACTCTCTAATGTGTCCCAAGACAGCCAGACAGTTAGTACATGTGCTATCACACACACATTATATGACACACTGCAAATATATGTTGTATGGCACTTTCTGTCATTGCTTGCATTACAGTGGAACCGTGACCTTTGGCTACGGCTAAAAGTCTACACAGTGGTTTTATTTGCGCATTTGAGAAAATGTGTGTGCATGCATGTAAATGTGAGAAAGAGAGAGACAGGAGGGACGAGAAGCCGTGAGCAGGATGAAAGGCGCAGTCCCAGCCAATGTTTCCTGTTGATGGTGAAAAAAAACCTATTATGGAGATGCTTTGATGTGGACGCAGGTGAAAGGAGCCTCAGCCTGGATCCTGCTGCCAGGTAATTGAGCTTCAACCTGGCTTGCTGGTGTCTAATCCTGAAGGAATACAACACTGCTGCTTCCATAACTGTTTCCCTGTCAGCCTGGCTTTAAGGTTCATTAGGACAAACGTTTTACTCCTGAGCACTGATTTTGACCATCAAAGCCTGTTTGATCTTTCCTGCTGAAGTGGTTTGCAGACTGTGGTTTCAGGGCTGGAAACCGATGTTTTTGTTTTGACTCTGGCATCCCGGAGGCCACCCGTGTTTAACAGACCCAGGGTGCCTGCATTATATGGTTGGCTTGGTCTTTGGATGAGTCTGTGGTGTGACTTGGGAGTTAAATCTCTCTGTATACCTATATTTATGGTATTGTATAATACACCACAGTAACAAGGCATAAAAAATACCATATAAAAAAGTAACAGAAGGAGGTGGCACCAATTGTAAATATGTCCCGCTGGCATTTTCTCCTGTGTCCGAGAGACATGTAGAGGTATTCATTATGCAGGACGGCCAGTTTCAGAGTGTTTGATATTGTTGGATTGCCTGTTGAGTAATTTAATCTTTAACAATGCAACGTGTCAGTAAGATGAAGATATGAGTCGAATGTAAAATCTGATTCTGCAAGCTAACTCGTGAATGCAGTGGTCAGACAAATGTAGTGCATAAGAACTCCAATATGTTCCTCAGAAATGGTAGAAGTAGCATGAATGGATTAAACCAAATCCATCCTTGACAAGTTTTGATTATTCTGAGATGAGTGTTTTGTACAGCCACCAGCGAGTATTAAAGAAATTAGAAATTTTGGGAAATGTGTTTATTGACTTTCTTGCCGGCAGACAGATGTGAAGATTGATACGACTCTCATGTCCATCCCTTCGAACTCAAGCTACAGCTAGCAGCTGGTTACCTTAGGTTAGCGGAGAGACTAGAAGAATTTCAAGCCTGTCTCTGTCCAAATGTTAAAAAAAAAAAAAAAAAATCTGCCTACTAGCACCTCTATCTCTCACTTGCTAACATGTTATATCCTGTCTCTCCCATAACCTACCTAACGCCAACCAAAACCTGAAAAAAACCAAGAAACGAATAACGTAACTACCGGCCATCTCCAGCCCAAACTAACACAACAAATTAAAACAACAAAACCCCAGCACCTAAACGAGCATGGGGGGGAAGAACCCTGCTTGGGGAAAGGAAAAACAGAAGGGAACAAAAGAAAACCCCTCACCGCCTGTGCAGGTGTTTGTGCCATGTGGTGCCCTCATCCCTACGCTCCCTGACCCTCTTACCCCCTCCTCCTCTCTCTACCTGAGTGCCGATTGCACTCAGATGCGCAGCAGAGAGAGGGAGAGAGAGGGAGAGCAGGCTACTGCACATAACACTTGGTTTATTAATTTCTTCAAAAAATTGTAAAAGTGTCATGTTGCGGTGTTTAGGCCTCTTTCGTGGCCAGGCCAGCTCTTTCCTACGATAATCTAACTAGCTGCGAGCTGTAGCTTCATATTTCATAAACAGAGTGGAGACTGCAACCCATCTAATTCTCAGAGAGAGAGGGATTAAACATGCTTCCTACAATGTTTGTTTAATGTTGAGATATGGTCACAGCCGAAGGATTATATTCTTAGATTCGAAAAAAAAATTCTCCATGTGTTAAAATGATTTAACAAGATGCTTTTTATCATTCAAATCAAACACCTACGCTCGTTTCACTCTGAAACACTGAAAGCTGTTTCAGATTTCTGGGCATTTTCTCGACTATCTGATGAAAACCTGAACCAATTTTGAAACATTCCTGTGAATCTATTTATTTTTAACCCATTTACTGTAGTTTCCTTCTTTTTTTTACAGCATAAAAGGAAAGTAGGTAGTAGAAATAACTCAAAACTGTACTGAAGTCTGGTAGTTCTTTGCCTCTCCGCTGCTGATCAGAGGTCAGGAAAAGATGACGCGTGGGCCATGTAGGAAGGGAATGAGCTTGCCGCGATGAGGGCTGAAGTAGCAGTTGGGCTTCTACCCCCCACACAAATACTCAGCACCTTTTCCCACACACACACACACACACACACACACACACACACACACACAAACAACCTGACACCATTGTGGAGCAGAAAGCAGCTCCAGCAGTTATAATTACCGTCGCTGTCTAGTATTATGCCAGCGTGGAAGAGGAGGACACCGCGCCGACATGAAGACAACTCACTCCTGCAGGTCCCAAAGAAGTCATTATTCCCCCCTTCTCTACCTCTTCATCCCTGCCCTCGTTTCTCTCCCTCTCTCCCTCATTTGAGACATTTATAAATAAATCCTGTTAACTGGCAGAATGGTGCACATAATTCCCACCTCTTGCATATTGCTGATAACGGCACCAGAATGTAAGAATTGGCACCAAATAACAGATCGGTTTCCTCTCCTCTTTGTTTTTTTTGTGTTCATGCCAGGGGATTGTGTACTTGTGTGCCACCTCTAAGTCCCGCATTATTCATTATAAGCTCTGAGGTACAAAGGTTGCTTTCGTCCAGAAATTACAGGATTGTTGAAGTATTGTTGTGTCTTTTTCCGAGTATGAACACCTGCAGAAGGGCAATTATTAATCAGAACTATTGTTTACAGCAAAAAGCCACGAAGCGCGCTGTCATTTTCCATACTCTGTAATAGAAACGATACAGAATCTGATTTACAAGAAACTGTTTTACAAGATCGGCTGTTACCAAGCTAGCGTGTGCAGAAATCTGGCCTGAAAAGAGATGCTAGAGGTCGTGTAATACGTCATTGTTATTATCAAGTGAATACTTTTAATCACAGGTGTTTGTTGATTTGATTCCACCACACAAACAGAGGACTTTTGCAATAATATCTTGCAGCTGAAAACTAATTAGAAATGCAAAATATGCTTGCCTTAGCTGCCAATCAACACTTCTCAGCTTGCCGCTCAAGAGCAAGACTAACCTGTCTTGCCAGAAACAAGGTATTTCCACACTTTTCCACATTTTTTCTGAGTACAATTTTTTTTTTGTCCCTTTCAAACTCCCTCCCGGAATGTCTTTCTTCATTGCAAATGTTTTTATGGGCTTTCATTACTGAAGACAGCAGCAGACAAGGGCTGGTGCATGTATTTTAACTATGCTAACAATTTAGCTATTAGGAACAAAAACAGGACAAGCACCTAAAGCTTGAATGACTAATATTGAGCTCTCTGCAGTATGTTATGGTGAAAAAGCCACTGGCCCTCAATGACAGTAAGCTGACACTGGCCTTATAAGAGGAATACTTATGTATGCTTAATAACTGCATAGATGTTCATCAGTTTAATGCTACATTGTGTGGATTCATTGCAGTGGTATCAGTGAAAATGGCTGTCATGGTTCAAGATCTCACCATGCTGTGCCTGATGGAAGTGAGGCAGTCTTTGTTGTATTATACGTTTTTATTTTTTGCATGAATTGGGAAAAAAAAGGACTTAACGTCTGGTTGAAAACAGAGTACTTGACACCCTGACTGTGTTTTATGCAGTGTGACAATGACTGGGATTTTTCAGCACAGAACTAGTTCTGACACCTATACAGTGTGTTCAAGAAAAAAACAAAAAACAAAAAAAAGCAAATGCCCATGGTTATACTTCCCATTTCTAGTATATCACCTCTGTATAAAATATTGTGCAATTTTAGATTTGTGTATGACATGCTTTTCTCCAGAAAAGAACAACTCACTTTAGCCAGTTGTTTCTATCGTAGTCACTGGCCTCTGATTTCTCCCCACACATTTATGGCTAAAACAATAAACATCACCTCAAAATCCTTCAATCCCACCCATAATTAACATACTTAGCTATGGTAATACAATTAAGATGTTGCACCTTGATCTTCTAAACCTTTATGAACTCTCTAAAATATGTCAGTAAAGCACTGTAATTACTTATTTTCACACATAATTGCAAAATGTGCCCCTAGTAGAATGTGCTTTGGTTCTGCTGAAGTTATTACGCTTATAACTTGGTGGCCTGAGGCCACATTTGCAAAAGGCTCAAAACAAACCAGTTTCCTCTCTCCTGCTCGCTGTCATTGACACTTACACACCTTTGCCATCATTCCTTAACAAGGTCACAGATATCTAATGCCGCTGCTGACACATCATGGCCCTCCACTGACCGACTCACTGCCACAGTGTTGTGGGGTCTTTGCCAGACTCTTCCGCAGCCCCCATGTCCAGGAGGTAAGCCTCCTCTTGTGTCGCTGAATTCTGTGCACATCTTCAGTGAATATGAAGAAATCAACATCTTCAATTAATTTAATAATAATTTTCCCCTTCCGATTCAGGATGAAGAGCAGCTGTGTGAGACTGAACCAGATGACTCCACGTTCACTTTGCAGAAAATGGAGAACCAGCTTGCATCTGTAGGAGGCGACTCTGGATCCGAGCACCAGGAAGACCTGCTGGAGGGAGACCTGGGCCTCGGCACTGCTGCAGCTCTCCCCAGGGAGGCCTGAAGCTTCAGGAGTCACTTCTAACCGCAGCTCATCAGCCTCTGTTGCCCTGAAGCTAAGACCCCTCCCTCCCTCCAACAGTGAATGGGGTCACTGGTCAAGGCATCTGAGAGGAGCCGACTGGGAGTCAGAGTTACAATAGCTCCGTTAAGGTCATGCACCCCCCTTGTGCTGACATGCATGCAAAGACACACTCACGGAGGGAGAAAAAACAATTACAAAGGCCATTGCTCTGTCTGTGACTCTGCTGATGATTTTCTTGGCTTGCTTTGCTCCAGTTTCAAGGAAGAGCTGAAATAGAATCATTAATCCTGTACAGTTCAAATGCCTGATGTCTAACACAACCAACAGGAAGCAGGACTTGACCAGTGTGTGTGCCGTCAGCCTTTCACACAGTAAGCAATACTGTAATTCCACAGCTCTGGTGAAAATGCAGGATGTTAAGTCACACATTAATTGCTCGCCGAGCAGCTTCACGCTACTTGGTTACATAACATCTTGGTTTAAAGCTTTCGGGACAATTGCTCATGAGACTGTACAGTGATTGAACGCTGTGGTATTTCCTCTAATCAGCTGAAATGGTATTTTTGTGCCAACTTTGCTTTGCTCTTCCCCAATTCCTTATTAAACTTTTATTGCACTGTTTTCCTCTGCAGTCCTTTAAACTCATTCAAAATGTATTTCAATGAATTTATTACACCCCCCCCCTCCACATCTTGCTTCTGCGGCAAGCTAAAATTCTTCCAAATGCTTAGTATATTAACAGCATTTGGAAACGAGACTATCAGCATGTGAGACTTCTTTATAGATTGCACTTTCTGAGTGCATCATTATAAATCTCAGGGCCCCTTCCCCCTTGTGTGAAGCTGGGTGTTGTGTACTGCACAAATCCAGTGTGTGAAGGTTAGGCTTTGTGAGCATGCATAGTTTCTCTCATATTAATAAAACCATTGTCCTTGAAGTGAGGGCTTTTTTATGTTGTGAATGCATGGGTGCATCTATGGAATGCTCCTCTGTTTCTGTTCTCAATTGCTTCAAAAAAAACAAAACAATACACTCTCCTTTGTTTGCGTTGATGTTTGAATTCAGTTTTGTTCTGAGCAAAAGAGATTGAGTGATAGCACAGCCTTTCATCATTAATCCTCCATCTCCTTCAGAATACAGTCTTACTAGTTTTTGGTGTGATTTGCTGAAATTTGGCGCTGTCACCTGTACAATAGGCTCATTGACGCACGCCCACCAGCTCCAGGATCCATCTCTGTGCAGGAGGAACAAACTGCTCAGCCTCACAACTCTTTTTGTGTAACCGTGTTATACACACAGACGCACACACAAAAAAGCTACCTGCCTGTGGAGCTTTCCAGGAGTAATTTTTGGACACTTTGAGCATCACAAACCAAATGAAACTGAGCTGTTTTATTGAAGTGAACCTTTAATCACAGCAAATCACATCAAAATCTGGATGGAGTAAGACAAAAAAATCTGTTTTAATGAAAGCTCCCTTCACCTTTTATCCTTTTAACTTCAAGTAATATAATATTAGTCTGTTTCCCTTTTCGAACCATTTCTCTGAGGTCTTTAAGGTTGTGGTCACAAAACTGAAATCCTCAAGCGACTGTAATAATTCCCTCTACCAGCTAATAAACACAGTACTCTTATGACACATACTCAAAAGCATCCTGCAGAGTTTTTGCCCACCGTCATGTTATTAAACAATGCTTTTAGTGTGTACGTGCATGCAGATGAAGGGATTCACATTTCTGCCAATGTTTTCACACTATTCTACTGACCTACAGGTAGCAGTAAGGCACCAAGAAACACATCAATGCACCAGCAAAGGCAGGGAGGAAGAGGACTGCCGGGAAGTAAACACTGATGTAAATGATGCAGGTTTCAAATTCCAAAACAAATTTGCTGAGCAATCGTTTTATGAGGAGAGGCGGGCATTCCACACGCCCCGTGTTTAGGTGAGAAATGCTGAATGTAAACAGAAACAACAAGAAAACTCCACAGGGCACCTTTAAGTTATGTAGCAAATGGCAACATATGTGGCACTGTTCCAACACAGTGGTTCTCAAAAGGTGAGCGAAGGCACAGCGGTGCACTGAAACAAGGTATGCCTTGAAACAAGTCAGAAATATAAAGAACACCATTATTACAAAACCTATATGTAATTAAAATACATATTATCATATAGCTTTTTTTCAAATATTGATTAAATCCAGTGGCTCACCATGTTTTTTTTTCAGCATTTTTAAGGGAACCTTGCCTCACGAACCAGACTTTAAGAACCACTGGTTTAGTGCTTATGTGTTTGATCATGATTTTCACATGTACAGCAGTGCGGGTTGATCAACACAGATGCATAAACTGTCTTGTTAACTGTGAACTTTACTCAATGCAATATTCCCAGATCATGTGTTTTTTTTTTTTATAAGAGCAAGCAATTGTAAACATTTAAAATGGTAGAACAGACTGCCTCCACCAACACCGAGAGAGACTTCCCCGCTCCAGAGCCATGACATTGTCCACAGTGCATGATATCATCCTACCAGGATTTGGAGACAAAAATCAAAACATCCTTTTTAAAAAAAAAAAAAAAAAAAAAAAAAAAAAAAAGTAGAAATAGCTCTACTGCTACTTCTGCTGTAGCCTACTCACCACACCTCTACCTATGGCACATCAACAAACCAATTTATTGATTGTCTCTGACTTCAACCAGATCTTACAAATAAACATTAGCAATAATCTTTTTTTTTTTTAATCTGTTGTTTTTTTGTTTTCTTTCATCCACTATTTTCACTTTTACAGACAGTATGGAGACTGAAAAAAAAACAAAAACAGATTTCCCGTAAGGTTTTGAACATTCAAAAATAACCCCGAAACATCCACTTTGAAGTGTCATCATAACAAGATACATGAATTATAGAGTGGTTGTTGTCTCATTGTTGCAGCTTCCCTAATTAACTCGTTGTTCGTAGGCCTTGCATTGTCAAGCACATCCAATATTCCAGTATAAAAGGAGTGGTCCCTTCAAATACCACTGCAGTTCAACTGGGAGAAACATGATACATTCCAAATGTGGCCAGTGGAGCTCCTCGCACACTAATTTAAAGTAAAGCTTTAATTCCACAATAAGAGGAAACGGCACTCGATGCAAAATGAACATTAAATTAAAAGGTCTTTGGTGGTTTTCACAGTTTGGAGTGTGTCACTAGTGATTTGCTCAAGTCCTTGACTTCCCCGGCTGTTCTGACTCTTTCGTACCCTAGAACAGACATGGCATGGTGGCAGTAGTCCTCCACTTGTTTGATCTGTTGAATGCTGAGCACTGTTCTCCATGCACTAGCAGCTAATGTGGCGTTCCTGGACGAGACTTGGAATGGCTTAGCGGAGGAGGTGGATCCGCTGGTCATGTTCAGCACAAATGACTCCAAGTCGTGGCTGCTGGTGAGGTTGGCAAAGCTGTACATGCGCCGCAAGACCTTGACCGGGTTCTCGACCAGGTCCTCGTACCGCACGACCATGTATTTCCCCTTCAGCCAGCTGGGTGGGTTTAAGGCAGTCCTCAAAGTCCTGGAGATGCGGTCACAGATCACCTCCATGGCTCCTATGGAGTGGTAGTCTGAGCCGTCCTTCTTGTTGACTTTGTGACTGGGGTCAACAAAAGGTATCCGGCGAAGTTTGGGGTCCCTGCTGCGGACCACCTGTAAATTCTCCCTGATCAAGCCATGTCTAGATTTGATCCTGGAGTTGGCCACTGCCCGTGGGTCTCTGACCAGGTGTATTACCTTCAAATCCAATGATGGATCCTCCATGAGTGGGGCTAACACGTTAACGTCCAAAATGCGCACCCCTTTAATGACTGTGGTGCTGTATTTCAGGCACTGCTCCTCCACCAGTCTAAGGCTTTGAGGGGGGCACTTTCTACACACCTTATCGTCCACCATTCCCACCACCTCTTTCCTGTAGGCTGAGCAGAGGGGATAGGAACACACCACTTTATTGAGGGTGGCCCCAAACACTCCCAGGGAGGTAAAATTCTTGCCCCCGGGGGTGCTGTAAAGTTGGAAAACGGACAGATCACAGCGGAACAAGGAGCTAAGCATGTCCCTGGCTGCTCCTTGTAAAGACACTGCATCACCAGGGTACAGTTTCTGCCAGATGTGCCACATCGGCTCGTACAAGAAGAACACGTCAGGATTTTGGTTAAAAAGCTCCCCAAAAAAGGACGAGCCTGACCTCCAGGTGGTCAGAACATAGATGAGCTGTCTCTTTTTAGCCAGAGAGGGCCTGTACAAGAAGCGAATGTCCGATCTGCTCTGATAAGTGGTGCTCCTCATCTGATGATTACACTGCTGTGGCTCTTTAGTCCATTTATAATTAGCTAAGTTGAGCATAGTGAGGACCAGCAATAAGAAATAGGCCATAAACAGGACAATCTTCTTTCTACGGAGCACCTTCATCACGATCCCTGGCTGTGCTATTATCTTGGTATGATTCCTGTAGGTTTTAAGCTTCCTCCCAAAGCCAGCATCCTTCTCCCAGGGTGCTGTCAACTTCAGTGGTTGATATTGTTTTCCTCGCATCTGTACCCTCAGAGAGTGGCTCTCACAGCTTAACAAAGCTCCTTACATTGACTGTCCACCAACACGCTCTGGAGAATGTCTACAGCCTATGCAAGGAACGACTGAACACCAGCTGATTAGGTAATATAGTCACCAGCAATTCAAAATCCACAACACGATAGCCCGTTTTCACTGCACTGCGTAATGTTCTTCATGGGGACGATGGGTGAGAGGAGCGTTTAAGTTGTCCATGACGAGCGTTGCAGTGATTCTGTGGGTGGCCCGTGTTCAAAACAAAAAGGAAGAAGCCTTCATCATTGTAACAGACGCCCTGTTTGTCCATGTTCAGCGGAGGCATCCCTGCGCAGCTATCATCTGATGCATCCTTGCGAATGCAGCCCGCTAAGATTCAGGCACCGCAAACAGTAAAACCGTCACGACTTGGCGCGCTCGTATCATTCCGCATCTGCCATAACGGAGCGGTGAATGGCCGGTGGCCACAGTCAGAGCGCTCGGTGGAAGATTTCCTCCACTCTTCCTGCTCCCCTGCTCGTTCAACTAATATAAGCTGGATGGATTCAATCAGAATACAAGGGGGGAAGGACCCGCCCAAAGGGGGACTTCATTGGCCCGCATTGTGGCGTCGTGCGTCAGCGAGCCACGCCATTGGACCCGCTGCACGTTTGTCTCGTCACAGGCTGGCTTGTGGCTCCCACAGATCGCAGCAATGGTAGACTGTGGGAAATGATGCTGTTGTTATGTTTCGGAGAGGTTTACCTCGCTGTCTGCATCATTGTAACCGTGCTCCACCCTGCTGGGTGAGACACAAAGCTGCACACCAAACAAGGTGCAAGAGCTCCGCAGGATTTTGATGGTTTCCCTGCACAACGCCACAAATCCCCCATTGTCTCTAACACCGCCTTTCAGCAGTTGTTAAGTTTCTATTAAGAGTCCTGTCTTCACATTCCTATTATATAGGCCTGTGTTTTCTCCATAGGGTGTAACTACAGAGAACAATCAATATTTCCGACTAAATGTATTTGTCTTTCCCACTACAGCCTCAAGAGGGTAGGCCAGATCTATCAGAAAACAGCAGCTCCCATCCCTTAAGCAAAAAAAGCATTATTAATTATTATCACTTTTTTATTAATTAAAAGTGTCATGCACACAATGCAGCAAAATATACAATAGACCTTGTTTCTGATGATGAAAATAAATAAAGATGAATTCGTACAGCAGTCTAAAGGAATATTGCTGTGTTTTTGTTTTTTCATTCAATGTATTGAAAACAGTCTGCAACAATGACTGACACTCCTCTCAAGTGGAATCAGCTGAAATCTGACATCTGACAGCTGTTCCCCAGGAGCTGACAAGTCCTGGGAAGCTGTAAGGCCATGTGTTCGGACAGAGGAAACCACATGCTCTGCAGATTGAAAATCATCTTTCCTAAGAGGCTTGCCAGTTTGGGATTACAGCCCGGCACAACTGAACGGCACAAAAGACGGGGAGGAGAGGGGTGGGCCCTTTGACCCCTGATGAGAAATCTCCATATCCAGATTGGGATTTAGTGATTTTATAGCAGTGTTTGGGGATTTTATTGTGACCTTATCATACTTACCTTATATATTATTGTACCATCATAATCGTTTTTTGCTATTTAGCTGTAATAGATCTGCTTGTATATGACCCTAAACAGTATATGTGCAACAGTACAGCCTTATTTTTTAAGAGGACATCTATGACACATCAAGTAAAGCTGTGTATTCTGTAAGTGCTTTAGAGAAAAAGCTTTGGTCTAGGTTGGATTATGGGACCATGCAGTGAATAGTTACTCTCTATGCTCTGTAATATGTGTGCTGATCTTTCTATCCCGTAGCTTCTCATTTTGTAGTGCTCTTCCAATGCGGCTGTTGACAATACAAAACCTTTGTGCAGACTGCCATCTGCTGGAGAACAACGGTCCCGGTCAAGACAAAGGAACAGACTTTTCTCTGTTTTGCCCTAAAAATTCTGGACATAAAAATAGAATTATTTTACAATCCCAAAGCATTTATTCCTCATTTATTTAAATGTTCTGTTTGATCCACATTTACGCCTGTTGGACAACTGGTAAAAGTGTTAGCTGGGCAGTAGGAAATAATCAAAATGAAGCATTTGGGGGGTTATCGTTAGTCACAAATGTAATTTTAATATCTTCCTTTCTTTTCCTTGCTGAAAACATAAGGTGGTGCAGTGAATTCCTGCATCTAGCAGCAAACAACAGCCTGTGTTTCCCACCCACACTGTGCATCATGTTTTGTTCCTTTCTAATTTAGTTCAGTTGATTAACCGAGAGCTGTTATGGGATTTTGTATTATAATAAAGTGCAGCTACAGGACCCCTTTCTCCACTTGTAAATATAATTGCTTAGAAATGGAGTGGATGGGGGGAAGCTTATTTTAAAACACTCACAAAACTGAACAGCTCCCCTATGAATGTTTGGCTCCAGGTTTGACTCCACATGCACTGTTTTGAGCTCTCTGAACTCTTATTTATAATATTTTGTGTGGGCTTTTTCAGGTGGATGAGACACCTCATTAGCCTTGAGAGTGACCGAGTGAGTGAGTAATTAATTCAAATAGCACAGATTATTGATATCTATTGTTTTTGTTACACAGCAAAACTCTTTCTCCCTTTTAACTGTACAGTAGCCAACATGTAAATGTATGATTAGGTAAAGCAACAGCCTATTAAATCTAACTCTGCATTAATTGTTATATTTTAGACTACATTTACAGACTTATAAGGAAATTTGAGTTCTTATTCCCATTCAGCGTTGCCAATCGCTTGAACAGCTGTGTGACTGAAACAATTCCTCAGCAGGCCTTTTCCACAAAAAACATTTTGACATCAAACAGCAGGAAAGGCTCAGTTGTAAATAATGAAATTAATGATTTAGTTTCAGGATCCTGATATTGCACATGCTGGTCCAAATCCAAATTCAGTTGTCTACTATGACCTTATTGGGACAATTGAGCCATTGCTAGTGTTATCAGTAGTGCCTGTGATTTTATTATAACAAATCAAAATGTCTGCTGTGATAAAAAGGCCCATTGCACTCATCTGATTTCTTACCATTTTCCTTGTCAAACTGGAGTATATTGCTTCACTGCCTTTGAGTACATACAGCACAGAATGGTTGGCCTCTCTCTTTTACTCAAATGTGAAATATTATGAACTGTACATTTACTTTACTTTCTCTATTATCAGTTTCTCCATTTCTCTGTCAGTGTTTAGTGTTCTCTGATTACATAAGTGTCACAGACTGACTTTGATATGCGTGGATTTGGCCATCAGAACCAGGACAGCTGTGTTTATCTCCCATACGTGTTCCCTCGCGGCCCACTGGCTATACACAAACCCACATATCTCTCCCTCTCTTTCCATTATTCATATGCAGTAAAAATTTCACCCATGCATGTCCAAACACATTACATGCTCATATTTCTGCTGGAGGTAGCCCGTCCACTAAACAGAGGAACACACACCACCGTGCACAGACCACAGGTGTGATTTACTGTCTTTATCACATTATGCATGCAGACTTCCTTGAGCTGTACTATTAAAATATATTTCAATATGGGCCTACTCTGAATCATGATGCTCAGTGCTGTCAGCACATGTATCCAAACTCACAGGGTGGTTAAAATAAATCAAATTCTGTTTTAACTTTCTTTAAAACGTATGTATTTTGTTGTATGAAGACACCTCAGCTCCGCGCATATATACACACATACGCGCCGAACAAAGCTGCACTCAATTGCCCTCTTACGTAACCATCAAGCTTTGCGCCTGCGAAATGAGCGAGCAGGTGGAGCAGGAAACACATGCGCAGTAGGCGCCTCGTCAGCAGCATCAGGACCAGAAAGATCCCAGGAGCCTGCGATGCGAGAAGATGGTGCGCGTAAACACGCCGAGGGAGATGACCGCGTCGTTTTGTGGGACCGCAGCCGCCTCTTACATGTGCGCACCCGACGTTTGAAGCCGTTTAGTGCGGAAAAAAAGACTGAAGGAGGTTTTTTCCAGCCAGCAGCAGCGCGCAAGCGGTCGCAGCAGAGATGCGACGGCGATAACAACAGTTGATGATTTTTCTTTTAGTCTCGTGACGCTTTGAGCCCCTGCCGCCAAAACGACAACAAAAATAAGGATCGCTCTAATGTCACCCCATATGACGGGCTTTCTTGTGTAATGGTCGCCGGTTTCTAGTGGGATGCGCATCAGTGTTTGGCCGTACTCGCTCTCCGTCGTAATGGCAGCTCTGTACCAGGGCACGGACGCCTCCTCTCCGGATAAATTTCTGGCCTTGAAAGACGTGAGAGAGGTGAAAGAGGAAACTACGCTGGACGAGAAGCTCTTCTTGCTGGCGTGCGAGAAAGGTTTGTTGTTATTTTCCTCTTCCAAAGTAGACGCAACCCCATGCTCATCGTTTTTTACGCTCAATATGATGCGTGTAAGACCATGGAAAAGCTCTTGTTAGTGTTGGCATTTTGCCTGAAATGAGCTGGCTGACATGTGCTGTAGGTAACAGCTTGATGGATTTCCAGCAGCAAACTGCACAGTCAATCCACTTTTTTTTTCAGTGAATACCTCTCACAGCTGCCTACATGTTGGCTACTGGAAATTTGCCCACAGGGGTTAAGATATATTTAGTTGAAACTCTGCTCCTTCTGTAAGTTTCTGTCCCTGGTCTGCTCACTTTTCTCAGCTCCTAAGAAGGAAAGTGACTGAACTGAAGGGAAGCTGCACAAGATGCAGAGTAAAACAGCAAAGAGGCATCTGGTCACATGGGAGGAGAATGTTTCATTGATAAGTTAAAACATTGTACAGGCTGAGGTTGTTTGAGGTGCACAGGCCAGCAACTGTGACCATATAAAGTCTCTCCAAACAAGGCTCGGCAACAGAAATTGTCCTTTGAGGGAGATGTTATTGTTATACACGACTGAGGTTAAGAGAGCTGCTGGAGCCGAGCCTGCTCTGAGAGTGTGCTGTCCGAAGCCGTGTGGGTCTCTCTGGCGCCATGCACAGATAATAGCCCCGGCTTTTATAGATCTGTCTTGTCTTCGACGTGCTTCTCAGGCGACTACTACATGGTGAAGAAGCTGCTCGAAGAGAACCGGCACGGCGAGCTCAACATCAACTGCGTAGACGTGCTGGGCCGAGATGCCGTCACCATCACTATCGAGAACGAGAATCTGGACATCCTGCAGCTTCTTCTTGAACATGGCTGCCAGGTAGTAAACACACACACACGCTTATTAGTTAACTGTTGCTGCGCGTCTTGTTTCGGCTTGTGATCTGCTGTTTGAGAGCTTCAGAAATGTTGCTTCTGTGTAGGCGACAGACGCCTTGTTGGTGGCCATAGACTCTGAGGTGGTGGGAGCTGTGGATATCCTCCTCAACCACAGGCCGAGGCGATCTTCCAAGCCCTCCATTGCTGTGAGTCCCCTCTCATTACAGCTTGTAAATCAAAATAAACACTGTAGATGCAAAGAGCAGGAGGATATAAACAATCCTTTCTTATAATTTCTGCGGCGTATTTTATATTTTTATCCATATACTCCTATTTTCTTTTCAGAAACTGATGCAGAGGATTCAGAACCCTGAGTATTCCACCACCATGGACGTGGCTCCGGTCATCCTGGCGGCCCACAGGAACAACTACGAGATCCTGACCATGCTGCTGAAACAGGACATCTCGCTGCCCCGGCCCCATGCTGTAGGCTGCGAGTGCACGCTCTGCAACGCTAAAAACAAGAAAGACAGCTTACGACACTCCAGGTACAACACATGCCACCTCAGTGATCTAGTGGGTGGGAAATGTAGTAGTATAAACACTGTTGGCTTTCCCCAGTTGGACGCATTAAACTCCCACTGATCTAAACCAGGCTAGTGTTGCACTAAATTACTGTAACTTGGACTGGTCGACACCACTTTTGTCTTCCAGATGATGACTGCGTTAGTGTACACCATGATCGTTTTGGCCATGCTCTGGTATGTGGGAGCTTTAAAACAGCTATAAATCAATCGGTGCGTCAAGCAAAGTGTTCAGGAAAGGTGAAACGTTGCACCGCCTTGTTTTGATGATGCCATATTATATGCACTTTTGGCAGTACCATGCTTACAGTACTCTCTCAGCCCCACAGTCCTAATGCTCTCTGTTACTGCCAAGCTCTACTTATCTGTCTATGGAGAGGCAGTATTTGGTTTGCCAGTATTAGTATATTCATTTGTTCAAATAAGTGATGCTTTTACTCTGAGCTATAAAATCTCTACAAGCTCGATTTTAAGGGAAAGCTACAAAACCAGTAGTGATTCTTGCTTTCTGATACCATCTCAGCCTTGCAGATGAGATTTTGCTGGTCTCTTCTGCTGGACATTTTTATTCTCTGTGCAGGGCAGTGTAGCTTCCCACACAGTGAGCTAAATGAATCAGTCTGCAGTTTGGCTGGCAAACAGCATAAGAGGTCAAAGCAGGTACAAATAAAGCAGCTACAGTACAAGGCTGAATATTCTAGATTTCCTTTTATTCTCATCTGTGCAGCTCTTTTTCTGTGCTTGAATTTTCACATTTTTTCCTCATCCGACGTGGTCTTTCCGAATCAGGTTCCGCCTGGACATTTACCGCTGTCTGGCCAGCCCCTCTCTGATCATGCTGACTGAGGAGGATCCCATACTCAGGGCCTTTGAGCTGAGTACAGACCTCAAGGAGCTCAGCCTGGTTGAGGTGGAGTTCAGGTAGGATTGCTAATGGCTGCACATCATGTCAGAGCACTTTCATTGACTTTCTCTGCACATGAAGACGGAGAATCGTGTTGCACGTGCACAAACACATGTACGTACACAGTGATATTGCAAAGCCCTTTCCTGTGTAACCAGGAACAGATAAGAATCAAAATCTTTCATGTGGTCTGATTGGATCTAATTTCCGTACTCCAGGAACGACTATGAGGAGCTGGCGAAGCAGTGTAAGATGTTTGCCAAGGACCTGCTGGCTCAGGCTCGAAACTCTCGAGAGCTCGAAGTGATTCTCAACCACACATCCAGCGAGGATCACGTCGACAAGAGAGGCTTACTGGAGGAGCGCATGAATCTCAGTCGACTCAAGCTTGCCATCAAGTACAACCAAAAAGAGGTTAGGCGAGCAAAGTCAGCGGCTTCTGACACCATCAGTAGCAGGCCAATGTGCAATATTCAGGAAATGTTACTTGATCATTTAATTCAACAACTATCCACAGATTAGAAGAGAGAAAATAACAACACTAACCATTATTAATGATTTGCTGGAGTATATGTGGGACCCATCTGCTCCAGCACACCATGTGCTTGTCTTTGTGAGAGATGAGTTTGGCAGGATCAAGTACTTCCTCTAGGCAACAGCAGTTAAAGACAAACTAAGGCTGGAAGTTTGAAGCTGTGGGGCAATTTACAGCTGGGATGTCTCCGTGTGAACGGTTTGACTCATAGATCACAGTACAGCTAGTGGCATGCCTTTGTTTCCTGCTGGAGAAAGAACACCTCTTAAGGCTGCACAGGCGAGAAATACTCCTTCAGTCCTTCTTATTTAGAGTTTGTGGTTGGGTATTGCGGGCTGCACGGTAGCACAGCAGGTAGTGCGCGTGCCTCAAAGCAAGAAGGTCGCCGGTTCGATTCCCGGGTCAGGCCTTTCTGTATGAAGTTTGCATGTTCTTCCCGTGCATGCGTGGGTTCTCACCGGGCACTCTGGCTTCCTCCCACAGACCAAAAACATGCTCATTAGGTTGATTGGTGACTCTAAATTGCCCCTAGGTGTGAGTGTGAGTGTGAATGGTCCAGGGTGTACCCCGCCTCCCGCCCGTTGACAGCCAAGATAGGCTCCGGCCCCCCGCGACCCCGAAAGGGATAAGCGGCATAGAAGATGGATGGTTGAGTATTGCAGAGAGAACATTGATATGTTGTGAACCAGCATCAAAACACAACATATGCTGGTATAACCAGCATACCCCATGCTGGTTTTGCTGGTGGCTAGCAGCTAGCAGTGGCTAGTAGCTGGTATAACCAGCATATGTTGTGTTGTGATGCTGGTTCACCAGCATCACTAGCAACAACATGCTGGTCCACCAGTGTTATTAGCAACACCATGCTGGTGTACCAGCATAGCTATGTAGACTCATCAGCTAAACCAGCATCAATCCATCAATGCTGGTCTATGCTGGTTTTTCTAACAGGGCAGCTGTACGTTGAACATGTCACGCAGTATATTTATGTTCAGTTTGTGCTTTCATGTCACTGGATTCTACTTAAATTAACTTGGATCGTGTTGTTTTGTCACCATTCCTTTATGCTAATGAATTTCAAGTGATTGACATAAAAATGAACAGGATTTGCTCATTCGTGATGTCCTCACCTCATTCTCTCCTGACGCCCACCTTACAGTTTGTGGCTCAGTCCAACTGTCAACAGTTCCTCAACACCGTCTGGTTTGGAGAGACGGCCAGCTACCGGCGCAAGCACACCTGTCTAAAGATGGCCACGGTGCTGTCCGTGGCGATGCTTTGGCCGCTGCTTTCTTTCTGCTACCTTCTCGTGCCGCGCTCCCGTGTGGGCCAGATCATCCACACGCCCTTCGTCAAGTTCATCATCCACAGCGCCTCCTACTTCACCTTCCTCCTGCTGCTCAACCTGTACTCTCTGGTCTACAATGAAGGCAAGAAAAACACCATGGGCCCTGCGCTGGAGATGATAGATTACCTGCTCATCCTCTGGATCATAGGTCAGCTTTTTTACCCCACCTCAACTGTATGTCTGCTGTGTGTAGGGGGGCATCATGTATGTTGCAACATTAATATATATTTCAGAGTCTGGAGGGCTATTTTCTATAATTGAATAATCAATCATCTCCTACTGGATGCAGTATAAATAAAAAAGAGTAAGAATTCAATCATATGAACCAGAATTTAATAGAAAAACATTGCAAATTGGAGTGAAAACGAGAGATTCCTATTACGTCTGTCTGAAGTCCAGTATCCTGTATCCTTAATCCTATCAGGCATAACATGACAAACAGCTCTTTCTATACTAAATGACAGAAAGCCTGGCTTGACTGGATTAAATCTGTCAGTCCTGCTTCTAATTGAGCTCTATAGAAAGGAACCGCAGCTTCTTCTGTCTCCCTCGTGACCCATCTGAGTGCTGGACTCAGCCCACATACATGCAAACACATATCTGCACGAGGACCAACACATGTGCACAAACTGTACGGGCTCAGATGAGGCTGGCTCAGATGAGGTTCGATGGTGACAGTTAGAAATTGACCCTGTCTTTCTCTCTGGGGACTGGTGCTTCTCCACCTTCCTCTTCTGCCAAGAAACCATTAGCATGATCATTCAATTGCTTTAATGGCCCTGCCTTCTCAGCACAGATATTTGTCTCATGGTTGCAGCATCCTACCCCTCTCCACCGGTCACAAAGCATCATAACCACAGCTCATTGGTCTGGCTGTCATCACCGGGTTGCTACATCATCCCAATAACTGCACCTGACAGGTTATGAAAGGATATAGAAGCAATTGACTTCTACTATTCAATGTTATGAAGATGGTCGTGGGGTAATTTCCCATTTATTCAGTATATTGCAGCATTGAGATCAGTAGTTGAGTCATTAGACAGAAGTGCAATGGGTTTTTCCATGGGCTCACATAGCCCACTAGAGGGGGAAAGATTCCTGAAGCACTGCAAAATAGCAGCATCAAAGATCAATTTTTATAACTTCAGCAGTTTTTTTTCTTAATAGCTGCCTCATTGCAAAGCAGCTTTACTGCAAGGTGTGGTGCAGTGGTGCATATTTCACACTCCAGGGTCTCTGCAAGACCAGTTAAATAACACGAGTGAGACTTTGAATACAAATGTTATCAGGATGTGCAAAGGAGCCATTAAAGATTGAATATTTTGCTGCATGTGTGCAGACAACAGTCACACGTCAAACAGCAGCTTTTCATTCCTTCTGCTTTTCATTGTTCTCCCTTTCTCTCACTCCTGCTCTCTCCACCCTGCCTTCCCCCGAGCCAGATGCCTCACAGTAATGGGGAAATCAGATGCTGAAATTGTGAAAGCGTCTGTACACATGTGTGCGTCTTTGTGTGTTAATGCACCTCTCTATTAGTGGAGGAAGTACTCAGATCTTTTTAGTTGAGTAAAAGTAGCAGTACAACGGTACAGAAACACTCTGTTGCAAGTAAAAGTCCTGCATTTAGTATTAGAATTAGTATAAAGTATTAACATGACAATATACTTGAAGTACAAAATCTTAAAGTATTATGCATAATGGCCCATTTTAGAGTAATATATGTTATTAAAGTAAAGTATAAGATGCATCTCTGAATGATATTAGAGGAGAACTAGAAGCCGAACCCTATAAAGTAGCAGGAAATGGAAATACTCAATTAAAGCATAAGTACCTCAAACAATACTTGAGTACATGTACTTGATTTCTGCATTAGATATCAAATTCAACCACTAAATGATAAAGATCCTACTAACTTATTCAGAGGCAAACAATTCATGTGTGACACATTTTCTGTGATTTCTGTCGACTTTGTGATGAAACCATGGAAACCAATGACCGATCAATCCGGTTCATTCTCATGAAATCGTGTCTGAATCCAGGCATGCGGAGGACGTGTCACTCTGCCTTGATTTGCAGCTGGAGTCCAGCTCTCAGTCTTCATTTTATTACTGTACATGTAGAATGGATGACATTCCACTTGGACACAAACAGACGCAAACACTCTTTATTAAATTCCACTCACCTCCCTAAATCCTACAGATGTCACTTTTTCAACACAGCAATCTCCAATTATCTGTGTTTCACACATTCCTGTTCGCCCTGGTCTCTGGGGATGACAGCAAAATGCCTTTTTTTTCCACTGGTGTGTATATATGCGTGTGGTGATGGGGAATTCCTGCTCTCCTGTAGGGATGGTGTGGTCGGATGTGAAGCGTCTGTGGTACGAGGGGCTGGAAGACTTCCTGGAGGAGTCGAGGAACCAGCTGAGCTTCGTGATGAATTCCCTTTACCTCGCCACCTTTGCCCTCAAGATCGTCGCTCACAGCAAGGTACACACACATTACACACACACTCTTTAGATTTCGAGTCTAGATAGCTGCAGATAATCTTCAGTGCTGTTGGCTTGAAAGGTTGAAAGATGGCTAAGTTCATTTATTTCATTAGTAGTTCATCATTCAGTAAATTAACAGCTCAACGCACCCACACCAGTGTTTTCAGTTGTTCAACTCAAGGTGTCATTTTTCCCACCTTAACCGGTAATACAGGAGATTGAGAGAGATGCCAGTCAGGCACAGTCTATACACACCCACACTGTGTTCAGAAAGAGGTCGAATCAGGCAAAATAAGAGAAATCATCCGTGTGGGTGGACCATGAGTATGTAGGTCCACTGAATATGCAATGGAAGCTGCAGTAACTCTGATTTGCATTACTGACTAAAGCTTACCTAATTTCATTAAAAAGCACCGTTCATTGCATCGAATATTTGGACCTCTGCTCATTGAGGCAGTCATTAGGCCTAGTTATATCAGGTGTGATCAGCCAATCAGCAGCTAGCAAGCAGGAAGAGATGTAAAATATTCATTGTTTGGGGTCTCCAGGGGCAGAAATTAGATCCTCTGTGAGTCCCTAGTTTGAAACAGGGAACCTCAGAGTATGAGCTAGTTAGCTAGTAGCCAGTATCAACCAGTTCTGCCAAGAAATAGCAAGCCATGCTTTGTTTGTGAATTAAATGCAAAGTAGAGTAGGTTAGTATCACACTGACAGACTGCGTCAGTGCTGTTTCTGAATGTGATTGCTTGTTCCTCAGTTCAAGAATGTGGAGGACACAGAGAGGAAGAACTGGGATGCCTTCCATCCCATCTTGGTGGCGGAGGGCCTGTTTGCGTTTGCTAACGTTCTAAGTTACCTGCGACTCTTCTTCATGTACACCACCAGCTCCATACTGGGGCCGCTTCAGGTAGGAAAAAAAACACTTGTGACACGCACTGAAAGCACCTGTGAGCTCAGTAGCTCCACGTTTTCAGAGCTTTTGATTCCAGCCAGAGCCGGCCGAGACTTGAGTGTGATCCCAGCGGAAGTTTGAGCTCACGTATCCAGTCGTTTCTGTAAAACACTTTGGATGAGAGAAAGAATGACAAAATTCTTATGTAATGATTGCAAAACCACTTCCCTTTCTGTCGTCCTATCTAACCCCACCACACACACA
Organism: Chaetodon trifascialis; assembly: GCF_039877785.1. Lineage (NCBI taxonomy): Eukaryota > Metazoa > Chordata > Actinopteri > Chaetodontiformes > Chaetodontidae > Chaetodon > Chaetodon trifascialis. The sequence continues at coordinate 16,420,038 of NC_092073.1, forward strand.
TACACACACACACACACACACACACACACACACACATACACCACCCACTCTCGTCCTCTCACAGTGAAGTGTGAACGCTCAAGGATGAGCCCACACTAAACATCGCACCAGCTGTGCTCAGCAGTATCCTGGCTATCATCATAAGCATTAAGGATAAGCACAGCGAACTGAGGCAGCAGACGAATGCGTTCTGCTGTGATAATATGCTCATCATAAACCCAACGCAGCATCATGAAGCTTTGCAGCTTAGATGCCATATGCGTGACCGCGCTGCTATCATCATTTCTGTCATCTACATGAATGAGAGCCGTTCAGATTGCACAAATTGATTTCTCAAGCTGACTTCAGTTTAGGCTGCATATTTAAAGCCGGAGGAGCTGACTCCACACACCCACAGCACATTTTCACTGGATCCAGCATCGATTTCTATCACAATCTGGCACATACAGCAAGTCTGATCCATCGCCATCTTAAGAGGAAATTTGGCCACAAGTGATGAAAAGGGAAAAATAAAGTCATTACGTGCTTCATAGTCCGAGGCATTTGAAAACTTTTTAACAAGTTTCTGCTCTTTTTGAATTTATTTTATCTCTAAGAAAACAGCTTTTAAAATGATTTCAATGCTGCTTCGGTTCAGTTTGAGAAATGCATGGGCATCAGCCTGATTTTCTAAATCCTGGAAAAGCTGCATTGGATGGGCTTGATTAACCCTCAGTCTTAGCTGGCACTGTCATTCAGAATTAGCAGACATGATGCGTCTTCAGAATCTCTTCACTTGTTTCTCTCCAAAGGTTATGGAAATGTTTAGTAATGCAGCTGTGCTGATCTGCTTTATGCCTCTTACACAACACAAAATAAATCAAATTTATAAACATTTACTCTGACAAAAATGGACATTTCTGTGGTGCATAAGTAGAATAGTGCAGTAATATGTGTGTGTGTGTGTGTGTGTGTGTGTGTGTGTGTGTGTGTGTGTGTGTGTGTGTGTGTGTTTTTCACATCTTATTTGATCCTTCTTTCGTTTGGAGCCCCACGTTTAACTGTTTCACATATTTCAGCGAGACATTTTCTGTCCTTATTCCTAAACGTTACTGTTCCAGGGAGCTTTTGTTTGTTCTGTACTTTCTCTGATGGCAGAAGATTCGCCATCTTCCTGTGTAAATGCTGAATATTCCTTAAAGCCGTGCAGGTTTCATATCTTCATTCCGAGCAATTTGAGGCAGACAAAAACGTCAAAAACGTTATGGATCACCTTGTTTTACAACTTGGCCAAAAGCATTCTGTTATGTCATTATTTTCCAGCTTCCCAGACAAGCCAACAATCTGGTTTGCATATTTTCTACTCCTCAACAATCTCAGGGCCATAGGTGTCCCATTTTATCGCATCATGATATTGTGTATCGTCCAGCCAGCTGGCAGAGAGAGAGACTGTAAAGCCAGCCAGTGTCTGACTTTGTGCTGGCAGAATTTCACTATTCCCCTGTGTGTGACTTTATTACATAAAGGTATGCAGTGAGGTCAGGCTATTTGTAGGGATGCCTTCCTGTCATTAAGCCGAGGTGCTGTTTGCGGTTGACTTATAAAACACTGAGGGTGCCCTGTGGATTGTTATTGAGCGTTTTTCAGCTAAAATCTCCTCCATCTTTCTGCCTCTCTCTCTCTTCTTTCCTCTCTCCCTTCTTTCTCGCTCAGTCACTTTGTGACATCACTGTCTGGCTTGGCAGGATGGAAAAATTATTAGCTTTGGAAAGAGATGTGGCTGTGTGTTCATGGCCGCACTCACACTCACATGGCAGACACACCTCCTTACTAATGCACGCGCGCCCACACATTTCCACACTCCTGTGATATGTGAACGTGCAATGCAGCTGCCCTCAGACGAGCTCCAGCACACACAGGCAGTGAGGCAGTAATATATGGGTTGCGGTAATGCAAGTTTCTTTGATTCTGTCCTTCCTGAAGAGGCCAGCTCACATTTCTACCGGGTAGTGCCCCCCACTGAGGTTGGAAAGAGTGACTGAGTTGGTGAGTGTGTGTCTGTGTGCGTCTGCTATCACCAGTTGTGCATACAGTGAGCTCACTCATGGCCTAGACTTAACCTCAGTGACACTGTTAACCTCCCACGTAACTGATGCACACCAGGAGGCATGTATGAATGTGTTTGAGAGAAAAAGACACAAGTTGTGTCCCAGTTCCAGACTATATATAAATTCTAGTCTGATTTGGAGTATCCGTTGTCGTGTGGTGACCCTGTAAAAGTGTGAAATATTTAGAGACTTGTCAATATGCATGCTGAATTTGCTTGTTTTCAAAATGCGGTGTTGGTGGTCCCACAGTGCTCTGCACAAAGAGACTGAAAGTTGGAAAAAAAACTGAAAAGAAATTGGAAACAGTGTTGAGTCAGTTCCAGGAACATCTTGGTAAACAAAAGATTTTGCCCTCTGCTTAAATTAATCACAAGTCATGTGAATATATTTAACGGGACATCGTACAACTGCAAATGTCACAGTGCTTTACAGAGAATTGTAAAATCTATTTAAATAATTAAAATGAAGGTAAACAGTTAAATAGCAAATGCTGGAAGTACAGAGTTTCTTGACATCCAGTGACGTCTCATAAGAATAAAATGCAACACCAGCACTGTATGCTTTGCTGGCAAATTATTTTTTGGTATTTGCCTTTTTGGGGTTATTTAATAGAGAGAATTTGTTTACCTGCACGTGCATTTGAGGGATCTTAAATGCATTAGACCCCCTCCAGTCAAGGTGAAGAGCTCTTGACCTGCTGCATTCCTGCTCTGTTTGTACAGTAACTAAGTTGGGCTACCTGTCAGGCTGTCCAAGCAAAAAACACCCTCAGCCCCTAAATCAGACGTGTACAAAGTGGCAGAGGAATACACCGGGGGGATTTAAACATGACAAGAGAATGAATCAACCTAATAGACCAGCCTCTCCCCTCAAACAAGCTGCCTGGGTTTCAGTGCAAACACCCCCGTCGCCGTGCACCTTGAGGTGGGGGGAGAGCGGTCATCCCTCACACTGCTCACTGTGTGTGTGTTTTGCAAGGGCGAGTGTGTTCTGACCTTGTTTGAGCATCTCTAGGTCCTAGTATACAGATGAGCCACACAGGTCTATAAATAGTGAGTTTCCAATGGTCTGAGAAGACTTTCTCTGTCTTCTAGTCCTCTTTTTTGGCTTATTCCATGTTTGTCTGTCTTCCCTCAGGTAGGGTGAGAGCGCCACAGCTGCCAGAGTACATGTTACTTTTTCCACTTTCTCAGGGGGTCACTGCTTAACAAGTACATGAGGCTAAAACTAGCTACAAGTGGTGGAAAGTTTGCCTACACAGTATAAGTGTTGAAAGAGTGCCAGAACATCTCACTCAGGCAGAAATACAGCTACCTTGCTTAAGTTTTAGAGATTTAGAAAGAAAAAATGGTGCAAAGGTTGAGGAAAGAAGCCTGAAATGTGACAAATTTTACCAAAGTAAGCCTGAATATAGCTAAACATAAATGTACTTCAGATATCAGCACCAAAGTAAGAATGTCCATCTTGTAATTTAATCACAACGAGGCCACTCTGATGTTTCCTTGCTCAGCTAAAAGGCTACTAAACTACAATTACAATTTGTCATTTGGCAGATGCTTTTATCCAAAGTGACGTACATATGAGCTAACTGCTAGCTACAGACTAGCCAGCAACAACTACGATTACATGGTCTAAAACAATATTGTTACAATCTTTCTTTACTAATATTAAGTAAGTTAGCCTGGTCGTAAATATTTAGGTAATATAATGTCACGTTTTCAACTTTATGCAGTTAATGCAGATGTTGATGGAGCTTTTTCACTGCACATTTATCACAGCAGGAAACGCACAGGTGTCACAAATAGTAATGTTGTTTTAATATATAACACAGCTGACCAGACGACTTTAATGAAATATTTCCATTGTTATTTCTAAAATATTTAACTGGGTTTCCTGCTACAAGTTGCAGTTAAGTTACAAGTTAAGTCTGTTGGGAAAATTGTCTGTTAGCTTGTTTCTGGAGTAATGCTAATGCTAATTCTCAAAAAGTACACAAAAGCTACTGAATAAGAGTAAAAAGAAAACCTTGTTCATTAAATCAAGTTATATCAACCCTCCAGGCCACATCACATCCAAATGTATGACTAAAGGTGAATTTGATATGCATGCTAAAAATATTGAGGCAAAGATAATGTTCTACCTTTACTGCGTGAACCTCTCAATTAGTAAGAAATCAAATTCTGTAAGGATCAGGCAAACATCCTGTCAGGTGTCAAATCTGACCTCAGCTGGCCCTCTTTGTGGTTAATTAGGATTACTGGGATTGCTGGCAGAAAACCGACCATGAAAAACAGAGAAAAATGTCTACTTGATTAGATCAGATCAAGCGGCACAGGATTAACAAATATTGCATTTTCGCCAGATTTCCATGGGTCAGATGCTGCAGGAGTTTGGAAAGTTTTTGGGCCTCTTCCTGCTGGTGTTATTCTCCTTCACCATTGGACTCACCCAGCTTTATGGAAAGGACCGGAAAGACCCGGACAAGAATATCCCACCCAAGGACTGCGCGGGCATATTCTGCCAGCAACAGAGCAATGATGCATTCCACACGTATGGGCCAACCTCAGTCTGTCAATGTGGAGATCGATGATGACGATGATAGATGTTCAGAATGCTTGTTGAGAGATGTTAGAGATTCTGTATGGGGCTGTATAAATGCAGCGGATAAAGTCAAAAGTTTTTCAAATGCAGCTGATAGATATGTTGCCTAAATGCACGCTGACATACACCAGCTTTTTCCCGTTTCACAGGTTTATGGGGACCTGCTATGCCTTATTCTGGTACATCTTCTCCCTGGCACACGTTGCGCTCTTCGTCACCCGCATCACCTACACAGAGGAGCTTCGCTCGTTTGTGGGCGCCATGATCATAGGCACATACAACATTGTGGTGGTTATTGTGCTGACCAAGCTGCTGGTGGCCATGCTCCATAAAAGCTTCAGACAAATTGCTGTAAGTATAAACAACTCTCGGCACAGAATGGCTTTGTTTCTCAGTGCCGTCAAGGGTAATTTGAGTTCAACTTGGAAGCCAAAGTTTGATCTGTTTTTAGATTAGATTTTTTAGATTTCTCTCATTCACCCTGAAACGTTGCACAGATGTTAAATTGCGTTCTTTCGGAACTCTGCTGCACGTTTTCTCCTTCCTTTGAACACCGGGTTCGATTTTGATTATGCTAAGAAAAACAACTTTTGCATGTTCAAGATTCCTCTCTAATTGGAGAACAGTGTGTGAAAGTTCATTCTCACATTCCTGCGTTCTCAGTGTATTTGTTGGCTTTCGGGCTTCTGTAGAATCACGAGGATAAGGAGTGGAAGTTCGCTCGCGCCAAACTGTGGCTTAGCTACTTTGACGACAAGTGTACCCTGCCTCCGCCGTTCAATATCATCCCCTCTCCAAAGACTGTCTGCTACCTGGTGACCAGCATGAGGAAGTGGATCTGTTCACACACCTCGAAGGGCAAGGTGAAGAGACAGAACAGCCTCAAGGTATGAAAAATGAATCACACATTAAATTGTAGTGGGAGGATGACTGCCGGTGCATGTTTGTGATTTGATTTTTCTATTTGGAAAGCTATTTATGCTTTCTGCAATACTTTGTTAGCAATCTGAATTCGTCTTTCCATCCAGGAGTGGAAGAACTTGAAGCAGAAGCGAGATGAGAACTACCAGAAAATCATGTGTTGCCTGGTTCACCGCTACTTGACCTCCACGCGGCAGAAGATGCAGAGCACAGACCAGGCCACGGTGGAAAATCTGAACGACCTGCGTCAAGACCTCTCCAAGTTTCGCAACGAGATGAGGGACCTGCTCGGCTTCCGGACCTCCAAATATGCCATGTTCTACCCGAGGAGCTAAAAAACTCTAGATATCTCTTCCCCTTCCCCCTCTCCTCTTGACAAAACCTCTGCTTCTTGTTTATCTGGGATGCCGTGTGACCCGAGCATGTGATAAACTCTGCTCCTTTGAGTCACAGAGGCGAATGTTAAACCTGGAACTTAACTAGAAACATATTTATTCTCCACCAAAGCCTCAAGACTCAGGCCCCCTATGTATTATTCAGCTATTCTACCTTTTTTGTAAATAAAGAAAGCCATCGTTTTCAACAGAGAGACGAATAAAGATTTCTGGAAAAATTTGACCCTCAGCGGCTTTAATGGCGTAGAAAGCTAGTCGTGAATACAAATGCGGCTTTTGAGATTTGAAGTTATTTTTGATTCCTCTCATCGAAATCTGATCTTTGGCCACTCAGGTCTGAAAGCCAAAAAACTGTCAACTGTTCAGCCAAGTGCCCAGCAGTCCAGAACACGTGAGAGTCACATTACACACACCTGATCCTCTCTCGTGCTCATTAGAGCATAGTTGCCGTGACTCAACAGACCAACTCAAATATTATTTGGCATTATTTGGGTTCCAACTGACCGTTCTTGTGCAAAGACAGACAAACAAAAGGAAATGAGTAAAGGAGTTTTATTTGGGCAGGTGAAAACAATAAAATATAAATAATATTCACAGACTTTTTCATATGAAAATAATTTTCATGTAATACCTCTGCCTTTAAAAACAAAGTAACTAAAAGGTGTATGCTGATGGTGGTGCTTTGCATCTGTAAACAAGCTGAAGAAAAGCGCTTTAGCTAGGAAGGTCCTCATTTGTTTCACATAAAACAGCATAAACATCTTTAAAAAAAAGAATCATGATTATATTAAATATTGCACTTTTTAATCACCACTTCAAAACTTCCTAATCCTGCTCATTGAAGTTGAACACAGAAAATTAATTGCAGGTTATTAACACCGTCATTAAAACTACAGCAAGCAGCTGTGATAAATCCACTATGGGTATCAATCAGGGCTTGAGACTATTCTGCCAGACAGATGTATAATGCAAACTAATCCACATTGCACTCCACAGCTTCAAAGGGAAGCGGCTGAAAAGTAGATTTTGGAAAAATTTCAGATGAATAGTGCAATCATGGGATGTCAGAACAGAGGCGCACTCAAAAAACAATCAGAGTAACGTTTGTCTTACGAAACGTCTCCGTGAGCCGCTATCGTCTGTACAGTTTAATTCCCTGCCAGGGGCACGGCAGGAATGTGACGCCGCAGAGTGAGAACGGGCTGAGAACAGGGATGGAAATTTCAACTCATTTTGTTGCTGATTAATCTGAAGTTGCCAAACGGACTAAGCGACTGGTCTGTTAATAGAAGACAGAGTGAAAGTACGAAATGTCTTCTGTTTATTCTCAAAACATGCGATCTGAAGCAAAATGAATAAATAGAAAAATCTGAGTTGTTCCTAATTGAATGAATCATGTAGAGTTTGTTTTCTGCTGGCTGCTGGCGTCCCTGCATCCAGATTCTGCGTTGTGTGTGAGGCCTGTGTTTGCATTGTTGAGATGGAGCTCTTTTTTTTTTTGCTTTTTATTTGCATTTCGCTCAATTGTTTCCATCCGCAGCTCAGCCTCAGGCACACCTGTCCAGCGGAGGTCCACAGAGCGGCTGGAACTCAGCAACGCTTGTTTTTCAGAACGTTGAGTCCTTTCTGGTTCTTCGTCTTAAACACCATGACGAAGTGGTGAGGGGCGATTTTGCCCCGGCCGTCCTCGTCCACCTGGCCCATGAAGATGTAGTTCAAGCCTGGTGAGGTCACACAAAAAAAACCTGAATGCAGTGGCGGAACGGCAGAGACATTCAGGGAGGCCAAATATGAGAATCTCCACACGGTAAGGTCTGTATACCATATGTTTATATGCATACATATAAACATATTTAATGTTTCATTGACTGCTTGGACAGTGAGTTGTGCCTCTCACCTCACACTCTGGAGCAAGCTCTAGCAACTGAGCATGACGGAGCAGCAAAGGAGGCAAACTCAGAGCCATAGGTTATTGAAAACAAGTCAGAAACCAGCGACTGCATACTGATTAGCATCATTTAGATTTACTTTATTTCAATTTACTTTCACCAGTGAACTCACCTCTTCTGATAAATGGACACTTCTTGCACAGGATGATGATCTTGGTGCTCATGGTCTTTCCTGCCTGTTGAATGGCCAGGCTGCCTTCTTTATACACGTTGATGATGGAGATAGTGGCGTACATGCTTCCTCCTTTCATCACAGCAGTAATGACCGTCCCAGTAATCACTGCCACAGACACACACATACACACAGTTCATGACATATAAAGTCAAAGTACTGAAAATCCACAAAAATATCACAAAGAGTACAGAGAATATCCGTGCCCCTGCAATTCTTGGTTAACTTTGCATAAACAAGGATAAAAACAGGGATCTTGAAATTTTGTTTTAATTTCTATGAACAAAATTGTCACTATTTTGGCAAGTGCCATCTCTGGGCTTTGGTTAGAACAAAAGCCAACGCTTTAAGCCGAGTGACAGCAGCAGCAAAATTAGACTTTGGAAAACCAAAAGAAAAAACATTATTGACTCATATTAAACAGACAGCAACCAGATGAAGAGTCCGCAGACATGCTAGTGATTCTGTTGGGCACAGCGGTGCTTTGTGCTAAACGCTACCATCAGCATGTTAACAAGCTTGGTAACATCTTAGTTTAGTGTGTTAGCATGGTGGCATTTGCTTATTTGCACTAAGCACAAAATGTAGCTGAGGCTGATGGGAATGTTTTCAGAATGTCGACAGTAAGTATTTAGTCATAAAATAACTTATGATTATGATAACTTATGTTATGATTCATCCTGAATGAGGCATCAATGTCAAATATCACAGTCCATCCGATACTTGTTGACACATGATCTTAACATCTGATAGAAGTTAAGATATTTCAGTCTGGACCAAAGGGCCGACAGACTGGCAGTGCCGCCCCTGGAGCCATGCTGCACGGCTTACAGACCTATAAATACAGCACTTCTGTTTATCATGCTGCAGGCTAAAGTAAAGGGAAGTCTGGGGATTTTCTATCAGGACAGAACTTGGCACGTATAAAGTGAAGAATTTACATCAAATGTTTCAACATCAGGGAAAAGACAGCCTGGAATTTACAGCGGGGAATTTAGCATGACGGGAATCTGCTCTTTTATTGTGGTCATCAATAATCTGAGAGAACTGTGAACAATGTGTGCCTACTACTTTTCAGCTCCTGTCTGTGAAGTGCGGCCCGTCTATAAAGATGTCACAGTGAATTAACAGCATCAACATTTCCTTTCAGGCTTTCAGCACTCCCCTTTCGACCTTTTTATGGCTCCCTCATCCATCCGCGAGCTAATAGCCCCCACTCAAAAACTCAGAAAACACATCAAGGATATCATTTGCGGTAATTTTAAGACTTTTTGAAGATAATTCCAGGATATGGCCCTGACTGTGATGAGGCCAAGTTAAACATGTGATGTCATAATTATCCAGCAGACAGCTCAAATGTTGTGCATGTGAGTCAGTGGAGGATTTGATATTGTATACATTATAATCTAATACGGACAGAAAACAAAGAGAAACTCAGTGATTTCTTCTCAGGAAGCAACACAGACAATTTAAGATCTGGAACTTCTTGAGAAATCGTTTCGCAGGCTAATTTACCAGCAAACAGAACTGCTACATACTGCACCTCCCGCTTCTTTATTTCTGTCTGTTTGTGCTAAAAAAAAAAAAAAAAAAGTCACAAATCTGTGAAATTTTAGTCATTTCCTGTTTCGTCTGACCAGGACGAAAGAAGAAAAAAATGTCAGTTTTGTTGTGTGGACTCGATCACCATGGATGAGACAGCAGGGACAGCTGAGCATGAACGCTGATGGTACCAATATGTGTGGACTTCACATGCTGCCTGTTTCATTTCCTGACAGGGATGAGAACAGCCAGAGGACTGCCTGCTTCGCTGATGTTATTGTATCTGCTGCTACTGTTACATAAACCAGCCAACTGCTTTTGACAATTCAAAGTGCATATATCACACCATTAGACTAAACGGTACCAAATGTTATGACTGTAAGCGTTGATTGGACAAACTGCTTTCACTGTGCTGTCTCGCCGCTTCATTAGAAGCGATGCAGCGCATTGTGCGCCGACTCCGCCGCCACATCACATGGGCGACTTTTTCCACATGCACCACCACGCCGCTTGCCTTTCCTTCCCTTCCTGATGCAAATCCAAGCGAACTCTTTGAAACTCCAATCTAACACATGTGGTAAACATCTCCGAGAGGAAAACATCACAGTAGCGGCGGAGCAGCAAAAGGAGGCCGGGCCTGAATCAACACGTTCATTTATCAAACGGTTTGCTCACAGTTAGAGGCTGTGTGTGTGTATTTGCACTGGAGGTGACTGCGTCTTACTGTATACCCTCCTTCACTTCCTGACAGGCTATCAAGGAAGTCTTTGAGATGAGCAGTGGGAAATCAGAGGAGCAATGATAGTGAATGATCAGGACTGTAAACTGCTTGTTAGGGGAGATTTGGCTGCTGATGCTAACATGGGCTGCGCTGACGTAAATCTCCAAACAATCTGCACTGGTTTGGACTTTTAGGATTAGTATGAATGTGACAGTAGGTGAGTCCAGTAATGAAATGAGCATAAGCTGCAACATATCAGTGACTGCAGCTTATGTGGTTGAAAGAAATTGTAATAGGCACTGATGTTCTTACCGAAATTGCTGGAGCAGTAATTGCTCTCAAGTGTTCCTCGTCTTTTACATTTCTGCTGGCACAGGGCTACAGAGTACTTCAGAGCTGCGGACACACACACACACACACACACACACACACACACACACACACAAGATATTGCAATCTCTGTAATTTTGCCTGCCAGTGATGCAAGCATGAAAGTTATGGCTGCATCTGGTTCTGCTGCGGTTTATTTATGGAGTATTCTCAGGAACACAAGAGCTTTTCCTCAAATGAATAGCTGTGTTTAAACAACGTGTAAAATAGCAACATAATGCGACAAGTGAACATCTGCTTTTAGAGTTAGAGATAGTAAAGAGTCCATAAAGGAAAATGGAAAGAAAATACAAGGTGGCAGTCTAAATATTATCTTTACTGGGGGGAGGGGGTCAGGAAAGATAAGCCAACCAGAAAGCGTTGTGACAGTCTGACATCATGGCAGGCAGGCGCCAAAATAACCTGGCTTGACTCAGGGAAAAAACAGCAATGTGTGGGAATGTGAGTTTGAGTATGAAAATGAGTTGTGATAGCGGGTGCAGACACGCCCACACTGTATATGAACTTCTGTACATTTTAAGAGAAATGTGAGCATGAGCTTAAGCATACGTTATGTTTGGACATGAGCTGCAGTTGGCTGCAGCTTTAACAGGACCTGCAGTCTCCAGTGCTGTATGTTCAACTTTGTACAAAGGATAACCATGCATCACGACTGCTCGTCAGACTGTGAAGATCAACTGTTTAGTTTGATGTATTTTTGTTTAAGGGACCACTTTCACCCATTTTATGCGCACAGAATTCTTAACTATGAGCAGATCTTGAAAGAGTTGACTCTCACTTAAGCAGCACGTTTCATTTTGTTCTTGTCTTGCTATCAGAAGCAGATTCCAGATGTCCCCCCGTGTTTAAAGTGAAAGATAAACCCCACATGTTAGCAAGAGAAGCCAGTAGTACTAAGCCAGTGTGTCTCATAGCTACATCAACAAATACAGATGTTAGAAGCCTTCCAGAGGTTTTTATTGGATAAAAGTTGCTACCTACGTATGGGCCTGGTGGTGACTGGCTGTGTGGTAGTGGTGGGTGGTATCGTGGTGGTGGGAAATTTCTTTGGTCTGAACTTGTAGTGTCCAATGAAGCCGTCTGCAGTCAGACTGAGATCTGACAGGAACTGGATAAGGAGCTGGTTCCCGTCTGAGAACACCGGCCTGCAGAGAAACCCAGACAAGAGCGTGAACTGAGAGGAACTGGTAGGATGGATGTTTCAGAGAAAATCTTCATGACGGAATCACCTACGCTGGGGGGCTGTCTCCACAGTATTTGCCAATCCTCTTGGCATCGTTGATTTCCGCCCCGTTGAAAATGGAGACGTGGTCGTAGCGGCAGTAGTTATCTCTTTCCACATCAAACTTCTCAAACTTGACCTCAATAATCTGCAGCAGGAGATGGATCACAAAGAAAATCTTTCATCAAGCAAAACCTTGTAATCGGGCTATCAGGGTAGGCTGTTTGATTAAAGGCCTTCACCTGTGGTACGATGTATTCTTGTTACCCACACATTGAGCCTTCTTAAAAGATTACTCCACAGATTTAGCATTGCAGTACTATAACAATTTTAGACTGATGACGGACTGTTTAAAAGAAAAAAGATCAAAGTCAATGCAGCAACACCACAGATATCATCTTTTTTTATCACCTAAATTACCCACAATGCTTGACGGCTGACAGTTTGATCTTAATTGGTGATAATGCCCTAATCCTTTTTGACATAAACTCAATTGAAAACAGTACAAAAACAACAGACTTAATGTTTTACCTCATCAACTTCACTGATTTTTGTAAATATATGCAACATGTTACAATCAAGTTGGGACGGGAGCATCAAAAGACTGGCAAAGTTAACGGCTAAGTAAACAGGTTCATTGGTAACAGGTGATATTGTCATGATTGGGTATGAAAGGCTCAGCCGTTCACAAGAAAGGATGGAGCGAGGTTCACCACTGTGTGAACACATGACTGGATAAAAGATATTACCACATGGACTCAGGAACACTTTGTAAAACTGTTGTCTGTTTGTTTGCAAATGCTTGCATTCTGTTTTTCCTCATGTTTTGCACTATCCAAACGTATATTCGGAGTTCTAAGCATTACTCCCCAAGACCTGTTCTCCTTTAAGAAGACATCTGATGTCACTTGTTATACATGTTGTATGCTTAATTTCACACATCACACCTCAGTCTTATTCAGTGTGGATCAGCGAGCATCAGAGATCTACTGTAGACACGTGGATGATTTTTGTGTCCATATTTTAATCTATTAATAGTTTAATAGGCCAGTTTCCCTTCATCTGTATTGCTTTAACAGGCTTTCTTATCTGAACTTTACATGTGGCACCTTCTTTTATACTCTGACCTGGTTCTTTGGTGCCACTATGTGCCAGGAGCAGGTGACTCCAGCTGGGTAGTCCTTCTCAGGCCAGTTGGGTGTTTTGAAAGTCCCCGAGGGCTTGTCCAATCTGCCCCCACAGTACTGCTCCCCTGTGGAGATGTGATTTCAGTTAGATCTTGCATAATCATCAGGGACAATGTGCAAGATATCATCACTGATCCTTGAAGGAAATTATCCAGATCTTATTTATTATTCTTTTAATGGTTGGAATGGCATCTGCATTATATGATCCTGCAATTAACCTCTTATTTACTATAATAGGTGCTCTTGTTGCTCTCTTTGTCATCATGTGCATCTTAAAAAGTAAGTCAATTATGAGTCCTGTGCAGTGAACAGCTTCAAAAAAAGACAACATGTGTCAGTCGAGCATCTGTGAAACATTAGTTCAATAACTACAAGCTGTTCAGACTGTCACAGAACTGAATCTCTTGAAGACATGTTTTCTTTGTAACATACACTTAGACTGATGTTCCCTTTCCAACACATTGAAAAGAAGTACAATTTAGTACAAAAAATAGACACTTTACATATGTTGTGCTGTATAGTTTCGGCAATGCTCAGAGACAGTATGGCAGCAGTCTGTTACTGTCTCATTGTGTAAGAGCCAGGCAGGCTTGTTAATGGCCATTGTCCGTTACAGCTGTCAGCTCTTTGAGTACAGAGAACCAGCCATTAAAATTCCACCAAAACAGCAGACGAGACTTTGCAACCCTGCAGAGAGGAAGAGGCTCATTCAACACTAAGTGATACGTCTGACCTGGACCTTCTACTGAGGTGCTCCAGAAAATGTCAGTGAGACATTCCACATCGTGCTGTGAGAAGTGTTGAGATATTCCTCAAACCCACAACCTTGTCTCGGACAAATGAAACCCTCAAAGGCCACATGTGTTTTCTGAGCAGAGGGAAAACCTCCTGTTTTGTTTTTCTGTGTGTCTGAGTGATTCCCAGTATTACGCAAAAGCTGAGCTCGACTTAAGGAGGTAAAACCTTTCCTCTCTCTGTCTGGGCATTGTGGTACCACGCAATGACCTCAGTGAAGCAATTTGTGTTAAACAGGCTTGTTAATTTGCGTTTTAATGACTGACCCTCTGCTCAAACAGACACACTCCCAGGCCAGTATCAGATTCCTTTATGGGGTGAAGTCATGGCTGAGACACAGTCCTGTGTGGCTCTGTATTACATGCTTGGGCAGCAGCAAGATATTCCCTACGCTGCTGCTACACTGCCTTGCTCCTGTGTGCAGGGCATCAACAATAAGAGCATGCAAACCCAAACTCTTCTTCCTCCCATGCTTGCCTACCTCGCTCATGTGGGTGGGCAGCAGAGAAAACAGCCAGGAAGCCACTCCCAGCGGTGTTGGCATCAGATACCATCTGCATGAGCATCTTGTTGCCCGTGGAAACCAGGGCTCCTGGCTTGAACGTGCCACAGAAGCGGCCGAGTCTCTGCCCATTGACGTGACCGCTGTAAACATCCACATAGTCATAGCGGCACAGGTTGTCGCTCTCCAAGTCAATAGAGCGGAATGACAGGACCACCACCTTTCCCTCAGGGACCTGGGTGAGAATTAAGGGTCAGTTTCACATAATTATAGTTATTGCTGAGAGCAATAAAATGACACTCCTCCAGTGGGTATTGGCTTCAGTGACATCCAGTAAAACAATGTTTTCCACATGTGACTGCAGATAATAACAACACATTTTTACACAGTAAGCCTGACTTAGGTGCAGCAGGCTAAATGCAACTAGGTCCAGCCATACTATGAGCTAGACTGTTTAGATGTACAGTCATGTCATGGAGCCAGTCAACAAAAGCTGCCTTTAGCTGGCTGTGGTAAAGTATTTTTAGAGGGAAATTAGGAGCTTGGGGTTAGTGAAAGAGTATCATACTATTACAGTACACTGTGCAGCTGTTTGGTGTGTTTTTAATTAACAATTGAGCAGTTGCATCATCACCATTGCTCTTGGCTCTGGTGGAAAAAGCAAAACGTGAATAGGAAACTGGACTCACTGTGATTCTCCACACACATTTGGTATTTGGGGGGTAAACTCCTGGGTACCCCTGGCTCCCGATTACTCCAGATTCCCCTGTAATGTTTCCACCGCATGTGAAGGTTGGTCTAAACGGGGTAGAGAACATGTTTTCTATTCTGCAAATACCAAATGATGATGATGTGTCAAAGCAATAAACATGCATAAACGTTAACGACAGCCTGCGGTTCAACACAGGTTTCACTTAATGCGCCATATGTCCTGACTGGAGGCAGCCCAGACTGCAGAATATTCCTCTGAATAAACTCCAGTCCACTGACGCTGCTCCTCCGCCGGCTACGTGAGATCCCAGACACCTTGCTCAAAATTAATTGAATTAAAGAAAGTAAATAAAGGTGTACCTCCGCTGAGACTGCG
This sequence comes from Chaetodon trifascialis, assembly GCF_039877785.1. NCBI lineage: Eukaryota > Metazoa > Chordata > Actinopteri > Chaetodontiformes > Chaetodontidae > Chaetodon > Chaetodon trifascialis. The sequence continues at coordinate 16,435,609 of NC_092073.1, forward strand.
CACAGACCTCTGCCAAGAACAGTAGACTCCATGCGCAAAAAATACTGCATGTTCTCCACATTGTTGGGTTAACGGAGCAGGCGCTTCGCCTGTTTTCGCCCCGTGGCATGAATGGCATTGTGTTCAGCAGCTGGAACGGTGGGGAAAAGTACCCAGGAGTTCCTGCGGGGAGTTTCAGTAACTGCAAGCTGGAGCAGATGAATATAGCGTTTGTTCTGCGTGGTAGGAGGGACGGAGCACAGGCTGCTGCTTTTTCCAAAAAAAAAAAAAAAGAAAAAAAGAAAAAAACCATTAAAGAAGCGCTGGGAGGGTGTGGGGTCTCACGTTAGTATTATTCGGCAACTGGCCTGAGAAACCTTGAAGGAAGTAGCATGAATAAACTTGAGCCAAGAACTCACACTTGAATGGTTTGGCGTTCCGGTCAATATGGACCATACGCACATGGCAGAGACTTAATATATGACCAGGATCACACAAGTCAGTGTCTGCAGTGCAGGCTGCATATACAGTGTTATCCAGATGTGGAGTGAGGGAGGACCCTGGGGAGGACACCTGCTCTCTGAGAGGAATGCACATTTTACAGCAGCTGAAAAATCATTAAAACACGTGTTTGAATTCGCCTTTGGCTGCAGGTTGTCAGAATAATATGCACATGTATCAGAGACACGCTACCGCTAGACAGAGAGAGAAATAGAGCGCCACCCGCTGGACTAAATGTGGTAACTACATGAAGCTGCGTATGTCATTATAGCTCAAATATACTGCATCGTGTTTTCACTTAGGTTTGTCAATGAAACGTCTGGATACAGATTAAGACCGTGCATTGAGATACATACGTATCTATTTGGACTATGGTGGAAGAACCTACACATATTTAGCCTATGTGACTTAATGATAAAACACTCGGAATAGATGTTTCAATTGACCATGTAAGACGAGAGATTGTTTTGTCTCTCTAAATTATTCCAATTTCCATAACACGGCTCCGGATGCGGTTTTTATTTGCATGTAAACACGACCATCAAAGAGGCAGAGAAAACAAGTTCACGTCCATCGTTGATTCGGCGATCGACTGTGTCGCCTGGAGTTTCACATTTGCCGTTGTCTTGTAATCGATGATCGATGTTATTTTAGTTCCACAAAAGATGGCGGACCGAACGCCTGGTGGCTCTCAAAAAGCTAGCGCTAAGGTGAATTTCCCGTTTGTTCTTGCATTAGCTAGGTTTTATATATTGCAGTGAAAGCAATGTAAATAATGGTATGCCGTAACAGCCTTTAGTATTTACACATTTGTAGTTTCCAAGAGACTAGAGTTAACATACGAGTGTGCGCAATGGTGTTAACGTAGTTGACCAAGCAACGCGCTAATGCTAACCGTAGGCTCTCCGGCCACACTGCCTAATGTAGCTAAAGTAGGCTAAGCTAACGATTTAGCTACCACCACTAGGAACAGGGCAGTTGTCCCAGAAAAGAATATTGTTTGCACAGCTAACTGGCTGATACTGACATACCTAGACGTCAGAACAATGTTTAGTTGATATGTTTGAATTTGATAATATTAGCTGAAATATTTGGGAACTCGGGCCTAATAATATTCAGTCTTAGTTCTTTCTAACAGTCATTCGGCGCTAATTGTATTCACTCGGTGGCGCTGCAGCAGATACCAGCTTGTTAGGCCTCTGGCTAGCTTGCTCAGTTGTAGCGCTAGCCACTTGGTGTCCGGCGCCAACTAAGCAGAAAATGCAACTGCAGTAAATGCAGTTTGTAGGAGTACAATCAAAGATCAAGGCAGTGGTCACGAACTGTGAGTGGGCGACCCACTTTACAGTGTAGTGAGTTGCGTGGCGCTACAGTAATGAACCCCGCGTAATTTAGCTGTCAACATGATACCTGTCACGCTTTAGTAATCAGATGAGATATAAGTAACATGACCTGAATTAGTAGTTAGATCACTGTGTGTTACATGCACCCAAATTTTAGATTTGCTTTACATGACAATGAAATACCTGTTGAAAGCTCACCGTGCTTTGTTTACATCTACAGGCGCTGCTTGAGAGCAAACTTAAGTCTTTCAGCATTGGTAAAATGGCAGTGGCAAAGAGGACCCTAAGCAAGAAGGAACAAGATGAAATAAAGAAAAAGGTAAGTATAGGCTTTCTTTTTAACAGTGTTGTCAGTATTATCTTTGCTAACTAAGGATTACTTTCTGCCATATAAAGTATGTATTTATTTACTTTGACACTGTGTTCTCTGTTCAGGAGGATGAGCGAGCAGCAGCTGAGATTTATGAGGAGTTTCTTGCTGCTTTTGAAGGAGGAGGGGAGGGCAAAGTCAAGGCTTTTGTCCGTGGTGGCATTGCAAATGCAACCAAAGGTACAACATTTCTATTGTTTACATTATGTGTCTCCCAAATAACTTGCATGAAATGTTAGAGCACAAGCATCCGTGACTTGAAAGGGTGAAATGGCAATGTAATTGCAGTGAAATTCAGAACAAACACACTCTTTCTCCTTTCAGAGGAGGCAGCTGCTGATGAGAAGAGAGGAAAGCTGTACAAGCCCAAGTCACGCTTTGAGACCCAAACCAAAAGCTTCTTGCCCTTGGAAACCCCACCTCAGTTTTTGGCATTAGACAAAAGACATGTAAGTACTAACACAGTCAGTAAGTCGTCTCTCTTGTTGCAGCCATATTAAATAATGCTTTGTTTTTACCGGGCTGACAATATTTCCACTTGTATTTCAGTCTGCAAAGAAAAGCAATGAAAAGGAAAAGAAGAAGAGCAACTTGGAGCTCTTCAAAGAAGAGCTTAAACAGTAAGTTTCAACACATGAATATATCACACAATTTAAATGTTGGGATTATTGGGAAACTAGCGGCTCCTGGGTGTTATGGTATAGAATGGTGCAGTTTTGAAAGTAAAAAATTTGAACATTGATTGCACTGAATTGTATTTTGTGCTGTTTCCTGCAGAATTCAGGAGGAAAGGGATGAAAGACACAAGATGAAAGGACGTGTTAGTCGATTCGAACCTCTCTCGGGCACAGACGGAAGGCGCTCGTGTAAGTGTCTTTTAAGCTGTGCAGCTGTGCTCCATGTACTAACATGGCCTGAACTGACCCTGTCCTGCACGCCTTACTGCACTCCCCAACACCCTTTCTCCACTTGCACCCTGAAACAAAATTTATACTGCTTTTCTGCTTCTTTTAGCGGATGGTTCTTCAAGAAGAAACCGTCCGTCCAGTGGTAATTTTGACTTAATACAGTGGCCGTGAATATTTTCATCATGCTACGAAAATATATTGTTCTGTCAGACAGCAGTAGGAAATTCTTCTCTCTTTTCTGTCTCTGCAGTTTTGGATGATTGTGCTCCAGGTTCCCATGATGTTGGAGACCCATCGACAACTAACTTATATCTTGGAAACATCAATCCACAGGTGAGTTTGTATCCATACATTTATGAAGTGGAGAAGAAAAACAGTAAAATACTGACAGACATGCTGTAGTTTTGCTGTGAGCAGGAGGCCTTGTTGTGAGCTCTTACTTTTCTGTGACCACTGTATGTTATTTGTTGTTTTATAGATGAACGAGGAGATGCTGTGTCAAGAGTTTGGCCGCTATGGCCCGCTTGCCAGTGTGAAGATCATGTGGCCGAGGACAGACGAGGAGAGGGCCCGGGAGAGGAACTGTGGCTTTGTGGCTTTCATGAACAGGAGGGATGCTGAGCGAGCGCTCAAGAACTTAAATGGTACAAAGCTGTATTTTTTATGCTATTAAATAAATAAGTGACACACTTCCAGTCATTATAAATAATTCATTTTTTGCTCCAATTACAGGAAAGATGATAATGAACTTTGAGATGAAATTAGGATGGGGCAAAGGTGTGCCCATCCCACCCCACCCCATCTACATCCCTCCTTCCATGATGGAGCACACACTCCCACCACCTCCCTCTGGCCAACCCTTCAACGCACAGCCCCGGGAGAGGCTCAAGAACCCCAATGCTCCCCTGCTTCCTCCACCTAAAAATAAGGAGGAGTTTGAGAAGGTAACTCAGCATGTCAGCCTAGGATTTTCTCATGGGTTATGGCAGTGTTTTGTTAATGCAGCTGGTAAGATGTTAGCCTTTATAATGAGCAGTCAGTGCAGGTTTAAATCCATGTTTCTGTAAGTGATAGTTTCTGTCTTGTTGACTGAATTTAACTAGTTTTGCACTGTATAGAACTGTTGGTGTAATGAAATGTTAGTGTGTTACAGAGAGGTGTTTATGGATAATGAATACAGTGTCAGGGGGTGTTTGGCCGTTAGAAACAATGACAGCAGTAAAGCAAAGTTGTTGTCTATTTGCACTTTTTAAAATGCATTTTTTATATTTTCACCTGTTGCCTTTTAACAATACTCACATTCTATGTTTATTATCTGATGTGACTTCATATACAGACTCTGTCGCAAGCCATAGTCAAAGTGGTTATCCCAACAGAAAGGTACATGTTTTTCTTTTTTTAAATTGGTGTACAAACTTAGAAAAAAAAACATCCCATAATGAAGCTAAAAGTTTGATCGGTTGATCACTGCATGCTACAGGGGGCTGGTCAGTATGCGTGAGCAATGGTTGAGGCTACCGTACAATGCCATCATATTAGTGGATAGAACAATACTTACCGATGAGTTTGTTTTGTACCTTGCTCTCTCACACTCCACCATCACTCATGTGTCCTTTAAATATGTAGCAAAACATCTTTATAGTGCTTATTTAATGTGCTGTTTAGAGCCAGACATCATGACTTTAGTCCATCACAGTTCCACTCCATACATCAGCGTTTATTGTTTTTTTTTTTAACTTTAGTGACATGTTACTCTTCCACATACAGTCTGCTGATTCTAGATCTGTAGTCAGGAAATCCTGGTCTCTGACCATTGCTCACTCAGACCGTCTACCCCCTTGGCCTCTGTCACTGTATCAGGAGCTCAGTAAATCTGGCCCCTGCCAACCAATCCAAACATGCCAGCATTAGTCTCTATATGACCTTTGACATTGGCCTTGGTGAGCAGCACAAGTTGAACTGTCTGCAGCAGCGAGGGACCTGAAAAGCCTCATGGGATGGATTGGGAAAGTATACTGAATTTTACCCCGCCATTGGTACGATCAGCTCCAATACAAGTAAATGTGATCTGTGTTGTCAAATGAAAGACATCCTTTGTCTTGTTGGCCACTTGAGGATAATTGTATGCAGCCTGCACTATGTATCTCCCCAAAATTGTCACAGAAGAACTTTAGTGATCCCATTTGCACTGTATTCAGTCATTACCAGCTCCACCAGTAGATAACATGTTTAGCCTGTTCAGGCCAACAGCCCTATACTGCTTTGGTGTTCTTCCTCACTTCACATTGGACAGGAGATGAGCGGGAATTGAAAGGCACTGTACTGACAGACTTTTCAGTTAATGCAGTGTCTTTGTCAATGTCTCACTCCGATTTTCTTCTTTAGCTTCACCTTTGTCAAATTCGAATCTAGGAAGATTTCAAAGAAAGCGTCCAGGCAATGCAATGTAATATAAAGCCTGTTGCTCTGCAGCCTTAAAGGCATGAACTTGTAACAGTCTATGCTCAATTAAAAAAAACAATCTTCTGTTCCCTGACTTGTTAGCTTTTTTTAAAATTAATTCATGATTAATATGAAAGACATCAGTTGTGATTTTGAGCTTAGATTTCTGATTTATGCATTGATGTTATGCACTGGCTCAGAGGCATAGAGGCACAGTTGACGTTAAATTTATGCTTGGTCACGTGACACTCAGAGTTCTCTCTCTCAAGATCTGCATCACCACATCCCTCACAGGAAATTAGTAATAAAAAAAATATTGTGTATCTCTAGCTGAGTCATTAAAATGAAATCACCCGGCAGGTACCTTTTTATAGCAGATATTACCATGGCAGTGCAACGTGCAGCTTCATCCCACTGTGTGCGACAGCTGCAGTTCTGCCCTGCAACATTTGTCTCGCAAAACATGCGTCACGTCTGTCAGGAGGGAACTGTTCTGAGTGTTGCACCACCAAGCATAAATGAAACAGACAGACAGGCTTTTTGTAGTGGTCAAGGGTCCGGCCAGTCTGAATCCGTTTGCTTTAACTGTGTTTTTCTTGTAGGAATTTGCTCTCTCTCATCCACCGAATGATCGAGTTTGTGGTGCGTGAAGGCCCAATGTTTGAAGCCATGATCATGAACAGAGAAATCAACAATCCCATGTACAGGTCAGTGCAGCTGCACATCTGTAATGTATGACTAGTTATCACTGTAGGACTGAGTTTTTAGCACAGTTACGCTCATGTTTACATTTTATTTCTTCCAGGTTTCTATTTGAGAACCAGAGCCCAGCACATGTGTACTACCGGTGGAAGCTCTACTCCATACTACAGGTTTGATTTCTGTGTTTAACGACTGCTTGAGCACAAGATTTCCGTGGTGTCGATGTTCTGGCTTCACAGTCCAGCAGGATTTGTTGTGATAGCAGCTGTGGACTGTTCCTTGCTTAGGGTGAAGCACCAGGCAAATGGCGAACAGACGACTTTAGGATGTTTAAGAACGGCTCTTTGTGGCGTCCGCCTCCTCTTAATCCATACCTTCATGGTCCTTATGATGATGGCGAGGAGGAGGAGGAAGAGGAGGAGTCCAGCAAGAAAGGCTGTTTAAAAGAAGAGTAAGACAGTTTCCTTCTCCATTTCAGCATAGATTCAGTGTTAACATGCCCTGCAGTTCGATAGTCACACCTTCATCTCTGCAGGGAACGTGACAAACTAGAGGAGATGCTGCGTGGTTTGACTCCCAGGAGGGGCGACATAGCAGAAGCCATGTTGTTTTGTCTCAGCCATGCCGAAGCAGCTGAAGAGATTGTGGAGTGTATCACAGAGTCTCTCTCCATCCTCAAGACCCCTCTTCCCAAGAAGGTGAGATTCAACGCTGAGTGTCTGCTCAGAAATGCTCCAGTAACCTCCATGAATGTCTCACATGGAATCAGAATTAATTCCCATTCTCTCTTTCACATTTCAGATTGCACGGTTATATCTAGTTTCTGATGTGCTGTACAATTCTTCTGCCAAAGTAACCAATGCGTCTTACTACAGAAAATAGTAAGTGGTGTAATTTACCCTCTTGGTTTGTATCACACAGTATTCATTTAGGATTGGTGCACCCAATTCACCACTTCCGTTTCAAATTCACATGAATGCTCTTCTCCGCAGTTTTGAGGCAAAGCTCTGCCAGATCTTCTCAGACCTCAACGCGACATACAAAGCGATACAGGGCCACCTTCAGAGTGAGAACTTTAAGGTACCAAACGTCCAAATCTGGTTCAGTAAACCACACCCAGAATAATTTACTCAATCAGTGTGTTATTCAGTCATCCATGTCTTGTTTTCTTCTTTATGGCAGCAACGAGTGATGTCATGTTTCCGGGCGTGGGAGGACTGGGCCGTGTATCCAGACCCCTTCCTTATCAAGCTGCAGAACATCTTCCTGGGTCTAGTTAATCTCGCTGCAGAGAAGGAACCCGTTGTCGTCGTTGTGGAGGTAAAAAAAACGTATCAGTACTTGACTGTTGTAATATCCTCAGAATCCTCTCAGACTAACCTGGCTTTCAAAACCAATCCCATCAGTTATTAAAGGCCTAGCTTGAATTTGTTTTGCGCCGTCTTTGGCCCAGGCGGAGCCAGCAGACGACCTTGATGGGGCTCCGATAGGCGAGTATGTAGATGGCACTCCCCTCGAGGATGTGGATGGGGTGCCTATTGATGGAGGGCCCATTGATGGGGCTCCTATTGACGGAGCTCCCCTGGATGACCTAGATGGTGTTCCTATCAAGCCCATGGAAGAAGACCTAGATGGAATACCTTGTGAGTGGTGCAGATTAACATAGGGTGTAGTATGAAGCAGTTGTTAATGATGATCTCAGTCCAGCTGCCGTACAGTCAGTCACCCTTATTTTTCTCTGTTTTTATAGTGGATCAATCAAAGGAGGCAACTTTCAAGGTAGCACCCTCAAAATGGGAAGCAGTGGACGAGGCCGAGTTAGAAGCTCAAGGTGAGACCTTTAACTGGCATCAAACTACCAAGTTTTGCCTTTAGTGTGCATTTAGTTTCAGTAATGTCTCTGTTTGCTCCTCAGCTGTAACGACTTCAAAATGGGAAATGTTTGAGCAGCCAGAAGAAACAAAAAAGTGAGTTTTGTGTGGTGTTGTTTTTGTCAGCCTTTGAGGATAATGGCACATTTTAAGCTTTTCTATAAATGGTTTGCAACTCTGAAGGGATGATGACGACAGTGAAGACGATGACAGGAGCACTCGCTCAGATGATAATCAGAGCTACTCCAACCCCATCAGAGATGACTCGGATATGAAGACGAAGATGTCTGAAATGAATGAGGAGAAACGCACCAAGCTCAGAGAAATAGAGGTAGCGTACACATCACGAACCCCACACTGCATCTGTTGTATTTATGGGGTGTTGTATGCAAGTGGAAACTCATTGTTTTGACCATTCTTCTTTGCACTGTTCACCCAGGTTAAGGTCATGAAGTTCCAGGATGAGCTGGAGTCTGGGAAAAGGCCCAAGAAGCATGGGCAGAGTATTCAGGAGCAGGTGGAGCACTACAGGGACAAACTACTACAAAAGGTATTGAGCTTTGCACATTGTACTGTAGATGATATCAGACACCAGAATTGAAATTCAAAATGGAGGTCATTTATTGTGTTCCTTTGTTGTAGGAAAAAGAAAAGGAGAAACTTGAAAGGGAGAAAGAGAGGGAGAAGAAAGAAAAGGAGAAAGCCGAGGCACGGTTGAAAGACTTGAAGAAGGAAAAAGAGAAGGAGGACACGCCGACCAGGAAGGAGAGGTGAGATAACCATCAGGCTCATCCATCAGTGACGGTGTAGGCCTGGTGTTTCAGCGTAAGACATGGGATGTGTTTAATTTCCTGTCTGACAGATGTTTGTCCCCTCCGGTTGATAGGAAGCGGCGTCACAGCGGCTCACCCAGCCCCACGCGGAGTAGCAGCAGACGAGGCCGGTCATCTTCGCCCCGTTCAGAACGGTCAGAGAGATCAGAACGCTCCGACCGCTCGTACTCTAAAGACACATCCTCCCGCTCCTCCCATAAAGACTCCCCACGATCCAGCAACAAGAAGTCCTCCAAGAGGTAAGACTGTCTGTCAGGGCTTCTCCTCATGTCGTCATCACAGCTGGGCTTTCAGCTATTACACCATTTTCAATATTAATTGCTTAAGACTGACGTAATATTCCTCCTGTCAGATCTCCCTCACCTCGCACACCCAAACGATCCAGGAGGTCGCGCTCCAGGACGCCCAAGAAGTCAGCAAAGAAGTCCCGCTCCAAGTCGAGGTCACCACACCGGTCTCACAAAAAATCAAAGAAGAGCAAACACTGACACGTCTTTACCTTCAGCCTCCAGACCAGCCTATTCTTCTCCCTCCCCTTTCTCTTTTCTGCGCCGTGTTGTATAAAAGGTTGACTGACTGATGTGGCAGCTCGAGATCTCTGCCCACATGTTAATGTATAGACAATGAAGAGTGGAGGGTGTTGCATGGGTTGCCATCTAGTGTATCAAATGGGTGGGGCCATTGCTGTTTTATATTGTACAAAGAAAAAAAAAAAATAATGTGCTCGTGTGTCTGATTCCCCATCACCTCCCAATGGAATTCATCCATGTGGTAGACCGCACCCGTACAGAGTGTGATGACAATATTCAGTCATATTCATGCTGTCATTTTCTGTTTTTGTAGTTCACATTAAAAAGAATTCCTAATAAACAAAGTGTCATTTTTAAATCAAACACAATGTGGACATGATGATTTTAAACAAAGTGGGTTGTTAGTAATTAGTGCTGTCAGGCGATTAAAAATCTAATTAATTACAGGATTTGTAATTAATTAATCTAATTAATCGCATTTTAATCTCATATCTGCTAAAGGTCCCCAAATGAAGAATTTGAATTCTAGGACATTACAAAATTGTAGTGCATGACTAATCAATTGAATACACCAAGAAGAGAAGATTTGATATCCACATTTTTATTGGTGAAGTGTGCTTCATAAATAAAATTCAGATGACGCTATCTGAAACGCCTCTTTTAGGCCCTCGTCTTCCACGATTGAAATCGGCCTGCAATCAGCAGCAACCCACTTTGCGATTGAGTTTGTCAGTTTTTCTGTCGTGGCTTTGCTCATTCGTTTTCCTAACTCAGCAAGTGTGGGTTGGCGGAGTGAGCTCACGGTCCATGTCTGTTGTCACCCTGCTTACCTGCCACTGCAGCCTACGGGTCACTCAAATGGCCAAATTTAAAATGCTTGCGCATTGACTTGCCACTCATGATTAATTGCGTTAATTTTTATAGCGCATTAATTTGCAGCGTAATTAATTAATCTACTTAACGCGTTAAACTGACAGCCCTAAATTTAATGCATTTTGATAGCAACATACTTAGATTTCCACAAAAAGCTCATTAACATTGGCTTCATTCCTTGTTAAAAATGTTTTTTGTGAAGGCAAATTGCAAATTAGGAGGGTTATTGTGGCCGTGTCCATGACTTCACAGCTTAGCCTGTGCCTTCTTCAGCTGATCCCTCAGCTCCAGAAGAGCAATGGAGGAGAGGTGCACCTCATCTGGCCCATCAATGATACGAAGGGTCCGTGCGTGTGAATACCTGAGGACGAATGTGATATTAGCATCAAGAAAGAGATGCATTTAATGCTCCTTCTCATTTGTGTGGGGGGAGGAAAAAAAAAAACTTACATCTGTGCAAGGGGGACGTCATCGCACACACCTGCGCCTCCATACACCTGCATAGCACAGTCCACCACCTTACAGGCCATCCTGGCTGCTGCCACCTTGATCATAGCAATCTAAGAAACACCAGTAACAGTTAAAAAAAAAATAAAATAAAATCAGGTGAATGGGAAAGTCACAATGTATTACACACTCATCGCTGAGCTTAATTGGCAGTGGCACCCGACATCTGACAGAGCATTATAATAGCATTTTCTGTGACTATAAACTGGTTAATTATGGTGATTTCTTGTATATTAATGGAAAAAAAACAGGATACTATGAAGTTAAATATGTCGTGCATACTGGTTACAGTCAGTTTATAGTATGGAATAGCGGCTGCATGGTGCAGTGTATAAAACAGTGTTACCTGTTTGCGAGCACCTTGGATGCCCAGTGTGTCCAGAGCATGAGCAGCATGCAGAGTCAGCAGGCGGCTCTGCTCTATCATGAGGCGGCACTCTGCTATCCAGTGAGCCACAACCTCCTACATAAAGAAAATACAGTTACTCAAGCTGCATTTCACAATCTGTCCACTAGGTGTCAGCAGCAGGACAGCACTCAAGATATGTTACAGAAGTACAGCCCTGAAATGAAAGGAAGTGGAATCTGTGCACGCTCACTGTGCACGCTCACTCACATGTTGATAGAGTTTCTTTCCAAACGTGTGCCTGGAGGCAGCCCGCTGGCAGAGCAGATCCAGTGCCAGCTCCGCCAGGCCGACAGCTCGCATGCTGTGGTGCAGCCTGCCCGGCCCCAGGCGACCCTGAGCGATCTCAAATCCCTGTCCCTCTCCTGGAGACACATACACCAGGGGACAGAACCCAGTACCGTGAATCCTCACAGGAGGGAAATGATACCTCTGGCCTGGTGACCTCATACACACAACTGCCAAGCTGGTATGACTTGACTGTCCAAACACAATAAAAGAATAATAGGACAGGAATAATATGTTTTTATGGCTTTATAGGTGTAGCAGGCTTCTTCAGAAGACTTAATGTGAGTAAATCAGTGGAAACTGGAGCACACAGCGATACAGTCTCTTACCCAGAATAATGTTGGAGGCAGGGACGCGCACGTTTTCAAAGTGCACCTCGAAGTGGCCACCGTGGATCGCATCTACGCACAGGAAGAAGGAGAAAATGGCTTGATTTGGGCAGGAAAGCTCATTTGTCATGCTTGCATGTGAAAAGGAAACTGATATTGAGGAAAAACAGGAAAATATCAATATCACATGAAGATGCAAAGACACATGATCATCCTACCATCCTGTCCGAACACGGTGAGCGGCCTGACAAGCTTTACACCTGGTGTGTCCATAGGGACGAGGATCATGCTGTGCTGGCTGTGCCTAAAGAACAAGTTCATATGCAGAGCTTAAAGGAATGATACACTTTGATCACAGCAACCTTTCTGACTAGGTTTTTTCATGCTGCTCTACAGATGGCACATTTCAAAGTGGCCATCGCTGGTAAGAATCTGCAGCCCTGACTTATATTACTCTTAGTGAACACAGTTGGGTGTGTTTCCTTACACTGCTGACAAAACAAGGAGAAAGTGCATGACATATCATGGGTGTGGTTGTTTCTAGGTCTGTTCCATGGATCTTTAACGCTTGTAACTGATGAACTTTGGATTAGAAGGTATGTGCCAATTCCATGTCAGATGCAAGATTTAAAGCTGGGATTGGCTGATTTTGAAAGCCACTTCCCCAAACACATGAACACACACTGCCTGACGACTGCTGCCGAGCGTGCTGAGAAGACCGGTTCTTTTAATAAATACATAAACAACTCTGCTCACTGCTGTGGGTGTGTGCTCTGTGCTGCCGGGTTAGCTGCTAAACGAGAGTGTCAAGCTCAGGGTGTGTGTTCTGCAGTGCATCATATTCATTGCTGATCGTATCCAACAACCTCAACCTCACACTATCAAAATGAATGTAAACGACAAACATGTCTACGGCTAGTACTAACACCTGCCAGCAGGACATTTTGGCCATTCTTGTGCAGCTTGCTCACCGTTAGCTTTAGCAATATATCGCCAAATACATACATTGGTAGAAAAGCAGGTAAGATAAAACTATATTGATCCCAAGCAGGGGAAATTTACTTGCTACAAATGGCAAGAATAAGAAGGAAAAATGATATTGACTTGTGAAGAAAGGCTCAGTTTCACAGTGGAAAAATCTGAACTGCATGTGAGTAAGATATGAATGATAAAACACACCGTCGATGTACTAAAGCACAGTAGAAAATGTAGAACACAGTAAAAAAATATATGTAGTATTTCATTTTGGCCGAATGAAATGATTGGATGGGCCTGCAACAGCCACAAACACCAGATTCTTTTCTGTTTGATTTATTGATTGCTGGGATGTAAAAAGAATTTCAACTAATATAACACCAATTACACAGCCCACTCTCCCTTTAACTGACAGTAAGTGTCAACAAGAGACATTTCTCTGCCATGTGGTCCCCAAGTCTAGGCGGAAAGCCGAGGCAGGGGTGTTAAAATGCGAGTGTGTGCTGGGAGAACACTCTGTCCCCTAACCGAGGGCCAGTCCCATTAGGATGGTGGCAGAGAGGAAGGCTCATAGGAAAACCGTCTCTGGTATGTGTGTATGCAAGCGTGACTTTATTGCTTGAGCTGGAATACTGCTAACAAAAACCCTGGAATCATAAAAGCTGTGATTAAAAACATGACATCAGAGGGCTGACCACTCGAATACAGAAAAGTTCATAGATTTTCTTGTATATTCCCACTCACCAGAAGAAGAAACAAACAAGCCAGTATTCGTCACCACATAACTGCGAACACACCACTGACCTGCTGCTCACATCCTGAGGTCCGCTCCTGCACATCACAAGGGCCACTTTGCACTGGGGATTGCCTGCACCTGCGGGGGACAGTCAGAAACGCTGTGGTTCATTTAAATTCGCTCTTTGTTGCTGTCTGGTGGGACAACGGGAACAACGGGACAGTCAGCGTTTCACAGTGTGACTCTGTCCTTAACCATCCCCTAACCCGAAAACAATGCGCGTCGATGGATGGGAAGCGGCGAACGTGGATGCAGCCAGCGACAGATTAACGGCAAGGCAGCGGCCAGCTGAGACAGACGGCTGATTTACGTTTCCTGAGTTGGATTCTTTGGCGTTATTTGTCATTAGGCAGATCTTTATTGGGGGAGAAACTGGTGATTTATTTGAGTGTTTGTGGGATGAAATGCTTCTTTTATGTCTGCAAAAACATATAAATACTGTACAAAACTCCCACTAGGGGGCAATATCATATAGACACAGACTTTTACAAGATCTCCCAGCAGCTTCATACAGTGTAAATGAAGTGATGGGCCAAATGTTTGATAACCACACAGCTGAAGTCCACAGTGTGATAATGATTAAATGCAGAATGCTTTGAAATTCCAATGATTGAGTCCACTCTCTGACAGTCTCCCATGCAGCCTTGGACCCCTAAGGCACAGACAGAATGACCAATTGTCTGCCTTCCTGTTTATATTTCTGTCCGAGTGGCAAAATTGTCCCCTAAGGACAGGACATATGGACACCAGACAGCAGCGGACAGGACATCAAGAGTCTCTGAATGTGCACAGTGTGAGACTCACAGCATGGGTGCGTGTCAACACTTTAACACCATCTGACAGATGTTTTAACTCTGATTGTTGACATTTTAACACACATCAAGTAATTCTGCTTGTGACACCCGACGCCACGCAAACATGTCATGTAGGAAAGCCCGTTTGGCTCGAGGGCAGGTTGGGTTTTCCTTTGAACTCTTACATAAGTCTCGTCTATGATAAGAGGTGAGCCTGCCGCCATGTCACAGTCATGCCCATACATGTGCTAAAACCACTGGAATGAAAACAAACCTTCCCAGCCCACTGATCCGTCTTTCCAGAGAACATGACAACCAGACATTTTTTATTGTTTGGTTTATTTTTAAACCTTAATGTCAGCATGGTATCAAAAACAACTGCTTCTTTTCTCCGCAAAAGACGTCTGACTGTATGGAAGCAGGCTTTTATTTGTTCGTGTTCACAAATCTTGAAGCTGTGTCCCGTTTATTTATGTACGGACGCAGAGAAAAAGTGAAGCGTGAGAAAGCTCAAATGAGAAAATATTAAAAAGAAAAAAACAGGAGACCAAAATGGAAGCCCCGTTCATGAATTTCAAGTTAACGGCATCTGAAATAGAACATTTGTTCCGCTCAATTTTTGCTAATGTGAGCGAGGCTGGTTTAAGATGTACACAACAAACAAACCAATAATGGCTGTTTTCCAGCAAACCACCACAAACAAGCCAGCCCTGTGAGGGGGGCAAAGTTAATCCATATGGGAGGTTATTTTATACCCTTTCTCTTCTCTTTTCTGGCTCAGACACTAATAAAGGGCAGCCACCAGGACACTCCCTGCGTGGGAGATTAAGTTTATCTGAGGCTGAAAAGCAGCTCATATTTGTGCGCTCAAAGAACCGTAGAAAAGCCGAAAGGACGTCAGGAATTTCTGCGTGTAGGTTCATCCAGCAGCGCACTTGGAAAGACGCACGTACGTGGAGAGCTACGTGGTGAGGAGAGGTGCTCCTGGAGAGTGAGCAGTGGAGGGGGAGGAGGCGGGCCGAGGCGCAGAGATCAGTCCCTCCACCCTGTGGTGCATACCGCTGCTCCTCAGGATACACACCGAACTGTGTGAGTGGGATTTAAAACAGGATCCTTATCATCAGCATACTGTCCCGCAGAGGGAACAGACACAAGGTAAGACGAGCTGCTCGCCTCCACCGCCTCATGCAATACTTTTTCATCAACTATGAAATAAGCCAAACTATCACAAGAAGGACGTTTTCATATATTCTTTGCCATGTGCTGTGTTTTGTATGTGGAGTTCAGTCTGGAGCTTATGAACAGGGAATTCCGCTTCATATGATTGTTTTGTTAATTTGAAGCCAATAAACGAGCTCACTCCTTTTTACATGTCCTCATTTCACCATGACATATATAGAAAAAATTGTGCCATGTTCTTCTGCACGTCAAAGGTTCATTTGACAGTCAAAGTCCTTCTTGGGATATTTTATGATGTCATTATAACCACGGAGAGGCAACATTACAAGCTAAAGGCTCCATTTGCCAGTTTGTGTTCACCTGTGTTAATCTTTCCTTTTTGAAAACACCTTTTCTCACGAGGTCATTTGACTAAATTTAATTATTACTATCAGAAGTACCGTTGGTGCAGTTTATACCACGGCTGTCGGGATCAACAGGACTTCTGTCTCACACTTTTTTATACCAGTTTTTCCACATAAAATTCATTAAATGCACAACATGCGATCCAAATGATCATGAAAAATCATGACATGCTTTTCAACATATAAAATAACGGCAAAAAGAAAAACGTAAAATTATTAAAGCTTTCTGACATCAGTAATGTTTGTAAAACAGCTGTATAATAAGACAATATTTCCAATTACGATCACCTACAAACAAAAAAATAACTTTTCATGACTATATTAAATAGTCAGATTATACATCCAATGATACCATGTCATGTCATGTCATGTCATGTGGCCTTTAACTACCTTTGTACGCTCGGATCTACTTATCATGCGACCCTTGCATATGAAGTGCAGCTGCTGACAGCAGTGGAATGCTTGACATATTTCTGTTCCAGTGAACATCTGTCTCCTCCCAAACCAGCGATAATGACTCATTATATAACAAACCTGGACACTTTTCATAAAACAACTGTTGTCATCAGAGAGTGTGATTTGCCAAAAATGCATCCTGAGATGCAAAATGCGAGCCAGGAATGACATCACCCGCCACGTAATGTGTTTTGCTGCAGGATCTCACAGTTCCATGAATTCCATGCGACAACGAATTGGAGAAAATCCGAAACATCTGATATGAACACTATTTGAACTTCCAACTCAGTTTGATCGTGACGCTCCTGAAGAGACTGTTTTTTTTTTTCCAAACAGCATGAGCCGGTCGGAGTCATCATGCACACCCACATACGCACTAAACTGTATTTACAAGTCCTCGACGGACACAGCATCTCCATCTGGAGTGAACAACTGGGGATTGTCCGGTTGAAACAGCGCATACCATATACAGTAAAAACAACATCCTGGATGTGAGTCTGCAAAGAGACCTCGGATGCACTTTCGTGTCGTCCTCATCTCTCCCTCAATACATTTCCTGTCATGGTGGCTCTGACTGTCTCCCACAGACAAAGAGACATTAATCGGAAAAACTGGAAGAGAAACTGGAAGCACACGCGTGGATGAATGAGTTCACAGATCAGAGGTTTACACCCTGTGAACATGCTGCCCTACACAATGCACAGCTGATATTATCAGCTTGCAGTGCAGCTTGCGTTTGGGAAAAAACGACAGCTTTGTGATGATACTGATCTTTTTCCTTACTGTTGATCAATAAGTAGAGATTGAGGGGAGTAGTAAACCAAATGCTGCCAGTCTGAAGTCTGTAGATCACTCAGTATCCAACAGCATACAAACTAACCGAATTCAAAAGGTAATTAGTTGCTCTGCGAGTCTTTTGTCTGCTTCTTCTCTCAGAGTTGTGTTCACAGGGGTTATTCAAGCCCACACACGGTTCACAGACAGGGTTTAAGCTATTAGGGAAACCACGCAGGAGAGATTCCTTTGATGCAGAAGAGAAAGAGCCCCTTTTTCCGGTTTTCCTGTTGCTCTTGTTCTGTTAAATAACGCACATTTTTATGCAGTGGATTGATTATACAGCCTGTGAATCACACCCTGTGAAACTAAAAGTGAATTTTCTTTCCCCGTTTAAAAATACAACTAATGCTTCCCTAAAGTCTTCTCTCTTTTTCTTCTCACTACAGCAAAAAACATGGAAGATTTCTATTATGACGATGAGGACTCCAGCATGAATGACACCTATGATTACAGTTACGAGCACAGCGTTTGTGACAAGGAGGAGGTGCGCTCTTTCGCCGCCGTCTTCCTCCCGGTCATCTACGCCCTGGCTCTTTTGGTGGGCCTGGCTGGGAACGCCCTGGTGGTGGTGGTCTACACATCAAAGGTGCGACTACGAACCCTGACAGACGTGTGCATCCTTAACCTTGCCATTTCAGACCTTCTGCTCCTCTTCACCCTGCCTTTCTGGGCGGCTGATGCCGTCCACGGCTGGAGGTTGGGTTCGGCTGCCTGCAAGCTCACCTCCTTCCTCTACAGTACCAACTTCAGCTGTGGCATGCTGCTGCTGGCGTGTATCAGCGTGGATCGGTACCGTGCTGTGGCCCACAATCCAACGGGTCGGACTGGGACAGGTCTGCGCATGAGGAAGCAGTGGCTCCTGGTGTGTGTAGTGTTGTGGGCCGTGGCCAGCTTTCTTGGCCTTCCCGAACTTGTCTTCTCCACAGTGAAGCACTCCCATCACAGGATGGCCTGTACAGCCATCTACCCCCCCAGCATGGCCCGGCCTGCAAAGGCTGCCCTGGAGCTGCTGGAGGTGACCCTTAGATTCTTGCTACCCTTCTTGGTCATGGTAGTGTGCTATAGCTGTATAGGGCGGGCGCTGAGCCGGGCAGCTGGGGTGCGGAGAGACCGGAAGTGGCGTGCCTTGCGGGTCCTGCTGGCTGTGGTGGCGGTGTTCCTGCTCACCCAGCTGCCCTACAACGTGGTCAAGCTGTGCCGAGCGATGGACATCATCTACATCCTCGTGACCGACTGCGACGTCAGCAAGAGCCTGGATCGTGCTCTCCAAATCACGGAGGGCCTGGCGCTGACCCACGCCTGCATTAACCCTGTCCTCTATGCCTTCATCGGGTCCTCCTTCAGGGGACATGTCCTCAAGGCTGCCAAGCAACTTGGGCAGCGACTTGGGAGACACCCGAGACACGTCAACGAGGAACCGGCGGTGGAGATTGCGCTCAACATGCGCAGTCAAACGCAATCCCAGTCTGGTTCAGAAGACCAAGACACCAGCACCTTCACCATTTAAGACTCAAAACATGTACCCATTTCCCTGTAAGCACCTATACACAATTGTATGTGTTGTTCGTCTTTGTCTTCTATGTTTATTATCATATAAGACGTTTAGTATTATTTTACTGTCATGCAAGATAGACACTGATAACCATAAATATTAACTCTTAGTGCATTTAATATGTATATACAGCAAGTATACGTGCACCCGCTAGGCAAAGTATTTTGTATAAATTATGTATTTTGTTA
Organism: Chaetodon trifascialis; assembly: GCF_039877785.1. Classification (NCBI taxonomy): domain Eukaryota; kingdom Metazoa; phylum Chordata; class Actinopteri; order Chaetodontiformes; family Chaetodontidae; genus Chaetodon; species Chaetodon trifascialis. The sequence continues at coordinate 16,454,672 of NC_092073.1, forward strand.
AAGAAAAGAACAAAGATCTTCAGTGCCGCGCATCTATAAGCAACTGTTGCAATTAAATGCAGCTGAAAGTCAAGATGCTCTTAGTGCTTCTCTGTCTGCTCATGACAAATCCACTTCAACCTTACAGTCTGCGCTGCCTTCCATGAGATCATCTGCGTCGCATTTTACTGCATCCCGTGGCTTTGGGTAGAGATGACGGATGGCTTGATTGCGCAGTGGGTGACCCATTGTGGAGAAAAACATTTGGCAAAGATGAAACAGCGAACAGCATGACGGACCCCTTCATGCTGTCAAACGGGGAGACAGGAAAGCGGCGTGTTCCTTGGAGGGGCTTCAAGCGTGACAGGCATTTTTATTCACTCTTTTTTTTTTTTAGTAATACGAGCTTCAAAGAGCAAATGGTCTGCAGTGGAGTGCGATCCACAGTTCTATGAAATGATTTAACATTTTAATGGAGTATAAATGCTCCCTCCAGGCTGCTAATGACTCAAAGCCATCATATAACAATATGCTCAAGCTAACCTAATACGGTGACCACATACAAAATCTAGGCTCCGAGCGCTGGATGGCCACAGTCCAAGAGTTAACGGTGCTTTATTCAAAACTGTTTACACTGCTGCAGCTATGACAGAGAGGGGTCGGCTTCATCGCCAGATCCACCACAGATGGCCCTTAAACATTTCATTGTTTACCATTCTTTCCATGCACAACACCTGTTAGTCATGCCCTTTCCACTGTAATGGCTTACAGTTTGGATGCGTGGGAGCTGGACTCTATACAATGCACGAACTAGGTGTGTGTGTGTGTGTCTGATTACAGAGACAAAAGTTTAGGCTACAGTTTCAACAACAGTCTCCGAGCAGAGGAAGGACTGTCTCTGGGAAAAACAAGTATTATGTTGCGTGTCAGGAGATTAAACAGGTGTTTTTTCATTCCTGTGTGGCCCCACATACACGTCGTGTATGACTGCGCCATCATTAAACTCTTCATCTTCTGCTTTCCATTTGAATTCGTTATCATCTCAGCCAGATGTACGTCAGGCTTTTCTTAAACAGTAAATGATCAAATGATGGAGGCATTTCGTGTCTTAACATTATTATTATTGTTACTATAACACCACATCATATCACTGTTTTCCTTGACGATCTCATCTTGGCTTGAATGAAACCAAAATTCTAACAAATTGTATGACGAATCCTTCCACAAGCGACTACTGATAATGTCTAACACATGTGCGTTTTCTGTGCTTGTCTGAGTGTGTATGTAAATACAAATGCTGCGGCTTAAAAGTTAAAGATTGCGAGCGGGTCTGGGAATAATTTTAGCACATTAATAGGCATGAGTCTGGTATATCCTCAACAACACACTGCTGCCCTGACAACATCTACTGTATAGAGCCACCCATCCAGCTTCTCAACATCGAGGAAAAGGGGAAACAAAGAAGAAAACTGCATCATTCTGTAATGCATTTGAATTACAGGCAACATTTTTCATCGAAGCGGATAGGCCCATATTTCCAGCTACATTTCCAGTGGGCTATTCCATGACAAGCGGCGACCATTCAAAGAGAGTTACGATAAGCAAATGCGGGGACTGCTGTGTCATTATCATAATGGAAAACAGCATAAAAGCCAATGTGACGTCTTTTCTGTCTGTCCTCTATGGGAAAAGCTGCTCTTTCGATATAAACAATTTCACAGATCCACTTTTAGGGGACGTGCCACTGAGCCTGCCAAGGGCCAGTGTGTTGGGAAACACCCGTACTGTCAGTTATATAACTGCTGGCAGTTATATTTGGCATTTGATTCTCGGAAAAAATGTGTTATAATAGCAACACATCTACCCTTTACCGCAATTTGAACTAAAATAATGTCATTTAGCATTACTTACACTTTTGTTGTACATTAAAGTCTGGATATTATGACTAACTGCAGAAATCTCTAATTTCACTCCTAAATAATACAGTTTGCAACAAAAGCAGCAATAAGTCACAGTACGTATGGAAATAGTCATGAACACATCAGCATTCTTTCCAAACAGAGAGACGTAATAGGGCATGGGGCGTGCATTTCATGAAGACAATAATCCGAAGGAGGAAATTCTGCTCATATTCAGGAAACAATAGCGCTTTAGGTTTTTGACAACAAGCAGGAATTTCCACGCAGATTTTAAAAAAAACTACAAAAACAACAGGCCACTGTTTTCTTTTACGCTGGGAGTGGAAACCCCAGACCAACATCTGTGTCTGAGGAAACATCTGGGATATTTCTCACTCGTGTAGGAGGAGCGCGATCAACATCCATAAACACTAATATGACATTTTCATATTGATGTGATAACCATCAATTACATCCTGCATACTTGAGGCTTCATCTGACAGTGCTGGTGACTTCATTTGCAGAGTGCCGCCTATGTCAAATGATGTTTTTTAATAGTTTTAACAAGATAACATGAACCAAACTAATTCACAGAATTGATCAGAATCACTTCCGATGACTGGTTAATTAGATGAAAGTGGCTCCTGATTAAGTGCTGTGGTCTGAATGCGTGACTGGTCCCTCCTGCTGGAAAATCCACAGCCGCTCTGCGACCGATTTTCCAGAGTGAAGAGAAACTAAGAACTTTCAAGGCCATTTAAAAGCTGTTTTTTGTTATATAATGCTTACTGTATGAGTCATCTGTGCTTTTTTGCTGTCCATATGTTGGTAGTTTGGGTAAGCATGAATGTCTGCAGTGCTTTGTTATCGCAACGTGAAATCACCTCTTTCTGAGAAGCTTCACCACATAATGGACAAAAAGCTTTTCAGGTTTTCACTTTTAAAAACATTCTTTGGTTTAAAGGTGTCATATTTAACATTTCTGAATTTAAATTTGTTATGTTTTGTTTGTTGTGTAATTACAGTACCACATATGTTTCCAACAATGCTCAAGCACAGACAAGTCTGTAATTTAAATCAAGGTAAGAGCGTTTTTCGTTTGGCTGCCTGTCAATGGTGTCATTCCCCTTCACTTCCTTTTACTTCACTGCTATAGCTTCCAGGGAAATAAAGGAAATGCTGGATGATAGGCCAGGAAGTGAGGAAAGACGTCAGTGAACGTGACTAAACAAAAGTGAATGAACCTTTAATATGTCACCTCGTCCGTGAACTTTTCTGTCTGAGTCACGGCAGACTGAATATCATCCGCAGTGGTGGTTGAAGACACAAAAGACATGCTGTGCGTTTAAGGTGACGGACATAAAACACGTTCTAAGCTCTCTAGGAGCGTTTTTAGTCCTAAATGAAGCAGCATTAAGCATTTCTTTCCTTATATAACGATTAGAAATAGAAATGTACATACCACTGCTCCACCATTTCTTGCCATTTATGATGTAGTTGTCTTCTTCTCTTTGAAGTGTGCACTCCATGTTGGTCGCATCACTGGAGGCCACATCAGGCTCTGGGAAAGAGATCACAGGTCAACTTAAAACTCACAACATGCAAATAATAATAAGCAAGGAGACTTAAAGCAAGCAAACAAACAAGCAAACAAGTTTTACATTTCCAGCCCAATGACCTATCTTTTCCAAAAATTCCAGCTCAAACCACAGACAGAGAGGTCAAAAAACACCATTTTCATACTTCAACTTTACAAAAGATAACTCTTAAGGTCAGAAGTAGCAATTCTTGATCAGCACAAGATGGCGGTTCCTCTTCCCCATAATAGAGTGTAATAAATCAACTGGTGACAAAAAAACATCCTCCACAACACTACTAATCACCATCTGTGTTTACGAAAAACCACGGGGAGGTTCACACCCTCTGTAATCACCTCTGGCAACAGTGCGCGGCTGTTTCCAGGCAGTGTGGAAAGCAAAGGGGAGAAAACAGGGGGAAATTACTCATAGTGAGCTCGTGTTTGCTTTTGACATGGAGAATTTCCAAACAAGCCTTTTACAGGTAGCAGCCGTGCCGTGTGTAAGCAGGCTCATTGAGACCACAGCCATCACTGGAACGTTTGGAGGAAAACCACAACAAATATTATGAGGACTGAACTTTAGCAGGACCTTGTAACTAGGCAGATCATTGGTTTTGAACGGTATTTAGAGTAATAGCTCCAAGATGCTCCCTCAAGTCTGCACACTGTAAATTCCCACCCCTTACATTTCAATCACTCCTATCTGCCTGAAAATAGAGAATATAGTAGGTTTTCTTTTTCCTGTCTTCTGTAAAGCAGTGACCTCTGCGATGAAGCACATGTCTGAAACTCCTTCAGTGATGCAGATGGATCATGGATATACCTGTCATGCAGAAGCAGGAGCGGATCTCTCCTCTGAGCAAAGGCTCCAGCCATTTCCTCTTCTGCTCCTCACTGCCAAACATGTGGAGCACCTCCATATTTCCTGTATCTGTGGAGTAACATCACACCACGCGCTGTCTTCCAGAATATCATGAGCTGAATTGTGGAAAATAACATGCTCCAGGATTTGAATCATACTGATTTATTACGTCTGACAAATGGTCAATTTGGGAGATTTTCATGTCTAAGCTGATTAAACTTAAAAATACATGATTTAAAAAGGCTGAACATTTGTCATTTGGGGAATATTTAACAGACTACAGGGAAGAATCTGGTCTTTGTTGTTATAATTATTGCCATGTGACCCATAATATTGTCCATGGCCTCTAAAAGTATCCTCAGTCTGACACCATGTAGGACATTTTACCAGGAGCCTGGCAGTTGAAGACTTCAGGGGCAAAGAGGCAGCGTCCAGTTTCCTCTGCAATGTAAGCATAGTCCAACTGACTCAGACCGCTGACTGAGGGCAGGAACAGGTTCCACAGCCCCGCCTCCCTGGCTTTCACCTGGACACATGCACACAGGGAGGATGAGTAAAGTGAACACTTATCTCAAGGCAGATGCTAGTGACGACAGGCAGAGCTCAAGAGGTTGGAGCGAATCAACACAAATAAGGATGATATGTTGAATTTAAACTCTTAACGATGGATTGCAGAGTGCTGCTGATTCAAAAGGGAGGTGCACTGTTTACACAAGATTTAAATAAATGTGGCCCTTGAACCTGCTGGATTGATACTTTAGTAATACCTCTTGGAGATTTTCCTTTCAGTCTCTAACCTGTGTGATTTTCACTGTGTTTACATTTACTGCAATGTAATATGTTCTTTGATTGCACGGTTTATGTTGTACGAGTAGCCGTAACTTGGAGCAACATGTGTGAGCACCAAACTAAATGAAGGTAACAAATTTGACAAAGATATCCTTACATACCTTTAGATCTTCTATGATTTGGGGGGTGTGCCATCTCTGTGGAGACTGAGCGTGTTTGGAGTAGTACTCTGCAACTTCCTGGAGATAAAACATTTTTTTTTTTTACAAAGTCTTGCCAATATTAATCAATTTCCTTTTGCCTCCACTCTAACAGTCGAAACTTGCACAAAAAAAAAGAAATTTACAAGTATTTCTCCCACTTTGCAGTGTGTTAATGAAGTTATTTCTACAGGAGAAACTCAATTATTGTTAAATCTGTATCTCGGTTTCACAAAAAGTCCACCACCCTGCCTGCTGTTCCCACAAATAAAACCAAGCAAGATTTGCAGCATCACCCTGCTGCACTGCACTAAGACCACTATGATGCCCAACCAATGGTGATGATTCTGCGTGCAATATAATTTGCATAATCAAGAGACTTCTTGTTCTCTTGCGCAAATGAATGAGTCCTGATTGCATGAATGAACTGGTGGGCTCTGTCAGATCCTTTCATCTGCAAGTTTAAAGTCCGTCTGGGCAAACAAATCTCTCTTCTGTTCCTGGCAGTTCTTGGCACTGACCTCCTGAGCAGGAAGCACGTATTGTCTCATGAAGTCTTTGACCTGCTGCAGAACAGCCTGACCTTTAGCTGTCTGCAGGAACAGTCCACCTTCTGTAGGACCTGTGACAGACCTGGCAAGAATCACATCTCATGTGTTAAAAAGCCAAAGGGAATAACAGAAGCAGTAGCTGGATGCCAAATCCCAACTGTTGCTGGCTTAAGTTTAGTCAGCAGGTGGAATCAATCTGTCTTGTGGTTTACAATAAAACTGAACTTAGATAATATTCTGTTGATAACAATGTTTGGACTGTCAAATGCTATTAATGCTTACATTACTACATAAACACACCGTACTAAAATAAATACTTCATAAACAGTCAGTAACTTTCATCAACCTCAAACAAACTCAGTGGGTGTGTGCAACAACTTGGATAAAAATACACCAGAAATGTAGATATGAGTCACAAAGCCACTTGTAGCATCTTGCATCTTTTAAAAATAATAGTTGAGTCACTGTATTGATCAACAACCCGTGCGTCTTATATAATTCTGGTAGACATAACTGCAGGTTACCTCTGTGCAAACTGCAAGGCAACCTTAGCCAACGGCTCCACACACTGGCCCAACTGAGCTGCATTGGGGGCACTTGCATTACCCAGTAGGTGGCGTGCATAGACCCCCTGATGGATAAAAATGGTAAATGGTATTTACCTGTCTGGGTTCCTCCACAGTTAAGACAACAACACCAATCCATTATTAGACATTTTAAGTACCCTAGCAATGTAATATCACAGTAAGAATAACTGTATGTATATTGAAAAAAATGGCAAATAGGGATAAAATTGCAGCAAAACTTTGTTGATCTGAGTGGGTACAAACCTGGGCTATTCCCGCCATCTTAAAGAGAGACAGGGCCAGGTAGAAATTCAACTGTGGCAAAGCAGATGGGATCCCCCGGCACCGGCAGTAAGTGGAGATCAGGTCATCCACAGTTGGGATACCTGCTCAGTGGTTGGACAAAGAGACCCAAAAGGCACAACAATTAATGGAAAACTTACAAAAGATGTTAGCAGACAGTGCCCATCTATTTAAGCCATTTTCTATACTTGTTATTTGTTATCATTACCTTCTATTTCTTTCAAGCTACCCATTGTGCCAAGGATGTTTAGGTTTGTAGGCCAGTAGTGGTACATGAGGAAGTAGGCAAAGTCTGCCATGGGCTGCCCAGAGGTAGACAGCTCCCAGTCCAACACTGCTAGAACTCGTGCCTAATGACATCAAACACATTCAAAGCATCACATTCACACGAAGCAGCCTGGTAAGAACGACCGTTTGAGAAGTTCTACCTCTGTTGGATGGAATATCAAGTTGTCCAGTCGGAAATCTCCGTGGACGAGTGTGACCTCGTTATCGTTGGCTGGCAAATTCTTCATCAACCACCCAGACAGTTCATTCATGGCTGGAATGTCTCTGTGGGCTGTTGCAGTGTACTGCTTCTTCCAGGTGGACACCTTTAATGATGGAAAGCCACTTTTAAGGGTCACAGCTCTGATTCCTTTTTCCAGAGAGGATGTATACAGCTATTTTGATTTACTGAGTACAATGTCTTTCCTCACTTGTCTCTTGCAGTAGCCTGGTCCTTTTCCATAACCTTCAAGGTTCAGTGATGCCAGGTCCAGTGAGTGCAGCTTTGCCAGCACTTCCACTGCAGCCTCATATAGAGCTGTTCTCTCTGCTGCACTCAGTCCAGGGAGGCGAAGATCCCTGAATATACGTCCCTGCTCAAGGAACAGATAAACAAGAGCATCTTTTCGCAACATGCATCTCTTCATCAGATTATTATGTGATGTAAAATCATTAGAACATACAGTAAAGATCAAGCAAAACAGCAATAAATACATTTCACTGCAGGAACTTCTTACTGGCCTTGGTAGCACAAACGCACCTTCACATGTTCCATCAAGTAGAACTCTGTTCCAATGACTTCAGTATCAGTGCAGTGCAAGAGAGGCTGAGGCACAGGGAAGCCAGCAGAGAACAGGGCCTTCTGCACCCGATACTCCCTGTCCACCTGCAGACAAAGTCACAAAGATCCACAATTACCCCGACTGAAAGCCTTAAGACATTATCCTAACACCTTTTTTCACAGGTTCCACAGTTCTCTAATAATTTCCTACACAGACACACATGTAACTGTAAACCCATGGAAAGCTCCACATTATTTTGAATTATACTATTATCTGTGGATGGATGGATGGATGGATGGATGGATGGATGGATGGATGGATGGATGGATGGATAAAAGAAAATGCAGTCAATCCAATCAATCAATTTAACTTCACTTAGCATGTCAACGCAACAAAAGATACCTTATAAAATTAGTTCATTACATGCTGAAATTCTTTCCAGGAAACGAAAAAAAAAATCATATTATCAATATATTAATTGAAATACATATTCATCTGTGAACATCTCAATCAAATTACATTAAATTTCTCCCCCTGCTGGTGAAGTGACATGGCTACACACACAACAGTGCTGCACACTAATTCCAGTGCTACATTTATTTATTTTCATCAAGTTATTAATTTGTCAGACCTTACCTTGTGAGCACCTGGCAGCAGCTCACCTGGGGGTTTCTTCCTGAGAACATAACTCTTTGAGGGGGTTTGGATTAAGAAGGTTGGGTTTGACTGACCAGCGCTGAAAAGACAACAGGAAGCTCTTAGCTTGTTATCAGCTAGCTAAACATAAACTGGTCAATATTAGCTTTGAGTTGCTCGTTTGGCGTGGCTAGGAAACCGTGAACAAACCACTTCTGTCCTTCTTACCTGTACTGTCTGACAGTGAGTGTGTCATTATTTGACACCCGTGACTTAGCGGACAGGTAACTTAAAAGTCTGCCAACATTGAATTTATGTTGCTGTCGTACTGGAGTTGTTTGCTCCTCCATGTCTCAGTTAACGAGTTGGTTAATAATTTCCAGGTGCATCTTTAGTTGAGGCTGCACGGTGGCGCAGCAGGTAGTGCGCGTGCCTCACAGCAAGAAGGTTGCCGGTTCGATCCGCGGGTCAGGCGGGGCCTTTCTGTGTGAAGTTTGCATGTTCTTCCCGTGCATGCGTGGGTTCTCTCCGGGTACTCCGGCTTCCTCCCACAGACCAAAAACATGCTCATTAGGTTAATTGATGACTCTAAATTGTCCGTAGATGTGAGTGTGAATGTTTGTTTGTCATTACATGTGGCCCTGCAATCGGCTGGCAACCGGTTCAGGGTGTACCCCGCCTCTCGCCCATTGTAGCTGGGATAGGCTCCAGCCCCCCGCAACCCCGAAAGGGATAGGCGGTATAGATAATGGATGGATGGATCTTTAGTTGAACTTTTGCTGTGGTGTTGGAGTGGTCGGACCGTTTACGACTGCGCACACTGACGTAAGGTCCTCACGGAAGTCGTATTTTTATGGTAATACCTTACAGAAATTCAGCCGTTTAAAATTTAAAATCTAATGGACAGAAATAATGTCCTATTCAGCATAAATCCTCGAAAGACTGGGGAAATAATCCACTAATGATATAGGAACTCTGAGGTGTCTGTGTCTCGTCTTCTGCACGGACGTTGTTTACGGGAACGCACATCCAGACAGCTGATTTTAGTTGTGAAGACGTGTACTTTCTGCGCGGATTTAGCCGCATAGACAGTTCATTTACAGTATTATATGTAACATTTCATTTCGTTGCCATTGTTTAGCGGCATTTGTTTTCCTTATGGCGACAGTAGAGGAGCTGAAGCTGCGCGTGAGAGAGTTGGAAAATGAATTGATAAAGTGTAAGCAGAGGCAGTGTGCCGTGGAGGATGCTGAGATCGAGGGACTCTACAGACCCAAGATTGACAAAATGAGCGCCGAAGTTGTGGATTCCAACCCATACAGGTGATTTTTATCTCATTATTTGAGCTTTTGACAGATTTTGTCAGGACTGCTCATAGTGCCGAGGGGCTACGCCTCATGAGTCACTCACCCCATATGGTGGTACTTCATAGACCACAAGCTAATCTCAGCTGTGCTTTCATTGCAGTCGTCTAATGGCTTTAAAGCGAATGGGCATCGTGGATGATTATGAGGTATGATATTTAAGTGTTCTGCTTTTTCAGTGCAGTACTTCTAATTTGTGGTCGCTACTCTGTCCCTAACAGGAAGAATCATACTAAATATATGGATGCACTCATGATTGTTCTTTTGTAATTGTTATTCTTGAAGCTTATATCACTTTCCAGCCATGTCAGCTGATATTTATATCAATATTCATTTGTGCACGTTTAAATACAAGTGTAAAACCTATTGGGTGTCATTGTTTTTAAAGCCCATGAGGCTTTTGTCTATTAATTTAAAAAATATGAATTGCCCTAAGTCTTGATAAAAGATTAAAAAGGTGAATTATATACAAACAGCCAAATGTCAGCACTGAAAAATACATATTGAGTCATATTTACTACAGTGTTCCCTTAACAAAAGGATGGTTTTAACATTGTGAGGGATGAATTAGCATCTTCTTTGTTTCTTTGCTGACAGAAAATCCGGACGTTCACAGTCGCTGTGGTTGGTGTAGGTGGAGTTGGGAGCGTGACAGCTGAAATGCTCACTAGATGTGGCATTGGTAAGGTAATACAAACTTTCTCTTTATTATTCTGCATCGCTTTGATACCCGTTCATCTCGCTCAGCAGATTATCTGCCTGTGCTCACCTCAGTCTCATCTATGCTCTCGCCATCACAGTTGCTCCTCTTTGACTACGATAAAGTAGAGCTGGCCAATATGAACAGACTGTTCTTCCAGCCTCACCAGGCGGGCCTCAGCAAAGTGGAAGCAGCAGAACACACACTCAGGTACTCTGCTGTTTACAGTAAGCCACATTTCTCCCAAAATAGAGAAACTGAAAAGGAAATTGCCTCGTTTTGCTTAGATGTTTCTCATGTTACCCAACAGGAACATCAACCCCGATGTGTCATTTGAGACCCACAACTACAACATCACCACACTGGAAAATTTCACACATTTTATGGAGCGCATCAGGTGAGCATTCCCACCCTCCACTCTCGAGTGTTTCTTATCTCTCTCAGGCCTTTACAACAAAATATTCTGTCTTCTCAGTCATGGAGGGCTAGAGGAAGGGAAGCCGGTGGATCTGGTCCTGAGCTGTGTGGACAACTTTGAGGCCAGAATGGCCATCAATACAGTAAGTGCATCACTGCTGCAAAATAAAAACAGACAGAGCTCTTGCACGCTGTGCTTTGTTCATGCTACTCTTGCATATTGTTTTCATTTTGTCATGTTTGTCTCAGGCCTGTAATGAACTAGGTCAGATCTGGATGGAGTCTGGTGTCAGCGAGAACGCCGTGTCAGGACACATCCAGCTCATCATTCCTGGAGAGACGGCGTGCTTCGCTGTATGTTCACACACACATCTTTTGTTGACTTTTTAAACACAAACATACTTTTCTGTGCAACCCTTACAACACTTAAGCAACACTGCCCTGTGAGAAAGAAAACTGTTGTAGCTGCATCGTAGTAAAGTATCATATCCTTTGTTAGTGTGCTCCTCCTCTGGTGGTGGCAGCTAACATCGACGAGAAGACCCTGAAAAGAGAGGGGGTGTGTGCTGCCAGCTTACCAACAACAATGGGTGTGGTGGCAGGCATCCTGGTGCAAAATGTCCTCAAGTGAGTTATCATTGTTTATGAACAGTGGGAAACCTAAAGATGTAAAGTTGTATGTATCATATATATATAGACACTGCCATTGAAAAACTCGGAATCACCTGCTGATGATGTTCTTTCCTTGAACAAAATGTTACTTTTTTGCAATTCCATACTCTTCAATGTTAGTGTGTACTGTATATACTCTACATGTTACATTTTATTGTCTTTCAGGTATCTGTTAAAGTTTGGCACTGTCAGTTATTATCTTGGCTACAACGCCATGCAGGACTTCTTCCCCACCATGGCCATGAAAGCCAACCCCCAGTGTAATGACAGCTACTGCAGGATACAACAGGAGGAGTACAAGGTGTGTGCTTACTGTTTGTTCTCAAGTATTAGGATGTAGCACTAACTGGCTTTTCATTGCAGTAGTGACTCTTATGTGGCGCTGTACCAGCTGGGAAAGATAACCAACTATCTGTGTGAATTTGTCCCAACAGAAGAAAGAGGCAGAGCGGCCAAAGATTGAAGTTGTTCAGGAAGAGGAGGAGGTCATACACGAGGACAACGAGTGGGGTGAGCAACAAGTAACTGCTCCGCCTCACAGTGTCAGATCTTTAACATTTTGCTTGGATTTGTCATGGTGCAACATGTCATATCACTTGTTCTGTGCAGGTATTGAACTGGTATCAGAGGTGACTGACGCAGAGTTACAAGCTGCATCAGGCGTCATGCCCGACCTCCCAGAAGGCATCACTGTGGCGTACACCATTCCAGCTGAGGTTAGTATTCTGTAACACAACCCAACATCATGATGCTGGGGTCAGCAGCAATTTAAGGTATACCGGCAATAGTATGACTATTTTGCTGATACTGTCTTTGTTGACTCATCTAAATGCTGATAGATTTTGTTTTCTTGTGTTTGAACCAGAATGCAGCAAGTGGGGAAACAGTGGAGGAGACTGAGCAGAGTCTAGAGGACTTGATGGCTCAGATGAGAAAGTTGTAGGCAGCAGTCTGGAGATGCATTCCAGCTCTTTGGACAAAACTCACCTTTTGTCATGTCTCTATTCCATTGCTTTCTTTGATAACAAGCATCCAAGCCAAATAATATCAAATAAACAATTACAGAAGAGAGGAAATGCATGAAAAGTGCTGCTACAAACAAAGCAGTGAAATGTGTAATACTGGACATACTGGAAAGGTGTTAAGCACTTGGAATTGCCTCTAACGAAATGTCTATAAACCTAGAATATTATCACTGTTCGTGCATTAACATGTATCACAATGTGTATTTTCTACGGTTTTGATTAGTGAACGAGTGCCCCGACCTTTTAATGTACTTGCTCTGTCATTAACTCAGCTTTAAGAAAAGATCTGCTGCAACAGTACTGATGAACAATGTTTAAGATGTCTCAATAAAGTATTTATTAGATGGAATACAATCTTCTCCATATACTGAATCGGATGTATGAGGATGTGGTTTTTGTTGTCCTGTGCAGCTTTTACAGCTTTTACATAATACAAGAATATATAAAAACACTTAAACATTGTATGTACTATATTTGGCAATGAAACAATAGGTTCTGGTGTCCCTTTTGGATTCATGTACATTCATTCAAACAATCAATCGCTAGTTTATTGACTTGAACCTGGACACTTAAGTGGCACCATCATGGATTTGGCAAATCCCTTAAAATCCTTTTTGTACACGAATAAATAAAAATTATTAAGATTTGTATGAAATCAGTACCAGAGGTGATATTTCCTCCTCAGACGTGGCCGAGGCTTGTTTTTGGACACTTCTCTTGGGTTCTATATTTTCTCTTTTTGAATTACATGCTTAATACTTGTAGGTAAACATTACATAACGTAAACATAAATGGTATCTTAATAGCATATAAACATTTTCCACAATACGCACATTTGATTTTAGAGACAGTAGGCTCTCTAACATCCTTCATTCTGAACATCAGGAATGTAAACAAATCTGTCTGAGGTCTGAACAGTTTTGGTGAGAAGTAGCAGGTCATCAGACTGCATCGTGGAAATGTCTGTAAGCTCATCTCCTGAAAAAGAAGCTTGCAAAGCTCTTTTTCCTGGATTTTTAGGGTTATCCATTTAAACAGTGACAGCATAGTTAATATCTATTGTACATTAGAGAGGACTGAACGTGTCATAAATCATCTTTTATGGGTTAAGTTATGGCAGACCCTCATGGCATTACATTCCTATTTTGATGACATTTAATCTGAGACATTTAAATAAGAATTAAGTGTTTGAGTCTGAATGAACATAAGAGAAAACCTGAGTTCCAGGCCCATAAAAAGGACTGATTTAAAGGAAGTTCAAAGTTCCAAACACACATGATTATGTCTGAAATATTAATAAATACTTTTGGCAAATACACAAGTTTCACAGACTAAATATGGCCGACTTCATAGTTATACTGGCAGGTACAGTATATTTGACCAAAACCTTAAACCTTCATCTGGACAACAATCACAGTGTGATGCCCAGGATGCTTCCCTTTTTGATAAAACCGTGGGGTCTGCTGTTTCTGTTATTCTATGGTGTACTGTGGCGCTGAGCCGCTGAACAGAGTCACCTCGGGACATGTGGGAGGGGAGCAGGTCCCCTCAGACTGAACGTGTCCCCACTGGAGGAGTGGCGGGATGGAGCGTTCCCACACACCAACGATGGCTCTGCCTCTTTTATCTCCATTGCACGTTTGTAAAGCTCTGCTGCCTTCTCGAAGTCTCCCTCTTCGTAGCTGTTGACAAAAGGAATAAAAGGGGGGAAAATTGTAATACATCATTCATGATCAAACTTCTGATGAATCCAATGCAGCCTCAGCTACTGTACCTTAGCACAGCCAGGTTTTTTAGGGTCTCTCCCACCCGTGGGTGCGAGCGCCCCAAACTGTCTTCATACACTTTCAGTGCTCGCTCATAAAGAGGCAAGGCCTCACTGTGCTTCTTCTGCCAGAAACAAAGAAATTTACAGTTAGCTTTGCTCTATACAACCTCAAATCCAGCTACACATGCTCACAGAAGCCATTAAAAAGGAAACAAATACATACAAACAGTTCATAAGAAATGTGCATGTTTGGAACTCGCAGTGCAGACTGAATAAAACATGATGAACATTCTCACTAGTTGGCAGTAGATTACAGCCAGGTTGACCAGTGCTGTGGCCACGCTGGGGTGTTTGGGCCCAAAACTTTTCTCCCTGATTTCCAGAGACAGCTCATACAGCGGCACCGCCTTTTCCAGCTTCCCCTGTACAACACACACATCTTCAAATGAGATTCTCAGCCAACGACAAACAGAAACAAACTGTTCAACAGGCAGAATATTAAAGCGTCAACACGTGTCTCACCCTGCGTTTATACAGCATGGCCAGGTGTTTGAGCGTGTATGCCAGCGAGGGGTGGTCTGGGGACAAGGCCCTCTTGCGGATGTCTAGCGCCTTCTCATACATGTCCTCAGCCGTCTCGTATTCCCTCCTCTCTGTGTGCAGTGCAGCCAGGTTGTTGAGGGACTGAGCGCAGTCTGGGTGATCTGGACCGAGGACACGTTGACGCATCTCCAGTGAGCGGCTCAAGAAGACCTTGGCAGCACTGATGAGGGCAAAGAGAGAGATTAAATATGTTGACGGACTCACAAACAAAAAAACTCATCAGCAATCAGATAGAAGGTGCACTTTGAGGTAGAACGGGAATACGCAAATTATGTCCATGATGCAGCTAGTTAAACGTCTTTTTTTTTTCATGTGTGCCAGCTGTAGCACGTGTGCCTTACTCCAGGTTGTTCTGGAGGTAGTAAAGGACGCCCAGCTCATTAAGTGTCTTGGCGCAGTCTGCAGTGTCTTTTCCCAGGGTCAGCTCTTCCAGCTGTAGGGCTCTGCGCCTCAACAAAGTGAAGCCGTACTGAAGGGAGGAAAAAAAGGCATGTACAATAATACTGATTAAGCGAGGATGACTAAGCATGTGGTCATCTGTGAAACCTGCTTACCATATGACCTTTCTGGCGAGCAGTCTTCTGACGGATCTTGACTGACATCTTCCTGAGTTTTTCTGCCTGCTCGTACCTGATTGTAAAAATGGCAGGTGTAAGCCATTAAAACTGTCTTTTAAATTGGAATCCTGCCTTGACAGTGTCAATGACTGTTTTAGTTACTTTTAACTTTTAATAAGGCCGTAAGATCATTCACACAGGGGGAGATGGTGCTTTGTTAACACACTGGCAACACGCCTGGCAAGAATTACCAATAAACTATACTACATAAACAACAATTAAAAATAACATCATGCATTTCGACACCAAGAGAGAACCATTTACTTGTTTTGTTTCTGATAGAGCATGGCGAGTGACTCCAGCTCTCGTGCCACGCTGGCATGCTCAGCTCCGTAGGCGTTCTCATTTATCTCCAGGGCCTGCTTGTACAGCTGCTCTGCGTTGCCATACTTCTTCCACTGAACATAAACCCCGGCCAGCTGGTGCAGAGAGCGAGCTACACTGGGATGGTCGGGGTCCAAGGCTGTCTCCCTAATCTCAAGGGACCTTTGTAGAGGAGCGACAGCCTAAACAAACAGACAGAGAATCAGATACACATGCTGTCTAGCAGAAAAACGAACATATATAAAAGAACACTTATTTAGGCTATTTAAGCAAATTAATCAAGAAAACTGCCATACAAGGTGATGCAGAAAAAATGAGTGGTGAAGGATAATTTCTTTGTTATTTCAAAGCTAATACTCACTAAAATATTGCAACCGTACCTGACTAGGGAGGCCCAGGTCTTTGAGGAAACGTCCCAAGGTCTCATAGAGGTTTGCTAGCTTGGTCATGCTGTCTTCACTCTCACAGCTCTTCTCATAGTGCTTCAGGGAGTCAAAGTAGTCTGTGGCCATGGAGCTTTTGTCTTTGCCCACATATTGCCAATATGCTAACAGCTCAGAGAAATGACCCCTGAAGAAAAGAAAACAGCAGCTGTATGACTCTACCTAAGTAAATGTGGCAGACTTTGTAATATCAGCAGTGCATGCAGCTTTTGTACCTCTTGTAGAGGTTCTGGGAGACAAACAGGTTCAAGAGGCTAAGCTGTAGTTTAGTCCTATCCTCCTGCTGCTGAAGCAGCCAGGGCAGCTCATCTGCGACACGCCAAGTCACACGGTCCTGGCTACACACACATAACACACACCATGACATGAGTTGTGCTGACAGAAGAATGTGAGTGTTGTATGAGGACAGGATGACCACTCTTAGTACCTGAGCTGCTGACTGAAATAATGAATGAGTTTCTCTCTGTAAGTAGCAGAGCTGCTTCCTCCACCCAGGAACTCCAACCTCACAGCTTCCCAAGCCTGACAGATGATCAAAAAAAATGTGTCTATTCATATATTTATGTCCAATGACTATGACTTTGTGCTCTATAATATTTCACTGGCCAAGGTCTGATTACCTGCAGGTGCTGAAACCTGATGAGACCACAATGGAGGGTTACAATGCAGAGTCTGTTCAGGCGGTAAAGCAGAGAGGACAGGACAGGCAACTCCACTTCTGGGAAAAGGTCTAGTACCTCTGATTCACTCACTCCATTATGGCTGGCACACACAAGGCACAGTATCTAAGGAGAGACAAAGAACAAACACAGAGGAGGAAAAAATCTGTTATTTCTGACTAATCAAAGGAAACTTGGACCGTGCTATTAAAACACAATATAACATGGTTATATTCGCAGCACACACGATTATTATTACGTTATTCTGCCTGGATGTAAGTCACCTCTCTCATAATGTGTCGCTCTCGGTCAGTGTTGAGGGAGTTCAGTGTCATCTTGAGAGCCTGCCGGTAGAGTGACATGGTGTCCTGACACTGAAGACACTGCTCCAGGCTCCTCTCCAGTGACCAACATGATATACTGCTGGGCATTAACAAAACAACAAAATCACCAATAATGTAAAACATGTGTTTCCACTCATTCAGGGACATCAACAACAGACTGAAGAGGGGTAAGTCATTTTTTATCCAAATAATCTGTGTTTACGGCTGATCTTAGAATGAATTCACTCTTGGTGGCTGACCTGATGATCATCCTTGCCAGTAGTGTGACATACAATGCATTGCAGGTGGACGCAGAGCGACAGTGCCTTTCCAGCTTCTTCTCCTGGGACAAAGATAGTACAACATTCAAGTGTGGCATTCTCACAAAAAAGACACCTCTGCTAACGATCCAAATGTCTTTCCGCACTGTCAAATCTCCTCTGTGTTTATTAACAAGGGTAATTGATGGGGCGATGACTGACCTGGTCCTTGGTGAATTTGAGATCCATGTTCTGGCACTCTGCATTAACAACACTTCTGACCTCTCTGGGACTCAGTGGGTCTAAGTGGAGTGTGGGCCACAATCTAAACAGACATGGTCACTGAATTACATATGGAAAACCTACAGAAGCATACTTAGAAATACATGCAACTGCATGGCAAATAGCATTTTGACAAATACAGTAAATTGCCTCAGATATTTGGAATTCAAGCAGTGTGTCTCACCTCCAAGCTTGAGGACATGTTTCCACATTGACAGACACCACCACTCTGACATTGACCGGGAGAGGGTCGATCAGCCACTTCATGTGTCTTTCTGCTTGCTGAAAAAGAAGAAAAACTGCAGAATTAATCTGGAAGAATAGAGAAAATTTGAAGAGAGCACTATTCTGAAGGCAAAACATAAATATATGTCTAATGTAGTATCAATGTAGTTAAAACAGAGAGGAGGCGTGCCTGTATTTGGTCTATGGAGTCGATGATTATGATGATGTTTCCTTGATGGCGTGCCGACAGTCTTTCAAGCCAGCGGGGAAACTCCTCCAAGATCTTACTGGGCTCCATGGACAAGCCAGAAATGGACCAGAAGTGCTGCAGCAGCTGTGCGACAATTGATAGACAGACAGAAAACACATTCCCATAGTAAGACTGAGTGTCTTCATAGGAAGAAAGCCTCTGGACGAATCAGTGACAGAGACCCCCTTACTTTGACTGTGAGGCGTTTGATAATGAGAACCGGCTCTGAGCTTGTGGAAAGCGGACGACCGACAAAGTGATAAAGGAACAAGGTGTTGGGCGACTGCTTCTGCTGCTGCTCGATCCTGAAAGGGATTAAAGGACAATTAGCAAAGTAGGCAAACTGCAAAATTTTCTGCTTGTGCCATTTTGTAATTGAACGACTAAGTTGAGAAAAGACAAGTGAAAAATTATCAAAATGGGTGTTAAATTATTACTCAACATCCCTAAAAGCATACAAAATGCTTTTAACAGAAGAGTCCATGAGCTGGGGGACATATTATAAGGTGCTCACCATTTGGAGAGCAAGAGAGACTTCCCTGAGCCTGGACCACCAGACACCAGCAGAGGAGGGGTGGGCGGGGGGGCTGCTATCATGTCATTCAAACGATCTATATACTGAGGAGGACATCAAACACAACACACACTTAGACAGATTAGAGAGATTAAAGAATCCATCAGGATTCTTCACTAAACAAATGACTACACTGGAAGACAAGGGTAAGAAAGCTAAAAAGAGGAGATCTGGCCTACCTTCTGAAAACCTAACTGGGAGGTGGTGCTGTTGCAGGCCTGCTGGTAGGACTCTATCTGTTCCTGCTCATCGTGCAGGTCCCACAGCACATCTCCCGAGTCTTCCTCGTGTCCCTCCTCTATCCCAGAGTCCTTGGTGTCAACGTCTGCTCCTTCAAGACCCAGCAACTCCTACATGGTGAGGGTAGAAGTGGAAGTTGTCAGCGCCAGGAAGGATGAATATATATCACTGTATACACAATGACAGATGCTGCTGAGGGACAGCCTCTACCTGTTTGATGACTTTCTCCAGTTGAGCAAAAATCAGTTCAGCCCCCTCCTCTGCAGTACCACTATGATCCACCACCTGGGTTAATGTTCAAAACACGTAAGCACAAGCACTGTGTGACATCTGGCAAGCAGTTAAATGCTGAGTCAATAAACACACGGCTTCTGCTTTTGGCCAGCAGTCTATGGCGTGGTTATACTGTATATTGTGAGAAACTCTGTAAAGAAGAGAAATGAGGAAGAGCATTCATTCTCAGCGAAACTACTCTGGATAATAAGGCGATTTATCAGAGAGCACATACATATCCTCATGACTTTAAATGCCATATAACCATTTATAAAATGCACTTTCACGACATTTTCAAAGGTCAAGCTATAATGGTGAACATGGAAAATATAATATTTCATCTGGCCCTGGACAGTGGATACTGAAATATTTATTTCTCCCCTGTATCCTGTTTTCCCTTGTTCATTTAATATATGTATGGCTCTCACAAACCTTCACTTTAGCAGCCTTGTCTGCAGCATTGATCCTTTCTAGCAGTTGCCGGGTGGGACCAGTCAAATTGTGATCTTCTTCTGTCCTGAGGTAGAGCACCAGTGGATGACCATCAGGATTCTTCACAAAGGCCTCGTCACAATCCTCCACCACAGAGCTGCACATATGCATGAATATCAGAAGAAAATGTCCCTTAACAAACAATATTATTAACTTACAAGCTTAACTACCTGGGGTAGTGGGTGAGGATAGGTATAGGACTTACTGTACCTAGTGACAGTAGATTTGAGAAGAAGCACACACACAGAGCTCCTTTCAATCTCCTGTTTGCGCTCCACAGAGTATGAGGCAGCAGCCTCCTCTGGGAAACAGACATTAAGGTAGAAATGGCCGAGACCCTCACACATTCTCCGTAACACTGGAGAGTGTTTCTGTATTGAAAACATGAAGCAAAGATGACAAGAATGAGCGGCAGTTCTCTACAAGACTGGCATTTTAAACCAGGTTAACTCAACATCAGCTTTAACATCAGATTAACGCTGTCTGTCGGTGGAGACACATTGACTATTTTGCCTGTTTCAGTGAAGACCAATGATCACCACCAGGCAGACAAATGCTTCTTGACAAGAGCAAGCACCTCAGTAATTTTGATCAAGTACTTTAGTTGTTAACAAAAGTTTAAATATTCTCTTTTGTCCTTCCCCTGTGTTAGTTTAGGCCTTGTTCAGGAAACAACCCCATAAAGCTGAAAAACTAAAAAAAAAATAGTGCCACAATATCCCATGAAAACTGAATATTTATTGTTTTGCATCTAACCAACCTTAATAAAGACATCGAGCTCAGCTTTGGTCTCCTGGGTAAACATTAGGTAGCAGCGAACTGTGTTACTCCACAAGGCCTGGGGCACATGAGGAGAGACCTGGAGCAGACTGGCCACCGCAGCATCCCAGTCATCTAACACCAACACACACACATAATAAAAGTTTATAATAAGTAGGTAATGTTTGCAGATTCAGATTGGCCACTATGGCCATAGTGCAAACATATTTGGGTACTATATTATAGCATATCACCATGCCCCCCTGATTTCTACAGACTTACTGAAGTTTCCTTACCTCTGCTCACATTTGCAAAGGGTCCCTCCACGTCTATCAAACTGTGTGCAAACTCCGGCCCCCGGAAGGTTTGTTGCAACTGCATCATGCTACCCATAGAGGGCTCACTTCCCAGCACACCACCAGACCAGTACTCACATTGAGTCCCTGCAGCTTAAGACATACAGTGAATAAACATACAAAGTTTTTGAAGATTTCATCACTCAAAACAAGATTTTAGATTTTGTATTCTTATTGCAAATTAATACTGGAAGGATGGATAAAAAAAAAAACAAAAACAAAGAAAAGGTCTCAACATTGTAGATTTCTGTGTCTCACCAGTGACAGTGGTTTGGTTGTCATCTGAGTCGGAATCATTTGGGTCATAGACCTGAATGCCCTGAGCCTGCAGCTGCTGCATTTTTGCCTCCAAGTCCCTCTTGGCCCGCAGGAGATCCTGAATCTCCTTTTCTTTAGTCTCTCTGAAAATCTGGTGGACATTTAGCCAGTGGGTTAAGGCTGCAGTTATAATAACATTACATTGAAATTAAAAACGCAACAGAGTAACACGTGGTGTAGTTTACCTTAAACTGTCGTTTTACTTTGTCCCTGTCATGCTCAAAGGTGGCAGCCCTCTCCATTGCTTGGTACTTTGCCTCAAGAGCACTCTCTTTCTCTCTGAGGATCTTCTGGTAGGTCTTCTGCAGAGCCTGTTCACATTGAGAATGATGGACACCGTGATAAGAACTGTTAACTTGTTGGCTGTCTCTGAATTTTAGTAGTCTCCAGTAAATTCATTACCTGCAGCTCAGCTCTCAGCCTCTTGTTCTCCTCGTCCAGCTTGGCCTCCTTCTTCTGCATGGATGAGATCTCGTTATTCTTGCTGACACGGAAGATTTCATACTCTTTACGGAGTCTTTCATACTCAGCGGCGTACTCCAGATCCACAGAACCTGTGGATTTGAAACTGGCCCCAATCACCCGAGGTCCTCTGCGAAAGGAACTGCGCAGGAGTCGGGCTTTGGGTTTGACCTCCACTGGAATTTCACAGGCTTCCCCACCTTCACCCCCATATCCATCCTCAATCACCTCTCCTGGGCTGACCAAAGAGGATGCGGTGCCCATGGTGGCAGCCTCAGCTGTGAAATAGTACTCAGCCTTTTCGTGTGCCCATATCTGCCCCTGCGCGATGACACACAGGACAGGGATGAAGAGTGACAGCTGCTGGAAAGTTTTTATCTAGCTACCTAGGCTTTGGAAGGTGATTGTGGTTGGCATTTCTGAGCCCTAATTTGTTTTCTCCGTGCTGTATCACAAACGCAAAACAGCTAATGTAAGTACAATATTGTAACAGGCACAAAGCTAACTTACTTTCCACAAAAGCAACAGCTCTAACTACCGTTCTTTACACATTAGCACCTCCAGTTACAAAAAGATGACTTTATGCTAACAGGTTTGCAGTTGCTAGCTAATTATTCCTATTTGACTAATAATGAAAAAGACAGCTGTACTTCGTTAGCTAACGTAACGTTACAGGAATAGCTGTTCAACCCGCTCGTCGCGATATTTAATGCTGTAAAAACTACAAGAATGGCAGAATAACTTCCGTACATATTTTAGCTTTGACGGAATGTTGACTAAAACCAAGAGTTTTGGTTAAAACATGTGAAGCTAGGCTAAACAAACAAAAATACACTTACAGTCCGCTCCCGTCACAGCTTCTTCCTGGCTGCCTTGGTAACAAGTCGATTATACGGGTGCTCGCACAAGTCAAATTGGGCTAAAGTCAAATGGTTTTCGAAGTACGGTAAGTTCAAAGGCCGACCTGGCAGGCCTATTGAGACAATTCAGGGCACAGAAACCTCAAATGTCTAAAATATTATGCAATAAATATTGTTATATAATCGCCAATGCAATAGAAACAATTATTACAAGGATATATTAGAAATTGTACGACTGATACCTGCCTCGTGAGGTGTGACTTTTAGCTCCTGACTGCATCAAAGTTTCAGATGAAGTCATTTAATTTTTATTATTTACCTTTGCTGCACCTTTGATTACTTTGTAAGCCTACTTTTCAGAGATCACATCAATATATTGCAACAAGTTTGAATGCATTCATGTCTGAACACCTCACTCACAATGATACAAAAAGGACAATTTGTTTTAAAAAACCATTTATTGTTTACGTGATATTTATTACTTGCCTGTTTTTACAGAACAGCTGAAGCAATTTGTCCCTGTATGCATTGTTCAGGAAGAAATACATCACAGGATCCAGTATGCCACTGGTACAGGTCAGTGCAGATGTGATCCGATTGGCTCTTCCCAGAGCCTTTAGGCTTGCCACAGTCACATGGCCATGACTGAGGCTCTTGATGTAGATTACCCTACTCACATGGTAGGGCACAAATGCAAACAGGAAGTTAATCACAATAAGTATGATCATTTTCACAGCCTTGTCTTTCACTGGTTGTTGCTTGACTGTCCTTAGTTTCAACAGAATCAGTATGTAGGAAACCACTATGGTACTGAGTGGTATAACAAATGCCACAACCGTGGAAACCAAAGCGGTGGAGGATGTTTTCTCCAAGTACAGCTTGTTGCAGATGCCAGTGGAGTTGATGGTCACATTCTTTTTAGAGAAAAGTGTAGGACTCATAGACACAATGACTGTCACCCAAAGTACACCAACAACTACTTTTGCATACAAAGCCTTCCTAACTGACTGTGATTTTATAGGTAGAACCACAGCCAGAAATCTGTCCAGGCTGATGAAACCCATCAGGTACAGGCTGCAGTACATGTTTAGGTAAAAGAGGAAGCCTGCTAGTTGACAGACTACATGTCCAAAAGGCCAGTGGCTGTCAGACAGGTGGTAAACAATACGCATGGGTAAAAGTAGTATGTAAGAGATGTCTGCTACGGACAGGTGTCTCAGGAAGACCTGAGATGGAGAGGTGCTGTCCTGGTGAGAGAAGGCCCAGAGCGCCAAAGCATTTCCAGGCACAGCGATGATGAAAATCAGGCTGTAGAATGTAGAAAAGATAATGTTCTCTTGGTGGGAGTCGCTTCCAAAGAAGACTTGCATTTCCTCCTCAGAGATGTTCATTGTTGTTGTGGAGAGGATCAGCCTAGTGCAGCAGAGACACATATAACCTGTTATGATGATCGACAGTCCAGAGATGATCACCTTTTGGTGACTCATAAGTCACACGTAGTAATATAATAATGAAACAACGAATGTGGGATGTGAGTGTGACAAAAGGGCGATATGTGTGATGTGGCAAAATAACAACCCACATGCAACATCATGTGTAAATGAGATTCATTGGAAAAAGGAAGTGTCTTTGCAGAGCATCGGTGTTCCCAGTATAGCTAATGATTTCAGTGAGCTAACACCAGAAAATGATGAACTACAAATAAGCTACACTCAACAAATAGTTTTAGAAGTAAACAGCATTTTCATAGAGTCACACAAGTAACATGACTGCAAATTACATTCAGGATTTAGACAACACCCATTTGAATAAAGTGGAACACATTGATTTAAGTAAAATAATGTGTTTAATCATTTTTTATGGCAAACAATATCTGATAGTTGTAGATCACCTTAATTTACATTTATGTGATGAAATGCAAAATCCACCCATCCAGTGCAATAAATTGGGGTGTCACCAAGCTTTACTAATGTATTTAAACATACTCACACTTCCCCTAAACATCAAAAGGTGTCTTTAAGTGCTCTGTGACTGTAAAATAAATTATTTTAGGTTAAATGATAAATCTTACAAAATGGTACACCTTTAAGCATGGTTTGTAGTTAAAGCACCACTAAACGTTTGTACTTAACTATCAAGATTGTAAGTGCAGATTTAGGGAATATAGAGCACACACTTAGTACTGTGTCCGTAATTATTAACATCATTATTATTACTAATAAAATAATAATAACAATAACAATAACAATAATCTTACCTGTAATCACAGAGACAGAGAATGCAGAGTTCTACTGTATATTTACTATCCGTGTCACAAAGAGAAAGAGGTGAAGTGGAAGTGAGAAATACTCTGTGGAACGTCTCCACTTTCATATTTATACACACTCATGTACAAACACGCCGCACATGCGCGCGCGCGCACACACACACACACACACACACACACACACACACACACCATGTAAAGCAGATTCAATCACACATGAATTAAACAGGAAGCCAGAACCAGAAAAAAAAACATTGAAGCTCGGCTGCATTTCAAGCATGCAAGTCTTTATTTTTGCTACTCCAACACAGTTTTGTCTTTACCACATTGCTCATTTATAGTATGATTTAAAGCTTTACAAAAATGAGAGAAAACCAGATATTTACAAAATCTATCTGTGCAAACATAATTCTTCTTTAACACCACTCTCCTAAAGTATTTGAAAGGCATGCATACAAATAAACTTTGGTATGTTAAAAAAAACTACTTATTCTCTTAGTAGAAGCGTCTATGTACACATGGTAGAACCGATTTATCACTTTGTTTTTAGTACAGTTTACATTTAGACAACAATACATGTTAACCGAGACCAGCAGTACAAATACTGCAGTCAGCACTTCAGCCATAACATAAGTAAATTCCCCTAAATCCTGTGACTGGGTTAGGCCTGAAGTGAGTCATTGTTACAACAACTTTGGCAAATAGGCACACTAAAATGAAAACTTGTATTACTCGTGATGCCAGTTTTACTATCTGTAAAATAAATTGGCAGTTCATATGGGTGAAAAATGAGAAAATAGTCTTAGAAAACAGAAGTCAACAATGAATAAAACTTTAAAATGTGTGTATACATTGTGTATACAATCATAAAAGGCATTTACAAGGGTTGTGTTGAATGTCTGGCAACATAAGAAATATAGAAGATTAAATATACTATGGTTATTCAATCTCTGGTTTGAAAAATAAAACAACATTTTTACATGGTACATTGTGATTGTACATCAACTCTATATTCCCTATTCATAGCTAAAGCAAGAAAAATAGATTTTCAACACCACGAGAGCCTTCCACTTCAACTACAAAGTGGTAAAACTAAATATCTTTTAGTTTCATTATAAAACATTTTGTGAGAACATCTGGTACACCTTCAAGAAAGATTCAGAATCCAAGTGAGTATTTTGCAGAATTGGAAAATGCAACTTAAAAGGGATAAAAGCATTGGTATGAGAATGCCAGTGTCAAATAAAACATGACTGGGGGAGTGCATCTTTTAATACTTTTACAAAAACTTTCAAAAACAGAGCAAAAAACAACAAACCCAAACTCTATAAGATGACACATGACCAGGTCTACCTGCAAGCAGTAAAGCCAGAGGGGTGATAATAGGGCTAGGTAGTGTCCTTAGCTGCTGTGGCTGTTGGGATGCAGGATTTGCCGCTGCTGCCGTTGTGGGACCTGTAGCTGGTGAA
The DNA here is from genome assembly GCF_039877785.1 of Chaetodon trifascialis. Taxonomy (NCBI): domain Eukaryota; kingdom Metazoa; phylum Chordata; class Actinopteri; order Chaetodontiformes; family Chaetodontidae; genus Chaetodon; species Chaetodon trifascialis. Next base: position 16,481,085 of record NC_092073.1, read on the forward strand.
GCTGGGGGTGTGTATGGTGCGGATGCTCTTTCCACCTGGGCCCAAAGGTGTGGGCGACAGAGGGGAGGGGGAGGAGGAGGATGAGGAGGAGGAGGAGAATGAAGAGGAGGAGGAGGAGTGCACTCGACCATTCTGAGTCTGCGAGGGAAACGAGAGAGCTTTACCTGTGTGCTGTGAGGGTGTGGGGAGTTTGAGGGATCCGTTAGACAGGGAGGGGATGTGGGAGGAGTGCAGGGAACCGGAACGATGAGAGGACAGGATGGAGGACTTTGTCAGAGAGGAGGAGGAGGAGGAGGAGGAGGAGGAGGAAGAGGAGGAGGAAGGGTTAATGGGATTAGTAGCATCTGAGTTTTGTGCAGACTGGGAGCTGCCTTTAGTAGAGCTAGGATAAAAAGCAGGGATTTTAGAGACTGGTATAGTAGGGGAAGTAGTTTTATGATCCCCTCCCACTCTTTTAGCACTTCCGTTAGCCTGCAAACAGAGATGCCAAAACAGATACTGGTTGTCAAAAGAGAAATCTGGTCAAATAATACATAAAAAAGTTAAGACGATGTTAAAAAAACTACAAGTTATACACATAGAAACACACTATGGCTACACAAACATTAACATTACTAAGACAGAACTAAAAGACACCAAAAACAACATATACAGAAGCTCTGCTTTTACTAGGTTACATGAAAGGTGAGACACATGAGACATGTTACCGAGAAACAGAACACTGCAAAGGTTAGACAGTGCGATGGCAGACAGGAGGAGCATCTCTACGAACTGTCTCTGTTAGAGGGATTGTTAGGCCTCATAAAGGGGCTGTAGGGAAGAGTTCATAAGGCAGAGATGCACAGGAAGACTGGAGAGTGTTAGGTAACAGGGTTAGGAGTTTGAAGAGTGAGCGCAGACAGGGGAAATGTGGGCCAGTATTCCACTGAAAACTGACGATGCAAGATGGTGAGTTGTGGCGAGGTCTCGAGGGTAAGGAAAATATATCACCGTGGGGTTAAGAAGCTTTGCAGTAATGTTGGGTTTGAGCAGAGGTGCACTGTGAGAAGGAAGGTGCATATAGCCGAAATGTCAGTTAGGGGTTGTATTTTAACAGCCATAAGCATCCTGGGATTTGGCAACACTGATTAGGAACTCAGCTGTGATGGGAGCTGGAGATGAGATGACAACTCAGGTGATGACTGGATAGGATTCCACTTTTCTTTGCCATTTTTTCCTTGTTTTTTGTCAAGTCACCAACACAGTGAAACCATGAGCAGTGTGGACATGCAAAAGCATACAGTACAGTGATGTTATGGGGTAACAGTCAAGAGTCAAGCATGCCTTCTTGTCAGAGCGGACTCGAGAGAAACATTAACAGATCCACTGTTGCCACCATGGTGACTTTTTTTTTTTTTTTTTTTCAAAACACTTCAAATCTCACAGCTTTGGTAGTCTTTTTTCCCCTAATAATACATGCCTCACATTTTCAATCCCTATATGTTTGTTTCCTCTAGTCTCTGGTAAGGCCCTACAGTAAAACTACCTGTCGGAACTGCCTCTGAGCGTCCTGCAGTTTTTGCTGTTTTCCTGCTTTGTCAGTAGTACCCGGCGACTGCCTGGACTTCGCAGACAAAGGGACGGGCATCCGACTAGAAGGGGAAGCGACACTGGTGTTCTGCAAGGGGATCCAAACGAAAAACAAAAGAAGAAATAAAACAAAAGAAAGAAAAAAAAAACACACACCATATAGGAAGTATGAAAAATCAAGGTACTGACAGGTAAAAGAACCTCATTTAACACCTCAACCATCAACACCAATGAAAGATCATGCACCCAGTCAGAACATAAACCTTGAAGTCAATGCACAGTAGTACATGCAGTCAGGAGTAAGGAAGATATCAGAGCTTAATCATCATGAGAGTGTCTTTGATGATGTGCTTGCCCCTTGCTGAAAACCTCAGAGTTTTAGCAATGAACTGAAGGAAGAATACGGTAGCCAGGAACCCAACAAAATGCCACCCCCAATCATGTCACCATGATTTCACAGAGGGAGAAAGCCACAGGGGGCATTTCCAGCGTTTCCAAGCACCTGTGGAGTGGATTAATGATTTTGTAATTTCAGTGGTTAGGGTTGGAGTGGAGGTAGGTTGTAAACTGAAAAAGAAGGACCCAAAGCCTCCCGGAGCAACAAGAGCTAGAGAGAGACCTGTTGTACGGTGCTGGGGGCACTGGGGATAGTGGTGTTGGTGGTGGTGGTGGTGGTGGTGGTAGTAGTAGGGATGACTACAGGGCGAGGAAGGAGATGAGGTTTAGTCTTCTTCTGCAATGAACTTTTGCTGGGTACCTTAGGGCCTGACCCTCTGGAGGTAGGGAGAGAGGAAGACCTCTTCAGCCCCACTCCTTCGGAGCTTTTCCCATTGCCTTCTTTAGGTTCCTCCATGCAGACTGACTGCCGCGGGGAGTGTGGTCCCATCTCACTGATGGTGGTCTCCAGCTGCTTGATGGTCTGCTCCAGGCTATCCAGTGTCTTGTAGGTGTTCTTCCGGATCTCATTCGTCCGGCCGAGGGAGTCGGAGTCCTGCCTCTTCTGCGCGGCTGGTACCTTGGGAGCATCTGCTAAGGATTTTGAGCGCGCAATCTCAAATCTCTTTGCTTCTTTGTGCTGTCTGATAGTACCGTCGCATTCCTCCTCGTCTTCATACACAACCACCTGTAAAGTCTTCTTGCCTGACTTGGTGCCAGTGCGAATTGCCTGCGTCAACGCCGCCAGCTGTTTCTTAGGGAACTTAAACTTGAACTTCTTTTTACCATCCTGCTTGGCGTCACCATTTGACTCTGAGTTGACTCCACTGTCCATCAACTCAGAGATTGAGGATGAAGATGAGGATGATAAGCTAACGTGGTCTGCAGTGGCCTGTGAGGAGCTGACCTTTTTGCCATCAACCACCTCTGTGCCTTGGGCTTTTACCTGCAGCCCACCACTCCTCTCTGTGTCAGACTCCTCACTCTCCTCCTCAATGCGCTCTTCCGCTAGCATCCTGTCCAGTTCCTCCTCACATTCAAATATGGTGGACAGGCGCTTGTAAGCTGAACGAATGTCCATGGGCTCATCAAAAATGATAATGACAGGCTTCTTGTTGAAGCCATTATCCTGTGGCGAATTGGGATCCGGTGTGGCGTTGCCTCGGTTCGCAGCGCTACCTACAGTAACAGTCTGGACGCTTCCTTTCTTGGCATTCACCAGTTCCTGGTACTCGCCACAAGACAGGGCCTGAACTTTGGTGTTAGTAATCATAAATGCTATGTTGTCAGGGGGTGGGGGTGCCTCTTCTCCAGGTAAGTCAGGACTTAGACTAGCCTCCTCATTAACCTCCTCACACTGAGCTTTGGACAGATCACTGTCTTCACTAGGAGCATTTTTTGGTGGAGCAACAGAACTTTTAGGTGCCTCTCTTACGATGCTATTTGTTGTGGTTGCCACAGGCTCGGGTACTATTTTCTTACTAGAAGAAACATGTTGCTGGATGACTTTAGTGTTCTTTTGAGTGTTAATTTTGTTGAGGATTTTTCCCTTCTCCATTTCTGTACTGGTCTTCAAGGATTCAGAGCGTTTAACTTGCTTCCTTGGGAGTTTGAATCCTTTCAGTCCCACAGGCTTAGGTGATATAGGTGGAGGTGATTTCGGAGATAGAGGCGGCTGCTGCTGCTGCTGGCTTGAAGAATTGTCATTAACATTGACATTTGACACCTGTGATGGAGGCTGTGTGGGCTCTCGGTGTTCGGGGGTTTCCTCTGACCCTGGCGGGGGTGGATTCTCTTTGGTAATCTGGCCAGTCACATAGTATATGACCTGAGAAATTAAGAAGTAGCTGTTTAAAATCTCTCAAATTCTAGAACCTACATTAACTATATATGAATATAGTGTTAATTATTGAAAGTCGTACATACCCCTTGGCTCTGTCGGACAGTAGTATTGCCATTTTCATCTGTGTCTGGATCTTTATCCTCTCGACTGGGCTCTGAGCTCTGCTAGGACAGTGTGTGAGGGAATAATATTACTGTGCAACTGGTGTGTCAGGCTGCTGTGGATTAACTCTGAATTCACAGTCATTATTGCAGTGGCATCCACAGTGTCAACTCTTGGCACTTGGCAATTACCTTCTATAAGGCAACAGCATATGATTTACAGAACTGCACAGACTTCACTTTTATACCATATGTTCTAACCCTAAATTCTGTATATGAAAATGCAAGCAGGGAAAATGAATAAATATTACTTTAAGCTGATTTATTTCCAAATAAACTTCTTACTGATGGCTAAACCCTGTCTGTTCAGCCTTTCTTTTTGGCTCTTTCACTGTCAATTATTTTGCAGTTAAGACTTTTATTTTTGCATATTTCTTGAAACTCTCTCCTGGTTTAAACCGACCTTTAAACATCCTGTTTCCTGTCTTGTTCTCTCAGTATGCACTGTTAAAACCATGCAAATCACTTCTCAGACTGGTTTCACTTCAGTAAAATAATTTTAATAACATTACCTAATGTGCAATAGTTTATGCTTTAATATTCACAGCAACTAGTTGCTCACCATCTACTTGTATACCTAAAAACTTGGCTGTGAACTAGCCAAATTTGTTGCACTTGAACATAACTGTCCTCCTTGTCACACAAGTACATTACAAGTGTGTATTGTTTGACCTAAATGTGAAAAATTATATAGGGTTGTGCAGGTTATATAGGTGTAAAGCTGGGAAAGCAAACTCATGTAAAGTTGTGCAAAGACCAAGAGAAACAGAAAAGTAATTCCTCAGAAAAGTATAAGTGGGAGAGAGTAGCATGCAAAATGGCCAGACTGACCTCTAGTGAACCAAGTCTGCAAAAACAGGTGTCTACAGAGCTTTAACCATGTTTCTCTCAATTGTCAATCATTTAAGAAATATTTATTATGCTGATTTTGTAGGAAGATGTGTAATTAAAGAAAGACACAAGACGATTTAATTGCCTGTAAAATACAGTGCCGAGGTCTTTATTGATTTGGAGGAGAAGGACAAGTGATAATTAAATCAGTGGCAAAACACATCATTGTCTGGTCCAGGTGCACAAAAGACACAGCATCTTTTCAGAAGCTTCATTTTATGCAGACTTAATCCTGAAATATTCAAGCTGTGATATCCAGCAGAATCACAAGAGGGAGGGAAACTGAGGCAGCAAGGAAAGGAGATTTTTGGAGGCAGCTGTTACAGTGTTCTCTCGAGCCAAAGCAAGGGTGCAAAAGTTGTAGAGGGGTTAAGACACAGCCATCGATTCTATCAGACAGTTGGCAGAGGCAGGCAGTTAGCTGGGTAGCTGCACGACGACGTATATTTTACCTTTTTGTCTTTGAGGGGCAATAAGGCCCCTGGTCTTAGTTCTCTGATTTGCGGTTCAATTCGAGTGGTGGGTTCTACCACATGTTTCCCCCCTACATCCTTAACTGTGCACTTCTGGAAAACCTGAAAGGTGGAGAAAATTGAAGGGGAAATGGGACAAGGATTTTGAGGTGGAAAGAAGTTCGAGTAGCTTCACCTTTGCCACAGCTACAAAAGCCCACAAGTTAGATTCAAAATCAAGGAGTTGCTCATCCTTCACCACTTCTGAGAAAGTCAACCACCATTTGAAGAAATGATAGGCAACCCATATCCACAATGCAGAAATCAGAAAAATGCAGCAAAAATGACACCCTCTGATTTGTGTTGTTTGATTTGATATTTGACTGAATGTGTACATGTATGTGTGTGAGTGCATGGGTTACATATGCATCTAACCTGGAGCTCTGCCATGATCTTGTCCCCTTCATCCTCCTCTTCTCCGGTAACCGGGGCAGTGATGGGGGGAGGGGTGGCTGGCTTCGGCTTGGTCTCTGGTGGAACCTTCGTGGGCTTGGTTGGGGGAGTGGGAGGTGGAGCATCCTCTTCACCCTCCTGTTAAAATTAATTTATAAGAGGGAAATTAGTTTTCCAAGCCATGCAGCAAGACGACAAGATTATTCAAAGGTTAAAGTAATTGTGCTCTAAAGAAAACAGACAGATGAGAAGATTAATGCTGCTCTCATGTCTGTGCGCTAAGTATGAAAGAAAAGCTGAAAGGCAATTAGCATTTGCTTAGTTTACCACAACAATAAAGTCTAAAAAATGCCTTCCAGCACCTATAAAGCTCCTGTAACTTGTCATTTTTATATTTCTGTTTGTGTGCAACAGTTAGTGAGCTTTTGAGCTTTTTTTTAGACCTCAATTCTTCCAATATCTTTATGCTAAGCTAAGATAATCACCTCCTTGCTTTTGTTCTAGACTTGAGATTGGTAACGATCCTCTCGTCTGACTCTCGGCAAGAAAACAAAATACGCAAATTTCCCAAATCGTTGAACTATTATTTTAATGGAATGATTAAATGTGCTGTGCTTTTCAGGAACTGTTATTAAGTTTGTACAAAGGCCAATAGACGTTCACTGTTACAATATGTTACTGTTATTTTTTTAGTTCAAAAACAAAACCCCACACAATAAGAAATAAAGACATGAAAAAGCCAGAAAAAAGTGTGTGATACCAAAAACTGAGAATAGCAGCCTAAATAATGAGATTACAAGCTGCAGCTGCTACAAGACAACCTGGTGTCAGACTGACCTGAGCTGACGTGGATTCCTTCCTGCTGGTGTAGACCACCTCGCCAGAGCGTGTGGTGGTCATGCCTGAGCCTGAGCTGGGGTAAGTCTTCCTCGGAGGAGGTGGTGGTGGGGACTTGCTGGGCTTTTCAGACCCCTGCTTGGTAAAACTGTCAGTGGGGGCTGGCTTGGTGGCAGTCTTGGAGGGTCTCTCCAGTGCAGGCTTGGCTGGTTTATCCATCGCAGGCTTTGGGAGTTTCTCAGGCCCCTTCTTGGCAAGTTTGTCGGACAGAAGCTCAGACTGGGGCTCTTCTGTCATACAACCATAAGATTAAATTATATAGCATATATTTTAAAATGTGTAATATGTAAATGTAATATGTGCTGTACATTATGTAAAGTACTTAAAGGTACCTGATGGTGACTCCACAGGGTTGTGGATGTCTGCTTGTTCTCCAGTGGTTGCAGGGGGCACTCCTGGGTTCTCTTCAGCATCTAGACTGGGAATGCCCTTCATCATGTTGGCCTGGGCCTCCTGGAGGATCTTCTCAAATTCTTTGCCATCATAATGACCCATGTTCTGCCTCTTCTCTTCCCACTCCTTCTCTGCAGCCTACAGGGTAAAAAAAAAGGAGAGAGAGAAAGTTCCTAAAGGAGATTTTTATTCCTACGACAATAAAACCAACAACAACAAAAAAAACGAAAGGAGTCTTAAAGGGCAAAATAATGCCAGAGTAACAGAGCTGACATTTCCAGGATGCTAATGAGAACAACTGAATATCACCACAGCTTTAATATGCTGGATGAAAATAAAGGAATAAAGACCAACATACCTCTATAGACATAGCTCTGTTTTTGCTCTTGTCCTGACTGTTCTGGAGCTCTTCAATGACCAGACCTTGATTGGCAGCACCATTGCCATTATTCACTGGGTTCCCGTGTGTCTTCTTATGACGGGCGGGACTCTGTGGATCCATGGCTGCCCCCTTAGGAGATTCCCGACCTTGATTCTTACTCAGATTGGGACTAGGGACGTGAGAGGGGCTGGGGGTGAGCGGTGGACTGGGCTGAGCTGTCAAGGCTGCAGACTGCTGGGACTGCTGCATGTGGACCGGGGAGCTCTGGACATGATGGATGACCACCGGAGAGGAAGGCATTACCTCTGATCTGATGGTGGAGCTCTGGGGCTCCAGTGGGGCTGATGTGGAGCCAGACTGGGCTGATGCTGGGGGGGCTTCTGCAGGGCCTTCTGCTACTACTGCTGCTGCTGCTGCTGAAGGGCTGTTTCCCACTGGGATATTAGCAGAAGCATCGGGTCCTTTCTGCTGGCCCTCAGTAGCACTTCTGCAGAGAGGACGGAAACAGTATGTGATACAAGCCACATTGAAAACACTGATTTTCAAATCCTTGCTTGTTAACGCCTGAGCCTTTCAATGATGCTCCTCTCATACTCTATCATGATACTATCAGTTTTGATAGTATCATGATACTCTATCATATTATTGATATACTATCAAAACTGATAGTATCATGATAGAGTATCATGATATGTTGTTGCTCCTGTCCTTATTTGTTACTGGCATCAATTTCAGAATAAGCATATATCTGCAAAAATCAATGAAGTCGATGAGGTAAAACATTAAATATATTGACTTTGTACTGTTTTCAATTGAGTAAATGTTAAAGAGGATGATCATAGTATCACATTCTCATTTATTTACACAGTGTCAGAGTGGTGAAATCAGGGTTGTAGATCAAACTCTATAATAATGCTGACAAATAATGTTGATTAATTCTGGCATGAGTGGTGAAACACCACCAAAAGCTATGATGCAATGCCTTTTGATTTGGCAACCGGGCGTGTTTCGGATAAAAGACAAGAGAGTCATGGAGGGGGAGGGAGAGAAAAGTCAAGAGTGATTTTGGTATCTGTGACATATTAAAATGGAAATGAGGCTCTGCAGTGTCCACCAAATTAATTCACTTATCGGTTCAGCGAAGGCGATGGACGCCACACTCCTCTGTCCACATGGAATGACCTCTTTGATGGGATGAAGGCTGGCTTGCCCGTATTATCAAATAGTACAATCTCCCACATCACAGACCCCTGTGTGAAGCTCTGCAGAGTGCTTTTTGTTTTCATCTTCAATTCCCTCTCTCACCCTCAGCCCTCACACCCCAGCACACCTCTTCTCTTGATCCTGACTTTATCACCACTGATTGATTTTTTTCCCTCCATCTTTCCTCTACCTTCTCAGACTGCTGAGCGCGTCAGTCAGGCTCTTGACCCTCTTCAGCATGCTGTCCAGTTTATGAGGCTCCTCCTTCAAAAACTTGACAGCTTCCACTTCCACCCTGAGCACAGCCCGCATCCTGGTTTGCAGTGCCGGGAACTCTCCTGAGGAAACACACAGACAAACATGCCATTGTTTTAAGAATGTTTTTGATGAAATTTCTCAATTTCTTAAAGTCTGAATCTTGAAATTTTATGTATTGCTCTGCACATTGTTATTTCTGATACCCTCAGAATTTCATTTAGACTGTCATGATACCACATCTCATATTAGACAGGCTAACCAGCTCATTAAGGTACTGCAACCCACCATAACCCTTCAGTGAGATACATTACTATTTAGAAATACCTGCATGGGACAACAACAACAACAACAACAACAACAATTACAAATATTACAGTACAATATTGTGATTTTATACAAAAAAATCTGGTCATTGAGTATAGAAAGGGAGGAACATCAGATCAAAATTAGTTATTACAGCCCTTGTTTTACACAAATGGAGAATTTAGAGCAACACAGTTTAATGCTTTTACCATCAGCTGAACTACTTTACTGTGTCTTTGCATACATTTGACATCTTAGGATATATATTAATATTGGAAAATAGCCCAAAATATTTAAATCATATTTCCTTTATATATCCAATCTATGACGAGAGCACTTTCTTGTATGTCACTTGTTTTCAGTCACAATCATAGTGACTATAAACTTAGCTAAAAGTTATTATTATACACATGTTGTTCTCAGTGGTGAGAATATTATCTGTTGTCTTACCTTTGAGCCCCGCCAGAGATTCTCCCACCTTCCTCAGAGTCACCGCTCCCTCCTCCACATCCTTCAGGGTAACTACTCTGTGTGTTACTGCTGAGTCTTTCTGCAGAGAGACGACGTACTGCTCCAGCTCACTGCAGAGACGAACAAAAAGCACAGTGGAGAGGACAAAGAATTTAGAGCTGAGAGGGAGAATCCAGTTTTCTTACAACAGTAAATACAGCATGGGACTACTAACCGTGACAAAATAGCATTCAGTTTGTTCAAAGCCAGAAATGAAAACTGAATGGAGACTCATGATTAAATGTTCCCAAATAAAAAATGTATTCCAGTTGAGGGACTGTTTGTTTCTATTATGCTGACTTTATCTACCTGGGCACAATTTGATTAGGAGGTAAAAGAATTGACTGATTTTCACACTACTATTGACATTTTATTTACCCTTCACAAACACCAGGGGGCAGAACACAATCATTTATCTTAAAAATCATGCAGCGATCCTCAATGGGCAAAGGTGAAGTCAGACTGTGGGACATGATCCATACAAAGGGACAAAATTAGATCACATTCAAAATATGTGCAATGATTAACACTGCCAAACATTTCCACAATGCATTTCACTTTGCTGTCTCCATTAGATTGCTTAGTCTAGATTAGACTGGATCACATCCCATAACCACTAATGTTTGCACACTGAATGAGGGCTTATTTGTGAGAGAGAGTACTTCTTCACATAGAAAACATATCACGCTGCTTCACAGCCATCCCAGTGCTTGGAAAAAATGGCTGCTCCACAGGGAAATGTGCCAAATGATAACATTGTGTGCAGCATTGGATTGCATGAGAGGGACTGAAATGGTGTTTCATTGTGGCCAGGTACCCTTGAGAAACACTCTTTCACAGAACTCCCCTAAAGGGAGTGAGGAAGGCAAAAAGGAGGCAGTGTGTTAAATGCCCCGCTATGCCAAGGCCTGTTGGTGATAGGAATGATGATGGGAAATTCCATCTGAGGACAAAAGGAAACTGATTTCCCGTTTTTATCAAGCCTCCCACAGACAAAAACAGATACAGTGCATCTCCATAATGTGCAGTACTTAAGATTTCATTTGCTTGTTTCATACACTGTAAATCACTGTTCAGCTGAAGCTAACAGGAACAATTGTCCACTGATAAATCATCCTATTACAAACTCCTTGGACTAATTTGTTACCTTGCCTTTTTAAGTACTCCTGTCCTTGGATTACCAGCAAACTTTACTGAGCCATCTTTGTTGCCACAGAGTTATAAAATCTTACAAAATGTGCCCTTATAGGTCATGATAGATTTAGTTCTTCTCTTGAGAGGGCAGTGGTTTTCACACCACATTCTCCCACTGGTCTCAAAGCCAAACGACCCTAATTACCAAGCCTTATTTAAAGTGCTAGCTGCCGTGTTTTGCTGACTCACAACTGGCTGGATACCAAAGGTAACAGTGAGTTTAATCCACTGACTTCCTGCCTGTTCATTTCCCAGTCTCCGCAAGCTGCTATCATTGTGTTTATTAAGACGATGCTGTTTGACCTTGTAAACATCCAAATAAAAGGATTCAATTACTGCTCCCTGTTGGCAAGATGAGGCAAGTGAATTAAAATAAGAGCAGTGAGAAGTTACTCCACGGCAGGGTCCATTGTTCTAGTCTGCTGTCTCTGAGAGGCAGGCACTGCTTGCCTGTATAAACCTGTGGGCTGTAATTTGGAGGGCGTTGGCTTGTCAAAGAGTTTAGGAGTGAAAAGCATCGGTGAGCTGATAAAAATGAGGCCTTTTGGGGATTTCCTATAAATGGAAGCACCTTGACTGAAGCCGCATGGGTGTGTGCTAAATAATACTGGTGCAAGACTCTCATGAAAGGAGTGAAAATCCCTACCAATAAACATCCAGTAATTAATGCAAACAACCGAATCAATTTCAGACTATATAAAACACCAAAAACTTACCCGAGCTGTGAGAGGACACGCTCCTCCAGACCCAAATACTTGTGCCTGTCCTCTTCTACCAAAGCTCTCTGCCTCTGGATAGGGTCCTCCAGACCCCTCATGGCCTCTGCAAGTTTGACACTGATCTCCTGCTCTGCCCGCTTCAGCTGGACCCGCAGTGCCTCCTGGTTCTGGAGCTGAGGGGATGCACACAGTGGGAATGGGAGGTTAGAGGACTAGCAACATACAAAGCTGTGGTAGATACTAACACAGTTGAAATTAATTAAAAGGAGAAAGAGGTCTTGCCTGCAGCTGTCTCATCTGATGAAGTTGCATCCTGAGGTCAGAAACATTCTTCCTGAACTGCAGGAGGTCGACTTTGAGAGGTCCTGAGCCCTTGTCTGATGGGGCTGGGTTGCTCTTGGGAGCCAAGACTGGGGAACCACCTGTTTGTATGTATAAAAAAAGATGTTACAAGTTACAGCTTGTCGCATAAAAACTGTTACCTAAATAATATGAAGAGGCAACAACAAACAAAACAGGCTGATTATCATTCATATGTGCATGCTGAAACATGTCTGCAAACACACTTTTATCTGTCAACACACTGATCTGACTTACTGTTTTTCATGTTTAGTACTGACTGCCTGAACTCTCTGTGGTTGTCTTTTCCTCTGCCTATGCACAATAAGCACAGATATACCGGCACTCATATTGGCTGCACCTCTGAAATGTCTGTCAACTGATTTTGCCAATTCAGTCAACGCTAGGAGATGGAGAAGAGGATGAAACCATGGAAACCAAGCAAGCAAATATTTGTGGTCTGGGTGAGAGTCTCTAAATGGCCAACAACAACAATAATTTCATTCAATCCCTTCAAAAGTTCCAGCATGAGTTTTGGCAATGACATTTATTTATTATCATCAAACATCTAAAAACTGAAGGAGAACTGATTTAATTTGGTTAATAAATTGATCCCATTCATGTTTCCTCAAAGTGGGTTGAATTAAAGACTTCGATCACTAACACTACAAAAAGCCAAGCTGTCACAGTTTTCTTAGGTATTAGGTTGAGAGTTGATTGCTGTCTTTTAAGAAGAACTTCACAAAGTGTGTGCAAATAAAACCAAAACTATGTGCTTGGCTGGGTACTTCTAGAGGTAAGTGATAAAATATTTGTTTTACAGTGTGGGAGAGCCATCCTTTAACCTCAGAAACATTAGGTCCACGAAAGAAAGTAGTGTTCCTGCCAATGAGTTACACGATAGGTCAGGGAATGTTCAGAGTGCACTCTAAGACTCACCCTCTGTTGAGGTGGTAAAAGCACAAACGTTTGTCTTCATAATCCCAAAACCCTTTTCTTTACATACTACCTGACAGCTGCCTGGACCTGAAATACAGGTTACAGTGTACACTGCTGGTTGTGTTCTGGCGCTTGGGGACACAATGTCAATCAAAATAAGTGTAGGCTCTGTGGTGACAGTGAAGGAGCATTTGAGGGATGGCAAAAAGAGGTTCCACTGATTTCCCATGCTTGATGCAGTGGTAATTTGGCGAGATCAAAGCCTGCACTGAAACTTTCCAATGCTTTGGGGATTCACTCGTGCACAACATGACAAGCAAATCCCTCCGAGAGCTATGTATGAAATGTGTCATGAGACATGAGATTAGTTTGCCAGACACATGAATAGTGTTGTGTTTTCACTCTCTGCCACTGGTGAGGTTGCAGATCTTTTTATCAAACCTAGATCTGGCTACAGACCGCTGCAGAGCCGAGATTGAATCGCTGAATCATCTTGGCAGGCTTGAGAAGTAATAGCGTCTTGTTTTAAGTAGTGCTTTGAGGAGCTTGTGCTAGCTCTGCTGGCTCTCGTCTCTTATCTCCTATTAAAGTGGATGTACGGGGGAAAGGACTGTAAGGAAATATGAACTGATGACAAGAAAAGAAGCCTGACTTTGTTTTCTCTCCCTCCAGCACTGCTCATTGCGGACTGCTGACTGACACTGATGTGTGGGCTTGTCTGCACAAGACATTATGGCGCTAAAATTGTTATTTAGAAAAAAAAGAAGTCAGGAAACGAAACAGAATAGCAGTGATACTAACCTGAGCTATGTGCACTGTGGGCTGGGGATGATGTTTTCGGTGGTCTCTCACTGCAGCCAGAGAAAAAGTTCATAAGAGCAGGATTTTGATCAGGGAAAAAACAGCATTTTGGGCACTTAAGATGCATAAGTTAGTATTAGTAAGAACAAACACATTACAACAAAGTATGATGGGAAAGACTGACAAACCAGAGGGGTTAAAATGATGTTAAATGATGTTAACGAGCTTCGTCAGTGTTCAACATTGCGCAGAAACATACAAATTCACTGCAGTCACAGAGCTTTGAGACTGACTGTCAAGCAAATATTAACACAAAGTCTCCACAGAGAAGATCGAAATGCAAAGAGCTGAAATGCAGCCAGATAAAGCATACGTAGTGGCCATTTATCTAGAGAGCAAATGACTTCAGTATCACATTCACAGTCAAACCTATTTCCTCCTCACCAGATGCTATTTAACCTGAGTGTTTGATATGGCCATTATGGAGGGGATATTTTATCTTTCCCACTCTGGCTGGATAGCCAGGCTTTTCATTTGAAACTCCATTTCCCCTGATGCCTCACTCTGTCCTATACTGTGATTGCTTACCTTAGAGGCTCCTTGGTGCCACTACTGTTTGGCCCCTTTAAAAGTGCATGCTGAACAAGACCAGTCAAGCTGGCAATCTGGTGCTCCATTGCCTTCATTCGCTCTCTGCAGAAACATCAGAAAATTCTACTTTCAACACTGAGGCCTATTGGATATTATAGCTGCCACGAGAGCAAATATTAGCTCAGAATCAAAATGGGAGGGGGGTAACAGAATAATCAATTGTTTTTATTACCTGACCATGACTCTTTTTGTCCTTTCATGGGATTACACAATTTTTTTTTTTTTACAATTGATTTGCAATTAAGTCCCGAGTAAATATTGACTCTGGTCAAATAAATAGTTTCTGAAGTACGACAGTGCAAAAGCACTTGACTCCTTCTTTTCACAAAAAGAAAACACTTGAGTCCAAATGGGATAAAGAAGATGGATGACTCAAGATGAGAAAGAACCCTGAGATAGAATTAGGGATAGGGAACTTTACACTGAGATTGTTTGGTAAGCCTAGAGGTTGGAGAAGAGAACAACTTTTGTTTTCAGATGTCATCATTTATCTTGAGGAAGGATATGGGGCCAGCTAAGGACACCAGGGGTGGGGGGGTTGTGGTTTTAACAGTGCTATAGACAATAGACACAACTATGCCTAACCTCAGTGTCATACAGCATATTTCACATGAATAAATTCTATGACAGCTACAGAGCACTGAGTGTTGGGACTATGTTTATTTTGAAAGTCAAGTAGAGTACTTTCCCATTCAAATTCCTACACCCTTTTCCCAGATTCCCAGGGCATTTATAATGGGGGGTTTGGGCTGCCCAGGTGGTCCAGCGCGATCCTTTTGACTGATTGGGCCATTTCAAATACGTATTCAGCCTGGTCAATATTTTCTTTGGTTTTCCTAGGTACACATATAGCCTGTGTAACCTCCTTTTTAATGAAACCACATTTGCCTGGCTAAGTGGCAAGCATCCCTCTTGCTCTCCGTCTGTGTTTATGTGCTCTCAGTCAGAGGAGACAAACCAAACCCAGGTACCAAAAGGTCTGCTGGATTATCCGAGCTGAATAGACTCTACAGAGGGATTGTTGTTAGAACAATAGTCATTGAGTAACGGAAAAATATGCAGTCGGTTAATGGGGTCTCAAGATACTATCCTGTTTCAGTGGTGGTAGCTATGTCTGGGGTCTACACACTGTATAAAAATCAACACTGGAAGCTCCAGACTTTGAATAGAGACTGTGAAAACAATGGTCAAATAAGCAGAACTGGTTGTATACACAAACCAAACTGATGCATAATCATGTGCATTAGTCTTGTTCTCAATGTGCAGATCTTGGCACTCAAGACAGTGAGAGGACAGGTTATACTCTCGCCTTCAGTCATGGATGATGAAACAGGGATTGAAAACCAGCAGCTCATGGTTAGAGTGAAACTGGGATGCAGAGTTAGTCCATGCTCCCATGCAATGTCTTCATCCTAATTTTAACAATCCCACAAGCCCCATGTATGTAACATTCGGTCCCCCTGGTGCTTACCGTGTCTGATGGTCAGCTGCGATGGGCCCCTGGAGGTGACCTGGGAGGTCTGCAACTACAGGTGATCCCATGTTGCCCCGGGGTTTGGTCCCTGTCACTTCCTCCTTCCTGAAGGACTGGCGCACAGGTGAGCTTCTCTCTATGGGAACGCCATGAGGTGGCACACCATGAGGAGGCCCGCCATGGATGTCAATCATCCGCACCTCAGCCATCCGGTGAGGGGATGGAGGAGGTGTCTTGGAGCCTAAAGTAGGCAGCTGGCTGTTTCTGGACTTCTGCCTGTACAGAGAGGGATGATCCATAGTGTCTGTGGGGCTGGGCCCACTGTAAGAACTTGTGGAGCGGATGGAGGCACGGTGAAATCCCCCCATGCCATGTTCTGGACCATCAAGCCCAGGGTTGGGGTGTGGTCCATGGGCAGTAGCCATGCTCATTCTTCCCTCTTGGAGCAAGTATGGGTCTGCATACAAACCCTCATTTCCCCTGGCTAGACTGTGGCTTTTACCACCCACGTCCTCATCTGGCTTGACATCCCGTCTCTCCAGGATGGCGCTGGGGCAGGGTGAGTTGGAGCGGGCCTGAGGGTTGGCGTTAGACACTCTGTCCCTTGGGATAGTAGCACTGCCAGGTATAGAGCCCTGTCGTGGGACAAATGGGATTCTGGAGGGGGATGGGGGCATGGAGTGGGGAGTCGGGGGTAGAGCTCCCTGCATGGGGTGATGTAGTGGGGGACCCATGGGGGGCTGTCTCAGAGGGTGTGGGCCATCACGACCGGCATGCACCATCTCACTGTGCATCTGGAAAAGCACAAAAGTAGACAGATGTTGTAAACTGACAAGATTTAACAGCCGGAATTGTTATTACTTCAAATAATGCATAAAAAGTCTAGAAACAAATCTCTTATTTCAAGGGCTGATCAATAAACCAGACTGCATACATCTATTTTATATATATCCTGTATTTCTGGACTGAAGTTACCCTGAAAATAAAAAAAAATCCATCTAACTCCATTTACAATGTTGTTTTTCAAAGAAAACAGACTGTCAGCAGTAGTAGTTACTCGCAAGGCTACTATCCCTGGGTACACAGTGCATTTCACTCACAGTCGTGGATGTTATTCTGTATAATATTACAATACATCAACACAAATTTATTTCTTTAGTTGCAAAAATAGTTTTATAAAGACTCTTTTTCCAACTGTAAATTAACTCTGTGTGCTTTTGATATAAGACTGTGCGCTCTCTAAGAAGAGTTTACACATGCACCTCCAGGGCCAAAAAGCAGTTTGTTAATTTGCAACAAGATCTGTCTCGAAAATTCTGTTTAAACAGCCAACTAATCTGAGCTGCTGTTCTTTAGCCCAGAAAACCATTAAGGACCCTTGAAGGCTAAAGTACAATAAACCTAACCTCATTTAACTAAAGTGGCTTAAGGGAAAAGTATGAGTGCTCAGGCTGTGGGTGGTAAAACTACAAAAAGTCTTACAGGTACACAGCAGAAGTAAAAGGAAATCTGGTTAATGTGGTGAGCCACCTGCTGTGTGAGGTACATAAACAGTAGTCTAATCATATTTCTTCAGAGTTAGCTTTGTCTATTCTTTGCATTAGGCTACTTCCTGTTACAAAATTCTTCCTTTTACAGGTGAAAAGTTGAACTCATACGCACCAAAACAAACCTTTTATCATTTCAATACATATAGAGATCTTGCTGTTACAGTAGCTCATAGTGGCTAATGGTGGCTAACATTAGCTAGCGTTAGCTTAGTTAACATTGATCTTGAGATAGATACTGCATTTCTGTCTAACTGACAGTAGAGTAAGTTTGATAACTGTGGTATTATACTCTACTGTCCGTTACACGGTAATGCAGTATCTGTCTCAAGTCGATGTTAACTATCATTAGCGAATGTTAGCTACAATGTTAGCTACTGTGAGTTAATGCTAGCTTAGTTAACGCAAACTGGAGATAGGTACTGCATTGCTGTGCAACTGACACAAGTTTGCTAACTGTGCTATTATACTATGCTAGTATTTACACTAGTATTTATACTATCATCACTTGCGGGAATTGTTTCTATTATATTGTCTTGCTAATATCAATATATCACAAGTATAGGTTGAGTTAAAACTTGTGTATGCATAAAAGCAACAATGGAAACTATACCACCACCTTAGAAACTACAAGCATGACTCCAATATAGCAAGTTTATTTATTCCAACCTTCCCAAAGACGTAAACATTTCTCCACGCTAACAAGCACAACTGAAACCTAGTGAGTAAACAGTGATAGAACCCATAGATGTGTCACGTGCAAGGTATGATAACACTGTGTAGAGGAGTGTCCCATGCAGAGCCGAGTCAAATCCATCTTTCTTCCTGTCTAGCTCTCTGTTCCAGTCAAACAAACAAGCTATTGTTCCTTCAAGGTATGACTCATGGGTAACACCTACATAAGAAGACAAGTCAAAACCTAATGCAAACTTCTTTCAAAAAGTTCAGGTACAGTTTTTGACGCTGTGCTTGTTTCAGTGTCTTTATTCTTTCCCCAGTGCCAATACAGATTAATACAGCGAAGAGAGCAATAAAGAAGGTGTGACAAGTGTGTGTATGTGTGTGAAATAGGTGCGTGTATGTACGAACTGGAAAACAACAACTGCTCAAAGTGTGTAGTAACAAAGGGCTCAGGCGTGGCTGTGATAACAAAGGGGCGGAAAAAAAAGAAACTTGCTCACAGTGAAAGCACACAGCCCATAAATATGGCAGCAGTGAGTCTGACCAAACAACAAAACACACTATAATAGGGAATCTAAGAAGCACAGAGCCACTGCAGACTATCATCAAACCCAAATGCCTTTCACCATCCAAGGTTGCCGACAAACATAAAATGAAAAGTTGACCTCTTGTGCAGGAATTTCTCTGGAACGTTAAATAACATCTCTGACTGCTTTGCCAATTCCAGCCTTATAAGAATCACTTGGGCCAGAAGGCATCACTCGTCAATCCCAAACAGATGTTCCACCTCTGGAAGACTAACCATTCTTAAAAAATCCCTAAAATACACTGACTTTATTAAGCCAGCCTGTATTTGTCTGTACAACAAGCTTATACATTACTGCTTGGAGACCAAACAGAGGAGTAAAGGCTTGAAAAAGTAAGCACACGAGCGACCACGTCAGGCGAACGAGAGGCTGTGATGAGGAACATTTGGTTTGAGTTTGATTCGTGGACTCCGTCTCTGTTTCCACCGTGCTCTTAAGCTTCCAATAATGAGGGCAGCGGGTCTGGTAGGAGCGCAGAAAGTGCCCGCAATCTCATGTTGGAGATGGAAAGGTTCCTTTACTGATTCACAAACTGCAGAGCCTCAGAAGCAGCCAAGCTAAAGAGATAAAGAGGAGCAGTGCTGCAGTGTTCATGCAGGAGTCTGTCAACATTTAAAGAGCTGGATGGGCTATGCTGCTGTCTATGCAATGGTGTTAAAACAGAAGATGGGTGCTGCTAATCATGACAATTGTGTGGAAAAACAAACCAAACATTCAATTTTTCATTTTTGAATAAATACTGAATGACGTGGATTACCCCGAGGAGAACAGAGGCTGGCCAATACGTGAACCTCTGTTTACAAAATACCTCTTCCAGCTATGTGTACATAACATCTCTTCTGACTGCCACTATTGACTCTTCTGTGAATGCAAAGCACCGTTGTCTGCACAGTTCCTTGCACAAGATGAACATTTCCCAATATTTCTTGCTTTTTCATTGGATGAAACATAACAAAAAAGATGCTTCAAATGCAAGAAAGCAGTCTGCAGCATATTCTGCTTATCAAGTTACTTATCAGTCACTGTGTACATCTGTCTGCCTTAAATCAATTACTGACAGACAGGCTGAGAGTTGTTTTCATAACCAGAGACAGCTCAATTTGGCCGCAGAGCTTCGATCTATACCAGAAGTAAGTGCAGATGATACTTTCAATCTGATCTGGGGCCTGGTATTCCAGCGAGGAGGAGGACACTGAATAGCCCAAACAGATGTGAAGTATACCCCCCTGATAAAGTGTTTGAACAGGTGTACAGTTCATTAGGTTCTAGTATTTGCCCTTTTGCTTTGAGTGGCAGGGTTTCGACTTCATTATTAAAAGAGGTTGGAAAGAAAAAAACAAAAACTAGAAAGACTTTTTTGTCTCTCTCTCGAGCATTCTTTAAAAGGCAAAGACAGCAAACAAAAAATCTTCAGTTGGAGCTTTACAGCAGCCAAGAATAAGGACGCTGCTTACAACAAAATGTGTTTGTGTGCATGTCTGTTAAAACTTGTCAATATGTTTGTGGGGCAACGGCAGATTGCCAAGATTTGCCACAAGAATGCAAATTTTGTGGATTCATACAACACATCTAACTAATTATTTTTTTCCTGTCCTGCGGCATTCACCAGCACGACCTCCACGCCCCAAAACCGCATCCACTCTTCATATCTGTGTCAAGTACAGCTTGGTTAAACACTGACAGAACAATTCCTCCTTCAGCCCATCTCTGCGTCATGCTTTGATTTCACAACGTTTGCTCTTGTAAAGTTGACTTGCTTCTCTTTGCTTTACGTTCATGCGGCACAAGTTATACTTTTCAACCCTGCTGAGTCAGCAAGTGCCACAGTTTTTAAACAGGAATTTTGCAAAGAAAAAAAAAAATGAGAAAAGCTGCAACACACAAGTAATGTTTTTCTGCTAGTGCCAGTTTACAATCTTTCCTGCTCTTATATATTTTGCACTAATCCACCCTTTCACTTTTTCCAGTTCTATCTTTTTTTGCCATCTTTTTTCCTCATGTCTTTTGTTCACTTCCCCTTGAAGGACCTCATCATCGCGAGCCAGCCGAAGCAACTCGCCTGTCAGCAGCAGAGAATAAAAAGAGTTTTGGCGGCACCTCAAAGTCTTCTGAACCAAGACCTCTTAAACCATCATCATGTTTGCTTCATGATTCCTTTAAACTTTATCAATTTCACTTCACACTAACGTGACACATACAGTTATGTGGCAATGGGATTAAAGCTAAGGTTAATGTAATTTTTGCAGTATCACAATGGTGCTGCAACGCCGCCTGGAAATCTGCAGCAGGCAGAGAGGAGCAGCGGGTTAGATAAAGGGTCAGGCGGATTAGAGAGGTGGATTTGAGGAGGGACATTTGAGGAAACGGCTCTTTGGGGCTTTAGTTTCGTTACATCAGCAGGAAACAAACATGCTGGAATCAGAACAAGAAAGAGATTAGGGCTGATAATGGGGGAAGAGTGAACGAGGAAAATAGTCCCGAGATTTGAATTCAATTGTCCCTTGAGCAAGCTGCACCAGAGCATACAGGCGAGGCCCAATCGCGAGCCCCTGGGAGAACAATATGTGACCCCCTCTAAACAGCTTAAGAAGAGGCAGGGGGACATTCCTTTCCTGAACCGCAAACAGGATGAGAAGAGTTGGAGGCCAGGCTTACAATTCTATCTGATCGTCTCCTTGCAGCTGCTGCTGTTAACGAGCCAATAATTTCCACTGCTGTGTTAGCATGTGTCAGCTGAGTACTCACCCTGGCATCACCATTGGCAGGTCTTGGCCCATGGCTGAAGGCCTGTGCTGGATCTTTGTGGTACACCTTCAGGCAGGAGTGATCAGTGATATTCCTGTACGGGGAAGAGTCATTCGATGGTAAATAGAGAGCCCAGACATCACCATCCGACAGCGGCCGATCCTGCCTCAGCCTGGATCTCTTTAGCACCTCTGCCAAGGGTAGATACCCTGACAGAGGCTCTGACAGCCCTCTCTCATATGACATTTCCTCTAAATCTCTCAAGTCTATAAAAACATCGAGTAACGCTGTGTTGAAACGTGGCTCGACTGCAGAAGCGGAGAGTGTTGTTTCTTTTGCTGGTCTCACTCTCTCACTAAGGTGTTGCACCCTGGACACTTGCACCAACCTTAAGGAATCACGGGACATTTTTTACAGCCCTGATTAAGTATTAGTCACAAAGTACACACTGCACCTGAGCAGGATCTCTTGGGACAGTGGGGCAAAGTTGCCTCTGTCTTAAAGAGTAACGCTTTGAATTTTTTTTTGTAAAAAAACAACTAGAACAAATGGCTGTATACTGTCTTGATACGTAGAATCTGCTGTATTATTGATAAGACATGCTGGTGAATACCCAACCAGGAAGGTACAAGGAACAAGTAAAAGAAGCGAGCTAGTATGTGTGTTTGTGTGCTTGTAAATGATACACACAACTCAGCACACAATACTTTGGAAACTACACTGTGAAAGGCATAAAAGGACCTCTAAAAGTTTTCAAAGACGTAGCTCACAATGCTCAAACTTTTTAGAGTCAAACTTTCACCAGAGCAGAGAGGACAACAAGGAGGAAAGTCATCGAGTCTCTCAAGAGTGTTCTTCAGTTTGTTTTGGTGTATCGGAGACATTTTGCCATAGGGCTTCCTTTTCAAATAACTTAAATTTCAACATGAGGGCAAAAGGAAGCGAGACGTTTTCCTGGCCGGTGGCACTTCCTGTGCGAGGGCAGTGTAGACAGGAAGTGCACAGGGAGGGGAAAAGGAAAGGACTTTCAGAGGAAGACTGAAAGCACTGAGCATTATGAACTCTGGATGTCGTGTTTACACATGCTGTCTGCCTTATTCTGTATCCATGTTTATCACATGCAGACATACATCTTTACCTGACATCGGCGAGCTCGTAGTACATATTCCTCATGTCGTCTTTGACGTAGACGGCAACGCTGGGAGACTCCAACATCTTCATAGTGAGCTGCTGCGGGAAGGCACTAACAAACAGAGCTCTGACAGTGTCGATGCTGGTGATCTCATTAGGCATGCGGATCTGTTTGGTCTCGTCCCCGTACTGCAGGTACAGCACGCCTGCAGACAGAAAGCAGAGGAGCTGGGTGATTAGTAATCTCCTTTCAATTCTTTAAAGTCTTTGCTATGACTAAGACAGGCATGTGATTTCTGTAAATTGCATGAGTCGTGATACACCTGTGTTTCACTTATTGTTTTGCTGGATTCTTAAGAGGCTCAGTCCTCCTTGCAGTGTTAATCTTGTAATTCGAGCACAGCACTTCACACATGAGTCGAAACCTTCCAAATATGAACCAACGAGTACTGACTTACCAACCGCATTTAGCAACTGTTTACTAAGAATATGCTCAATTAAAGTTAGTCAAAATCTGGATTTGTACCTTTTCCAGCTACTTTTGATCTTGTAAGAACAGAAGGCAGTGCCACAGCAGATCTGGTCGGACATAAAGGCGTGCTTATTGCAGTTTGGGTAAGCCTCAAACAACCTCCAATGTATGATCTAAGTAAAAATCACCTTTTCCTGTGCCTTTCCTGTGCCCAAAACCACATTTGAACTGCATTCTTTTTTTTTACCTTTGCACTGAGCCAATGAATGCTCAACTGTTGCCCAAGGGACATCACAACTGATTGAAACTTTTCTGTGGTGCATGTTTTCCTGGTGGATTTTCAGCACCATTCTTGTACGAAAACCTGCCACTGAACTGTTCATATTACTGTTCGTGCTTGAGAACATCCTGCTCTATATTCCAGACAAATTACTTGATATTTAGAAAGTGAGTTGGGGCAGATATAAATGACAGAAGCAGGGCTGTGTGCTCCGGGTGGAACAGCACAAGTTGTGCATCAAAAAGACCAAAGCCTGAACCTCTGAACCCTGGGTGTGGCTTCTGTACTGCGCTTTAGAAAAAACAGATGTCTCCCCCGCAAAATTTTGGAAACGCCCACACTGCACTTGTATAAACAGCGCCAGGGGAAAGAAAAAAAGACACACATTTCTATTTCTATTCTCTGATTCATTGCTCCAAACAGCATGGCAGTGACTTTTATAGGGGTCATCTGTAGCAACAATATAACTTTAATGACAAGACCAAAGGAGTTAAATGTTTGTGTGTCTCTTCTAGTTATGTTTGTTTTATTTCATGACAATCATCCAGCCATTCTCACATGTTATGAACTGCTGAGACAAAAGACCTTTTTGACATTTCAATGCAACTCAAAAACCTCGAAAAGAGCTGGTTTTCAGGAAAGAAGGTATGGTTTTAGTTGGTGTAACCCCATAAAAGGGCAGAGCCAGTAAAAGCTACCAGATGTTGGTGAAATATTATACAAGATCCTACAAGCTCCACGAGACAGAGTGAGACAGAGAGAGAGCAAACCCAGGAAATAAAGTTGCTGAGTCTATCATTGCTCTTTCTGGTCCGTCTGGGTTTCTAGGTAGTAATAACTTAACAAAGTGCCCATTTGCAGAATAACTTCATCCTTCCCCCCCGAGAGCTGTTATGTTAACAGTCGGCTAGTTTTCACCCAGATGTTAGCAATTAACGTGAATGCGTTTGATGACAAAGCCCCATTGATTGAGCACGCATTGCGAAGTTTTGAATTTTTTAACATCTCTTTTATTTGCCGCAACAAAGCTGAAGAGCTCGGTTTTGACGAAGAGTCGTGTTACATTCCTGAGCGCCAGGTTTCACTCAGGACTGGAAGCAAATGGCCAGTGGGTTTCCTGACCAAATGGGCACAGCGCTGCAGACTGTCTGAGCCTGAAAAGTTTTCCACATTTCTCCAGCTAAACAGAAAAGCTTAAACTAAGTGGAATTGTAAAAAACATATCACTCTGCCTTCCTTAATATTATCACAAAGATTGAAATGGAACAAAAAAGCAGATAAATAATACATTAGTACCACAGAATACATTACTTGAAATACAATACACTTGATCCCACACTGTAGATTAAATCTGATACTCACATTAGGGGTTTTAAGGGTTTCCTGTTTTCTGCTGTGTCTTATGATCACGTAACAACTCCTATAAAACAAGCTGAAGATACTAAGCCCCAAGACGAAGCCCTTAACGTCCGTTGGGACCCAGCAAAGTGTGTGCCTGTGTGTTTGTGTGTGTGAGAGACTGTGGGAGGGACACTGTAGTTAAGTGGTGCCCCCTTTTCTCTCCTCCCCTTTCATCACAGCATAACCCCCTGCTGTCATAACGCTTTGTCCTGATGTTTTTGAAAAAGACGGATGGAGCATGTGTGTGTGTGTGTGTGTGTGTGTGTGTGTGTGTGTGTGTGTGTGTGTGTGTGTGTGTGTGTGTGTCCCTGTGTGTGCATGCATGCATGGCAAAGTGTATTTGTTAAAACGTGTTTTTCTGCAGGTTTTGCATTTCTGCTCCTCAAGCAAAGCAAGAGGCGGTCCTGGCACCGAGAAGTGTGGAAAACGGCACCCTATAGTTTCATTCATTTTCACTTTGGTCAGAAGGCGTGCCACTCAGATGCTTTGCTATTATCCAGCAGCAGATGCCTTGCTGAGGTTGCAAGCTACCTCTGAAGACTGTCCTCCTAAAAAATTACACACTCTACACTTTGTTTGTGAAGTTCTCAAACTCTCTCCACCACTCTCGCCCTAATGCAGCAACCTAATTCTGCACAACTTAGAGCGTTCCTGCGTGTGGATGCAAATGAAGCACCATGTGTTGATAAGACGACCCATTTCTAATCCTGTCAATAACACGATGGCATACTGTGGATGGATTCCCTAATCTTTCACTACAGAGGAAATGAATTCTAATTAAAACAGAGCTGTGAGCTGAGGTGGAGAGAGACGGGAGGGTGGAGAGGAGAAGATAGATGGAGTGAGAGGAAGAAACTTGGACAAGGTGAAATGGTGAGATCGTGGTGTGGTTCGGAGTTATTTCCGAGAGTTCTAAAGTTAGGCGGAGATTATGCAAGAAGAGCTGCAAAATGTAATTTAATTAATGTCAATTCACTTTCATCTGAGTCTATACACAAGGTCAAATTAAGACCTGAGATACAGCCTTTATTCTCAGTAAGTTCTTAATAGACCAGATGGAAGAATTTCTCTGGGGTGAAATATTGCCAGTTTGGGGATCTTGGGGATGAAACAGAATTATGAGACAAATTCTGTCAAGCAGCAAAGTCAAATCAAGATAAGAAATTTCCTGCCCTCAACCCAAAAGCCTGATGCACATCATACCTAGCGAGCGGTCCTTTGTCTGGTTGGTCGATCGCACCACGGGCAGGCTAGCGCGAACCCGGCTGCCGCGGGTGAATCCGGTTGGCGCGTCGGCCTCAGACATGGTCTCCAGTGACTCCAGAGAGGCCAGAGAAACGTGGTCAACCTGGTCCCCGACGCCGGGCTGTGGACTGGGGCCGTGCTTTGGGCTTCTGCTCTGGAGGGGGAGGCACATAAACATAACACGTTAAGGGTGAGACCGTGGACACAAGGTGTGCATGCAGTTTTTTGTTATTCTTGAACAAAGCTTTCTAAATTTTCCAGTAAGTGTCGAGCAAACTCTTCAAGATACGATGCATTCGGTGGAGTGAGAAAATAACACTGCATCTCATTCTTTGGTGAGTTAGAAGAAAGCACCTTTGATGCTGACTTCAGAACAGCAACTAAATAAACCAAAAGACTGCAGTCATGCAAAAGTGCAGAGATGTGTCAATACTGTATGTCACTGATACATGCTCACACATCTAACGCTGTTTGGTACTGTCTCACAAGCACATGATTGTTCTAAACATTATCCAGCATGAGGAAGCTTCAAATCATACTACAGTAGTCTCAACTTTTAAATTAAACATACACCTGCATGAGCCAGAGTCTGAAACCCTGCAGGATGACACACAGAAAGAGATCAAACAAAAAGCTACAATGTGAGTCTACAGAAGAAGATATTCCTTTTAACCACTGACTGAGGATCAAGACCTGTGATATCAAAACTTTAAGATCAGTTGGCTACTCCGAAATCTGATCTGCATGACGTGACATCCTCGAACCACAGCTACAATAAGATGATGTGTGACAAGACTACAGAGGCCATTGAGCTATTGTGCGGCGCTGTAAGGGGATCTGTACTACAGGGACAAGGTGGGACTACAACTGAGGGGTCACTGAACACTGGGCTCTTTATGAAATGCTCTTCTTCATGGCAGACGTGTGGTGCTGCAGAGCTAATGCAGCTGGAGGCACGAGGGCAGGTCCACCAGGTTATCTTGAACACACCTGCATGCACACACTTCAGTTCTCTCACACTCATACACGTACAGACAAATAAAGAATTTAAGCATTTTTTAGTTTAAGTGCAGTTTGACATTTGTGGGAGCTTTCATGGCCAGAACTGGTTTAACCTGGCAGCCAAGTGTGCTTGGCAGGCCCAGGCAGAGCAGGCGCTAAAGAGACACGAGGGCATTAGGGTTGGGAACGCGGTCACACAGCAGATGTTAGTGAGGATGCAAACATGGCCACACACACTAACACAATGGCATGATGCAGATAAGATAAAAAGGCTGACTAACTCTGTGGGGCAATTGGATTTTCATCAAGTACCTCTGAATGTCAAGCTCAGATTGAAGGGAGGAGAGCATGCCCTGTAAAGACTGATGGGGGAAAAAGACGAGAGAAGGAGAAAAAGCAAATGGCTAAGAAATGCCAGCGGGAGGGTGAGATGGAAAAAGAAATGGTCATCAAGCAAAACAGAGGAGTCATGGAAACAAACCAATCTCAACAGCGGACCAAAGAGAAGGAGAAAAAGTGCAAAGGAAGAACATATGTGAAGGTATCTCCAACACAATCTAACAGTAGAGAGTAGTTTACATACTTACCAGTTTTTATGATCTTATCTGAGTTTAATTAGCACTGACATAGAAATCCTGGAAACCCCACCACTTCATAATTTCTACAATTACATTAATTGCCATCATCAGAATTATACAATATCCCTGGAGCATTTCCAGTCATCACCGCCCTCATCCCCAGGTCATAATTTCAGAGTCAACATGTGCAAACATTCATGTGATGCACCTTCACAGCAGGCAGAAGTGCTGAGCCATCACTCAACTCCTGTAATTCCATTAAAATACGCTTTGGTTGCGACACACAGAGATTAAAAATACATGTGCCCTCGTACTGTTAATACATGATGATAGTCACCTTCTAAAACAGAAGGGTCAGGCGGAGTTGACACGTCACCTGAAACCAGACATGTGTCGGGGAATTCAATCTGGACGCTGAATGATTTATGAGCGTATTCGATGGTGGAGGGTCCAAACGGCCCTCCCACACTGCTGTACTATCTTCTCATATACTACTGTGTCACCCTCGGGAATGTCGAATCATATTGGCTTCCTCCAACACCTGTAGGTAGTAATTACGTCAGAGTGGTCTGGCAGTGTAATAGGATAGTTTCTAAAAACTCCTAAGCGGAGGAAGAAGAGCCTGTATAACTTTAACTTGTAAAAAAGTTAACTGAACTATCATGTTTCATGAGTTTATTGGATTTTTTTTTTTTGCATGAATAAACACACTTTAAATGAATACTTGAGCCGTCAAATAAGGCTTCCTGATATTGAAATTAAATATAAATTTTAAAAAACTAATTTTGTAAGTTTTCAATTACAACTGGCTGGAATCATTGCTTTGGGGAACATCATTTTGTACAACAATTACACAAAATGACCATATCATCATAATATAATTCCACTGTTCTGTAAGCTGATATACAGTCATTTTGAATTTTGCCCAGGCCTACCATCAGATAAGCAAATAAAAAGTTCACTATTAAATTATGATGTGTTAAAATGTGCTGTAACATTGACACAAGTAGGGAAGAGTAAAAAAGTTAGCAAACTGAACCAGTATGTCAGTTACACAGTGTTTGGTAGCTGAAGCTTGCTAACATTAGCCGCCGTAAGCTACTGGTAAAAAGACTATAGTGTCAACGAGTAAAGAATTTAAAAAAGGGTGCATTTTAGTGCTTATGAAGCATGAATATTTAATTTAAGAGGAAGATTGTGATATTTCCTCTGTTAAAAGTTAAAGCCTTGTTTCAAGTATGCTAATTAAAACTTTCCGACTTTTGCCAGATCTCAGGACGTTACAATAGACACACTGTGACAGCTGGGGAGGAACCGCGCAGGAGAAAAAGATAGTTAAAGCCGAGGCAGTCACATATAAAAGTGCAGAAAATTGCAAACGAGACTTTCTGCCTCCCTGTGGAAAGGGGTAATTAAGTTAAACCACTCCACACCAGTCCACATCTGACAAATGAGGTGTCCCCCTCCAAAGGTCAACAGTTTAGCTCAGATGAACTCCTCTGCCTCTCCCCCTCCTCTTTCTCATGCATGCACACAAAGATCATCACTCTGGCAGCGGCTACGTATGATAGCGCCGAAATGCCTTGCATCAGAAGCCACTTCCTGTCTCGGCTAACCACTTCCTGCATTCGGGTCCAGATGTGAAAACCGCAGGCTAACCGCTGATTAGCACCGTAAAAAAAACCTGCTTCAACCCGCTCACACCTGCATTCCACACCAGTGATTTCCCCCCGCCTCGGTCAGAGCCATACAGCCTGTGATTCTGCCTTTTCAGCAGCGACTCCCTCTGTACGCCACATTTGCGCTGACAGCTGTGATGAATGTGCGACACTGACATTAGCGTATACACAGGAATATGACAAGCTATAAAGTCAGGATAAAAGCCCCTTGGGAAAGGAGTGTGTCTTGAAAATAGATCTTGAGAGTGTCAAAGAAATCAGAAAATGTCTACACAGTGCATGTACTGCAAAGATGGTGGGTTGTCTGTGAAGTGCTGCAGCCAGTGTCAGTGGGTTATTATAAGAGCTGCATCAAATACTCGCCATGATTCGAGTATGTCAGAGCAGGTCTAGAAATAACTCAATGGAATTTGCCTCATCTAAATGCTCACGTTGTGTCGCTGTTGAAGCAAACCTTCTCCTCGGGCCATCAGGCATGAGCTCATAAAGGCACTATATTGTGCATCTTCAGGTTTCTGATTGTCCTGAACATCGCTTGCAGCAGCTTTATATTAAATGGATGTCAAGTGAATGTAATGTGGGCAAGCGATGACTCGGCGAACAACCGTGCTTGCAGAGATAAAAGAAAGCAAGAAGCACAAATGTGTGCAGTCTGTGTGTTGTGTGTGTGCGTTTAAAAGAGAGAGAAAGAGGGATACAAAGAGAGACTGAGTGTGTGCATGAGTGAGTCAGGCCATTGTTCCAGAAAATCTGACCCGAACTCAGGACATCCTGAAAACATTTATGCAACAGTGGTCTGACAAACAGTATGCTGTCATTACAAAGAACGCTCAGGTCTGTGTTTGTGTGTGTCTGCATTCCCAAAATATATAGATATATTCAAATTTGTGGGCACTATTACATGTCCTGTACTCACCTCGTGAGCATGCATGTATAGGTGCTTTTCATTGCTACCTGTCGTTTGTCTTGAATACTGTACAGCCATTTTTAACTGAGGGGACAATGCTGCACACTCCCCCCCCCCCCGAGCAGAACAGATATTGTTACATCATGCGGCCGCTGTCTTAGCTCCTAACAGACACACTGACATGTCGAGCCGAGATGGGGCGATTAAAGTAAATCATGATTGTTAAGAATAATGGCAGCTCGCACCAGGAGCCTGCTGTGTCGCTCATGGAGATTTAAGTATACACATAGCCTTGAAAACTGCCAGAGCGTCATGCACCACACCTGCTGCCAGCCTACACAGAGCCCACTGATTGGTGCCTACTTTCTTATATAATCAACGCTGTTGAGGTTATAATAGCTTTCTCCTAACATAGCCTGGCTTTCACCTTAAAAAAGAAGGCATTTTTCTCAGATCTCTGCAATCATGCTGATCTTGTTCACCTTACTGTGACGAACAATTCACTGTGAGTTTTCAAGTCAGGCAAAGAACCCAAAGACAACTTTAATGTAGATGGATCACGTGGTAGAACACACACATAGAAGGCACAAATATATCAACTACTGGCGGCTGGATGAGTTCATCACCAGTTGGATTTTTGGGTCGATTTCTGTAATTTTATTTTGTTAATTTGATGGTCTGCCTTTGAAGAAGGAGTGAGAGCAGCCGCTCAATGACAGACTCGTTCAGTTAGCGATCCAGTAACACAAAGAGACCAACAACACAGTCGGGAAAAACAGCGTGTAGAGCCAGAATATTTTCATATCTAACCCCTAAACTCCACTGGCCGCGTAACATTTGCATTCTGTACGCGACATGTCTGACTGAGCTGATGGCTGTGCAAGTGCAATTCCACCAGCCTCATTACATCTGTTTCAGAAGCGTCCCAGAAGCGACTCTCCGCCCTGCTCCACGGAGAATACACACCAAGTCTATTGTTGGCGGACGACATGTCAATCTGCACAGAGCACATCAAGCCAGGCAGGAAGTCAGGGTTAGATCGGGGTAAAATGACCATGATCACAGAGGAATTTTGGGGTAACGCTGTAAATTAAGGGTTCATTTCAACCAAACTATAGCTGGTGATTGTTGAAACAGTGGAAAGACTAGTTTGACTAGTTTGAATGTGTGTTTTACAGTGAGTTAGCTTTGCAATAAAACTCGCACACATCCTCCAGCTGAAACTACGGGGCCTGGCTGACTGGAAAATTGTAACATATCGCCCAACGCAAACACTCGGTTAACCACAGAAACAAGTTTCATTCACTCATTCTATACTGTCATTGCAGATGTGAAAGAACGTAAACATGAGCATGGACGTATACGCTTGTGTGGCTTTAAACACAAACTCCAGTGTTGTGAGCACAGCTTCCCACTTAAGATGCTAATTTGGCCCTTGCTCTGGGGAGCGGAAATAGAGCTAACTGTAATTACCTGGCCTGATCTGTATGGCAAACACATAAACAGAGGACGGTGGCTCTGCAGACTGTTAACCCCTTGCTTAACTTGTCTCAGTCTGACACATTATTTCATGTCCAGCGTTGATTCTAGCTGATGTGTCATCAAATTTGAGTAAGATGCTTTTAGTATTTGTGTCCTTGAGCAAAACACTGAATCAGTACTGTCCTCCCTTTTAGTCTGAAAGGTTTTTCCACAAAATCGTACATTGAAAAAGCTGGCACAAGCCTGCAAGAGTCATTAAAAACACCTGTGTGAGTCTAAAACTCTGTGCCACTGCAGTTCTGCTCAACTTTGAAGCATAAAGCCCCTGTCAATCAACCAGCCAGCGCTCAGCCTGTATGCTGTCTGTGGACGGACCATCATCCTTTGTCTCCCCTAGCCTTAATGACATTATACCAAAATCCCCTAGTCATCCATTCCCATTCATTGCAACCACATCCCTCTTTCCCCCCCTCCTCTGATGCATTCCTCCTCTAATCCCTTCATCCAAATCCCCAGATGACCTTTCAGAGATGGGCTCGCTTGTTAATTGGTGTGTTACCGGGAGATGACTTTATAGCATCCACCGTCAAAGTTGACATTGAAGATGAAGTTGTGTGCGGACAGCGAAGCAGTTCAAGACCCACTACCTCCAAGTTCATAATCAACATACCATGACGGAAATCTATGCGGAGAAACAATAAACAGAACTGTTCCCATCTCATTGGCAAGTAAAATACAATCAAGCAGATCTGTCAGATTGCAAATGAAGTACACAATCACAACAGACACAATACTGTGCCTGTTGACCCAGTGCACAGAGGAGGTAAGATGACTATCTCTTCCGCCACTTGTGACATTTCCAGCAACTGAGCTACACCGTCCAATTGATTTCATCCACTCACGCATACATGAGTTAGCCACGGTTATCACCCGCAGACATCAGGCCCTCCGCTGCATGAGCGAGGTTACAAAAGTGAACTCTGAGCAACCATCAGATATATCAGCCAAAGGGAGTTTATGGAGCAGAGAACGCTGTCTTAAGCTTTTTCATAACATGTATGAATAAAAGTCTTGCTTAATCTATCTTAAAAGCTTTTTAAGCAACAACAACATGCCCTAAATTATCTTAAAAAAGCATAAAATAAATACAAAATATTTACCATTTCAAACTAGTGCTGATCTCCTTCCAGCAGCAACTTCCATGTGAGACTGGAAACTCCCCGGTCTAAGGGAAACAAGGTCTCTTCCTCCTCTGTTATTTCAGCCCTCGTAGCACTTGCTCTGCACAACTGCCCTGTCCTGCCGCCTTCCCTTTCTGCTCTACCTCACAGCGGATGCCCCTCCATCCAATGCACACACCGCCCCACATCCCAAACTATCCGACAGCACAATAGAAGCACACACAATCCACACCCGGCGGACAGCAGGGGAAAAGTCATTGTATGTCTGCCTTTTGCATTCATGCATCATTGTGTGAGGCGGAGATTGTGTTAGAGAGTAAGGGCAGTTCAGATATTTCTCACTGGCAGGATATTCCAGCGGCTTAGGAAATCTGATCCCTGAAACTGCTCTAAAACTCCATAAAGTTTCCATTCAGGGCCAAAAAAAATACATTTTATCTGAAAACGGCAGCTCCAACACTAATCCCCATGTCCAATCTCAGCTTCCATCTCACTGCCCTGAAGCTGAGGCTGAAGACGGCGAGATGACACTTGTGTCCTGAGGAGATAAGACCCAGCTCTACCCTCAGGGATCCTGAGAGCCTATGCAAGATATACTCAGCAGGCCCTCGTACTATAGATCACACACACTCTGACACACCCAGCGCATCGACACACGCTCCAAAGACCAATGCACACACATGCATGGAACCATTGTGAAATATTCCTGCTGCGTAATGAACGCCGGGGTCATTACAGGAAGATGAATTTGTGTTGCTAACGATACACGATTTTACTGACAAGGTGCTGTGTTGTGGTTTCAGTCATGCATTCAAGTTACATAAGATTACAGGTCCAGACTCAGACCAAGACTGGCAGATCATTTACTAGTCGTGCATGCAACCATTTGTATACACCTACGGGTGTGCACACATTAAGTCTCTCACCCCTTCAGGCTCTCTTAGCAAACAAATACATGCAAAGTATTTGCTGACAGGGCTGCAGAGCCATGATCTGTACAGACTTGCCCTTTAGTATCACTTAATCAAGAGCAATGCACATTTAACGGCTCCGAACACTCACAGCGTCCCAGAAAAAGGCAATAAATGTTTGATTAACTCCCACCAAGTCTCTCATCGAAACACAAAGAAAGCAGCCATCCACATACCGCACTCGGTGGACAGAGCCATGCTCATATTTCGGAATGCACATTTATGTGACACGTCCTCGCATGAACCATGATCTGTGTCCAGAGTGTGTCTCCTGAAGCAAAATAAAGGACCTTCCAGGTCTAAATTGAGCCTCTCTGGGTGTATATCTGAGAATGTGCGTGTGGCTCCCGTGGTCAGCAAGACAAAGAGGGCTTTCTTCCCTCAAGAGTCCGGCATCTTTGACATCACGCTGCACACACATCAACTCCCATATAACCTAATCCGATCAAATGGCCTTCATTCTAACAGAGGCAAAGCTATAGTATACGTTTCTGCACCTTTATCAACAACAATGAATTGGAAGTCTTGGCTGGGTTTGAATCACTGTATTTTGTCAAGTGTCAAGTCTCCTTTTCCTCCCATGAAACCAGCCCTGATAATGGCTTTGCTATTCATGCCTAATTAACAAGTCACCGAGGACCACATAGGCTCCTCCACTGAGCCGAAGATTTATTATACCCACTCCCCCAGAGGACTCTCTCTGTGCATCTGTGTGTGTGGAAAAGGAGTCAGATAACCAGGAATAAACTTAAGTTTTAATTAAGCTTGACAGAACTGCAACCAATGTCTCTGGATTTCCTGAAAACACGATCCACTACAAATCACCATCATGTAAACACTGTCAGCTACAGTTTACTCTCCACTCTCTTCGCTTATCTGCCATGCTCAGTTTTATCACTGCGATTATTGTTTTTTTCTCCTCTCATTGACTTGTAGTACCATGCACTGTCCTCATTATCCACTTCTGACCCGAGTGACCTGTTTTTGACCCCTGAGACACAATAAGAAAGACTGCTCACAGACACACACACGCAGTCCCGAGCTCTGGATGAGTCAGTCGACCATCGCTGATAAGTCGTGAAACTGCAACTCTCACCGTGAAACTGTCTCACTTGTGAAAACGCTGTCACCCCGTGGATGGAAAACATATGATGACGAGCTGAAGTTGAACTTTTTCAGTACATCCATTGGGAGTCTATTTTAATTAATGTATTTTTAACATTTGGACTATACTTAATGACCATGAATGTGTCTCTTATGTGACACACAGTGGTTCTTGTCACTTTGAAGGAATTTCATTGGCTGCAGCTCCTCTCACTGTCTATTTAAAGTTTTGATTGGTTGAAGGCCTCTCGATGGCGTTTCTCAGCCTAATGTTGGAACATGATTATCTATTCAACATCAGATGTGTTGCTAAGGTGTGGCTTATACAACATATCAGTACCTGGATGCCTCTGTGGTTGATGATCTTGAAGAAGGCCTGAGGGCCCAAACGTCGTCCTAATATAAGCGAAATGCATATGGAGCCAGAGTGTGTGACACTCACTACAACCCTTGGTGTGCCTTACCTTTCTATTAAGGCGCTAAATCACCATGTTTACCCTGCACTGGCTCACGACTGACGTCTTTTGTTTGCCACCATGTTAACATCAGGAAAGTCTACAATAGCTTAAACAAAACAGCAAGAGCTGAGTTGCATGGACCTAATGTGAATGCTTGTATATGTAAAACATAAGCCATAGCTGAGGTAGATTATGGTGTCAACCTGAGGAGGAGGTGCAATGATAAACTGCAGCACATGCTCCACTTCTGTCAAATAGCTTAATTTATTGCTGATTCCATTAGCTGCTGATGCCTGAAATGCATACTTTCCCACTGTATACTTACTCATATTCCAGGTGCTCCCTATCGTCTGTGTCATGTTGTTTGGTAAAAGAAAAACATGCATTCTTGCTCCATCTGTCGAAAACGTATTTCAAACATTTAGAAAAGCAATTCTTCTGGCCCGGAGCCAAGCTGCTGCCAGGCTTTCCTCCATCCCCACACACACACACCCACACTCCACCCCTTCATCTCCACTGAGAAGAGCCAACTGGAAATAAAGCACAGGAGATCAAAATAAGGTTTGAGCCAGATGCTTGGAGCTGGTCCTGTCAGTGGTGAAATCATCCCGGTCTGCCTCTGTCTCTGCTTTGCCTTTTGAAGTTGGGTTCATACCTTTGGCCCAAGGTGGAGTCCAGATGTTGGGCTGCATGCTAAGACTTGCAAAGCGAAGGTACAGATAGATAAAACAAAGGAGAAAACACCCCTCTTACTTGCTCCCCGTTTGGTTGTGGGGATCATAAAGCTTAGAGTCTTTTTGCCAATATATCAAAAATATTAACTGCTCTGCCAGTAGTGGCAATATATCAAAGTTTGTGATTTTCAAACTTGAATCTGACTTCTATGACTCGAGCCTGAAGACGCAGGTTTGAAGAATCAACACAACAGCATGTGCATTTCATCGTCCTGACTGGTCGCAACATATTTTGTCCATTAACTTAGCAACTCTTCCTCAATCCAGTCTCATGATTGGACAGTTCTTGACTAACAGCCTTTAGCCTGGTTCTTCCATCAAGCACCCAGCCAACATAAAGGACAAACCAAACAGGTAAATACACCTGGGAAAGATTTGACATTTGAGGGTGGGGAGATACAAGCTATTCAGTAACTGACAAGGCACTAATCTCTTGTTATTACTTTGTCTGTGTAAGTACTGATGTTCATGCTTTTTCTTGTCATGTACTACATCTTTTTTGGGTAAAATGTTAATAGATTAAAGCCTCTGCTGTGTCCTGTCAACCAATGCTCAGTTAATCCATTAATGCTTTTTTAAGTACTACAAATTGGAAGTTAACTAAGTAGCGGTGTCATTATCATACATCAAAATTGTCATGTGCTGAAAAATGTCACTTTTTTGCCTTTTTTATATTGTTACAGTTTAGCTGATTAGCATTGCAAGATGACCATCAGGCTGATAGAAAGCGTCAAGGAATGGTCCTCCTAAGAAGCTCCTCCGGCTGCAACTGCTGTATTGACAAATGGTCTTAATTGTACTCAGAGGAATGTAAGGATGAAAGGGCATTTCACGTCCATTCTCTGCAAATCTGTCAAGAACACCTGAACTTTTTACTCATAACGAGTACCTGCACGTTAAACCGGAGGAGCAACAATGTGGCCGAAGATGACTTCTGTCTGCAGGCCTGTTATGATGTAGCATAGGACACTGAAAAGAGCTCAGACCTGATTAGCTCGTCCGATTAACACACCGGCATTGCATTTGAGACAGTGTGTAAAATTCTGTCTGGCTTGACTCATTATCAGCAGTGATCAGAGGCAGGTCCATCAGGGCCTTCTGTCAGAGCGGCTTAAACCCCCACCAACGACACTCAGGATTAGACACAGCCTTGGCGCCACTCCACGGACCACTTGTCCTCTCAGCTGGGGCGCTGCACCCCCAAAACCAAAACCCCCGCCACATAACCCCTGTTAACTGGCAGGTCAGCGCATGCCCGTCATTAACCTTGCGCTTCTTGTTTGTGTTACTCAA
Organism: Chaetodon trifascialis; assembly: GCF_039877785.1. Lineage (NCBI taxonomy): Eukaryota > Metazoa > Chordata > Actinopteri > Chaetodontiformes > Chaetodontidae > Chaetodon > Chaetodon trifascialis. Next base: position 16,518,430 of record NC_092073.1, read on the forward strand.
AGTAGCTCTCAAAGTGTCACTTCATGTGGAGGTGGCAGATGCTATTAAAAACAGTCCAGCTCCTGCTCCTGGTGGTCAGTGGAGGAGGTGCTGGGATTAAAAACAGATGTTTTGCTGCAGACCTGCTGCACACAGTGTCCGATTGTGTGATTTCAGACACAAGGTGCAATAAAAGCTACAACAAAGAGGTGTTTTGTGAAAAATATCACATGGATATAAATGTTTCAGTGTGCAATAATCTGCCTGTGTGCTTACCAGATCATCCCTGTTAACTCTTGTGATACTTTAATCATAGCAGGGATACTGTGCCAGACAGTGAACGATCGTTTCTGTGGGTGCAGTTAAGTTAAAAACAGGAACAATACTCCCCCCAAAGGCCCCCCCTCTTCTTTTCTTCTCTGATCATGGTCAGATCCTCAGATCCCTTGTGGGGAGTTGATGCATGCTCGGAGCCAGTGTTATCTATCCGACCTTGGGTTCTGAGGAGCAAGAGTGTAGCAGGGCCAGGAGCCCACAGAGAGAAGTATGTGGAGGACCGGCCAAATGTTGCAATGCCTCAAAAAGACTCAGAGGGAGAGTTTACAGTACATTTACTGTCTATACTGACAAACGAGCTGTATTTATATGGCCTTGTTCGACATGAATTGGCGGGAGGGTGCATATTGTTCACGCTGCCATCTTACTGATGTTGCTGTTGTTACTAAATGCAGCATTTTTCCATGCTTCATTTATATCACTGATGTGCTTTTGGCTTGCTGCCAAACTAGAAGTTCTGAAAAGGGATCTCTTCTTGTGCGATCCTTTTCCAAGGCTTCTTCCAATTTTATGTTCCCATTAAAAGTTTTTTTCTTGCTCTCTTCTCATGGGGTCTAATTATCTAGACAGTCATGACATGGCTGTCTTGCAAAGCACCTAATAAAACCCATTTAAGAAAGTAGCACGATGTAAAGAAAAGCTTATCATTGTGCAACCCTTTCCCCTATGGCCTTTTAATTTTGTGATTCAAGTTCCAACTTGGCAGGCGAGAACAAGATGGTACAGTACGACTTTGATGGATAAAGCAATAAAGGTCACCAGCGCACCATCAATAACATTTTGAAATTTTTGATAACATCAGCGAGAAACAGGCTTTTTGCCTTCGCTTGTTGGCAAACTTTGTTCCTGCTGACCACAACACACTGAGCAAACAAGTTAGACACTGTGCTTATGAGGGGTGGGAACCATCAACTCGATACAATGCTGCCATGATATGCTGCCGACAACGACCAATACATGATGTATTACAAGACAGTACCCTGCAATAGATCATGTGTAAGTGAAGAGGAAAACATGCTTCTAAAACACCTCTGCTGTCTTTAGGCAATGCATCAAATGATGTGTTTTCTCTTGGCTTTTTTTTAACAGCAACATCATTTCAATGACAAAAATTGGCTAAAAAAGCTGCACACTTAGTTATAAAGTCTGGAGCGAACACAAGACACACATCTGGATAAGTACAGACCACAATGTGACATCGGTCCCAATTCATCAATAATGCATCACAGCACACCATATTGTGAAATATTGCAAAATCATCCCCTGCTGCAGATGTCTTGACTGATTGTATTTGGCTCTCAGTGATTTAAAACCTGAGTGGAAAACTTGCTTTAAGTTTGTCTCTCTATAAAAGCAATACAAACATGAATTTAACAAAATTTATCTTATCTGTTTTTCTCCCAGGCACCACGAGCAAACAGACTGTCATCATAATCTGATTCTTGTATTGTTCAGCTCTGACTGGCTCATAGAAATACCTGATATCATCTTTTTCCAACACAGCCCACTTGCACACAGCAGGCCAACCGCACCGTGAGCACCTGTCAAATCTTGCACAGGAAAACAGTTTACCCAACTTGACACCCACACCGTTACCATAACCTGTGCTCTCATCAGCCAATGGATTACCACAGCTTTGGGGTGACAGACCTGTCTGCCTGCCTGTCTTTCTGGTGCCCACAGCTGCGCACAGCTGTCCTAACATGGCCGCTCGGCTCTGCAGAGAAACCGTTGGCCTAGCAAGTCACAGCTCATCACACACAAACACTGACACACAGGCGGAAGGAGGGGAAATCGCTGTGTGTGTGTGTGTGTGTGTGTGTGTGTGTGTGTGTGTGTGTGTGTGTGTGTGTGTCTGTGATCGGTCGAGCAGTTCAGTTTGTGCTTGTCAGGGCCCCTGGGCAGAGAGAGAGGGGTGAGAGGATGGGTGGCGGTCAGGCCAATGGGATATTATCTCATCTCCCTTGGGTGGGATCCAGGTCTTTGCAGGCCCGATGAGGAGAGGAGGAAATTAAACCACTGGCTTTTGTTGTGGGTTTAAGGATCACAGAGGGAGACGAAGCAAGAATTGAGGGGTACCTTATATAAGAATAAATCAGTCAGTGTGTGTGTGTATCCATGTGCCGTCATGCTGGGTGGAGTGGGGTCATCCACTTTTCAGACTAAAGCCATATCGTCTTCATAACTGCCATCTGACCTTGATAAATCTCCGGCTTTGTAACTCAAACCTCCGGAGACAATTCTTTCTCACCTCTGAAGCATGTACTGCTGCCACTGATGTCGTCTTTCCTGTATGGCCGGCACTTTCACGCCTGTGTGAGACGTTTTCCCACACTATCTATCACACTTTTCACAGACATTCCACTTGTTTTCTTGCCGCTTTTCCTCCAAAGCAGAATAATCATCCCTCCCCAGGACACCAACTGACAAACACTTCAATAAGCTTGCCGCTTTTGTTTTGTTTCGTTTTAATTTTCTGCAGTTTGTATTAGCGGGGAATGATTGCATTCCTCTTGACACCCTGAATTAGATTATGACAAATGCATTCTTCATTCATCTCCTTTAATTTATCTGCACTACATGTATCTGCCAGAAATTCATGCTCAAACCGGTCTGTTTTCTGACAGCATCTTCTATCGTCTTCCTTGGCGTGAAACATTCAGTCACCACTCAAATCTCACTCCCAACATCTGAATAACACATGAGTTTCATTCCAAAGTCAATTTAAAAGAGTCACGCCTAACAAACTGACAATCAGCACCAACACATCATTTCATATCTCCTCTTATTTTAGCTCAGAGACAAAGTTCAGAGTTTAAACACAAATTGGAGTAAAACTTCTTCTTTTCTTTTCTTTTTTTTTTTATACTAACTCTACCAACAAGAAAGAACTGACCTACAATAATCTGCTATTAAGTGAATGCTCCATGAGCCTGGACTGACCCAAAACATAATATTCTACACAAGTTCCTACACAAGCAAAAGGTAATTGTCTTCATCTTATACATAGGTACACATAAAATGTGTGATACTGAACAAATGCAGCAATCCTGGCAATATAACAAGTGCAAGAAACAAGCAAACCTCCAAAAACTCCATTGAAATAAGTCAATAAAATAACTTAACCGCATGCCAGGAGTGACACAGTGAAAAAGCAACATATACAGGGGCAGATGGTAGAGATCATTCCGGATATTAAAAAAAAAAATAAATAAATAAAAAATCTAAAGAAATGTTTATTTACCCACAAAATCTCAGACATTTGGTGGGAAGAACAAACCCTTAATTCTAACATAATGCCATCGCAGAAGCCTGCAGCAGCAGCAGTGGTGGCAGCGTAACAATCAGTTATTACCAGCTTTCTCCATAATCATAACCAGCATCAATACCGTGCATGATATAGCATGTTGTTATGGGAGAACGCTTAACTTGCGCTCACAATAGATCATTTGCTGTGCAATTCTGGCTACATAATTGCCATCTCGTTAAGATTATGGGGAGCTGCAGGTGATTGTACCTTATGGATGATTTACTGCTGACAGCCGAAGCGTCCGTCTACCCAAACATCATTAAAGTGAAGGCTCCAGAGGCGCTCAAAGGCTTTCCGTTCCATTTTTCTTCGCCCAAGTTTGTGCACTCGCTGCGTAAAGTTTGCAGCACCTGGCAGGCTTTTAGTGTGCAGCGCAAACGCTCCCGGACGCGCTACACTTCGCTCTAAAGCGCAATAACCCACGCATTCGTGTGGAAGCGCTCACAATGGCTCATAATGCTGCTGTGGAGGTCTCGGAATGCACCGACTGCCAAAAACAGTTGCAAGTTTTCCGATAATATCCTACCTTTGCTGCCTCCGCCCGGGCTGAGCGCGCCGGCGTGGTCAACTTTAATCCGTCTGTATGAAAAGTTAATTTCTTATTCCTCCGCGGACTTCACGTACAGAGAGCCATGCCTCCAGACGGACCCACCGCCTGTTCTGCAGAGCACTGTTCCTGTGCTCACACACACCCCGCGCACACACACACACACACACAAACACACACACACGCAGCCAGCCAGTTCACTCCAGCAGGCACCTACAAGTAAACTGAGCCTCTCCAGCGGTGACATCACGAGTCACTATGGCAACTCTGACTCCACCCCAGTCCGGAGCTGAACTTACCTGTCTGACTACTCCACAACAAACGCCTTCCTCTCTCCCTTTATGCGCTGGGTAATAACTGCTGAGCCACATACATTTTTTTAGACACAGATAATCTATTGAGGATAAAGTAACACATGCTCAGCCAAAACACAAACACACATTACCTAGGTGATGAGCTTTGAGTGACACCATCTTCCCTGATGACTGATACTGCCTATGCAAATTCAGGTCATGTTCGGTGCACTGCATGTCATGAAAAGGGTGTTCTTTGCATGTGTGCAGGCTGGATGGGCTGGTCTGAAAACAGCACACGAAATCCCTCTTGCACAATGCCTCGTACCTTTGCCTGAAGCTCCCCTGTGGCTCGGTGCCAGTCTCACCATTACCTCAATTGTTTTGGACACAAAGTCAGCTTGCCCCTCCCTTTTGTCTCCGCTGACCCAGAGCAAACAAACAGACAATGGCCAGGTGAGCCAAATGTCCACCGAGTGACTGCCTCTGTGTCGCCCTCCCCCATCAAGCCACTGGACTTCAAAAAGCTGAGGCACGGGGGGAGACTTTATGATCAATAAAAGCTCCAAAACAACACTGAGACATGTGTGCTATACATTGTCCTTCAGAATACACAAACCAGGCTGGAGCTATAAGCAAGTCCAATTATGGTGATCAAAACAGGCGTCGGAGTGTGCGGACGACTCAGACCGTTTGTGGTTCACATGTTTTCTGCTTGTGCTCCACAGCAGCTGTGGGAGGGAAACGTGACAGGCAGATTTATAGGATAGACTTCACATTTAACCTGCGGCAAAAAGAGAAAGGAGGAAATAGTTTTGCTGTTGCACTGTTGCCTCAGTCTGCAAAGGAAAATAAAAATACCTGTAGCTCCAAGAGTGGACAAAAGCCGTTAGGGGTTCACATGTCAGTACGTACATCAAACATTCAGCAGGGAACCTGTGCTGTCATCCCTCTCTCATCTCCGATGTCATGTTCAGAATTGGTTAAGCGTTTTGGGAAAATATGCTGATGTGCTTTCTCATGAGAGTCAGATGAGAAGATTGATAGCGCTCTTTGACTTGAATGGTTAATATGCAGCTGGAGCTAGCCAGTTAGCTTAGCAAAAAGACTGGAAAGCAGGGGGAAACAGCTAGCTAGGCTCTGTCCTTTAAGGGAATAAAATCCCTGTTCCAGTAGCTCAAAGATCACAAATTAACACATCTCATTTGTCTAAGTGTGTAAACAAAGATTTACTGTTTTACAGGAGGAGATATGTCTGATTCCAGTCTTTGTATTAAGCTAAGCTAGCTGGCTCAAGCAGCATATCTACGCTATGCCACTATCTCTATACACACCATAGTGGTATAAATCTTCTCATCTAACTGAAGTCCTGTTTTTCCCAACATGTCTAAATGTCTTGAACTATTTGCAGTCTATTTGAATCACCAGATGCAGGATAAATTTGATTTAACCGAACTGAAGCACATGTCTGATATTTTGGTAAATATAGCTGTTTCAGGAGGCCTGAAGAAGAAGAAGAAGCTTTATTGTCACATATAATCACTCTCAGTACAACATCCCATCCCTGAGGAGCAGTGGGCAGCCTGGGGACCAACTCCAGCTCGAAGTCAGCGCCTTTGTCAAGGGCACTGACAGGAGAATTTATTTTTGATATTGGGGGGAAACTGGAGCCCCCGGAGGAAACCCATGCAAGGACAGGAGAACGAACTCCACACAGAAAGGCCCTGGTCCTGCCAGACCCTGGGCCACGGTGCTGTGAGGCAACACTGCTAATCAATGAGCCACTGTGCTGATAAAAATGTTGACATTATAACTGTAATAATAGATTTTTTGGGCCTCTCTGGGGCAGAGCAATGAAATAAACACACAATCCCAGACAAATTATCACCTTATGAAGCTGACATAACTTTTTGATTGCATATTTACACATCCAGTGGAGATGGAGCCACATCAGCATACATTGTTCACCAGCCTACATTAGCCTCTAAACAGCCCCCTCCTGCTGGACACAAGTTGGATTGAGTTTGCAGGACAGAAAACCAAAAACAATGGCTGAAAGACGCTAAAGTTTAGAGTGTCTGCAGAGTTCACTGTGGGTTCATATAATAATAAACTAACTAGTGCAGCTTTAAAATCAACTGACCGTAATCTCTTAAATGAAATAAACAATAGATTTATAAGTCAGATAACACTTTGAGTCCAAACAAACAGCAGCCTCACACACCCAGACGTCTCTCAATCCACTCACCTGCTCTCGCAGCCTTTCCTGGTGACCCATGATCGCTGAGGCATGATGGGGGTATTTCTGCTTCAAATGCTCCAGGAAGGCCTCCCTCTTCTTGTCCATGTCCGACGGCTGCATAGCTAGGATCTCTCTGGAGCTGCGGGCTCCACCTAACGTGTGCCTTCGAGGGACAGTGCGGCTGCCTTTGGCGTCCCCTCTCGAAGGGGCCGTCCCATTTGGGGAGGCCTGTCTGCGGCTTACGTGCTCGGCGTCCTCTGGGGACGTTACCTTCAGGTTGCTTTTGGTTTGTTCTGAGGGGACAGAGGGGACACAGAGGCAAGGGGTCAAAACACATGTGCTGTTCTGATGTTTTGACATCAACAAGTGCATGCGTGTCAGCTATCCTTCCATCGGTCATGAAGAGGGCATATGAAGGAAAACTCAACCATCGGAGGCCTTAATTTTGCCAAAACGGAGAAAACTGCACAGTCTGCCCAGTTCATTATGTAGCCATTTCAGCAATAAATTCACAATTTAATGTGACAGACACAATATTGGTGATGAAAACACTGAATTCAAACTGTTGTTGAGACTTATTTCCTTTTTAGCCAAAGACATGCATTCATGTAAGGAGACATACAGAAGGAAAAACATCCAGAGCTTCTGCTTTACAACATTTTGAGATTGAGAAGATACTGTTTAATGGAAAGAAGATATGTTATGAAGAAGATATGAAACAGTTGGAGGAAAACCCTTCATCTACTTTTGATAATTGTGTGACACAGCTGTGTGCCATGGATGTCTAGTTTGCTCACAGCATTATATAGTCACATGACATTATACATGTTTCTGATAGAAAGCACACTCTACTGCAACTGGCAAATGTTCCCCTTTGATCGCATATAAAAACCCTTTCTACAACAAAAAAAAGTGACATTAAGGATGAATATTTGATTTTATGGCAGAATGGAGATAACATAAGCACAACCTCCTTAGGCAAACGAACATCTTCACACATCTTTGTTATCTTGTCTTAAATCAGTCAGGGCCTGCGAAATACAATTAGAAGCCATCAATCTGAGAGCTTTACCATGAGATTCTGCAAGAGAGGAGAAGAGTAGAGGGGAATAAAGGAGAGAATATGGATGGCAGCAAAGGAGGAGAGCTGCTCGAGTGTGAAGACAGAGGGGAAAGAAGCAATAAAGCAAGCAGATCTGCTGCCTTGTTTTCTAGACAGGCAGGTAGAGCTATAATGTGTACCTTTCAGAGGGTAATGGCGGAAAATAAAGGACCTCTTGCGGAGTTCAGCTCTTCAACAGTTGAAGGAGGACATTTCAAGTGATTTGCCACTATTTGGTGAGTGGTTTAATATGGCTTTCCTTTTCTTCTGTGAAAGCTTACAAGCACGCTGTGAGCCACGGATGAAAAGGAATTTCTTGTTTGACTCTCAAAGACATGTTGGGACTGAGACAGAGGTCGCCTAATAGATCTAACTGGAGCAGTGACTTGGGACAGAAATAAAAATGCTTAGTAGCTGCAATGACTCGACTTCTATTTGTTTCCCTGTGCCATATTTCCCTCTGCTAAATTTTTCACTTTCACCTGCAGATCGTTTAAAGAAAACACAAAGCGGCTGTGATCAGTAAACACAAAAAGCAGGCATAATTTTGCAGAAATACAAACTGGCGGTGCGTCACAATCAAGCTCCGTCACCAGCACCATCAGCCCAAACCCCCACCCTGCTGAAGTTCAGAGCCGCACTCGTCTCATGCACTCCCAATCCTATTTTTAACTGCCAAACAGTTTCCCCACTGCTAACCAAATTACACTCAGCAGACAGAATAAACTCAAACCTCCAAAGGATCTGAATTAATTTGCGGGTGGCATGTCAGAAAGCTCGTTACCTTCCCCAAGTGAACAATCTTTGTCTTCATCTGTTATTTCCTCTTCCATTGCACTTCGGGATCACAGACACACACACAAACAAACTCAGTGACGGTGAAAGAGTGAGGCTGGCACAATCAGCTAACTGCTTGCTTGGAGATTCCAGACGTAGCTCACGTGGAAAAGGGGGTTTGAGATAGGCCCTGCCCCACAGCCCCAGGATAGACTGGTGGGGATTTAGAAAGTCAACCGCATTCCAGGGCACAGAGTGACTAGCCCCTCACCCTCAGGCAAAAAGCTCCTCTGCTGCCATGGAGGGGTCCTAGACTGAATGTAAATGTGTTTGAGAAAGGGAGTATATGGAGCACTGCAAAAGAAGACAAGAAGCACATCATCTCCTCTTGAAACTGGACCCCGAGACTAACAGGTGTCAGTCAAACTGTCTGACAAACACACGCATATAGCATACGCACAAACACAGACAGACTCCCACACAGTCTGTTTATCAGGACTTTGTCTGCAAGCTGTCTCTTGTTTAACTCTCCGTCCCCGCAGAGGGGCCCACCAGACACGAGTATGCATCCAAATGTGTCATAACCTACTTCTGAGCCACATCCAAACTGCTCTCAGCGCAGAGCAGCCAGCTAATATGTGATCAAGTTATCTGATCAACACGACAGACTAAGACAAGCCTCAGTCCTGCAGGCAATGTTGTTTCCAATTAGGAACCTTGCGGGAGACACCACAGTCTTTGTGTTCGCTGCTACTCTGGGGTTTATGAAATGCAACAATGTCCTGCTTGCCTGACAGTCAGCAAACATGCTCGTCATGTCGCTATGTACATGGTGTAACAGATATATATGTGTTTATGCCTTGCCTTGCGATTCTGCGAGATCATTTCTTTGCAGCTGCTGATGTAAGTGATCTGATCAAAATGTGCAAGATGAAGGCGCAAATTGACGTACCTTAACAGGAAAACGTGAGGGGATCAATGGCCCAGTTTGTGGGCCATGTAATTGAAAGCGGTGGAGTGAGCGCATGAACAAACACAACGCAGCAGCTGATGGATAATGTCAAACATATGGAGACAAGTCTTGCTTCCACCCACTTTCTGTCTGCTTTCACCAGCTCACATGCTCAGACACTTAGCCACAATAGGCTGACAGATAGCAGGCCAATAGACAGGGATCATGTCATTTAATTATACTGAGGAATTGAGTTAGCTCCATGCTATGGTCATCATTCAATTCCCAGAAGTGTTCTGTGAAGAAATGCTGTAATTTCCTTTTTTGTTTCACTATCTTCCTCAAGCTGATTTCCTAGGTTTCCCAGAATTATATGCGACGACCCTCGCATTCAGCAAATCCTGTATGAGTAAATGATGAGAGCAACAGCTATAGCATAGTAAAAATGGTATTTCAGACTTTTCTATTATACTTCTCACTGTGTAATGCAGGAAAGAAAGCAGGCAAAACAGTCCGGAAACAAGAACTGACTCAACCGACAAGCTGAATATTTTTGCTGTATCACCAATAACCATGTTTTATTGTTGAATTTTTGTGCCCAGTCAAATGGCAAACTTACAACTATCCTTAAATATTTTATAATGCTTCAGGGAAATGTCATTTGACACATGGCAAACTTAAAATTTGATGCGCTATCAGGGGTTTTGCCTTTGCTCAAACATTTACAGAGATATTTGACAACATACAGTCCGAAGTTGACTTAAAGAATGTCAAACGCGGACTGAAATTTGAAATCTGAAGAAATGCCAGTGAAATTGTAAGGTTTTCATCTCAGCCATAGCAGTTAGTGTCAGTGCAATGACACAAACATCACAACCAACCAACAGGTCAGCCTTTGCAAACCCAAAGTCATAATTAAAGCAGCTCCTCCAAACCAACAATTACATCCTGTGGTCTGAACAACCTGCCTCGCTGCACTTTTACTGTCAGCATTCCAGGCCAAAAAATGACCTCCTTCTCCCAGAGCGTCACAGGGGATCTGCAAGTGAATTGTGTCTCGCTCCAGCGGCTTAAGAATGTGGCTCTCTCTTTCACAGCTGCCAGTGTTGAGTAAATGATGGTGTTCTCAGTTGAAAGACAATATGAAACACTTGCCCATGAGCACCCAGGACTTATGAGGAGCAGGGCCTCCTGCTGTTTGCAGTTACTCTCAGGTTGTCACTTATTTATGGAGGAATGTATCCCTGTGCACACTCTCTCCCCTACTATTACTGTCCCATAACGGTGCAGTTAGATACAAAGCCCTGTTCTGTGCAATAAAAGCAATGCTCACATAGCAATACCCTCAAGCCATTAACAGCGTGTACACAATGACGGCACTGGTCCACTGTTGAGTATCTGACTATATTTCTAATATGTAAAACTTATCAGAGTTGGGATATCAGATGATCCGTTCATGTGGAACTGAGCCGAGTGTACAAAAAGGATCTTATTTAAATACGATTAGAATAAATTAAGCTTATAATACACTGCAATAATATTCAATTTAACAAGTCATGTGCACTACTACTGAGACTTAAAATCTGAAAAATGCTGCAAGTGGCCTGAAATAATAATGACCCGTTAGAAGGTTTTTAGCCTTGTTAGCAGGGTGGTAGTCTGTTGGTCGAGTGGTCAAACACTTTGTTCCGGACTGAATGTTGAAAATTTGAAACTTTGCCTCCAGCAACGCCATAAAAAACACATTTGTAGTTTTAAATTAAATGTCCTGACAACTATTGGGTGCATTGCAGAGGTGGAAATTAGGCCTATGAATCACTTTTCATTCTTTCAAAGCTAAGCAATCTCATTAATGTTTAAATGCACTTCAAATAGAATGCATATCTTCTTGCAGAAACTGATCAAAACTGTGGACATATTTCCCCACTCCTCTGCATCTTGTGCCCAAAGAACCTCTGTTTTCCCATCAGTCATCCTTCCTGTACCAGACACAGACCACCTGATTCCATGCCCTTCACTTATCACGTTACTTTGTTCCGCTCACAGCCAGCGCTGCACACTGACCCTGCCAAGCTACAGCAGAAGGCTTATGTGTGAGAGTCTGTGGAGGTGACCGGCACAAAAGCCCACAGAAAAAGAAGCTGACTTCCACACCGACTTGCCACTGATTGCTGATCCCACAGATAAGATCCTTCCGTGCAGGTAACTGACACCTGAGTTCAAAAATGCCCCCGCAATGCAGCCCGACCACATTTTTCACACCAAACGCACACAGACATTCATGCAGGAAATGTCTGACTTCCTATCTGGGTATCTGTTTCACTCTTTGCATGTTTAAGTCATAAAAACTATAACTTTCAGGCATGTCAACGCCTCTGAATTTTGCACACAATGGGAAAAACATGCCTCGTGCGAAAGTGATTCCTTACAGAGAGAAGGGGAAAATAGAAGCCTTTCATAAATAGGAGGGATTTCATTTCTAGTTTAGCCTCAGGCTCGCTGCCAAGGAAAATTGTCCACATATGAAGTCCACCAATCAGAGACAGCATGGTGAATGAGGTGACCTTCACCCCCAAGTCCCTCCCTTCAATAGGCTGTGGATCAGTGCTGCTTTGTTTTCATTTGGGAGGTTGATTATATGAGTTTCAGGTCAGAATGTCACAATTCCTGCAGAACAACAGCCTCTTGTGATCCATTTCCTTTCTTTATGCTGTCTTAGCACAGAACCTGCATGAATTAATTCAGTATCAGTTTGAGTTTTTACATAATTCTTGTAGTATTAGTGTGTACTGAACTTTTTCTCCATTCATTTTGTGGCTCGAGTCCACTGTGTCCTTAGCTGTGGTGTCCATGTGGGATGTTGGCACTGTCATACTGTGAACTACAGTAAACTCAACAGATGCCATTGTTTCTCAGCTCAGCTCGCCCTCCCAAGTAAACATGTCCTCTCCTCCAGGAATAAAATACAATAAAATAACACACCACATATGAATTATACATGTGAAGCTGACAAATGAAATCTCATTAGCGGCGTAAAAACACGTCACTGGGATTTCAGATATCAGATTCCTCTCCTCACACATGATGGGATTTTCTTCTTCTCCTCATGCTTTTGCATCTATTCTTCTATACTATCTTTCTGTCTCTTTTTCCCTTCTACTCCCCCCTCTGTCTCACCTAATGAGGCATCTCCCAGCTGCTGTACTGCTGTTAATGAACACTGGCCCCCACCCTGTTAGCTAAGACCACAGCAACATCTGTCTCAGCTCAGACTTGCAGACACCCAGACCTCTGTGGTACATGCACTGATTGCGCTGCACCTTTCAATTAAGATACATGTGTGTGTGGATATGCACAATAAGAATGTGCGTGTGTCAGATACACATGCCTCTCCAGACTTTCCACTCTGGTGAAGCCTTATAAACAGACAGGGCTGCCAACCTGACAGGCAGTCGGCCAAAAGATATGAGTTACAGACGTGTGGTCTGGTGTGTGAGTGTGGGTGTCAGCGCTGGGAATAGTCGCAGTGGTGAGGTGAGCGGATGCGATATCAAAACAGCTATGGAACAGCAGAGAACGTGACGGCTTAACATTGCAAAATAAAGGTTAAATACATTTCTATCACACAGGAGACTCCCACAATATTCAAGTAAGGCTCTTTTACCGTGGCTGGAGTCAATGGGGCATGGCAAATTGATTTTTACTGCTGCTTTACCTCCAAGTTGAATTTCTTATCCTGAGTGGGTTTGACTTGTAGATCTTTAACTCAAGTGAAACGTTAATGCACTTCCTACTGAATGGACTGCAACTTCGATAAAGTTTAACTTTCTGGAATAAGGCTGTTCCACTGTCCTTGTGGAAGTAAATAAGAATTAAATCCTGGGTAAAATCACTATTCGCATGTCTGCAGATCAATCATTTTGCTCTCGGCCCTCTCTGCCTCCCTCCGCCCTCCTTCTTCTTCTGCCACTGAAAGACAAACAAAGCAAACAAGCCGAGGGGAGTTGAGAGACGAGCCGCTGGCAGAGCAGGCCTGGTTCTGATACTTCCCTCTAAGACAGCCAAAGGACAACTCAAACAAACAGCTCTGTTTATTGGCCGGCTCCGCTCCTCAGCACAAACGCCGTGTCTGCCTGCTACCCCTCTCTAACACACATCAGCCCCAGATCAATCTGAAGCAAATAACTGGCTATTGCCTCCTCAGTCTTAAACAAGTTGTTGCTACTTTTGAGGTGCACTGCATTTTCTTCACACCAGGGGGTGCTGTTGAACATGCACCGAGCATGTTGTGCAAGGATGAGGAGAAAATTACAGAGTGTGTGCCTGTGGATGGGAGCGTGTGAAAGAGAAAATAAGAATAAGATGGTGTGTTTGTGTGCCTCCTCAGTTGTGCACAAGGAAATCAGCTCTGCAATATTTCCTTTGTCATTTATTAACTGAGACACTAAGTGCTGCTTAATGAAGCGGCATGTTTGTTAGTGTGTCTCTGTGCGCAATTACGTGTGTGCGTGTGTGCACATGTGTTTGCCAGTAAACCCAGGCAGTGTGTACACTTCATTAACTCGTGGCCAGAGTAGGTGTAAGTGAACCTAGCCACTGGCTCAGATGTCTGCTGGTCTCCCGTGACAACCGTCTCTGGGCCAACAGTGAGGCCAGCGGCGTCCTGAGGGGAAGGGATTGAGAGATGCTGAGAACAGCTGCAGCTGGGAGGAGGACATCCACCTGGGAGCCACAGAGGAAGACTCTGCTACCTCTTCTCCCCCGCTGAAGAGGAACTTGTTCTTTGGAATGTGACTCGCTCCGAGCTGACCGCCTCGTGAGAACCAGAATCTCCTGAGGTGATCCAGCCTGAACTCACTCCCTGGATAAAACGTAAGAGGGCACTGGGCTAGAAAATATCTCAGCGCAGTTAATTTAATCACACCAAATCCCCAGTGTGAGTGACTCATCTGTTAAACAGCCTGCTAAGTGCGAAAAGGGCTGGGTATCATTTGAAAATGTTTAAAACTAGTGAACAATTCGATATCTGAGTTTCAAAGGGGAAAATGGATGGAAATATTAAACTGAAAGACTAAATATTAGAGTTATCATGAAATATAATTCAGCAGCACCACAAAATACAGCTTCCAGTATGGCTATAAAGTTGAACCACCACCACCACTCTGAAACAGTTTCAACCAAAACTGAACATTATAACCTTCATGCAGGGCTGCTGTATGTATGTAGAGTTCACTACTTATGGACCTAATAAGCTAGCTGGCTTTTTCTTTCTTTTGGGGAGAACTGATCCTTTAAGCCTGTAGCTGCCTGGGAGTCCATCATCCCTCTGCTGAACTCTGGCCATGTAATGATAATTTCACTGTGGACATCAGCTCTGCCGACACAGTTTTGCTGCAGCCTGTCCATCAGCCTGCAGAGTGTTGCCTCTGCATTGCAACAGGCAGGAAGTCAGAAAAAGTTGAATTCTCAGGCCTCTCTCCAACTGTGTGCTTGTTGATAAGTTATCTCTAATCTGTTTTGGCAAGTTTTCTGTGTCAACAAATTCAAAACAAGTGCACACAGCAGAAACGCACTCCTGATATCAACATGTATACAAAAGCATACACAGGCACACAAGCATATACAGTGAATGGATGACATGGCTGTCTTTGCACAAACACAGGGGGAAGCACCTGCTCTTATTATCATGTGAATATTAGATACAGTAGGACACATTTTAGGACAGATGTACAAGAAGGCGCACATCACAGCAAAGTCTAAAGGAAATTAAAGCAACTTTAGTCCCCTTTGCTGCAGTGAGTCAACTATGCGTTCAGCCTGCACATGGCTTCCATTTAAATATGTCTTTCAATATGCCTGCTCCCTCACAAGTTTATTAAAAAGTGATTGCGCTGCAATTGACTCTCTTCATAGTGATAAGCAGCTTAGGGCCCGGACTTGCCAGCCAGTCAATCATGTCTTCCTCACTTTCCTCTCTGCACTGCGTATCTCTTCCTCTCCCTCCCTTTTCCTCCGCATGCTAGCACAGCGTAACCAGCGTAAACTTAAAGCTTATTACAGCCCAGCAGCTCAGGAATACAACGGAAGTGAAATGCGTTACTGAATCATATAATACCAAATCAGCATTTGTCACACCAAAACTGGCATCAGGCTGAAGAATAAAAGATATTATTTCATATTATGGGTATGTATTATCTTAAAATGTGCCACTCAGTTCTCCTCAAATTGCATTATATTCCCCAAACAGACAAAGCTAAGTGTTTACATCTGTGTGTGTTACGGAGCTGATGAAGCTGAGTGGCTCCAGCCTGCTTTGGAAGAGGTGAGTGCTGCTCGAGCTGATAAGTGATGCAGGTGGTGGAGGGATGTGAAATAGGCCCCGAGGAGGGGGAGCCACTCTGAGAATCCTGGGAACAGTAGTGCCTCTGTCCCAGGCTTTATCTGCGAAACCTGCTGTGTGCTGTCCGTGTGTCCATGGCTGTTTGTCCCGGTATGGATGTGTGTGTATGTGTGTGTGTGGGTCAGTGGGTGGACCGCATCCAAGCTTAAGGCTCTGTGGAGCAGAAGGGGCTGGAAGGTTTGTGAATGTGGACCAGCTTGGCCAGACCTATTCAGAGGGAGGGAGAAAATGCCTTAATGCATAAAGTGTGCATAAACTGTAACAGTGTAGGCTAAGTGCACTCTGTCCCTTCACTGCTCTGTGTAAATATTAATGATCTCTAGTTCAATGCAGGTGATCAACTTGAGGGGAAGAAACAACACAAGCTTTATTATCATCATGTGGTTGTAGCAACCGAAATGTTGCAGCTTTCCCATGGTAGAGAAGGAGAAAAAGTGAGCGCCTGCAAAGTTAAATAGTTTCACCACAGTGGGGCCATGAGGCACAGCCAGGCAGCGATCAGGTCCAGGGTGTATGGATGGCAGAGGAGTGGGAACAATGCAAACCGCACAGCAGTGCCAGTGATCGATTTTACTCACATGAAACCGTTACCTGGCATCATGTTGCCTCCTGGTGTTATTGGCCTCTGTGCTGTAATTTCCTGCAACAGTTGTGAGGAATTTCATATTTTGGACCTAATTTAACATCATACTAAATTGCTCAGCCCCTCCTCCCTGCAGCACAGTGGGCTACTTTAAAGGCCTTTACTATAAACGAGGGGGTGCAACACACCAGGCCAGGCATTGCAAGTCCATATTACAGAGACAACTTAAAATCAATCGCTGCAATCAATATTTTCATATGAACTGTAATTGTCTTGCAAATGAAAAGTCACAGATTTAATGGCCGCAATAGCCAGCGTGGCTATTAACAGCTCTGCCCACCTGTAATAAAAATCTACCCGCTCACAGTGTGTTATGCATGTACTGCACTGATATTTTAGCTGTGCAAAGGGATGGAAAAGGCCACTTTCATGGTCCTTAAAGACAACAATCAAAGCAAATTTAAAATGTCCCACTGGCGTGACCTCCCTGGCTTGAAATGGATGCTTAGCGCTGCATGGTCTGCACCAAAAGAAAGGAAAGTAAAAACTATTCATGTGGACAGGCACAAAGCCCTTCCTTCATGTGCTATTAAGTTAGTTAAATGCTAATGCCCTTAGGGCTAGTTTTATAAGGCTCTCTCCTCGTTGGGAGAGTCAGCTCTGCTTACCCTTTGCTCTGTGGCAGAGGCGGGAATAGGCCTGAAATATATTTGTTTTAGCACAAGTCTAAAAATAACCCCAGGAAAAAGCACACAAGACACAACGACTCCGCGATTTCAGAGGAGGGAAAGACATTTCCAGAGATCCTACTATTTCAGCCTCAGGAGCTGGCCAGACTCTACCGGCCTGCGAGTTCTCTGATTGGTTATTAATGACATCATCCCCAGGGCCAGTCCTCCTCCCAGCCCGACGATGTCATCAGTGCTGAAGCATCTCAGTGATGTAATGCAGGGAGGGCCATGACAAGCTCTCAAGTAGCACCCCTTATTTTTCCTCTCCTTCCTCCTCTCCCGTTCCTCTCTCCCTCCTTTCCTGCCCATCAGCTGCATCCAGATAAAAATCCCTCACCTGTTTATTAGCGCTCAAATACGGGGCGCAGATTTGCAGTTAAGCCCAGAGCTATTAAGGGCTCTTTTTAAATGGCTTCTTAAAGGACAAGGAGGAATGACAGGAGGAGAGCATTTACATCTGCTAATCCTGTCTGTGTCCTGCAGCTGTAATTAAAATATGGATCAGAGATCATGGCTATTATTTTTTTTTTCCCACAAGGTGTGAGTAAAGCCAGGAAAACCCAGGTGGGCATGACATCATTAAATTGTAGTTATAATCACTGTGGATAAAGAGCCCTTCTGTGTTCTTCGATACACACAACTACAAGACAGAGTGTGATGAGAGCCTTAAACACACACACAACCTTAAACTAACAGAAACAGCGTGCTTAAACGTAAGTTCACCCAAATGTGCAGTCCTACATTTGAGTGTTACGTCACTTTGTTCCCATTTGATTTATTCAGACCATTTCATGTTTTTGGCAAGGCCTCCACATCTGTTTTTTAATCACAATTTGCGAGAGAGTGTGTGTCTGTGTGTGTGTGTACATACGTGTCCTGGGCAGACATCCAGAGCTCAAGCGGATTAGCGAGGGGACTCTACCCTGATCAAAGCAGCACAGAATCCAGCTTACTGGGACATACTGTGTTACACATAACCCCCATGGAAATGATACTGTACATGCTGCACGCCCATAGACCGACAACTGCAGTGCAGCACGGACCCTTTAAAGGGGACAATTTAAGAAATCTTCTTATCATCTCGACAAATGGAAATCAGTGAACTGACACTCAAACGAAGTGCTGTCATCAGGTTTGAAGTGTGCAGCTGCTCCATAGAAACCGTGCCGATTAATAGTCCAAAGAGAATCTATTGGTTGTTTCTGGAAGAGCACAGAGGAGAGATTTCCTCTCAGTGGTGCAGATACAGTTTTGGTTCAGAGTTTACAACAGCACACTAACAAAATGAAGCCCTGTATAAAGCAAAATTCAAACATTCCCAGGGTCTATAAAGCCTAGCTCGTTTAATAGAACATGCCTATCATAAGGAGAATAATGTGTGTAAATTAGTGGGTTTGCAGAATGTAATAAAGTCTGTGGCTGCTATAGCATCTCTCCTTTCTGCTATATATTTGGAAATCAAAAAAAATAAGCAGTTTGAAGAGTTGTTAGTGGTGACAAATCCACAGAGAATTATCACCTGACTCTTTCCCTCAACTCTGAAGTTTCAAGCAGGAGGTTTAACTACATCTTGACAGGCTTTTGTTATAACTTTTGATATTAAAGTCGATGCAAGTGTTGGAACAATGTAAACACAACACGCATACGAGATCAGGGACGCTTTCCAACAATTCACAAAGCCTCGCTGCACATCTGCAGCATTTTCGTGGGTCTGTCACGATTATTGGTCGGCTCTAATTGGGGCACGCTGATACCAAGTAAGACATGCATTATGAATGCACTCCCAGTAAATTCAGATTGAGATAGTGACTGTAATTAAGTCATTCTCCAGCTCCACGGAGAGTCCTCCATCAAACTGTCTGAGCTTGACTGAGAGACCAAATGGGACGTGTCTGAGTCTAATAATAAAAGGCCTCCTCAGCCATGGCTGGGGTCTGTCTGCCTGAGCGGATACCGAGCAGCGTTTGGCTAAATCTACATGAAGCTTTAACACAAATTAACATCTTAATATGTGAATAAGGCATAAAAGGCACATTCCTCCTTTTCAGAGCCTTATTGTTTGACTAGGACAGGCCACATTTAAACACAGCCACACATGCACACCCATGCAGATAGCTGATACAGTACCCCGCTCCTTCCCTCGGCTTCATTATGTACGTAGTGAGATGGTTATTTTGTGATGCCTCTGCGGCTAACCACCGTCATCCACCACCTAATGGCTTTAGCATGTGCCTGGCAGCCCATTGGCTCCGGCGGTCTCAGATCTTAGAGAGCTGAAATGAAGCGGGGCATTGTTGTGCTGCTGCCGGGGAGGACACACACTCTTGTGAAAGGAAAACCTGACGGGAAGGAAACTTCGAAACAAAGTGCTAAGAAAAGGTGATAAAGGGTACAAGGGGACGGAACTGTGTGTCGCTGTGTGGTGAACGTGTGTGTTAAGGGGCTGTTTCCCCTCTTCCTGCCATTATAAAAACTGATGGAAATGTTCAGAAGTTTGTGGAATGTCCTGTGGCCTTGGATTTTAAGGTAGAAGCAGAGTGGGATCTTGGGGGAATGGAAACTCTAAGCAAACCAATTACTAGCCATAGTTTTCCTCCATTTATGGGAAATGTAATGATAGACTGGTAAACCTTAAGACGGCCTCATTATAGATATTATCTGTAAAGGCGAGCTTTAAAATATAATGTTTCTCAACAAGTCTTGTGAAGGAGCTTTTAAGTTAAAAACTCAGACGAAAACCCCGTCACTACTGGGCAAGCTGAGATGGAAAATACCTAAGACCTATTATGATTTTCAACCATAAAGACTAAAATATCACAAAAATATTTTCACAATGGGGACTTATTTAGCTTTTATTAACACTGGCAATAGCACTGAGCCATATTCAGGATGCTGAGGTGAAGCAGAAAGGTGAAAGACTTCCACTCTGACATTGAAAATGTCAGGTTTTACAAGACAGCTTTCATTACTCTGAGGGGAGCCTGGGGGGAACAGCTCACTGGCACAGGTGTGCAGTCTGAACCAGAAGATCTAGAGGTAAAAAAAAAAAAAAGCTACCCCCCCCCCCCCAAGTCTGATTATTTATTAACTGAAAAAGTTCTTCAAAGACAGACGCACATCATAGAATATCAAGTCAGTTCTATTTGTTCAATAGGTTCTTGCCTACATCCCTCTGTGGCATATTCCTCAACTGTTGTCCATGAACACATACATGAGCCACACCATTGCACAGGATGATACGGTCCTTACTCTAGTTTATTTCAGCCCCGTCTCATTCCCAGGGCATCAAATATCAACATTTTATCATGCTCATCGGCTCACAGAGTTCCCAGATGCACCAGGCTTTAAACAAACTGTAATGCACACATAGCAACTGCTCCGTCTGACACAGTGGAAATAGCGACAAAGTCCTTCGAGGGGAGGAGGTCGGCGTAAAGAGTCACGCACAAATCTTTCACCCAGAGATGGGGGTTCGTATCCCGTGTGACACCAAAAGTCAACGGCTTTTCTTAAACCTCATCAAACTGCCAGCGTTTCACAACTGCGACCGTGTGACAACTTTAACCAAGTCCTCGAAAGGCTTTCTAGCAGGAAAGCTTTGGGTGGCACACGCTTTTGATGACCTTGCATAAGAATGTGTTGTTTATCCAGAGTTGATGCCATCCTGGTGCCAGCAAAGACACCAAGTCTGTGACTGAAAATGCCCCCCAGCAAGTACAACTGCACTCCTGTTTGAGAGATGTTTGCTAAAAACGACAGTATCCAGCTGTTCTTAATTATTTAGCCTTAAAAATACATATTCATGGCCAGAGATTTATGTTTTCAGTTGCAATGAATGGGCTGGGAAACTCCTCAAGTACTGAGAGATTGTTGTTGGTTTTGGTCTTTTCATGGGATTTGTTAAGAACAATACTGCCAGCCAGCCTTATCCTTTAATAAGACTAAGAGTCTACTGCTGTGCTGGTGGCTTTGTGAGGCTGTAATGCTCATTGTAAAGAAAAACAAGCCGTTAGATGCATAACTCAAAGTACTGGACAAATTGAAATTTTGGCCTGATGGTGGTGCTTGATGAAAATCAGTCAAGTTACCACAACAATCAACCTGCTGGTGATGCTAGAGTCAGTAGGGTTCATCCTGTGGGGACCATGAATGCCAAAAACATGCCAGTCCTTTAAAAAGTATTTCAGTCTCAACTGAAGCGGTGGACCAATCGACCGACAGACCAGCGCTAACGTGTAGAGCCACAGTGCTAATGTGGCTAAAAATAGCTTTGAAACTGGCATTGCAGCCACAAAACTTCCCAGCCACCGAACGCTTTAGCTATCACGTGTGAAAAAAATCTGTTATCGACTGCAGTGTGGATTTGAAGTTAAGAGGTGTCACACTTCTATAATCCTACTACTACTTAAATAAAGTCCTCAGTAAACAGACTCGATTCTGTGCCTTCACGTATCCATTCACGCTGCAAAAGTGGCAACTCTCTCCTGATATCATTACATTTAGCCTGAAATGTTTTATTTGACGTTCTGCTCTGCCGGGCCTCTTTCCAGTGTTTACATGGTCGAGTCTATTATCAGTACGAGCAGGAAGGAGTTCTTTAAACAGACCAAAACGGGCCATGCACAAGCAGAAGACAGGCTTCCTCAAAACTTCCAGCTCCAGAGCTCAGGTAGCTGCTGTTCCTAGAATAGCCCAGCTTAACAAAAACATCCTGTGTGTCACAGGCTTTGCAGAATATTTTCAGAAATAGGAGTTTTATAATCTCTAGCGTGGCTAAATGAGAGCGCATTGAGTTTGTCAGGCGGAGGGGTAATTATGAAATCATGCCACGATAATGACTCATTAGCAAGCGGTCAATTCGGTCGATAGAGAACATAAAAAAAGCAACATCTAAGGAAAAAGGGCAAGACCAGCAGGTTGTTAAATAGGGCTTGGGACTGAAGTCTCATCCATATTTATTGGGATTAGGCGGCTTTAATACTCAAATGCAGACTTTTCTTAATTAACAACGCTTTATGGGGACAGAAAACCTCGAGTGCTTTCTACGCTTTCAGAGCGAGAGAATGGCGCAAGCACAGTTTTACAAGCCTGACAGATACAGACATTTGTAGATTTGTAGAGACAAATACCGCTCTCATTTTTGCTGGAGCAAAAACATACAACTCCTGTTTCATGTGTACACAAAGCATGTCTGTCAGTGGGCTAAAATAGTCCCGCTATGTTCCTGTGTGTTGCGGGAGGCTCCACGTCAAACCAAATGCTCAAAGGAGCAGACAGATGGGAGAGGCAGAGCGATGTTTACACAGGGAGAGAAGAGCTGGGGGGGTTAATAGCGACTGAAGAGCGTCAGAGCAGTGTCCGCTCGAGCCTCTACCGCCTCTGTCTGAGCCTGTGGGTGGGGAACATTTGTCTTACCCCCTTTCTCACTATTGCCAGAGAAAGAGGTGATGGTCAAACATATGACTTCACTGAATAGGTGGAGTCAATGAAGTGTGTGTGGACGTCAGCGGGGAATAAAGGGTGAGGAAAATGATGGTTTTTAACTTTTATGTCATCGGAATACGACATTCTTAAAAGAATGAAGACTTATTTCCTAGGTTAAAAAAAAAAAAACACTTTTATGACCAATCACCAGATGTTTTACAGCGGTGCGCTTTCTGTTCCCGCCCGTTTGTAACTTAACTTTTCCAACATGCTCCTTGCAGCAGGGGCCTACAGAAAACCTAATTTTATGTCTTGGCAAATTTTCCATTCAGCTCCACCAGCATCCAGCATCACAACAGGAAGCATGATTTCCCTCTGTGGATAATCCTTGTCACAGCAAAGCCTACAGCGACGACTCCAGAAAATGCTGAGGTCTCACATAAGCCTCTACCATCGCCCAACAGCACAGCAATAAAAGACAACACCATCATGTGTACCCGTTTTTTAGAACTCTGCGGGACATTTTTTGCACCCCGAGACGTTGCTTTGAAGCAGAAGTTGCTCTATTCCGCTTTATATTTCTTTCATTCAGACCAATATCAAATGAGAAAGGGAATGGGAAAGAGGGAAAACTGAGGGGACTGAGACTAATGAGTCATTATTCATTAGTGAATCACTGCCTTATTAAATAATTTCCTGCTGGTTTGTCACATTTCTTGTCATTCAAATGTTGACATTAACCGCTGACAGAAAGTAATTTCCCTTGCATCCAAGAGGAACGCGAAAAGTCTACATGTGTAATAGAAATGGCTTATCTTCTGCTCCTACAAAGAGGGGCAAGATAAGGTGTTAAATGCTGCACTGTCTCACCATCATTGCAGGAAAAGATTTTCAAAAAGTGCCTTCAACTGTTCCACAGAAAATGATTTGGCTCGAATGAGGTCAGTTTCCAACGACCAGAAGTCAATTAATGTGACGGAGATTCTGTCTGATTATACCTCGCAATCATCCACGCCTCTATCAGACTCCAGTTGTTTTGACCGTAAGCACAGCTTCTGGTCAAAGCTGCTGAAAATCTTCACAGAAATCAGATATTTGCAGCTAATTGAGAATATAATTTGCCTCAGACAAAATCATCAAGCTTACTGAGCAAATCTGTTAAAGTGTTACCAGCGGTGGACACTTCACTGACCCAGAGAGCTGTGAGGTGACCCTGTGAAGGAAGCAGCTTGTGATCAACTTGGCTGGGATGGAAGAAACAGAAGCGGTTTTAACATTTAACTAGAATTGTTTGCCTCCACCAACCAGTCAGTGACCTTTGACCTTTTAGATCATCACTTCATCATTCTATCCTGGGAGACATTTGTGTGAAATTTTAATAATTAGTGTATGAATTGAGTTATGGCAAGAAACATGTTTTGTGAGGTCGCAGGCCACCAAAATTCAGTTCATCCGTAAGTCCAAGTGGACATTTGTGCCACATTTGACGACATTCCCTCAAGGCCTTGCTGAGATATCACATTCACAGGAATCGGATGGGTAGACAACCTGAAAAAATAATGCCTCCGGCCACGGCTATAGCTTGCACGAAAGGCATAAAATAAAAAAAAAAAAAATCAACATCTCTTTCCAGAATCAGTGTCCCTGCTGCTCTGAATAATTCACACATTCAGCTTAAAGATTTTCATTGGAAAATATGAAACCAGTTGATAATGTGGTCTAAAATTAACATTTGTTTGTGTGTGCACTGCCCCTCTGACACTGCTTAAAGTCACAAGCAAAACATGCATTAGCAGCATTTTCTCTCCCGTTCCTTATTTTTTTTTTGACAAACGCAACCCAACAAGCAAACGCACTTTGGGGAGCTGCGTTCGGTGGCAATGCTTTTCATATCCATAACTCAACCACAAACAGGAGCTGAAATGAAAGCTCTGTAATGAGGTTTGATCAAACCCTGAAGCTCAATGAGACGTGGCGCAAGTTGGCTCGGGGCCCAATGAGGGATGACAGTGCAGACAGCTCGCAGGAGAAACACCTGGTCAGGCCTCGCCCCCGGCCTCGGCGCTGCTCGGCCACATGCCACCGGCCCAGGTGTGTTTCCACCGTGCTCAATGTCCCGTGGCAGCCATCAAACTCCACGGCTCCAGATTTGCATCAGCTTGTACATATGGCTCAGGTTAGTTCTTGATCTCCCGCTCAGATCCAGACATGATCTGTTGTGTCTGGATGCTGACGCAAGAGAGCGGTCCAGCCAGGTAATCAAGTGGTCAAGACGTAACCTTAGTGTCCCATAATGATATCAGACAAATGGAGACATATGGTCAGGAGCTACTGTGTGCCTTGGCTTGTAAAAAACACTGCCAGAATCACAGCGCCTCATATGCTAGCACTTAGACAAATAGCTTGGCTGAACCGAACTGGCAGCGAAAGCAATGCCTTCTAGTTAATAACAGTTTCCTCTGGTCTTGTGAGAAAATTGACAACTTGCTACATCAGCAGAGCACAGAGAGAACTTGTGAGAGACAGTCTAGCGCTGTCAGAGCCAGAACGAGTGATGAAGGATGAGGTTCAGGGGCTCTGGAAGGGGTGCAAGGGTGCAAGCTCGTTTGTCTTTCTGACGAGGCGCTCCTCTCAGACCTGTTTACCTTCCCTCCCAGCAGGGGAACCAAAGTTGATATACTCATTGCTGAAAGAGACACCACAAATCACACCCGTCACCGAGCACCTCACTTGTAAAAAGCAGCTTTACGGAAATGTTGCATACCTGTGTTTGTCCAGAACACAAAAAGCAGGCTAAACCCAAGAAATGGGTAATTAGCGGGCTGCCTAAGGATGCTAAAAAGAACACATTTAACAAGGAAGTGTGTTTTTAACAAGTTTTTTCTGATTATTTATTAGGTTTATCCAGATTTTTGCCGATTTTATGGTGATATAAAAAGACACTTTAAATTGAGTTTGACATTCATATCAAACACATGTGAAATTAACTTTTTCTAAATTTATTTTTCCATTTGCCTGCACTTGGGCAGGCCAGTTTTCTCCAGATGTAAATCTACTCAATGGTGGAAAAGGTTCCAGCAGCATTGGAGAGCTCCAGACAGGAAAATAGGCTTGTTAAGACAGTAAAATACTTAGAATGCTACTTTATTTGCAGCGTGCTGACAAACGGGTGAAATAGTAGTCACTAATAGGCATAGCTCTCAGATAAAAAGAGGTCACTGTTTACTACAGTGTACTGCTCTGCCTGTGAATCTGTGTGACATGCGAGTATCACAGTGTCTTTGAAGCTGCAAACTCACACTGATGTTTCACTTTGAGAGGAGGAATGCAGCATCTCCCCGGTGGGAAAATTTAACAATCCATTTGATCCAGGGAGCAAACAGCACCATACATGGCCAAATCTACAGTACATCTGATCTCCCATCAGCTACTTTCATCTGCAGGTATCATTCCTCTGCGATCTAGAAAGGGGGGGATGCACAGTGGTTGAATTTGAGACGATTAAAGCAACGGCTAGTTCGTGCAGGGACTGTGTTTTGTGAAAGTGACCGTGGTATTTTCAAGTTCAGCCTCTCGTGGTCTGACCCTCACCACTCATCTCCCCCATTAGCTTAATTAGACACAGCTACACACACATTAGATGGTCCCCTTTTTGCGCTGAATGGCTGGCTGCAGTTCAAGGCACCACAAAAACAGCTATGCAAAACAAGCAGCTTTCAGAGCCAGGGGAAACCATCAGCAAACAGCACACACATAAAGAACACTACGCTGAATCCCATTCAAAAACCCTCTGGAATTTAAAATGACATTGCGTGCAATAATAACAAGAAGCCACTCTCTCAAGTCATGCAAGAATATTTGCCTCAGAACACATCAGTTTGAATCAGCAGAGGGAAGAGACAGGGAAGGGAATGGGTGTTGTTTATACTCACATGTATGTGACTGAGCATCTGTGCATTTTTAGGTTCACATCTGTGTGAGAGAGAGGCTGAGTGTGTGTGTGTGTCCTTGTATGAGATGCAGCGACTCACCTTTCTTTTCTGGCTCTCTGCAGCACAGTATGTCCTGATAGGGAAAAAGTCTCCGACGCAACCGGAGTGACACAAACTAACTAACAGACCGTCGCTAACACCGTCGCAGTCCCAAACTTTTTGCTCTCTCCCGGCAGATCTGCACACTTCCCCTGCTCTCCCTCCCTCCCCCTCTCCCTCTCTTACTTCAGCACTTCCTGGGCTGCTGTGTATGCTCCAATCAGGCCATCCAAGGAACTGCCGCTGCCCCCTCCTCTCCCTCAGCCATTGTTTGACGGGGGCTTGTCACATGTAGACGTCTGTGTGTGCGTGTGTGTGTGTTGACCAAGACCCAAAGTCTGGCTCTCCTCGGTCAGGAACAGATGAGTGAGGCAGGAGCAGACTACAAGCTGAAGACAGAGGATGGGAGCGGGAAAAACACATGGAGGGGGCTTCCTGCTTGAGTGTCTTAGACTTTTCCAGGCATGGGGAAAAGGGGGGTAGCAGCGTTGAGTAAGGGTTAGGGGTGTGTCTGGAACTTTCTCTCCAAATCCAGCAGCTTGTTGTTACAAACCGCAATGAGGCTCAGCCCATCGTAGCCCCCAGAGAGCCTCAGAGCTCTGTCTCCAAAACAAGGCGCCTTTCCCATCGTCTGCCAAAACTTTTCACCACGATACCTCAACCCCTTCTCCCAAAGCCCCGGCCTCTAATTCTCTCCCTCTCTAAGCCAGCCAAACACAGCCAGGCCAGCTCCTTCCAGGCTTTGGGGTGAAATAAAGAGGGCGGAGGTGTGAGGTGGGGGTGCAGGGGAGCAAGGTGAAAGGTGACGTGTGGGAGGAGACAGGTTGACAGCAGCACACTGAGCTTTTGTTGGTGTTGTTAACAGTTCCATCATCGCATGATGGCAACACCGTGTGGGTTGTGGAAGGGTTCAGAGCAAAGCAAAGACATTCAGGTGGTATAACTCAAAACACATGTTTTACTTTCAACATAAAGTGTACAAAAGCAAGAAAATATGTTTGGAATTCAGGCGAACTTGTGTGTAGTGGATTAAAATGCTAACACCTCTTCTGGAGGTGGAGACAGTCAGAGGACATTACAATTTGTGCTTGTCTGATTTTTGATGATAAAACTGTTCACAGCAAAGGAATAACTGGGTAACAAGATACAACAAGACTATCTGAACCACTTCATTTGGAGGTAAAACCAAACCTGACAGCACCCGAAATGTTGGAAATAATCCCTGCATGCACAAGTCCAGTAAATTTGATAGGTCAATGGTCCAATGGATGTTTCAAATCTGGTCAAAATCACTGGATACTACAATTCCCATAATGCAACTTGAAGGCATCTTTCATGAGAGCCTCCATTCCTGCTAAACACCCTCATCTTTCAACCTCATGGCCAGTTTGTAATGCAGGCGTTCTGTTAGAAATTTGTTGTCTCCAAGCTCTATTCAAGATAAGAGTTATTTATACTGACTGTACAGCTCTTACTTTAGAGCTCTTCCTCCAGATGACACCGTACAACTGTTTTCACAGGCTGAGGTCTTCTCATGAAACTGAACTTGATGTGTAAAAGTGGAGCTTTAAAGCCTCTAACAGTCTGAGTACTCATAACTTGGCCTGTCTCACTTCTTTTTAGCTTCAATGCTGCATTCCAAGCACTCAACCATCAACTTAGTGAGCACAATACCGCTATTACAGATAAAGATGGTGGTCCAAACCATGAAAATAAGACCCAATTTGTAATAAGCTGTAGTTATCCTTAAATGGAGGCCATCCAAACTTGAAATAAACAAACTAAACCTCTCTCGTCTGACTTCTTATCCACTCTACTCTTTTCTTCTTCTCTCCTCTCCCATAACCTGTCCGTTCTTGTGCCCTGAATGTGATTCATTCAGTTAGTCCGTCAAGCCACACGGCAGACTGGGGTGCCTCCGTGCCAGGTTGGATTCAGGAAACATTCATCTTGTTGTTTAGTCTGGGCACCATGTGTTGGAGCGGGGAGGCCGCTCCCTCCCCTTGTGCACACAAGCACAGAAAACCCCACAATGACAGACACGATGTGGACGTCCACCGCTGCGGCCCATTGTTTAGGGGCTCAGACACAAAAAAACCAAACTTCAAAGCAACAGTTGCTACAAAACAGCAGCAACATGAAAAGAGAAAATGTGCTCTGTCACTCCCTATGCGGCTCAGGTGTGTCAGCATGGCGGCTTTGTGCACCGGCATCCATTTCTTCTGCTGCTTTTATCGCGTGATAAAGAATGAGAAAGAGATGTTGACTCGCAGCGAAGAGTCATTAATGGAGCAGATAACAAGAGGCAGGTGCAGTGAACTGTACACAGGGCAATAACTGTATTGCCGTGCGTATATGAAACTGTATGTGCGTGTGCTCTACGATGTGACAGAGGATACGCCTTGACATCACTTTCTTCCTGCATGAAGGGTATAAACCGAACCCACTTTGACTAATCCTTCAGTGCTAAATCCCTCCATTGCTGAAAAAAGACCCAAACAAATGGAGAGGGGAGACAAAATAAATCAAAACATTTAGGATTTAACAGTGAGGGAGCAGGTGAGGATTACACCTGAAGCCATTCAGTTTGCAGCCTCGGCCTGTGCCAGTCTGCCACCGAGGAGCCGATCCTGCAGTCACACAGTGAATGAGCCACCTGTGCGTCTTGGAAGAGACTGCATAATGTGACTTGAGCAAAGAGAGTGAAATGACAGGCACTTTGCTTTCAGTAACAGCAGATTCAGAAGAAGAGACTCAGTAGCTTCACGGTCTCAAACAGACAGCTAAAAAAAAAAAGTAACTGGGGAAAAAAGTACTGCCAGGCACATATGTAAAATTCAGTAAAGATAAATCGTATCACACCAACATGACAGCTTGTCATGCAGCCACTTCAATCCAGCTGTTGCATTGTTGCCGGATATGATGAACAAGGCTGAATGTCTACGGGGGACGTGCTGATGAAATTCACATAGAAAAGGCATTAAGATTCAGCAGTTATCGCTAAGATAGCTGCGTTTCATGGCCTTTGTGAGTGGATGGGGTTTATTGCAGGTGTAAAAATATATGTACTTCATTAATAAATATAACAGTAAATATAAAAACAGATTTAATACACACAGGAGATGCATAATGTTTCATACTCTCTGTTCTATTTTCATTGTAACACTTATGCTATATTATCAGTCATTCATTATCTGTAGAATTTTTGACAAATACATGAACATGCAAGAAAAATAATCTCCTTAAATTGACATTTTAGTGTGTGAAAGCCCATTTATAATCAGCTTCTCAGTACAATAAACGGAAAAAACGTACAGGTGTAACAGTCAACGGCATTACTGCAGAGTCATTTTCACTTCACTTCACAGACAGTGATGCGCCGGCTCACATTAGGTTTTGGTTTGTAGGGCATCTTTCTCCCAAACTGATATATATAAAAAAAAAGAGGCACCAAAGGCCCTGGCTGCCATCCACCCAGATCCCACTCTAGCCTGTGGACCAAGCTGCCTTTTACATATATTTAGCCTCAAATCATCCAAAGCCCTGGCGAGCTGCTGCTCTCTATTTTAAAGCCAGTTTCATAATCTTCAGCAGGGAGGCTGGAGAGTTTAGCCGATGGCAACAATGGAGCCACTGGTCTAGCATGATCTGTGAGTCAGCGTCGAACACTCCAGATGTGCATAAAGACAAATCTTCCTTAGGTTAAAGACTGTCTGAAGATGAACAAGCGCAGTGTTACAGCCTGTATTTAACCCATCAGAAACACATCTGAGTCTGCAGAGACACCACAGCTCATGCTCATAACTTGATGTAGCAGCTTGGTGAATCTGCCTGCCATTATGGATTTCTGGGGAGGAGAATTTAAACAGCTATTGATTAAATAAATTAATAACAGCCTGAAGTAATGAGAATGTGAAGTGAGAGGTGTGAGATCATGCCCGGGTTGGAGAAGTGAATGTGGCACTATGAGGCCAGACTGATTGTTCTGTGGCTCGCTGGAAGAGTGACAGAAAGGAACAATGAGACATACAGTAACTCATGCAGAGAACATAGCACAGAGGGTCAGGGGGGTCACATGACTGTGTTCCTGTGTGTGTGTCTGCCTGTCTGACTGTTGGTCTCTCCGTCTCTGGGCACACTCACATGCCTGAATACAAGCGGCAGCCTCCGTGAAGATGTGGTTAGACAGATTACATCCTAGAGAGAACGTGAGCGCATCATCCTGTGGTGAAGGCTG
This sequence comes from Chaetodon trifascialis, assembly GCF_039877785.1. Lineage (NCBI taxonomy): Eukaryota > Metazoa > Chordata > Actinopteri > Chaetodontiformes > Chaetodontidae > Chaetodon > Chaetodon trifascialis. The sequence goes on from NC_092073.1 coordinate 16,549,374, forward strand.
CTCAGTGCTGATCAGTCTTCAAGTCGGAAAATCACAGACATGCAAAGCAAAGAACATGACGGCCGAGACTGGGTGAACAAAGCTATCAGAGATTAACAAAGCAGGGGCTGAGAGCCAGTTTCAGAGCCCGCTAGGCTGCCTAAATGCTTGAAAAATGTGCTTGTGATTTGAAGATCACAGGTCTGAATCTCAGACTGAGCAGAAATATTTTACTACAGTAAATCACAAAAGTGCTTCTCTCACTCAGCAGCTCCTGTCAGGCTGCCCTTGAGTAAAGCAAAAAGAATGAAATTATGGAGAGAACAATGCAGACAAAATGCCCTCATTTTGCTTTCCCTACAACCAACACAATGAGAATTATCTTCATGTTTCACAGCTTACAGTTTTAAATATCAGAAGATGGGAGCGTCATGATGGGAATGTGTCTTCCTTTCTTTTTTCTAGTTGATGCTAAGTCTACATGCTAACATTTCTTAAACAATGTTTTTTTTAGTGTTGCAGGAATTTGTTGAACTGAAACAACTCCTATATCCTGTGACATGGGCAACGGGTATTGTGCATATTTTTACAGCCATATAAGTGCTTGAAGTAAAAAAGGACTGTTATGGGCATCTCGTGATCTGCCAACTCAGGCAGTGATTTAATTTAACAAACTCTTACAAATACACAATGCACACACTGTCAAATGCCTCATAATGTGAAAAAGTAGCATCTTTTGATTCACAGCTTTCAGCTCTTCACTGATTCACTGGCTGAGTCTTTATGGCTCTCACTGATAGCATAAACCCATTGACATTCGATCTTGGCCATTGGATCTTGTTCTTGATACTGCATGATTTTATTGGTACCACAACATAGACTTTATAAAACATGGATGTAGTCTCTGTTGACTCACTTATGGAGCCTGCCTCGAGTGGCCATTTGAGGAACTGCAGTTTTTGGCTTTATTTTTCAGCCCTTGAGGTTGCTGCTTGGACTACACTTGCAATCACCAAATCTTTGACCCCAGAGTTCGAGAAGCTGCGGTACAATTTTTTGAACAAAAGCGAATATGAGAGCTAAAATGACACTAGGCTGGTTAGGTCAAAGTATGAAGCAAAACTGGAATACATGGATTGTTTTTGAGCCCGTTGATCTTTTCTGTAATAGCACTGAAGCCTTAAATCCACAAGAATCTTATCTCTAGCAGCTGGGTTCTGATATTGTTATGAACACAGATATGCCCTCTATGCACTTTGGCATTCAAGCTTTTTATGCTTCCAATAACAACTCTGTGTTTGAAGACTGCACTTCTTTATAGGACAATTTCTAATGTCAATAACCACTGGGCAGTGAGTGTGTGTGAAATGGCTGACAATAATGCCGGGTCGCCAGCTGGTTTAGGCGGTGAACCTGTCAGATCAGGCTCCTCTCCTCTCCCACCTTGTTCCACATCTGTCCGTCACTCACTCCATCTCTTCTCCTCTATTATGTAACACTTTCAAATCATTGCGAGTGCAGCCCAGCAAACAATATTTGTAAATACATGTTTTTCACTGTCATAGAAATGTGATTCGCAATCAGGTTTATTGAGTAATACAAAACATTTAGCGTAATTGTGTTTGGCCTGTAAGTGCACTTCAGTGCCATCTGGTGCAATATAAGAATTATTGGTCTTAATATAATATATAATTTAGATTGGCCGAGAATAATGAGGCTAAAATATTTATTAGATTTTTTATGTCAAAAGAAAAATGAACAAACATGTTTTCCCCAAAAGCAAGGGATTTATAGCTAGTTGCAGTGCTGCATCTGCTTTTCAAAATATTTATTATGCAAAACGTCTGCAAGGAACCTGAAGATAAAGGGTCAGGATTAGGGTTGGGGTTAGGGGGTTAGGGTTAAAGATATAAGTAATTTGCCTATCGATAAAAGCACACTTCATTACTACTCTGGAAAATGTTTCAACAATGAATAATTGATGATTGCTGGTTGCACATCACATTAACTGCCAGCTGTCGCACTGTGAACCATGGGCCTCAATCAGCAACTTTTGAAGATGTTCTATTCCGATTTCAGGGGATCGCGCAACAACAAACAAATGTGTTATGAATGAATGCAGCGCTGAGAAACATTTGGTCCCGATGACAATTAAAATTCTGTCTCCGAGAGCATAAAGAGAGGAAGAGCAGAGGAGGTAAAGAGAGAAAAAATGAGTTTACACTACTTTCTCATTACATCTGCAGCATTTCTGTGGCTCCTTATGGTCACAGCGTGAAGCCATCTATACATCTGCAAATAAATCTGAGATCACATAAACTCACAAAACAGGAGTCACACTGCTTTTAGCATGCTGATATAATTTTGCTCCTGTCTCTCTAATTTAATTATTAGAATGTTTTATCACCAAATTACACTTTCCCATTAATTGCCAAATTATTTCCGGCAATATTTAGTTAAATCAACTTGACTTGTTCTAAAGTGCTTGTACTAACAAGCAGGGAAGTGTAAATAAAGATGAAGAACACTTAATGCTGTGATTACAGCAAAACACAAAACAGTGTTGTCACACAAGTGTTGCAGGCAAATGCAGAATTCATCGACTTGTAGTTTCTCATAATGAAATAATGTGTTTTAATTGCATGTTGTCTGAGCCAAGCTTTTAGTTTGAGACAGGACAGGAAGTCAAGAGAGAGAAAGGGCTGCAGAGAGCCGTTTAATGGCCTCGAGGGAAGAATAAAGTTGACCAGTATGGGGTGTGGAAACTTTCAGGATGTTTGGGCAAGGTTTGGACAGACAGTATGCAGGGAGCTGCACAGGTCAGTGCCATCACCAAAGCCCTGCAGCCCAGCATCTGTTCTCTGAATACAACAAGCCTGCAGGGACAGACGCACATCCACACAGTGGAGCCGTTGTCACCCAGGAAATCCATGCGTTATCTGTCCTGATGCATATATTGATATATTCATGTACCTGTGCTGCTGTCAAAGTGGGATGAAACAATGAAACATATTGAAACAGAGTACATGGCTTTCGTCCCATGCAAAGAATACACACTGCCCTGTTACCCAAACGATCATATTTGATTTCCATCCTTGTTTCACCGCCTGTTGTATAACGTCAGAATGGGTTCTGCCTGTTGTGCCTAACATTGTCTTTTTCTTCAGTCTCTCTGGTCATAAGAAATCAAATATTACATAACATGGGACGTTAGATAAGAGTTTCTGATGCCTATCACAACCCATCTACATTCTTCTGCTGGGCATCTTGCAAAATTGGTGGGGAGGGATCATGACAAATGGTTGTTTGGCTGAGTTTAATTCAAGGAGACAATTGCAGCAGAGAAACAGACTCTACAAATAATGGCTGCAAACAATTGACTTCTTGTACGGCCAAAATAATCTGATTTAAAATGTGTTTCCACTGTTTCTCTTGGAACAGCATCAAAAGTATAGTAATGAAGGGATTAAATCTTTTTATCCTGTCACTCGGTTGGATGGTCTATTAAATTTGCTCCCACTACTCCAAAATTGATAACATATTCACCCTTTTTGATTTAATTCTTGTGATGACTTGGAACAAGCGTGGCAAGACTGGAGATAAAACTCAAACAAAAAATGGTGAGTTTAGGGAAATCACAAAATTCTTGTGTGCATCCCAGTTTTCTGTGAAGAATTAAATCTCCAGCTGTTAACATCAGTTTAGTCCCCCCCCCCCCCCCCCCCCACACCCTCCCCCATTCTCTCCCCACAGCTCTGGCTAAAATGCTGCGTCAGTCTCATGATAGCTTTAGCTGCCTAGCTGGAAAGCATGCATGTCTTACCCATGACTTCATCACAAAGCCAAACCGTATTATTCCCCTTTTGAAAAATCCCCAGATTTAAGAGAGGGTGGGGGAGGAGTACATTTGATCCCTGATTTAAAGTTTCTAGTGTTTAATACTGTAAGAATGTACCAAAGATGCTCAGAGGCACAGGGCGGCTGTCAAACCCATCTCAGTGTTTCATATTCAGGGGAAAGGAAACTTGGCAAAAAAAAGTGAAGTTTTTAGTCACAGCCTAATTGAACAAGCTGTGCTAGCAGGGATAAAATGAATAAACGTCAAATCAAACTCTTTGACAAACCGCATGAGAGGCATAAAGCTACACCAGGACTGCAACTCCAGTGTGGGCATAATGAATCAAGCTCAACTTGAAATCCTATTAGCTGTACAGCTGGGGGCGCTACATGCCAGCAGCTATTGAACCCTCCTCTGTAGAGTGGAAGAAACTCACTACACTTTCGCCGAAGTGTTGTGAAGTGTAATTAAGTGAAGCGATAGGAAACCTGCTCACCATCAACATCTGAAGACGAGGGGATTCCATATGTGGCCAGGAAGTCTGTTTTATTTCCAGCTGTGCAATAAGCACACATTGCAGTGCAGCAGGAATAAATCTTCCATGCGCTGCACGAACATGTCGGAGTAAAGAACAGACAACCTGAATCTCTATACTCTCAGGTGCTCATACAGATTATCAGTACTATTAATAGGTCAAAGAAAGCATGATTTCAGAAACAAGGAGGTAAAACTACAATTAGGTGTCGAATTAGAGGCAACAGAGAAGCAAAATGGCAAAGTCAGACAAATAATTGAGGATAAAATGATAGAAACAGGTATCTGTGTTATGAATTCGCCCCCTTAATTACTTCCTTACACACAACCAGCAATTTATAATTCAGTGCACATGGGTCACGGTGGTTGTAATGGCTTCAGAGCAGGGCGAGGGTGTACCTGACAGTCATTACGTTAACTATGACAGGCCGAGACCCCGCTGAGCACGACAATTACAGCACAATGTCTGTCTGTTCTGCTGGCAAATGAGGAACATTTAAAAACTCTCTCTCCCTCACACACACACACAAACACACACACACACGCAGTTATTAACTGGTTGGATGTTGCAGCGCCCTTTAAGAACAAGCACTTGGTGCACTTGGCTGCTTTGTTGCTGATTTGGAGCACCATGATATATCCTTTAAATCTGTATCTTTCTAATTAATCTATAATGAATGTGATTACTTTGGCCTTAAGGTCCTCCTTGGGGCTGAGATAAGCATAGATCAGATCAACAAACAAACGGTACACAAACTGTATTTCTTGTTTATTAAATTTGTAATTAATTTCAGTTCATCTAATTTTTGACATCTCATTTTATTCCTCTCTCCTTAATTGATGATATATTATTGTGTTTTTAATTGCTTATTGTATTTAAATGGCACTCTTTGCCTATGTAAAGCACTTTGGATTGCCCCAAGTTTGAAAAGGGCTGTATAAATGTAGAAAAGCTGCCTTTCCTTGCCTTAATGAAATCCAATACTATACCATCTATATATTACACTGCCAATAAAAAGTCCTTTGAGTGGTTACTTATGAATACTGTGTTCATTACCCTCACTACCGAAAGCCTGAAGCAGCACAGCTCATGAACACTGAGAGACTCCCACAAAAAAAATCTCTCTCCTGACTCCTGGCATCTATTTCTAAAAGCAAAACCACACACAAGCTACTGAGTCTGAGGAGAAACTGGAACAGTTTGCCTTTGCAAATAAACCTAGTCTCGATTTTTTGTTGAGCAAACGCTGACAAAGTTCACACACTCCTGCTACAGAGGGGAATGCCTGAGTTATCAGTTTCATAATTAGACAGAGAAACAGTCACGGCAACAGTTGCTCGGAGTGAATACAACTTCTGTGTCTCATCTTGCAAACCTAAAGCTGCCCTTTGCCGAAAGAGAGGCTTACTCAGTTCTACTTGAGCCATCATTCATTATCCATGCATTGCAGCAGGTATAGTAACCATAATGTAGGGCGCATTCTTGTGGAAAGCTTAGTTGCTGCTGGGAAACAGACACCACCACAGCGGTCTATAAAACCTCCGTAACAACCTCACATGTAACTACAACTGTGGGTAAACACACTTTCCTCATTTCACATTCAGCACGTACCTTTATTAAATACACGTTGATACATGCACCTGCCTGAAGTGTGCGTTGTGCTCTCAGCACTGTGACTGCAAGTCAACACACACACAGATGAACGCGACCAAGAAGTGATGCAGCCAAGAAACAAAAAGAAGAGAATCAAAGGCAAAGTACAGACCAGCTCTGTCTTGCTTTTTTTTCCCTCCTGCAACTTTTTAATTTCTCCTCTTCATCCTTCAGCCTCCCTCTCCCAGGACAGAAAGAGAGGGAGAGAAAAAGAGGGCCATACATCAGTAAGATTTAATGCTGCCTCATCCTGCTCAGCGCTCGTATCACATGGTGTACATCATCAATAATCTTTACGAGCCAGTGCCTTGGCTAAAACACAAGGGTAATGTGTTGCTCCTGCTGGAACCGCACTCCAACCCAGGAACTTATTTTCAGTCTTTATTTTCTGCTCTTAATTGCATCATAACATTAAAAAAAGGCCACTGAGAATTTAATGGTGTTCTCCGTCTGAAATGTGATATTGACACAGGATGCTGAGAAATGGTATTTGTACGGTTGCATGTAGAGTCTTATATTTGGATCAAAGATGAAGAGTCATCAACAAGCTGTTCTCTAAGAATTTCAAGTTTCCTTTCATCCTTGTTTGCTGACTGTCACAGCAGATACTGTACGTTCACAGGCTGTTGTCACTTTCGGCGTTGGAAACTGGGACAGACAAGGGCAGTTTTGAGGCACTAGACGCTGCTGTTGCAGAAAAGTGGCACAGAAAACAGGGTAATGTCAAGAGGAAAATCCAAAATTACCATGGTGCTCCAGACATGCATGATGCTTCTATTTTTGAATTTCTAACTAGCATTTACAGAGCAGAAAGTGAAGATGTTCTATTCCAGTGTGGATATGACGTATGATATAGCCATGTCCCTTTGCAAAGCTCAGGAGTAAATCCAGAAATAAACCAACTAAGTGCCTGTTCTGTCCTCAACAATGAATAGAGACGTGACTGTTGTTGTTCCCGCAAGTTCCTTGACCATAAACCGTGACTGTGCTTTCAAGAAATGCCCTCAGAAGCTTTATGCCCTGTCAGACAACTCAAAACTCTCATAGCGCTTCTACTGAGCTCACTGAACTTCTCATTCGGGAGGTGACCTTCACAAAAAGAGGCATTTCAATAGAGAAAAAAGAACAAGCTAAACAACTGGAGAAAGAATGTGGTTTGACTCAAACCTCTGGACACATTTCTGGAGCGGTGATTGATTTTTTTGTAATCCTAGATATGATTATGAGGACATTTAACCACACGGTGTCAGCTAAAGGTCAGAGGGTCCTGAACCTTTCTGACCCAGGATTTCACAGCTTCACTTTCATGTCTCTCATGGCTTGAGGTAATGAAAACAATCTCTTAGTCTCTGAGAAAGTGACAGGGAAGGAAATTTAGCTCGCAGATGGAGTGGCGGTTTCTATTCTGGTTTACAAAAAGAAATAAAAGAATAATTGTAGTTAATGGAGACAGTAACCATGTGGTTGTCTCAGTAATGTGAAGATGCCTGGAATCTAGAAATCACTCACCATATCGCATCACACAATATCACATGGGTCTTGTTTATCATACATTCACTCCTGCCTACAGACACATCACATGTCTTATAATCATCTGTACAGCAGGAGGTAGCTTCCCCATGGTGGATCATGTGGTACACTCTCATACAGTAGGATGACACCATTCGTCACTTATTTAAACACTGAAAGACTTGGATATCAACAGGTTTTTGGATATGCACAATGCTGACCTTTTCGAGAAATGGCTGAACGAATGAAAGAGGGAGGCTGTCTTCATTAATCAGAGTATGCAGAGCTGCATGTTGACAAGAATAATAGTGGAATATTAATTTTCACTAGTCATGTAAGCAGCTTAGTAGAAACAGAGGCCAAAAAACGGAGTATTTTATGCATACAAACATAGCCATTGTGTTCAATTTATTACGCATCTCGTTTGTTCCTGTGTCTTTATGCTAACCTAAGCTAATTGTCGCCTAGCTCTAGCACCATGGTCTTGTCAAATATAAGAAACGGTTAAGGGACATTACTCGAGGTAAAACTATATCTTGTTTTTACATTTTGGTAGTTTGCTTCTGTGTATGCATTGAACAAATGAGATACACTGTGAACTTTAGACCTAGCTGGCTTATTTTCCTCCTGCTTCCAGCTTTTATGCTAGCTACGCTAATCAACCCCTGGCTTCAGCTACATGATTAGCATATAGACATGAGAGTGGTATCGATCTCCTCATTGAATTAGCATATTTCTAAAAAACGATAACTCTTCCATTAATTTCATCCAACCTTGAACTCAACTCTTTTCTAATCAGTATGCTACATAGACGCAAAATTATTTTAATGACCTCATCCAAATATTCTTGTCGCAGATGATCACAGATGGGTACCGCCAGCAACACTAAATATTAATGTTTGCCCCTGAAACAACATGTTGACGTGAAAGAAATGAACACAGCTGGAGATTCAATTTGTCTTCTGAACGATGGAGATAAAAGTGTGCGAATATTTAGCAGTTTGTGCATAAGGCAATGTGTATGCTTGTTCGCTCACGCCCACACAGACAGACCAACCAACACACACATACCACATCACGTTCGCCTGGAGGTCAAAAGGGTTTAAGAGGGGAGGTGGAGATATTGATTTCTCTGTCGAGTGACTTTGAGAGGAAACCCTGAGGGAGGTCTTCGCATCCGCTTACACCCCTCAGATGGGTGAATTAACCACACTTATGCTTTGGGCTAGAACATGCACACACTTTACATTACATTGAAAAAACAATTTAGCAGCGAGATGTCTGGTATGAAGGAATTTCATGCCACATTTGCAGTATTAGCTTTGAAGACTTGAAGCCAAACTAACAGACCACACTGCAAAGTAAATATGCAAAAGATGTAGACAGGGTAATCAGTTTGACTTCAACAAGTGAAAACCTTGGGACTTGAAAGTCAGGGTGGGCATAAAAGAGATTAAGGCTTTTGTTTTATCCTTAATCTGACATGGAGAGAAAGCCAATCCCCTCTGCTGTTTCTCTTTAAGAGCGGCACAGCCTCAGAAATCAGGAAGAAGCAACATTGCCCCAAGCTACACCCTGAAAGAAAAACACACACCAGACCCAACAGGGGGACTCACAATATACACTCATGAGTATCCACATAACCAAAACTCTTTCTTCTTGCTCAGTGGCCCGATAACTGTCTGTTTCTGTTTGAATGGATGAGTCACATCTACTCATTTTCTGAACAAAGACCCCAGGTCCGTGAACACATCATTAACTCACCTACTCCCATGCTTCTGATGACTCACTGGACTCTCCAGTCACTGGGTACTTATTGACGAGCCAAAGACAAAGGTGAGTTGTCTCCCACAGCTGAGAAAACATCGAGGCATTGTCACTTCCTACCTCGTGGCATTTGGAGAAAAAGCTCTTTAGAAACTTTTTTAGCCTCTCCTAATTGACTTTAGTCAATAGAGGAACTGACTAAATAGACAATAAACGCCTTTCCCTTTTAATTACATTTAGACTCGTGTTTCAAAACTCCTCATTTCTGCTGTTTTGCTGCTGCTCTCCTGTGGCCCTCTTGCTGATTCTATTGAGTTGTCTTCTACATTTCTCTTGCAACAGCTGTGAAGGTAATGGGAGGTAAATGGTATGAATCCATACAGTTAAAGTTTGTGATTGTGCGATTCAAAGTATGCGTGTGTTGGGGTGGGGGGTGGGGGGAGCTTCCTTGAAATCAACCTCCTACTTACAGACCTCAATTTTGGCACATTTCCATTACACAGTTCCAGCTCTACTCGACTCGGTTCTACTCTACTCTACTTGGTTTGGTTGAGTTTCCATTACAATTGAGTACTTCATAGTACCTCCTCAACGTAGGCGGGGTCGTCATACCACGGCTGTGCGAAACTGCCATGACGTCAATTTGTACGCGACGCAAACAGAGCGGACCACAGTGATATTTTACGAGCAGCCATTTCCCTCGAGTGAGAATAAAGAATAAAGTCAGTGGTTGCTGTTGCCCGGTGTTACAATGAAGGGGGCGGGATTGTTTTTCCGGTGTTGGACGTCGCAGACCAGTGACGACACTCTCCGGCCAATCAGTGGCCGACAGGCTGTTGATGTCACACATATAGTAACGCTTCTACTCGCTTGGAACCTCGCCAGAGCAGGTACTAAAAATAGTATCGGGTACCAGGTACTATCCCTAATGGAAACACAAAACAACCAGGCAGAGTCGAGTCGAGCCGCGCTAGTGGAAATGTGGCATTAGTCAGCTCAATCACACAAAAAAAGGAAAGTCTGGATTAATCAAAAGACCTAACTCTCTCAAATTCCAGTTTGGTACATTCAAGACACCGGACACCATGTCAGAAACTTGGAAGATACAACTCTGCAACAGATATGTACATAAAAAGGTAATTAAAATGGATTTCTGAAGAATCAGAACTGCATATCCATTTTGTGGCCCAATTGAAGTGGCGTATTTCACAGTCTCAATAATGCAAACAGTCTGCCTGATAGTTGTCAAAGCAGAAAAAACCTCAACGAGACAACTGGGGGTTTAAAGAGTCACGAGAGGCTGCAATTAATGTAATCCCTACTCTTGGCTTCAGTGTCAAAGAAACGGGTGATCACATCCCAATCCTCAAACTCGTTCCCATTACACTAAGCTGTTTTTTTCAACTTTTTTCCAAAAGGAAGTAAGACAGCATCAGCGAAAAAAGACAGTCACAGATACAAACCACTCAGACTCTCAGCAGTGAGTGTTTGACACAGTGTACTATAAAGTGAGCATGTAGGAGCATGTAACACGTCTCCAGCCAGTGATTCATATCTATACGCTGTTAACGCTGTTGTCAATGGGTAGAAGTACACATGTACATTAATATACTCAGGGCTGCAATAAACCCTGACACTTGAAAACAAGCTGAAGCAACTGTGCACATACTGATGTGGTAACAAATCTTGCAAAACCATATCAGACAAGAAGCAACATAACACAAGTGCTTGTTTCCGTGTCTGGATGAGTAAAGAAAACGCAGACAAACCTCATGGAGCCCCCTCCCTCCCCAATCATGGCGCTCTCTGTTGCTCCTATTGACTCACCTTCTCAATCACCCGAAGGTGAGGTCATCCAAAAATCTGAGCAGTGACTTTATCTCAAGGGCATCTTGAAAACAACTCCTTGCATGATGGGGCATGGGATCAAAGGACACATGCGGTTGCACAAGAGGTGAAATACTTTCAAGCTGATCCAGACACAAAGCGAAGAAAGAGTCTGGGAGGTTTGGAGAAAGCAAAGATAGGAGAGCAAGAAAGAGGTTAAGTCCTTAACCTTTCCAGATGTTTTCATCAGCTGGGCAGCCTTGCCCAGTTACTTCACAATAATCTGTGTTTACATCTGGTTCTGAAGAAATAACACCATCCCCCTCTTACAAATGAAAAACTGGAGATGATGAGTAATTAAACACACCATTCCTTCATTCAGGACACTCTTGGTAGCTTGAGGCGGCTAATGTTAGCTATTGTTGGCTAAACTTTGGGTGTGGCTCAAACATTCTGGATTGACAAGGATTCAACTGGGACTGAAACATCATTATTGAACTTTTGTGGCGTGAAATAAATGTGCAAGCGTTACCTTTCCCATTTAAGCTAAATGTAGGTAGACACAGTTGACATTGCAGAGGGAGTTCACATACTTGATGCCTCTTCTAGCATTATCTCCTAATTGAGACTTTCGGCAGCAGTGGCTGCTGTTCAACAGCAGTTACACAGAGGAAAAATACCTCATATATTATTATTATTATTATTATTTATTTATTTATTTATTTTTTCTATAAACTTTAATGGCCAACACTGGTGCCCGGCCTCACTAATGCTCTTGTTGCTGAATGGGAGCAAATCCCTGCAGCCAGTTTCAGATCTTGTGGCAAACCTTCTAAGAAGCACAGAGGCCCTTAAGTTTTGGAGTGCAATGTTTTTGCCATGGAGTGTATATAATAATAAAGTACTAATGAAGTATGCATATAAATATGTACATCCAGGATAAGAGATGCCTTGAAGGAAGATGCCAAACTGTTCCTGATCAGTGGTGTGACGCAATGTCATACAGTATCAAAAGAACTTGAATCTGCACTTGAGACTCATATTATACCCTCTCTGGACAGGAAATGTCAAACGGATTTCACTTTTGGTGGAAGCTGCCACTTTAAGACTGAAATTGGGCCCTTTGGCGAGCAGCAGTCAGCTCTGAAGCTTTCACACAGTGGAAATGTCACCTGTCACACGCACTTATCGTCTGCCAGCGCAGTGTGCATCAGCTCTGTGTGACCCTGTGGGCCCTTGCTTTAGCTGCCGTCATGCCCTGTAACTGGCATTAGCTGGGAAGATGGAGACCTGGCACGGTCTGAACCCCCCACATTAACCACCCTTGTTTGTGTACAAGCCATAAGTGGATAGGGAATATGATGAGCTGCCCATTAGCCTGCAGTGAAAGGGTATTTAATTGTGTTGGCCTATTTAAAATCCAAATACTTAAGCAGCACATGGTTCCGTGTTGCCAAAAGCAGTTCCCCAAAGTGAAGACCTTGCATGGCATGTAAAAATAAAGTGTTACATATCAAAGGGTTGTGGAACCAGCATACTGTATAGCTGGTTTCTAGAGAGACTGGACTGTTGGAGCACTGGCTTTTCAATGAGGAACTTCAAAGTTAGTGCATAACAAGAAGTGCACAGAGTTCTCGATGTCTCCAAACTCACACCTAAAAACTCACACTAGGACAGAGGCGAAATGCAGAGAATACACACAGTTCATTTATTCTTTTTGATGGTCTTTTGTGAGTTTATGCGTTTGTGTGTGTGGGCGGACGTGGCACCCTTCAATGACTGATTCATCCGCTGTCAAAACACGACAGGCAAAAAAAAAAAAAAAGGAACGAAGAGGAGACAGACGCAGGGAGAAACAAAAGTGTAGAGGGTGTTAGAGGGAAGAAAGACAAAGGGACGCAAGAAAGTCAGCAAAAGATAAGCGATGAGCGAGGGAGGACATGAGAAAAAAAAGTGAGAAAAGACACAGAAACATAGATGGTAAAAAGAAGGGTTGGATCACTTTCCATGTCCTTTCCATTAACACTTTTAGGTACGATTTCAGATTCTTTTTTAAAGTTTACTTAACTCTATCAGTGTTGCTTCAACCCACATTTTGGACCAAACGAACTGAAGGCACACTGACCCCGAACCTTGACAAGTGAATCAGCTCTGTGGAAGGCCATTTATTTGTGTAAAGAGGAGAATGGAAGATGCACAGACAAGAACATCTGGTTTCCAGTGCAAACCTGCCCCCTTATAACCCATAACCTGTCTTTACTGCAGGGAGGGACTCACACACAGACACAGCTCAAGACCTGTTGATTTCCCAGCATGCCCTGCTTGCATTCCTGACCTCCTTCTGTCACTCTCTTACTTGACTCACCCCTGTTGCCTTCATCTACACACTTAAACCCCCCTTAGACTTCCCAACTGCTGTCTTTGAGTACAAGCTGAACACTCAAGCGTGATTCAGGAATGATTGACAGGAAACATGTCGACGGATGGGGAAAAAAATGACCGGTCTGTCAATCAGACTCTGAGCAGCTGCTAACAGTGTATGCACAAACTCATCCTCTACACAATCTTGGTCAAGTTGCCTTTGAGAGTGTGAGATGACTGTGAACTGACAAAACCATGAAAGCTGGCGTCCTGCAGAGCTGGGAATCTGGCGAGAAGGCCAAGTGGGAATGATAAGACCGCTTTCCTCAACCTCTTGGCCCCCATTTCTTAATCTGCACCCCCCACAAAGAACTGAGGCAATGAGATAGCGACAGAGATCCCATGAGCAGTTATTCCTCTCTCCTCCATCAAGGCCGTGTTCACAATAGCACTGCGTCAAAAAATATAAGCTTTCTCATTAATTTCAATGAGTCACATGCCACAGCCACAGCTTATGGATGCACATGGAAGCGGGGTGAAATGTAGGATCATCCAGCAAAAAATGCAAAGACGCTGAACCAGGTTTTTCTGCAATTCATCAGCATCATCAGGCAAGGCATCATTTTGGCCAATCAGTGCAAGTGTGCATTCCTGATAGAGAACCTTGTTAAATGAACACTGTTTATCTCGCAGCTGTCAACACGGAAAACAAAACTATTGCTGCTGTCAAACAGCATAATCTGCTGTGCTGTGTTTTTGTGTTGCAACACGCCCACCCCAGAGCAGACCCTTGCATTTGTCAACGCAGTGCTATTTTTGGTCCCCGTGCCTGTTAATTGTAGATGCTTGACACGAGCATCCCATCGTTTGCCACAGGGCAGGAAGGAGATCTCAGATAACCCAAGAATAGCTAATCCATATGTTCACAACACAATGAACTCGCATTACAGGGCACACACGAAGAAGAAAAAGCCTAATCCCTTACATGCTGAACTGACCAACGAATGATGACAGATGAGTAGAAGGAGGGCAAACCATATCACGCTACCCAGTTCAGGGGGAAAAAAAGTGACATTTGAATTACAACTGAACTTTGAAATGTGTTTATGCTCTCTAAGCGTGCAATTACACAGAGGGAGTATCAAAGTTTCGCATGTGAACCGATCACACGTTTGAAGAAAGACCCAAAGGTCATTGGAGACAAGTTGGAATTATGAAGTTCGATGCATTACTTACTGTGCACAGAGCCTTGACTTGAGGTTTTAGGTGGGCTGATCCTGCTCTTGGGAGGGACTGCTTCCATATTTTGGCCCTTCTCACCTGGACTCTGGCTGGGGGCCTGAGTCTCAGTCTGGGTCTCCCTCTGTGCTTTGTCCTGTGGCACAGCGGCCGTTAAAGACTTCTGTCTACCCAGGATGCCATCGCTACCTGCCCTCATCAGCTTTTCCCCCACGCTCAGCACCCGGGCTCGACCGGCCGCAGCGGCCGTGCCAGGGCATTCCTTCCTGGGGGAGGGCAGCTTTGATCCGGCACCTAATGAGGGTGGGCGGGCCAGCCTGGAGGCTTTAGACATCCTGCAGGTCAGCGGATCAGTAAAGCTCCTCAGTCTTCCTCAGCCAGTGTGACTGCAGCTGCGTCCTGTGGGCAATCCAGGGTTTCTCAGCTCTCAGTGAGCTTGACTCTGCGACTCTCAGGCTCCAGCGTGTTGTGACTAGTGCAGGTAGGCTGCAAGGGCCAGAGGGAGGGCACTTTTGGGAAGCCGGGTGGGAGGTGAGCTGAGGGTGAGGGGTGGGAGGTTAACAGCTCCTTGGAAGGTGTTCTCTTCTCCTGGCGTGGCCTCCTGGGATCATCCTCCAAAGCAAACAGTGTGTGGTGTGTGTGTGTGTGCTGATAAATTGGTGTATATGTGGATAAACCTGTGGAGTGACAGGACATGCTGTGCCAAATACAAACAGAAACTCAGGTCTCCAATGTCAGCGCATTCCGGCTTTTAAATCCCCTCTCCGCCTCTCTTTCCCCGTCTTTCACACTCTCTCCTTCTCCATCTCTCTTTTTGTAAATCCCTCGTGCTCCCTCTCTTCTTCACTTGCACTCACAATATGGTTGTCAACTTCTCCTACCTCATGCCTAATAATTATTTCCCATGTTACTGTCCTCTTGTGTCTTCTCTCTGCTCTTCTCTTTCGCTTCGGTTAACTCGCTCTTCTTTGCTGATGCTCAGCGGGTAACCATTCCAGCGCTCCGGCAGGCGGAGAGCAGAGAGAGAAAGATTTAGAGACAGCGAGAGAAAAAAGAAAAAAAGAAGGGCACGAGGGAGAAAGAGAAAGTGCCGGCAGAGGCTTCGCGGAGGAGCCCTTCTCTTCAGGTGCAGCTGCTCAAGCTGTTCCAGATGTGTGTGCAGGGCTTCACGTCATCAGCCGACCGCTCAGAGCCCCGCTCTGGTACAATCCCTGGCTTCACCTCGTCCTATTTCCCCTCTTTCCTCTGTAGTCATCTTTTTCTCTTTCCGTCTCGCAGCCTGTTCTCCTCACATGTGATGAGATGTTGAGGCTAACAGAGGCAGGAATGCACGCACACACATGCACAACACAACACACCAAGCCCCTCACTCTCTGGTGGAATTTGCAGAGAATTAAAAGAGCGCAAAGGAGGGGAGCGTTACAGTGTGTGCGTGTGTGTGTGTGTGTGTGTGTGTGTGTGTGTGTGTGTATACATGAAACACACAGCAGAGCCGTTCTGATCTCCTGCGCTGAAGACATCATCTGTGACAAGAAAAAAATACAGCAGAAGTTGGCTCGGAGAGAAACAGCAAGGAAGAGAAGATCAGAGCTCTGAGAGGCTTCTCTTCCGCTTACCCTCTGTCCTGAAAAAAAAACAACAAAACAAATCCACTTCTCATCCCCCCCAAAAAACTCAACCCTCATGAAGCCAAAACATTTCTTCTCTTCTGACAAAATGCTTGGAACAATTGTCTGACCCACAGAAATTTCCTCTGCAGTTCACAGTGATCATTGCCAGACAAGCACAATAAAGTATGAATCATTGTTGGTGGGGTAGAAAGTGCAAAAACAACAACTTTCAGCCATTAAAGAAAGATTTAATGGCCACTTTTTTTTTTAAAGAAAGTGAGAACCAGTCTGTTTCTTGGTGTAAAAACACATTTTGCTGACGCAGGCCGACTCTGGAAAGTAAACCACGATCCCAAGAACTTGTCTAATTCATTAACTCTGCAGACAGGTCACCCTACTGCAAGCTCCGAGCCGGTGACACTTGTGTAATATGCCGCAGCATGCGACATGTGATATAACACACGGGGACGCCAATGCGTGCTTACTGACTAAACACCAGAAAATGGATTACAGTGAGCAAAAGGATCAACTGTGTCCAGGCAACGCGTTATAAAAGAGCAACAATCCGCATGGACTGGACCGCTGGCTTAGTTTTACACAGGGACAGTTCCTCTCTTTGAACCGGTGCTGTGTCACTCAGATATCACAAAACATCCCAGTTAAAAAGGCCAGAAAAGCCAGATTTAGTCTTTTAAATGTGTTTTATCGACCGCTCTGTTTGGAACTGTATGGTGTGATTATACATTGATTCATATGTTAGAAGTTTACAAAGGGATTTAGAGAAAAAAATGCACTCAGACGTGCAGAAGATTTTTATCAATTCCTCCATCCCAGCCTCCCCTCCTTCCCGATGATTGACTTTTAGACTACTCAGCCCTCCGAACACAATGACAGCCATCACTGATCATATAGATATGAAATATTAATCATGCTGCGACACATCCGTATGGTTTTAGATAAAACGCAAAGCAGATTGACCTACATACTTTCCCAATGAATAGTCCGCTGACAAAATAGGAGGGCTGAGAACCTCATGGGAGACGCTGCATGTCTGATGGATTTTTGAAAGAGAGAAAGAGTAAAGAAGATAGAGACATTAGCATAAGATTAAATATTAGAATTGTGCCAGATTATGTTTGTGCGTCACCGCTTTGGCTGAGTTTGCCTATGTTTACAGTGTCGTAGTACTAAGGATTACGTCAATCCTTAAAAAGGTTGACCGTGAAAAAGCACAGACTTCATATAGGTTTCAGTGTGTGAAGGAATGGTAACTTTCATAGGATGGTTATATGGCTATTTGTGTGTGTGTGTACATGCTGGGAGTAAATGAAAGCCCTCTGTGTGGACTCGATGCCTCCCAGGCTTGAAGCCAGCTCTAACTGGAGGCAAACGGCGGGAACTTGGTTCAAAGGCTTTAAATAACATAGCATTTAGGGATGGATATAATTTGAGTTTCCTAATTAAGCCTGTGATTTTGTGCAATGTGATAGATCATAAAGTACGTCTAGATATCAAATAACAAACCCCGACGTCGACACATTATCCAGGCATGGCATCAATTTGCATTTCAAACTAGAAGTGGAAAACAACCAACCACAAGTATTTCAACTTCAAAAAGACAACAGCAACAACAACAACAACAAAAAAAACTTGTGAAAGATGATTATCTGAGGAGCCGAAATTGGCTCTGACAACAAAGACCTGAATGACAAAACTGCCACCCACAGCTGTGCAAGCAGCTCGCCCTGGCTAGCACCACGCTTCCAAATGCCAAAGAGCCTACTACTGTTTCACTTTTCAGGGAGTAGGCATGTTGGGGATTGAGAAGTTTCAGTTGTGGAACAGTCGTTCGGGATGGGCGGTCGTGGAAATACGATGGGGCAGAGAATCCCACAAGTTCTGGCGTAGCCGCTTGTGGCCCATAAGTGTGCAGAGGAGGGGCTGTTGGACATATTCAAGAAGGGTGGTGGGCTCAGCAAGAGTTGTCTGAGTGCCTCTGTGGTATTTCTCTAATTAACTTACTTTTCTGTCTGAGGGTTATTATTAAACTGGGTGCATAGGTTAAAGATGACTCCCACCCCACCAGCTGGGCTGAGGCCAGTGTCGGGTGGGCTGGCTGCATGTGCAGAATCTGCCTTACTACAGTCTTTCATATATATTTTGATGTACGCGTAAATGCTTGCCATCTCTCAAGAGATGCAGTGGTCTCAATAAGTGTGATATACTTTACAGGTGCTACAATAAGTATATTTAAATAGACAATAGGTATCATAACTACATGCGCATGTAAGGAGAATTATCACCTGATGCTACTGCTCCCCTCCACTTCATGGATCTTTATAGCATCTTTTAGCGCATTGTTTGGTTTCCCAGCCTCGTCATCACACTCACAGTGCCATTTTCAGCAGCAGCAGAATGTAGACAAAGTAAGGAACTAGCTGGTGAACACGCTCAAGCATGTCCAATGTAAGTCCAATATTCATTCACCTTTTAGCTCTAATTTGCTCTTCATCAGCTCTTCAGAGAAATATTTGGCTCTAGCAGATGAACACTTCACTGTGTTCACCAGCTAGTTCCTAACTTTGTCTGTCTGCAGTTTGGTGCTGAGCAGGTGGTGCACAGTGGGTTTAGCAGAGCTTTTTTCACTGGCAACAGCTGCCTGCTGCAGCTGGAAACGCCTCTGATGAGATTGCCGAGAGTGGACCAAAACAGTGAAATTGTGGACCTCAAGACTCGGGTGGTAATTATCTGAGGAATCATCCCTATCAGTGTGATACACAGTCATTTAATCCATTGTTGATATAAAAATAGTGATTATAGCAGCTTTAACTACCCTGTGACTGCCTCTCCATGTAGCAGAATGAACACAAAGGCCAAGTTTACACGGGGCTTGCATTGGACTACGGGCTGGGGGATTTGGGAAGCAACCGGGGGGATGGGTGAGCTGTGTACCTCTCTGCTGAGGATTAAGGTTGAGTATGTTTTTCAAGCCCTCGGGGGTTGGTTGTTTCTTTTTCTACATTCCATCTCAGCACTCCCTCCCAACCATATGATGAGTCATTACTGACTGTAACATTCACTCAATATCAGCCACTGAATCAGTTGCTAAAGGCACACAAGCTGTACAGTAACACACACATATACAACCGCAGCATTGTGCATGTAGTGACCAATGCTGCATCGGGTTGGGGTCCCAACCATGTACAAAAAACGCAGGTTTGAGGCCAGGTTGCAAATCTCCTTCCTCCGTATTACACATGGGGATAGAAATACCATAAAATAATCTCTTAATCCACCATTTATTGGAAATTGCTGCATTAGATTTATCTTACTTTACCTCAAAAAGCTTGTGACTGAGAGGCAAACTTGGTCAAACTTGTACAGAGGCTACAGTAAAACTTGAATGTTCCTCAGAATAACAATTTCTCACCCTAGCAAACAATCAATATTTCATCAGAGACTTTTTAGTAGTTCACAGACTCATGAAATGAACATCTGAATCTCTATCTGGAACACATACTGTAGGCCCTATCTCAAATTGGTCAACAACATCAACAACGACAAACTCTGCTTTTTCTTTCCAATATGGATCCTTTTACTCTCCTCTGTAGCTCTAGCTGCTGACTGCTCCCGACTCCCGGGTGAAGAAAAGTGACTCAAAGGCAGAAAAGAAGTCTATAAGATGATGGGACTCGCTGACAGTTGGGACCAATTAGTCTTAGCACTCAGCTGCTCCCTGGGGAAAAGCCACCCAACATGTCACATTATCTGCTGCATTAAGTCGCAGTAAGTGTGGCACTGACCGTGGCAGAGGGGCTGCCACTCTTTCAGCCGGTCAGAGGAGACGGTGACCCAGTCAGGAGAGGTGCTGCCTCAGCCATTATCGTCAAGCGTCACTTAAACAAACAAGATTGATCAAGGTGAGTGTGCAGGATTGTCGACTCGCCTGCGCTCTGATTAAAGCGAACACTGTGGCTTGAGGTTGGAAAGCTGGCGCTGTTCCATTTCCAAGTCTCTTGAGCATCATAGTGGAATTTAAAGCACAGATTTGAGATTGTTTGGAACCTCCACTACAGATGATTAAGAAAGCATGTTTGCAAAAGCACGGCCCAAATGGCAGAATATATATTATGTTATCCAGATCAAATCAACGTATCTACAATACGTATCGGTCGTATATGAGCTGAGTTTCTCTTCAGGAGGAGGAGGGGATGGTGGCACTTTGCTTGGCAAGACTTTGGGACATTTTCCAGATGTGTTTGTAGCGATAAAACCAGGTATTTTAAGATAAAACGTGATCTTTTCCCAATCCTAACTTAACAGTTTTGGTGCCTAAACCTAAAATGGAGAATTGAAACATAAAGTTGTCACATATCTGTGGTTTGCAGAAATGTACAATGCCAACATTTACTGTGGCGGCTGGGTTGGGATAAACTTTGACATGCGCTGGAGATCAGCTTCTAAAGACTTGGAGGATGCTCCCAAGTGCAAGAATTGACAATCAGCTGCCAAAACGCATTACGCTGACACACAGTGTTGTTGAGAATTCAAATCCAGAAGCATCCAGTGAGGGCACGTCTCCGCCAAGGCTGCAAGATCGTCCAATTTTGTTATTCTAACAGGGAAAATGTTTAGAAATGTTTAGTCTGTATCTGGTTGGAAACACACATGATGATAGATAATAATAGGATGAAGTAAGGAGTCCATGAAAGAAGAGCAAAAATACCAACTCTCAATGTTAACAAATACTTCCAGAAGATTTATTGGATGCACTGATCACTTTACTTGCCTCCATATCTGACGGAAATCTATTTTCTTTCTTTCTTTTTAAGATATTGTGCAAACAAAAACATGGACAAACACAACATAAAGCTTTGGGAGCGTCAACGAGCAAAGATGGATGTTTTTTGTAAAATGTGAATGTAACCTCATGCATTAACTCAATCTCAAATCCTGGATGTTTTGAGCATTATCAAACACACTGAGAGTTTGCAAGACAGTGCATCCAAGCAACTGCGTCTCCATGAAACAATAAGGTGAAATCTGAAAAACGAATTGACATAGATTGCTTATCTCAAGCAAGAAAATCCGTCTCAATGCATGTGGAAGGGGTTAGAAAATAATTCACAGTGTTATAAAACATCTAGAATCTATAGTTAACAGGCTAAAACGTGTGGAAAAATGCTGGTTATGGACATTAGAGGCAGTATCCTCTTAAAAAGTGACTGTGCTCAGATGGAGGCAGAAGCATCTGAAAAAGCAAACTGCTTCAGGGAACAAAGTCATGTCATCTCATTTTGGCGAGCTCCTGTCCCTGGAAATAAGTAGAACCCCCTCTTAACATGGACCCATAAGAGGATTATTATAACAGATGCTTAAATAGAAAATGTTTACCTCAAATGTTCTTTCAATTCACACGAGACACAGCGCAAAGTATGATGAAGAAAGAGTCAATATTGTTGCTTTACAGCGTTCAGTGGGAAAGGATTCTGCATGAGGTCCCGCAGCCTGTGTCATCATGAATTCCTTCTCCTTATGTCCTGTCTCTGGGGCCCCCCTGTGGCCTTATGAATCACTCCTGCTCTTTACCCTCAATGGGCATCGACATGAGAGCATTCACATGCTACAAACCCACACACGGTTTGGAGGCGTCTACCTCTAAACCCGTATTTTCATCCAGTTACCCCAGAGGCAGTGGCTACGCATTAAGCTCGCAGCCTCGTCCTATCCTTTACGCCTCAGCATTTTAGGAGAGTTTCGCTTCTTATCTGGACAGCCTGTCAAGTGTGTTATTGGAGGCAAACTGGATGCTTCTGCCTGAAGTGTATAAAGAGGCTACGAGGAGAGACAAACCACCTCTCCAATCAGACTGATGTAAATAAGAGGCTCCTCTATTCTCTTTATGGCTTATTGATTTTTAGTTCGATGGCTGGCTGCAGGCAGAGAAGGAGAAAAGCAGGAGGGTGGGATGGGAAGAAAAGACTGAATTCTGAAAAAGCAGCATCTTCCTGGGAGCGTAAGCTGTGCCACATTAATGGTACTTCTGCACCATAAAGCCCACGAGAATAGCGCGTGAAGAAGTGAGAATAAAAACATGCATTTGCCCTCACGCGCAGAAACACACACGCACAAGCTGCAAGGTGTGTCATAATGAAATAAGAGCCTCTATGAAACAGAGCGAAGACAAGTGCTGTAAGATAATTATATTGTCAGGATTTTATGGGAATGAATGGATTTTTGCTGAGACACCGAACACTCTGTTTTGTTCTGTAAGTAGCCAAAAGAGCGAAAGCACGAACCTCCCTGTCAGATGTGGTGGGAAAACACACATAACTTATTCAACATGCTGGGTGAACATTATTCTAGTATTACAGAAAAGGAATTAAGGAGATGACATTTCCAGGGTCAAGTCTAGGCTGCGTTTGATTCAGAAGTCACAGAAAAAAGCTGCGTCTGGCACAAATACATTCACAGCCTAAACATTTGCACCAGCTGAGGAAACAGAAAAAGGTTAATGTATTAAAATAGATGCTGAAGTCTTTCCACGCATGGCAAGAAAGAGAATACCTTCACTTGTTCATCTTCAGTAAAACTTGACATGAATGCAAAAACACGAACATCAGAGCGTGCACATGCGCACACACACATCTAAACTATGAGGACCTGTTAAATCTTGTTGTTAAGCATCATGTAAACAGCTTGAGGAGCTAAAGGAGCCTCTTAGTGACTCATATATTATGGAAGAGGACCGATCGTGTGTTTCTGTGCCGGAACAGCTGCAACCTTGGTTTCGTCCTTCCTTGAAAACAGGGAGATTTTCTCCAGTATTTGTTGGAAATATATACACCATGAGGTCTTTCATGTGTCTTATAAAAGCGCCGTCATTCCTGTGCAGAAGTGAAGCCTGGATGCTTGTTAATCCGACAATGTGACAGGTGACATGCTTAAAACTGCCTGTGATTTGCGCCACCAGGAGGCAGCACTATTAGAAGCATATGAGGTAAAATTAACCTTTGGGAATATTGAAATCCCGATCAAAATACGAAGCACATGATGTGTTTAAACCTATTTGTGACTGAAATGCCAGAGTTACAAGCCTTAATGGGCTTTTTCTTGAAACAAAATAAGATTCTTCTCCTTGGTTAGAGGGATGGGCAACTTTCAGGACAAAGGTAGAGCAGAATTTCTCTTTAAAGTCAGAAGTAACGCTCCATCTGCAGCTGAAGAATCTGCTCGCTGGATAATAGGAGCCTTAATGTGGTCAAGCATAAGTTCCTCAGCAGCTAATCTGGTGGCTCTTCAACCTGAAGTAAGCAATGTTTTATACTGATGACTCCCTTTCTGCCATAGAAGCTGCAGAGCGACCAAAAACGGCTATTTCATTTGTGACCTTTAACATGTGAAAATGCCATTTGTCTAAGCGCTCTCAGGGGGATTGTGAATAATCTGTGTGTGTGTGTGTGTCTGTGTCTGTATCTGCGCGTGCGCATGTCTGTGTGTTCGCCCGCTTGCCAAGAAAGTAGATTTTCATTGGAGGTTTTCATGGCTTGAGTCTCTAAATCAAGCTGACAGCTTTCAAATGACCGATTATCATCCCCATAAATTTGCATACTTTCGCCGGTGAACATCATTCCACTCAACATCACAAACGCACCAATCATGAGAGTTATATGTCGTAAATCACGCTGAGCTGGAGTGTGTGAAACACATGGTGGGAATTTTACAGTGGCTAAAATATGTCACTCATAATTCACAGGATAGAGGTTTATATGTTTATTTAAAGTGTTCTGTGTTGCCATTTAAGAGGTCCTATTTAAAACCTGTAATTAATTTCTACACTGTTATGAGCTATGTTTGCACAGGAAGGATAGATTAGGCCAGCCAGCCATGCAACAATCTACAGATCTTCATTAATGTGGGATTTCATTCCTCATTGAGCATCTCTCGCGTTCCTCCACTGTGAGGCTGGAGGCTCGGCCAAGTGCTTGGATGGGGGATGACATATGAATATGAATGTTTCCCCAAACTCGTATTCATGAGAAATGTTGTGGGGATGAGTTTAAAACAAGTGACAGGGCCTCCTGCTCCAGTGGGCTGAAAGTGGCTGTGGAGTGCAGGGTTGTAAAGATGAAATATATCAGTATATATCAAAAATATCTGAGAAAATACGACATTATGATTGGATTTTTATGGAAACCTTGAGTATTTCTGAATCAATTCAAATACTCACTAAATGTGCAACAATAAAGGATAAAAAAGCATCATTATTCAATATTTATTTAAGAGTCAAAAACACAGCTGAACAGCTTCATCAGGAGGATTAATGAAATATATTGACAGAAGCTGAAGAAGTATCAAAGAACAACCAAACAACTGTCATCTGATTTTGATTTTGGTGGAAAAACGATGTAAAGACACCAGTTTGTAAATGACCTCACACATCTTTGTGCTGAAATGTGTTGTTTTATAGATACATTGCTATATCTGCAATAAGATAACATTGGCCAATATATCAGTCTGGACAAGTTATCAGCCTAATTTTACGGTACACACACATATAAATAATATCAGTGCGGTGAGATATATTGAGGGTTTAGTCCTAAGAAAAGAAAGAGTCCCAGTAGTGAATGAACAACAGAGGGGACAAAGCGACAAGTGAGCTGCAAGGACAGCAAACGCCAGCATCCATGTCACAAACAACAGGAAGTGCTCCAACTGCACAGCCAAATGCAAGCAGGCAGGCACACATACACACACATGCACGAGCACAACAACACACAAGGCTTCAGTCAGCAGCGGAGATGTGCTGAACCAACAGCAACTGGGCCAAAACAGGATGGAGATAAGCATCTGACGCAAAGGCGCACAAAGTGATGAAGACACAGAGAAGGGCACATGAGGGCGCTAAACATGAAGCTCGAAACAGGTGGTGTGAAAATAAATCCGGGCTAAAAGGCTGTTAGTGACGGAGGGAAAGGTCGAATGGATGAAGGACGGTGGTGGAAGAACCAGGCTCTCGAGATATGAAGCTCTGCTGCACGGGTCAGGTCTCAAGACAAAAGATATAGATTCTTTAGCTCCACTTCTCTTAATTATGCTACACTTCTACAGGAATAATGAGCCGCACTCTTTATGACTTTCCTCTATGGCAATAACACAAATTAGCAGTCCAGTTCCTCAGCTAGAAACAGCAACGACTTCAGGCTAATTTTAATGTACACGGAGGAGCTGCAGGGGATTGTTGACAGCCCAGCCTGCAGAAAACACACAGTCTAACATTACTGTATTCTCATGCTGCAACATCTGGCGTTTATCTACTCAATCGCAGGACCACTTCGGGGAAAAGATTTCTTAAAGTGTCATTTCTTTAAGTGGAAGTTTCCGCAACTGCTGACTGACATGAGTACAAGATCTCGCTTGAAAAGAGTCCATTTCATCCATCACGGCTCTGCTGTGGCTTGCTAACAGGGAGTGCAGTGACACTACAGTGGGTCTTTGTTTCCCTGGGTTAATTCGTCATCTTCAACAGGAAAGGAACCTAACTAAAGCGCTGGCACACATGTTTTTGATTGGCCTTCAGTTTCACAACTGGGGTCAGGGGTTTGTCAGGCCCACCTCTTGTCTGGCATCTGCCCTGACCCTTTGCCTTGTCGCAGGTGTGCGCACACACATTTCAGTGTTCGCGTCCAGTCCAGACTGAGCTGGACCCCCTTGGGTGTGTTTCCTGTGCTGTTATGCTTTCTGTCTGCCATAAGCATACCTCCTGCTTCCCCAAGGTGCCGATGAAAAGACTTCTGAGGCCCGATTCATCTGGGCTCTGGCCTCCTTAATGAACCAATGAACTCACCCTGAGACGCAGAGACACCCTGGGTGCCGGAGAGGCTGATTAAAGAAAGGAGGGATGGAGAGGAAGAAGAGCGAGGGGGAATGTATAGAAGGGAAGAGAAGAAGAAAAATCCTCTTCTCTTGAGGTAGAGCTGGTTCTTCAATCTCTGCTGTCCCTCTGCTCCGACTGGAAGAGGGTGGGGGGAGGACTTTGGCCGAAAACCCCAGAGTCTGATCCTCATTAAGAAGCACAAAAAACATCAAAGACCAACCCCAAACCTCTATCAGTCAGGAGCACCCACAATCCCCATGATATTAAAACTCCCCGGCGCCATTCAGTGTCAAGTTCTGAGGCAGGCGCAGGGGCTCGGGTGACTCGGGGGCTGGGGGACTTTAAGGTCCTGAAGGTCAATGGAAAGTTTGCGCGAACTACTCTTCACCTCAGTGATTGGCTGCTGCTGAATAAGCTTTCAGCTGGAAGGGAAAAGGGAGGAGACAGTGATAACTGGCAGCTGTGAGTAGACAACTGTAAGTAGTAGCTGGGAGACACTGTAAAAGATTTAAAACGATTTAAAGTTAAAAACTCAAGACTCCCAGAGGACCTAAGAGTGGCAAACGATGTTTATTCACTATTTGTTGTAACGTAAAACGACTTTCACTTCACGAAAATTGGAAAAGTCAGTTTCGTGAACTTCAGACGTCAAGTTCAATCAACAACTGTTGAGTCATATTTGCTCGGGTCACCGGTCAGCTTTGCTTCCCCGTTACATTTTTTCTCTCACTTTGAAGTTGTATCAAGGTCACTTCTTCATACTGTATGCCACATAATCCTTTCAGCTCTTCCAGCAAAGTTAAGAGCCACTTTCGTATCGTGCTAATGCTAATACGAAGGTAGAGCATCTGAGGGCAAGGCTCTGAGTGACTGCTGGAGTAAGAGTGCATACTAATCTTTATCATGATTATAGATGATTTTTATCAGAGAAAAGACTTGAGGTGAATTTCCCAAGAAAGGCAGCCTCCTAAAACAATGCGTGCTGGGAAACACAGTGTTTCTCAAACACATAATTTAGTGAGTTTACTAAACACTTGACATAAGCCTTTAAAACACAATGAACTAATGGTGTCTAATTAAAAAAAATGTTTGAAATGAGTAACTAGAACCTAAAAACTGACGTTGATGACACTTGAACTAGGTAAATTATGGGCCCCTAAGCCCTAATCTCTAACCCAATCAGTTACAATCAGTTGATTTCACTTAAAAGACATTTTTTACAGTGCAGGGTGACCTAACAGTGATTCACCATTTAACATTGTGTGAAAACTTCTAACTTGGCCTTTGTGAGAAAACCACAGAAGGAGCAGACGAAAGCCTGCCATACAAGAAAAATCAAGCATCTCTCCTCTCAGTTTTACACTATGGAAGTCCGGATTAGCTGAGCCTGTCGACTCCTCACACAATCTTAACTATATACATGCTATTCATTCCACCCTGGTGGTCCAAAATATACAGCCGGGCAGAGGCAGGTCACAACAGCACAGGGTGACCGAAGGGGCATCAAACACACACTGATAACTCCTCTTTCAACTGGCCGTGCTGGGACACAATCCCAAACAGAGGGTCCGAAACACCCAGAGGCTTTCAATACACCGCACATCCATGCACACATATGCATCTGTCTGTCACTGCATAAGTATACAAGCAGTTACGCTGTGGTGTAAAGCAACAGTTCAGACAGAGGACAGCAGACAAAATCCATCTTGACAAACTGAAATCATAAATACCATCAAGCCATTGTTTTATTCATTGTGCTCCAAAATTAGTGGCAACATAAGCACCATGAGTCATAACTATTAAAACCATTTGTTGACAGGCCAAAGCGCAAAGCACAGCGGCTGGAGTTTGGGAGCACCGAAGTGTGTTTTTAGGATGACTAACAGAGTGATCGAATGAGAGAAGCAGAGAATAGAGGACCCGGTTGACCTTGCCATAAGGTCTGATGATTGCTGCCCCCTCTTTAGGCTGCCAGGCTCGGCCATTAACTCTCTTACACAACTGCTGGCCTTTGCAGTGGCTCATGACAGCCAAGCCTGCATCACCATGGCGTTCAGCCTCACAGAGGCAGCTCATCGTGTTTGATTGTTAAATATCACCGAGTCTCACCTCTAGCACAGCA
Organism: Chaetodon trifascialis; assembly: GCF_039877785.1. Classification (NCBI taxonomy): domain Eukaryota; kingdom Metazoa; phylum Chordata; class Actinopteri; order Chaetodontiformes; family Chaetodontidae; genus Chaetodon; species Chaetodon trifascialis. Next base: position 16,577,691 of record NC_092073.1, read on the forward strand.
GCTGGAAGAGCTCCGAAAAGCTAAAGGGAAAGGTATGTTAAACCTTCACAGTAATGTGCTTCATATATTTCATAGAAATCTTTCTAATTGATAAGGTTTCTGCAAAAAAAAATGAGAAGAAACGGACTTCTGAGAGGTTTATTTAAGCCGTCGCATCAAGATTGACCATAACAGAGTATGACTGGATTAAAACGTGGTAGGTGGTTCAATATAATAGAAAAAGGCTCTTAATTAAAAAAATTCTTTGTCTTCAGATTACAGTCTGGATCAAAGGATCAACAGCCATTTGCTGGGGTTAGCACCACACTTATTGGCATGCTGGTATTTCACAGACTTTGCAGGGAGTAAAGTGGATTAGCCCAACTTGACCTGAAAATTCACAGGAAGTGCAAAAAGAATTTACTCACTACATTCACTTCCTCATTTTCACATGGGCCGCGTTGCTGATAAAGCAACAGGTCTCTGCTCATTTTTATGCCACTCATTTTTCTCTTATCATCAAAAAAATGAAGCTGGGTAATTGCTGCACGACTGCAGCGGAAGCTGTTTTTCAATCCTTTCTGGGAGGAAAAGTAGCACGCTGCAGGGTCATCGCAGAACTTCTCAGCAACGGCGAGACGGATGCTTTCCTCCCACAGCCCCTTGCTGTGACCGCGCCCAATGACTGGCGTCCCTTCCACTTATAAACACCCACTTGCATCTTCACACTAAACCTCCCATTTATCACATTGACAGGAGCAGCTTGTGGTTATTGACTGGGAGTGGAGACTTTTCCCATCCATGAGCTCAGTTATCAAATTAGATACCAAAGCAAAATGTTTGGAATGTCAAATGAGTGGTGTCAGATGGCTTGTTTTTCAGCGAAGCGAGCATAAACCCCTCGTAATCAGGAGGCGCTTATCAAATACAGTGTGCTACTGGGAAAATATGCTCAGGCATATGTGTGTTTGCGTTTGGTTTCTCTTATACCTCTATCAGTTATGTCGAAATAATCTGTCTAAGGAGTCTTGGTGTGCACATCTCATGTGTTTAAGGAACACATACCTCCCTTAAAATGTTACTGGATTGTAAAACAACATAACAGCGGGGCTCACACACACACACACACACACACGGTACATACAGGCATATGTTGCAGTGATTACACATATTTTTAACAGCTTCAGAAAATCATCACCATGGGGAAGTCTGTTCCCTTGCAAAGCAGCTGGATTCACAAGATCACACCCAGAACACGCGAGATCACACAAGCAGAGAATCCATCTTGCCAGACTTCAAGCTATGAGTTTGTGTTGGACCAATCAGCATCAGACGAGGAAGCGCTGGCAGGTAAGGACGGGCGTTGTCTCGGTGTGAAGACAGCGAGAGAAGCATTCAGAAACAACAATGGCGGCTCCTAAGTAGGTTAGCGCAGATGCTGCCGTAGCATCAGTTATATCTATCTCTTGCTTTTCTCAATGGAAACGATTGCTTGACGATAGACAGCGATCAACATCGTCATCCAATCACCTGCTGAGTACTTTTTGAAAGTGCCTGCCCTTTTCCAAGCAGTTTGCAGGGACGACTTCCCAGATGCTTCTGTGAAACAAACCATCTGACACGTCAGGTGAGGAAGTCTCCGTGCCAAGAAACAGTCCCACACAAAACTGTTGGATGCTAAGCCAACTGGTTGCAGCCTAATACTTAGCTTGCAGACACAAGATGAGATCGCCCTTCTCATCCAAGTCTCGCCAAATAAGTCCAGAAATGTCAAACTAATCCTTAATTATGACAAAATTTGGCTAAAAATGGCTTTGATGGTGATAACAATGAGGCAATGAGGACTGCAGACACAGGAGTTCTTTTGTTAAGCTCTCTGTGTGTGTGTGTGTGTGTGTGTGTGTGTGTGTGTGTGTGTGTGTGTGTGTGTGTGTGTGTGTGTGTGTGTGTGTGTGTGTGTGTGTGTGTGTGTGTGTTGTCGAGGCCGACCTCTGTGGCAGTGACCCAGATCCTTAGATTGATTTGTAAAGTCATTAAAATCACAGCTGGTGAATAAAAGACTTGATGTCGTCAGCACGGAGTTTGAAGATAAGCCTAAGATAAGCCTAATTATCAGGTACCGACACACACACACACGCGCGCGCACGCACGCACACACTTAATATTAAGCATCAGCGCTCAGCCTTGCTCACATAAACACTGCCTCATTTTCTCCCCCGCATACCTATTTGATATTTTCCTTTGAACACGACCTCGCCGCAACATCAAAGGAGAGACTATTTGACTTCTCGCTCGTCTGTGTCCAAGTCAATTTTTTGTTCTGCGTCGCTCCTTTAAAAAAAACAATGTCATCGGGGCTGGCATCACGTATCATTAGCGCTTGGGGAGAGTATGCACAGAATGTTATTACATCCCTGTGTCCCAACAGCACAGACATACAGCCAGATTGTCTCTAATCACCAATAAACTAGTGCAGATATTTCAAGAGCGCTGCTCAGGGCGGATGAATGGCAACTGCGCGGAGAGCCACGGCCCCCTTTGGGAGCCATCGTCTTTGACAGAGTACATTCCTATCTGTGTATTATCAGGCCTTAGGTCCTTCCAGACTTGATGCCGATAAACAAGACCGAGGTGTTTGTTTACTCCTCAGCTGACTCCACAGGTGACAAAAAGAGCCAACCGCAAAAAAAAGTGACACCACCGCAGCCAATCAGAAGCTTTAAGTGCCTGGTGCTGAGAGGTCCATGTGTCACTTGTTGCTGCTCAACAGGTGGTGAAATTTTGCACTGACGTCATGCGCCGCTTTAGTTCTACTGCAGTTTTGGTGACGCGCCATCATTTTCTCTTCAGGAAGGAGCTCATGAGGGGGAATCAGTTAGAAAAAAAGCAGAGGAAAACATCTGGCTCCTCTCCACACAGCACCGGCATCCCGCTGCTGCAGAGACGGAGGAGTCAGGAGAAGGTGGATAATTCATTAGGCACGAAAGTTTCATGCAAGACAGAGATGATGACTCAACCAGGAGTGATTCCAGCCAGGATACCATCGACTGTACAGTATGCTACACTCGCTTTTGTCTTTTCAAAATATCTCCCTTTGGCTTTGTTTCTCAAGAAGGACCTTTGCATTAACGCGCTCACAAATGCTTGACGAAGGAACAAAATGTCAGGAGTCAGAAACTAGAATGCCATATTTCTTTTCTTTTTTTTTTTTAGAGAGAGAAGCAGCATGCTTTCCCTTTCATCAGTGTGTAACAGCAGAGCCCGACGTAGTGAATGAATGTGTGGAAAGGTATGGAAAGGTCAGCTGAAAATGGACCAAATGCGAGCGCTGGCGATTAAAATACACACTTATGTTTTAAAAGTCTAACAGGCTCTTCTGAAATGTCTGTAAGCAATCATCAATGACCCGTTCAGCACACTGGTCTCAATAAACTCAATGCCTGGACAAAGAAACAACGGCAAGAATCAACATCAGCTTCAATAAACATGTATAACAGCTGAGAGAGACACTGGTAAGATCATTACGCTGGAAGCTTCTAACCTCATGCAGACAGGCTCTGTGATTTAGGGTCCCATGCCTCAAACTATGCTCAGCATTTGACCAACAAAAAACAAAGTCTATCGACTCAAGGTTGCTGCCTCTTATCGAGAGCGCCATCCCCAGCTGAAGCCAGAACAACAGCATATTACTGCTGGGAAGGGAAGGCCTCAGCATACCCTTAAATCTTTGTGTTTCAAACTCTACGGGAACTTAAGAGCCCTTAAGGGACAGGCTTTTAATCCCCTGCAAAAACAGCTGTTTAGCGTCTGTGGGGCTCTACTATTTCCAGAAGGATCATCTCAAGTGCCTTTCCAATGTGATCAGCATCATCAATGGGACAGACAGCCTACCAAGCACGCCATTTCACACCTCGCCCAAGCGGACAGCAAGGCACTAAAAAGATGACATTAATAACAGTGAGCGAGCTATGTATAGAAAATATGTTGCAGGAAATTAAGGCCATGCTTTATCCTCACCCCCGCCACCGTTTGATTTGTTTTTGTGGAGAATTATAAGCTGTGAAGACAGCACACGCCCCTGGTTTCTAAAGATCAACACTGGCACAGACGCCATCTGCATTCCTGAGCTGGAGAAGCACATTCTGTGATTATCATTCCAGCACTGCCTCTGCCATTTCCAGGCAATCGGACGATAGCGTGCAGCCGTGTTTATTGTATGTCCTGGACATCCTGTCAAAGGGACACTGATAAGCGATTACGGCGGTATCGTCTTAACGAGAGCAAAGTGGAAACTCATCCAAAATGAGCGTCAATCATAATAAATGGGAGGCAAGGCCTCCCATTTATTATGATTTTGACCCTTTTCCTGTATAGCATTTTGTAATGTTTTAAGTTTATTATTTTAGAGCTTCCCATTAAAGCAAGGTCGGGCAAGATATTGTGTTTGAATAAACTCCAAGATACCACCTAGCTGGGTTCATTTAAACAAGTTGTTTAACGTGGTAAATGTCGTCACCACCAATAACTTAGCGGACAGGTGTGAGCCGACACTCCCAGCCAACAACACGTCTCATTGCCACAGCATGCCTGGATTCTGATGCATACTTTGCAGCTCTATGTCAATATGTCTTATACTTTAATATCTAAGTGTTCCACCATCAAATTGCTGATACCTGCTTTCAGTTCCATTTGAACTTATGCAAATTAGATTGCGTTGCTAAATCTTGTCCTTCTTCTGCTACAGTCACTGATGACAAAAATGCTGATTGACAACAGCGCAGCTGGTGTTGTTTTCACCTCGTGACTCTGTGTGTCATCCTGGAGACACCTATCGTCACAGGAACTACCACAGAGGTGGTTATGAGTTCTTTGCCAGGTGTTTATATGTCCATGGAGATATTTTCTTAACATGATACCATCACATCCATCCATCATCTATACCCGACCATCCCTTTCGGGGTTGCGGGGGGGGCTGGAGCCTATCCCAGCTATCATTGGGCAAAGGCGGGGTACACCCTGAACCAGTTGCCAAGGCAACATACAAAGACATACAACCATTCACGCTCACACTCACACCTAAGGACAATTTAGATCTACCTAACCTAATGAGCATGTTTTTGGTCTGTGCTAGGAAGCCGGAGAGCCCGGAGAGAACCCACGCATGCACGGGAAGAACATGCAAACTTCACACAGAAAGGCCAACCCGGAGATCGAACCAGCGACCTTCTTGCTGTGAGGCACGCGCACTACCTGCTGCCCCACTGTGCCGCCCGATAGCAGCACAACTGTGCAAAATGCAGTCACGAGAATTCACAGTTGTGCAGTTGAGATCAGAATGAAGGCTCAGTTTGAGGATGAGTGCGGTCCAAGAAAGGGTGCCACAAGGGCTCATTATTAGGTATTAGGTAAAACATCATCATCCTGCGATGGGATCACACCGCTTATACCAAATCGGTGTCAAAAAATGCCAATGACAATTTCCTACAGCTCAAGGTGACATGTTGTTGTTGTTTGTTGGGTCTGACCTAAACAAACAGTTAACTATGGTGTGAGACAGAGGAAAGAAAAGCAGGATATTCTTTAGAGTAAGAAGCTGGAATTAGATCACGTTTGGCTGTTTTATCGAAACATTCCCACTTATTCTGATCATCGTGATCAAGCAACTAATCATTTTGTTAATTGGTGTTAATTGTTAATGCCATCTCTTTTAAGAAGTAACATAATCTCATACATAGAAAAAGCTCGTGTACGAGGAGCAGAGCGATGTTCAGCCCACGGCAGTACGACAGGCTAAAGGCAGATGGCTTTTGAAAGGAGTCTGAAAGAGCGCCGCAGAACGACAGAAAATCTGGACTCACAACAAGTCGGGCTAAATTGGCTTGAGGACAAAGAGACATGACAGCTTTGAATTCATGGACAAAGACCTACGGAATGAACTACAGTAACAGCCTCAGCTAACAGAACTTCTTGGCAGAGAGCAAAACAAGGAGAGCTTTAAGCTGTTCCCTGTGAAGATCAAGTGAGTGGCTGAGCTGGATGTTGAAGTGCTCCACCCTCTCTCCGTGACTTACCAGGCTCATGGGAAAAGAGGAGGCAATTATCTTCATTCAACCATCCAATCAAGAGTGCATATCATTCTCCAGGAACTGTTGATATTATGGTTCAATTTCACTGGAAACCCGAGATGATGAACATGACTCAGAGTGCAGCTGTCGAGGATGTAAAGCAGCTTACTGACAGACACATCACTGTTTTACTCACCGAATATGCAGCTCTGCAGACAGCCCGTTCTCAAAGCAACGAAGCCTGCGTTCACCTCGCGATGAGACGGATTAATCACGATTCTTATGTGAATCTTAAATGTAAACGACACTGCAAGTAATGGTGATGGCAACTTGATCCACTACATCCCTGTGAGAGGCTTCTTGGAGGAAAAACACGAGTCAAACTGTGACACTGGTGACCGTCGAAGAGCAGCAGAGGTCAAGATGGGAACATGGTGGAACAGATTAGGGACAAGGGAGAAACAAGCTCTTCTCCAGGTAGTCCAGAACACAGTCGCTGAATCTCTGAGGAGGAAAAACGGATCAGCATACAGCATGCTTTGATACGATTTGATCATGTCTTTAAAACTAGGTCCACGCTCATGCAGCTAAATCAGAAAACGCCTCTTTTTCTTTTTCCCTATGTTATATTGATGTTTTCCTTCTTTCCTTCAATAATGGCTATTTTAACATAGATGAAAAACAGCATAATTCAGACTCCAAATGCATTATTTACATTTATAGCTGCAAATAGCTGTGGCCCCAAAAGAGGAATCATTAAATGATTAAAGCTTCCATTTAGCTGGTGTCCCCACAGTGATTCATGAGAGCAGAGAGACCTTTTTTTTTTTTTTTCAAAATACCCTTTGATTTTGAATTTAATTTCCAGTAAAGAAGTGAACCAAGACTGTGCAATCGGGCTCTAAATATTTTGGGGACCCGTCTTTCTTTGGTTCCTCTGCAATCTGGTTTAAACTGTGATTTGTCTGTCTGATCAGATGTACGTTCAGCTGATATTCAATGATCAACTTTATATTCAGACAAGGAATTTCATCCTTTTGGGGGAAAGGTCACTTGGCTTTGGTGGTGCCAATCTTTATGGCACAAAGGCCAAATGAGAGAGCAGCAAGACCATCAAATACAGTGAAACTATGATTTTAAGTCCATGGAAATAATCAGTTTAACTTGAGTAATAAAAACTATCACAAATAGCCAGCAGTTCATATCAGACTTGAAATCGAACCCACGCTGCTTAGACCCTGGTGTCTAAAACGTATTGACAGGACAGGCAGAGGAGAAATCAGCTGGGTCGTGCTGGCAGGGCATCAAGGCCACTGTGGCTGCAGAGCATGTAAGTTTTTCAGGGGCATAAGGCCAAACTGAGGGGGCACAGCCGCCATGGCCTCCGTGAAATTCCCGTCCTGGTGCTAACCCTGGACTAATCTTCTATTTCCAACTTGTTAGAGGCATTATAGTGCGCTTGACATTAAAACAGGAACCTGTTCCTATTTAAATCTGCATAGATTTTGAGTCTAAGCTTCCAGTTTCTTTTACCACTGACTGGTGACTGCTTATAGTCTTACTTAACTGTTACTCTTTGTCTCTTTCTGCCCTTTTAATTGTCAGTCTGGTTGAACCGACTCTCCATGAGCACAACATTATTTTTTTTTTGTGCAAAGCCTCCACTCAAAATAACATCTATTTGTAAAGAGGACTTTGTACAAACTAAAAGCATGAAAGACCATTCAAAACTGCAGTCTGACCGTGGAGGCAAGCTTTTGTTGCAGGTGATTCCAAACTTCTGAATGGTGATGCAGTTTTTAACCTTTTACAGCATGTCAGCGCTTCCATGTAGCATTAACTGAGAGAATAGATGTGACAAAATGAACATTACTCAGACTAAGAGGAGAATTGTGAAAGTAATCATCTATCACACTTTTATCTAATTCTTAAAGCACAAGACTAGACATACACTGTACAACCTATTCTTGAAAGTCTTTACTTGCTTTGACACACAGACATGAATGTGTTTTCTCCTGCCAGCGGCTGGTAGTTAACACGAGCAGCACCGGCCACCATGGCGGCACAGACAGAAAGGAGCACCACAGCTAAAAATGCAATCTTCACCAATACGAAACAACTCAAAGAAAAGGACGTCACCGCTGCGTGTCCTGCTGCACAGCGTTTCAAACAGACGTCCAGCGTAGAAACGCCAGAAATGATCATTTCTTCTGAAATATCAAAACATAGATGTTGCAGGGAGTTGCAAGTATAACGATCAGAGCTGGCGTCTTTCTTTGAACAACAAACTACTCACATCTGCTGAAGTATTCCCTTCAGGTGATGCCAAGATCATGAGCTGTTAAAGCTGTGTGAAAATGAGTGATGGCTGAGCCACCGTTCTGTTGCTGCCCAGGTGCTGTTTGTACTTTACGTGTCTAATGTGATGAGCATTAAAGCTTGGCGGTCTCTCCCTGGCCTCGAACCAGGAATGGCTGTGAGGCTGTGCATGTGAGTGCGTGTGTTTTTGTGAGACATCAGAGAGAAAGAGACTGAAACTTGACCCCGCTGTCGCTTGCATCTGGATGGCAGGAGAAAGGATGGGCTGAGTCAGAACGTGCGTTTGCTGCTGAAGCTGCATACAACCTGAGCCTGAGCTGCACGCAGCATCAGCCCTTTTCACCCTGCTGCATGCATGCATGTTACTGACTGTGACAAAACACACACACTCTCTCACACACACACACACACACACACACACACTAGAAAAACATCAAACTGCCTGAGCAGCTGCCTTCATATCAAAGATACAAATATATCACAAGCTCGCACATGCGCTGTCCTGGAACCACAGTGTACTGTAGATGCACCCCTCTGGAGGGCTTTGCAGCAAACTGGCAATTTTCCATTGCGTCCTTGCTCACGTGTCCTGTCATTCAACCTGTCACCATGGAGATGAGCTCAGCTTCTCTGTGTCTGATGCTGTAGTGCACACACTGCAGCACACAGCAGCAGAGGCGGGCACGGCCGGCACCGGCGCGACGCTCGCCATCCAACCATCCAACCATCCATGTGCCACAAAAGCCCTGAACGTCTGTTTAAAGGGGACGAATGTGGTCCACTTGAAGACTATGGGATACAGGAAAGTGCATCTCAAGGTGAACGTCGCCTCACTGAAACAGAGTGCGAGGAGTGAGGATTAAAAAGTTGCACGTAAAGGGCAGCTGCCACTTCAGATAAGCGCGCCGAGGAGAGGCTGAATGGATCACAGCGCTGATGCACATGCAGAGGGCATCATCAGGAGAGGAGGGTCATCACGGCCTCCACACACCAGTCACACATTGGGAACATGGCATACAGCACAGGTCATGTGATCAGTGGATATAATGTACGTGTCCAGAACAAGAACACACAGCAGAGAAATAAAGTTGTGCTTGAAAGCTAAGATCTGATTTAAATACTCACCTTCAATCAGCTGGGACCTTTTCCTCATGACTGTATCTTTATGGGCAAATTATTTTGGCATGTAGAGAAGTTTATGGAGGCCAACTGTCAGGAGAGCTGAGTGTATAAAGTGTGTGTATAATTACAACAATGTGCAATAAGCCATATTTGAAAGAAAAGAAAAACACTCCAAATGGGGATTTCTATGTGACACTAGCTTCAGCTCTTCCTGCCTCCTACATGACCACAAAACTGACAAATATGAAGTTACTAATCTAAGCCTTCCCTTAAAATAAGGCAAAAACTTCCAGAGTTGCCCCGCATGCAGTAGCCTTACGCAGTTATGAAGGTCAGCAGAGATTGCAGCTCAATAATTCTCCTTACTGTGAAATTTGGGACTTCCTTTGTGATCACTCGGAGGAAGGTCTGCGAACTGCACCCGGTGTCCCGACATGTCCGATTCCCCCCTCCTCGGCCGTCCTGTGTGCTCCGGCTTTGTTTCAAAGTATCCGGTAACTTTGGCTCGTCGAGGTGCGCCGGCGTCCCGGTGCGTTTGGAGCGTGTGGATCCGTCAGGGACGCGCTGCACGCCGGCGGGGAGCGTCTGTCATTGACTTCGCCTCTGCTCCCTCTGTGGCTCTGCGCTGACTGCGTGCCAGTACTGCGGGTGAAGCAGTGCCCGCTCCGCTACCACCTGCCCTCCGCGCTCAAGCCTGATACTTTACGGTCCATGCGAGATGCGCCGGAGCAGGGAGGGGGGGGCTCTCTCCCTCCTCCCGCTGTAAAACAGATCAAAACTTTTTTTTTTTTTGCCCTCCCTCTCCAATGTCCACATGACTGCAGGGTTACGTCATCAGTGTAAAGCTTTCAGGGAAAATGATCCATAATAACCTCAGAATAAACTTTAGGTCGGAGGCTGCAGGAGTGAAGGGATGCTTCATGGAAGCAGCCTGTTGTGGAACACGCGGCGCATGTGTGCTGCAGCGACAGAAAGCTGCCAGTTTTTAATTAAAAAAAGGCTTAATAATGAATTCAAACTTTTGCAAACAGCATTCCACACTTTCTCCCATCATTTATTACTAATCCCGACACATTTCTGAGAAGTCGGAGCAGTGTGGAGCCAGTTTAATTCAGTGCAGCATGTCCCATAATCCAGCGCTGCCATGGCTTTGAATAGAAACGCCAATTCTATTAGTGACACAGTAACTTTGTCAGAGTGGAGTCTATATGGGAGGCTACAGCGCCACCTAATGGAAGAACAGCGCGATGTTGGCAGAGGCCTGGCGCTCCGGCTGCTGGACTGAACACAATCTGGCACAGCTGCAGCGCAAAGTGGTGTTTCATCAATGACGCATCCGGTCTAAGAAGTCACAGGAGAGCTAATTCAGTTCCTCTGTGGAAAGAAATGGCTTATTGTCCCAGAGCCAGCCTCTGTAACAACCAGAATCCTTCTCACGTGTAATTCTAATGTTTGCCTGTAGTGTTTGTCTCCCTTACAAACTTTCTCATCAATTGTTGAGCTGTAATTTATAACAAACATGAACTCTTTGCCCACAACACTGAGATGGGTAGACAGCATATTTTGGGAATGCACAGAGGAAAAAAATAAAGTGCTAATATAGGCAGCATTATAAATATTACATCATAAATTTAAAAAATGTTAATTTGCACTTGCAATACTGCTAAATTAAAACAATCTCAGTGGAAAGCACGAGGACGCTGGCTGTGTGCAATGTGCTTTCCTTTCCTTCAACCAGCTAAAACTGATGTTTTCAGAATGACAATATATCAACTGGCAATAAGAAAATAGTGTAAGAATGTGAAAGAGATCCCTCAAAGTGATGAACCCACAGAGAAAAATCACCCGAGCTGCATCTTTATGTAGAGTTTCAGCTCATTGTTCATCTGTCCGACCCACAACTCCACTGCTCTGCCTCGCTCTCACAGGGCTGTTTTCGGGCGCAGCAGGCAGCTGGTTTCAATGTCAAAGCCCTGAAAACCAACTGTACTCCACCTGCTCAGAACATAGCGGAGCATTCAGAAGCTAAAGAGTCAGATTTTTCCCTCAGGAGAGACCAAAAACAGAGCTAAAAGAAGCGAATAAGGGAGTCGCGGGGCTCTTGTGATCTGTGAGACCACAGTCGCTGAATTCCTGCAGTCTGGCCTGAATGAGAGGCTGCAGGGCCGCTGCGTGTAACAACCTCCAAACATCACCATTCACTTTAGGACAGCAGAGGGTGGAGGATGAACACGGCTCACATCTCTTCATCCAGCCTGCCCAGCTGCACTTACACAGATGGATTCCATCACTGCAGTTCAGCACATGACACAGCTGAGCTTTATCACTGTGATACTGGATAACAATGTAGACAATCGAGCAACGTGAATCAAAGACCACTGCAAATCCGGTTTCATCAGAAATTTATTTTGAAATATTTTGTCAAAAGCCCACAAAGAACTGGAATAATAGAAAAAGACACAAATCAACCTCTCTGGACTCGTCGGATGGGACCTTTGTGCAAAAAGAGAGCAGCTATACAGACATTCCACGATGAAAACACCAAACCACGTTCATCTGCACTGGCAAGGGCCTACGAAGCACAAACATGATAGAAAAATAACTGGTCTGGCAATAAAAAGGCAAATAAATACTGCATACTTGAAAGCATTAAAGAACTTCAATCACGTCACCATAACCCAAACTGTCAAGAAGAACAGACTCACACACGTTCAAACACTTTCAGAGACCACCGCCACTAATTTGGCATCGCTGGCGTGTACAAAAACCAAAGTATGTGCACTGCACTTCCTTTTCTCTTGTCATATAAATCTTGTAAAAAACGATTTCAAGCATGTGGAAACCGAGCAGAATCAGTGGTTCTGCACTCTGCTGCATCAGCGTGCATCCTCTACTGGTCGGCGTTCAGGAACTCTTTCACGCGCATCCATTTTGCTCAATGTACATTTTGGACAGCGAGGCCGCCATGGACTTCGCCAGCTCCTCGTCTCGTTTCCTCTGCATCTGCGAGTGTCTGCACCAGTCCTCGTACTCCGGGTTGGGGAGGCACTTGTCTAGAAGGACGTCGTAGTGGCCGTTGCTCAGCCAACTCATCCAGATGGCCGGCTTGGAAGCGTCCTCCTCCCCGAGATAGTGCACCATGGTGGAGACGGTGGGGCTCTCCAAGCTGCCGCCTGTTGTCAGGTGGATGTTGACGTTGAGCATCTGGCTCATGGCGAGGAGCTCGGGGTAGCCTGCCCAGGTGCCGTCCTGCGCCGCGTTGATCAGGAACTCCCCTACATCCCCCTCGATGATGGGGTTGAACTCATCCAGGTGGTCTGCGATGTGGTGCACGGTCTGCTCCCTGAGCTCGCCGTGCCTCGCCTGGTCCCCGTACGTGGCCTTGCACACCGCTCTGTACAGGCAGTTGCCGTCTGGAATGATGTGGTACCTGTATTTGTGCCTCTCCTGCAGGTACTTGTTTTGTTTCTCCACCTCAGCCAGGTACCGGGCCACCTTGTCGTTGACGTCCTCCCTCTCTTGGCCTCTCCGTGGGGGCGCCTCCTGCAGAACGCTGAGCTCAAAGGCCCTTCTCTCATCTGATCCCGGAGCAGCTTCGCCTCCGCTTGGATCACTCAAATCCTCCTTTATGAGGTCTTGGGGCTGAGCTGCCCTGGAGGGAACCAGCTCCTCTTCGTGTAACGAGGCCCATCCGTTGCGTGTGAAGGGAGCATTAGTCACTGAAACTGCCTCATCCTCACTTGAATTTCCAGCCACCCTCTTGTGTTCTTCTCCTCTGGGTCGACAGATGTTGTCGCTGCTGCAAAGCTGATTTCCAACCAGCTCTGGACAGTCAGGAAAAAGCTCATCTGTCCCATTTCTTAAATGATCTATCAAGTCCACAATCACATCAGAGTCACAGTCACTACAGAGGAAACTTCGGCCGTTGTGTGAGTCGGGGGAGGGTGGTTTGGTCTTGGACTCCCTCATGATGTGGACAGGCACAGACCTCTCCACTCCATCGGGTCTGCGGATTAAGATCTCAGCTGTGGACGTGAAGTAAATTGGCCTCATAGAGGAGGCTTCGTAGCATGAAAAGGCAGGCATGTTTGCGGAAGGAGCGGTCTCTCTCACTGGATCCCCGTTGGTGGCTGAAGTTGTGTCTGCTTGTGGAAATCCTGCTTCTCCGTCAGCCTCAGCGGGACTCGGTGTCGTCCCGTTCAAACGCTCGGATCCGGTCAATAAAGTCACTGTAACTTTGCGAGACGACCTCGGGTAGTGTGTCAGCGCACTGTTGTACAGCTGCATTTTGAAAGAGTCCTTTATACTGAACGCCGCGGCCAGGCTGTTACGGAAAGATGACAACAAGGGCTAAAAATACGCTCCATGTCATCAACAACAGCAAAGTTGTAGGCAGCGTCTCCATGGCCCCGAGTCCTGCGACCATTGACACGCAGAGACGAGCGCAGCGTCCAGTTTAGCCTCCTTGCGTCATTTGCTGTTGGGGTGCCTCCCTAAATTTAGACTTCACACTGTTACAGGACACTGACTGCTTTATGTGCGTCAAGACGCCGGAATGACACCGATGCGTTTTCCGTTTAAAGGCTTTCAAAATAAAATCTTTTGTAACTTCACAGAGGTGGAATAAGTACTCAAATCTTAAAGTACGTGTAGCAATGCCACAATGTAATTGTTTCAAGTATTCAAAGGCTGATTTAAATAAAAGTACACAAATAGTAGCATCAAAATATATGAAAAGTATCAAAAGTCAAAGTATTCATTACACAGGATGACCCACACCAGAATCATGCATATTTCAATACTGCATAATCATGATCATCATGACATGTTTAAAACATTAAGCTGGGGTCCAAATCAAGTCAAGGTCATTTATAAAGGCCACAACTTGCCTCAAGGGGCTTTACAATCCATGGAGCATATGAAATCATCCACGACCCCCCAAATGTCGCTTTAATGGGGAGAAAAAGGAAGAAATTTCAGGAAGAGAAAGAGAAGAGACCCCTCTCCAGGACAGACAGACAGGCAACAGATACCACTCTATTGCATGTATCATAAGACATGCATAAAATTCATGAAATACAGTGCCTACATAAAAGCCTATTTGCTTCCTTTGGAAGTTTTTACATTTTATTATCTTTAGACATTGAACCAAGGTAGATTTATTTTGCATTTTTTTGTCGACAATGATCAACAGAGAAAGACCCAGTAATGTCAAAGTGAGAACAGACCTCTACAAAGTGATCAAAATGAATACAATACAAAATACATGTTTTCATGAGCATTCACTCCCTTTCAATGGGCACACCTTGTCAGGTGGTGTGTAGTCAGGTGGTTCAGGGGACATTTGTGGACACTATAAGGTTGTCTACTCGTTATTTGAACTTTTATGCAAACAAAAACACTTTGAAAATAAATTAATCTAATAATGTCTCTACTTTTAGCGTCTATTAGAAAGTATTTTACACTATTGTGAAGAACATTGCATTGCATATTTTTGTTTAAATGTTGTTTCTTGACCCTTGTCAGCTTGCAGCTAAAAGGCAACATATCGTATAAGGTACCAGAATTAAGTAATACTTACAACTTTATTTTGAAGGCCACGTCGCCACGTATCCGGTATCGTATGGTGTCTGTCGGCGACTTGACGCAGTTCTCAACTTTCAGGTTCAGATTGAAGCAGCGTTTGACCACAAGTAGAAGAATGTGAGGGATTTGATGTGTCACAGCTAAAGAAGCTGTGTGATAGTGAGTGAAGGAGTAACGTAAGTGAGCAGCCAATGTTCTCCTTTTTTCTGTTTAGGCGAAACATTATATTTCCAAAAAAGCACATTACTAAAGTTATTTAAAACATCTAAAAAGTGCCATCAAAAAAGACAAGGTCAACGGCGGAAGTGCCATTTAGGTTCAGTAGGAGTGAAAACAACATTAAACACTATCTGAATGTACACAACACATCTATGTTACTGTTCCTCCATATTACACTGTAAAAAATGAACTAAAAACAAGCTTGAGAGGGTTTAATTGTAATTTTTGTGACATTACTAATGAAATAAATCGTTTACCGACAGTATTATATTATCATCATTCTTATTTAGACATTTTGCAGTATGAGATACTATGTGCCACACACAGCACGGAACTGGCTGGTATTGACTCACTGGAAACAGCAAGCTGCTGCATGCCTAACCTGCTCATATCTCTATTTTTAACACATTGACTGTTTCAGCTTATCCGCTTGAAACAGAGTCACACTGCTTGTGTTTAATAAGAATGTGCGCTGAATGTAGATGTTACCTCAGAGCAGGCAGCACCAACTGCAGCTGTGAGGAATGCAAACTTAGAGGGAAAATGTGTGAAATATATACATCTCTATCTATGGCGGGTTGCCTATATAGATTAATAAATTTAAATGTAACACTTAATCAATCCTTTTTAAGTAAATTCAGCTTTTGGATATGAATTCAGAGTGTGTCACGTGTGCTCAAATGTTATAGCATGGTGATGTTTGTCAACAACTCACCAAATAATCACTTTTTCCTGAGGAGACGCTTCTCCGGGCCACCAGGGGGAGTCCGAGGACCTCTTGTTTGTCAAGCGATGGTGCGTTCAAGTGAAGCGCCACAAACACGCACACAGGGGGGCGACATTTAGCTTCGCAGGGAGAAGTGAACGCCTGTCTGAAACAAATGCGTGCAAAGAGACGATGCTACAGCAGCTGTCGCAGGGCTGTGCGCCGCATACAAATGAGGGCATTGATCGCTTCCTTCGCTGCGCTGTTGTCTTCAGCAACCTGAACTGGTGCGCTAACCCCCAGCTGGGACAAGGTTGGCTCAACATAAGCCCTAATTCACCTCTGCATGCACTGTGTTTTACACGTTTCCTCATTCCCGCGAGAAACGCAAAACAGGACGAGCTGCCATAGCGAAAGCGCGGCGGTGTAAACATAAACAATACGCGGGTGTCGCGGTAAACATAACACAGGTGCCTTACGCGGTGATACAGTGGTGCCATGGTGCTTTCAGGAAGCTCAACAGGAGCGCAAATGTTACTCTTATTAAAAAAAAAAACAAAAAAAACTTGCGTTATTAGGGGTATTATAGAGAGTAATTGTTGTACAAAAGTGATATTAAAGGGGATAAAACCACAAAGTGATAAGATTACAGAGCACCACCAGGCGGAAAAAAGCTCAGCCTGCAGCAATAATGTGATTTTTTTTTTTTTTTTATTGGGGTTATTATTTATGTAAGAGGTAACCACGAGGTCCGCAGTGCTCTCCGGCAGCCTGTTGTCATTCTGACCGCCCGCAGAAATCAACGCCTTCCTGCGGCTCATAATTTAACCCACCGGGCTGTTGTGGCGTGTTTGTCGGGCTTTGTTGGGGGCGGGGGGTCCGCGGCCGCTCGGCGTTAGCGGCACCGTATCCATGTCAGTGGAACAAGCCATGCTGATGTCAGAGATTTTTCCTCTGCCCTCCGCGGTGGGAGGATCTCTGTGCGTTGAGTCACGCAGCTGTCAAAGATAGCTGTCACCCAGTTTCAGGATCAAACACACAGTCAATGAGAAACGGGCTTTGAGCCGAAGGGACGCAGGAGAGCTCAGGTAACCCCCCCACCCCCTTCCCCGAACCAGGACGACCCAGAAGAGACAGCAAAATAAAGACGGACTGCAGGAAAAGGAGCGCGTTTTGATGAATAAGGATTTTTTTCTCCGAATATTCGGATACACACTGAGGATATCTGGAGGAGAAGAAACACTAACACAAAGGCAATTTTCTTCTGCGCCTGGCGAGGGAAAAGTGGGCATTTTCGGACGGAGATGAAGACGAAAAAGGGTAGGTTGGACGCTTCTTGGGGACAAAACCAAGTCGAAATTAGTTGAGCTAAGCAGAGACAGCGCAGAGACACGATTATCAGAGCGATTTCCCTCATATGCAAACCATGCAGTCTATTGTTTCCTTTCCAGACATGACAGGGGGCTTTTTGTGCCATGTGCTGGCGCGATGTCAAAAGTCGATACAGCCACCTTTGCCCGCTATTTCTGACTTTTCCACCCATGTTTTATTCGGCTTTTCACACAGTAACACACGACTCTTTCGCCATGTGTGTTGTTTTTCTCGCCACGGTGTAAATCGGCGAACTTTAGCTCCCCCGAAACGCCAGAAACTGAGCTAAACGAGGCTCACTTTTTACTTTGAATACGAGGTCATTTCAGGAACAGACGCCTCATTTGCGTCGAAGCGAATCAAAAAGTGACGCTGTGAGTCAAAGTTTGGCGACTATTGTGAGTTGGCGTTTGAAGTGTGGCGTTTTTTTTTCCGCCTTTAAAATGTTTCTCGCGTGTCTTTTAACCATCTGCCGCAAACGGAAACACCTCCAGCGGCTTTTAAACCGTATCTGAATCCAGAATGTGGGCTAATGTTCATCCTGACCTCATTGTGGGAAGTTGCCTTGTTACATTCACGGACCTCGTGGTGCAGCGCGCACACACACACAATAGAAACCCTCTTACAAGTTGTTTTAAACTTACAAAACCAGCGTCTTCGCGGCCTGTAAACGCATTTGCTGTCCCCTCTGTCAAGCTATGATATTTTGTTGGGGGTGAAGTTTGTGGCGAACTCGCTGTTTTGCGTGTACAAAGTTTTGAATTGCGTACAAAGAAGCACGCAGCCCTGGATTCTTTTGTTTAGTCTGGAGACGCTGATTTGCAACAGGTCTCCCCTCCCCCTTCCCCTCTCTCCAGCCTACGTAATTACCTCATCCTGTTGGCCGCTCACACTTGGGAACTTTCTTATTCCTTTCCCACTAGTTTGCCCCTGAGCAGACTGCACAGGGCTGCGGGTTAAACGTCCTCTAGATTTCTGCATTTTCTTAATGGCGCCCTGGCTGCGCGCAGAGGAAGCCGCACACGAGCAGCTGATTGAAAAGTATGCGTTTCTTTACATGCGTGGCTCTGCTTTTGATGAAATTGAACACGCCCTGAAAGAGGCTGAATCAGATGAATGTGATCAAAGTGGGTTTTACAAACAGTTTGTGAGCTGGTTTATTTTCCCCGGCTCGCACGCTTCACATTCGGAGCCGTTCAGAGGCCCCAAAATCCCGTTTGATCGTGATTGACTTTGATTAGACGTGCCTGAAATCAAAAACAGAAAGCAGCTCTGTAATCTTTGCAAACACGCTGTTGCTGTTCTTCAAAACAAGCTGTGCCTTCTGGTGGAGTGCTCGTCGCTGTGGTCAGCCCTGCTGCGCTTCACTTATCCCAGCGTGCAAGGTGTGCTCTGTCTGTGCAGCAGACCTGGCTTGTATTTGTCGAGGCAGGTTTTATAACTGCCACAGCATCAGACCAGCCTTTGTGACGTCCCCCCCTCGCTCCCCTCCCCTCCCCTCCCCTCCTCCATCGCTCCCTCCTCCTCCTCCTCCTCACCCTCCTCCTCACACCCTCCCTCGCTCCTTATATGAATCACATGGCTGAACTTGACAGCTTGCTTCTGACACATCAGCTGCCTCCCAGACAGCTTGCGTTTGCGGCAGAGCGGCTGGGAGACCGACAGCAGGGTGGCTGACATAAGAGGATACATATTCTCCTTTGTCCTTTTTTTTTCTTTTTTCGTATCCTCACACGCTCTCTCTCCTCGTTGGCGCAGGTTTGATGATGCTGTCAGGCAGCGAGACGGATGACGAGGACAGCGTGGACGCCCCTCTGGATCTGTCGTCCAGCGCGGGCAGCAACGGGAAGAGGAAGCGGCGGGGGAATCTGCCCAAGGAGTCGGTTCAGATCCTCCGGGACTGGTTGTACGAGCACCGCTACAACGCTTACCCCTCCGAACAGGAGAAAGCCCTCCTGTCCAAGCAGACTCAGCTCTCCACACTACAGGTATGGACACACAGCAGCTAAGATCGCTAGCAAACCCTTAGTGTAAACAGCCCCCTGGAAGCGTCAAGAGGAAGCAAGTGTCAGCTCGACTGAATCATTTCCTGTCTAGATGGCAAACAAAACATGACACATAAACAGTGAATTGAAGGTCATCCAAACCAGCTTGATGTTGCAACATTAAAGCCCGAAACAACGTGAGTAAACTCACTCCCTGTGTGCTGTGGGCTTGGCTGAGGCGCTTGGACAGGAATTTCCCTCCCTCCAGCCCCTTTCCATCCCAGCTGTCTGGGAACAATGCAGAGTCATTTACATGGTTAGAGCTGCAAGTCTCCCCGAGCCAGTTACGACTAGCCTGGAGGACTGAGGAAAGGAGAGGAGAGATGACCGTGATTACTGCTATGACAAAGGAGATCACTTTGTATTCAAAGCTAGTTTAAATACAGGATTAAGAAGTCCAAACTGAAAGTTAATGTTTAGCTTCTCATCGTTTGAGATGTGATCAGAGTCTTTGGAGTAAATCTTTTGAGGTTTGGTTTTTCCTCTCTGCAGCGCTGCAGTGATGAATGGGAAATGCTAACGGTGTGAAATACGCCGCCTCTGGTGTGAACAAGTGTGTGAGGGGTGGCGCTCGCCCTTTCAGTTTTGATTTCTCTATTGATAACGCAGGTGCAGACTGCACCTGGAGATGTGCGTACCAGCAGATTTCCTTTGAAACGGCGAGGCGGAACGTAAGCGATGCACAGCTTCCTCACAGCGTGGATTTATCGTGTCGTCTCTTGCAGGTGTGCAACTGGTTCATCAACGCGCGGCGGCGGCTTCTCCCAGAGATGCTGAGGAAAGACGGCAAAGATCCCAACCAGTTCACCATATCCAGGAAAGGCAGCAAGGCCGGCGACAGCTTCTCTGACAGCTCCCAGTCCCCGAAACACAGCAGCCCCGCAGCAGGTACGGAGGAGAGCTACGACAAACGCGTGCTCCACCCCTCCAGCTTCGAACCCGCCACGCCCGGCGTCCTGAGGAAGGCGGCGTCTCCCTCCATACCCTCTCCAACCTCCATGTCCCCCTCTCCAGGGCTCATGCCCAGCCGCCCGTCTGTCATCTGTCACACCACTGTCACCGCGGCAATGCAGGCCAGCCCGACAGCCTCCCACCCGTCTGTGCCGGGAATGAACTGCGACAGGGCGGCCGAGCTGCTGCAGTCTGCGCAGGCGCTGTTCAGGTGCCGGGATGAAGGGCCGGGCAGCCAGCAGCTCCCCACCACCACCACCACCACCATCCTCAGCGGCACCGGCATGGAGGGCAACCTGAGCCCCCGCAGCGGGCTCTTCAACACCCCTCCCCCCACCCCTCCAGACCTCACACAAGACTTCAGCGGCTTCCAGCTCCTGGTGGACGTGGCCCTCAAACGGGCCGCAGAGATGGAGCTGCAAGCCAAACAGCTGGTCTCCTAAAGGGAGAAGGCGAGAGGAGACGGAAGAGGAGG
The DNA here is from genome assembly GCF_039877785.1 of Chaetodon trifascialis. Taxonomy (NCBI): domain Eukaryota; kingdom Metazoa; phylum Chordata; class Actinopteri; order Chaetodontiformes; family Chaetodontidae; genus Chaetodon; species Chaetodon trifascialis. Next base: position 16,598,529 of record NC_092073.1, read on the forward strand.
GAATAGAGACTGACTTGTGTCTCGACGGCGGAACTCCCCCGAGTTCACGAACTCGTCTGCACGCATCAGAGAACAAATCCACATGAAAGCCTGATCATTTCTATTTTTGGTATACCAATCAAATTGATGAGGATGTTTTTTTATGGAAAAAAAAAGAAAAAAAACGTATCGAGGTGCCTTGGCTGTAAGTTGTTTATTCATTTCACATACATGCGTATGTATCTACATGTGTATCTTATTTGCACACAGGGACCAAAAATGTTATCAGAGAAATGCTGCCTGTCTTATGTCTTTCCATTATACTGTACAGTATATCGTTTTAGAGAACGGAGCAAGAGCTAGAGTCAGCCCTCCTTCACGGACCAATCAGACGGATCGGTCGCATCACACCTGTTTACTGTTATACATTTCAGAGATCAGTTCGTGATTGGTCTGCCTCGTTTGTTTGCACACTAAAGGCAGAAGAAGGTCATCTCAGTGTCTTAAACATACTTTGCTCTTGGCATCTATGACAAACTTATTCACTACTGTAGTAATGTGTTTTCATGAGTATAAGTATAGTTTTGATATTTTTTTTTGTAATTTACTTTTATTTTTAGCTATTTTAAAAGAAAAAACCTCTGCTTTTTTTTTTTTGTACTCTTTTCTCCACCAGGGGATATTTCAGATGACCAATGTAGCAGGTTCTTAGTCTGAGCCTTCATCCCATCACTCAGCGAGAAAACGACGGCCAGTGGACTGGAAAATTAAACACTACAGATGTCTTTTCTGCATTTGCTGTTTTTTTTTTTTTGTTTTTTTGTTTTTTTTTACAAACCTGACAAAGACAGCATTTTTGAAATCACCAAAAAAAAAAAAAAAAGCATTTTCATGTATAATAGGACCATGTGTATAGTTAATGTGACATGATGCCCAATGATGTGATTTCTTTTCATACTGTGCAATGTTTGTGGCAAATAGGGGTCACTTGGGAATCAAATAAAGTTTTGTTTTTCTACATCTCAGAATCGATCATTTGGTATTTTCCCTCCTGCCGATCACTCAAACCTCACGTGTTTATCGGGCTGTATTCTTGTAAATCCCACTGAACTTTGTGAAGATTACCGATTCATCCCTCAAGGATAAGTAGAGTGTATTGAGTCAGAATGTTCGGTAAATAAAAGGAGGCAGGACAGAAATAGTATGGCGCTCATGTCTTTCCACAGGCTACCGTTAGGCATTCACATTCCTGTGTGTGAGAGGTTTACAACAGCTCCTGCCAATTAGCATAATCCTGCATAAATTAACACAAGCATACAGCAGACGTCAACAGTTTCTTGCCAGCGGGGCTTTGTGTGTGGCTGCGTCTCAATAGAGTCAATGTAAGGCGGCTTACAACCGAGCACGCTGGCTCGTTGGAGGCGAGGAGGACAGCTGTTCCCTCCTGGTCCTGCTAAAGCTTCTCTGCTGGCCTCAATAGGATTTGTTGTCTATATTTGCTGGGACAGCCACTCTTTCATTTATTGCATGCTCTCCTCTCAAGCTCAATCTATTTTTCTGATTTGAAAGGAGTGAAAATCTTCACTGAGGACGTCTTTTGTTTCAGTAAACAGACCGCAGGAACAATCAGGACTCCACCAATCAGCTAGACACAGTATGCTTCTAGTTTACCAAAGTAAACATGTCCACGCTGGTCAGACTTGGAGAGCGCATGGACAGTTTTCCACCTTTTGCCATAAGCCTGTCTAAAGTGACAGCTCTTTGGGTGGAGGCCGGGTCCAAACTTGTGGATGCGATCATTTGTAAGGGTTTAGACAGACCTCCAGGCACACAGCGGGCAGTTGTAGCCCACCATGGTGGGCCATCTGAAAGGTAGACAGAGCCAGGGCCAGGCTTTACACAAAGACACCCGCTTCCGCAACCCCCTCTTTCACCCCCACTCCTGAACTCTGGCCGCTGAGGTCAGCCTGCCTCCCCTCAGCATGACTGATGTGTGAATGACGAATCACCAGAAGCTGCACGTACAGGAGTGACGGGGCTAAGCCAAGGCCAGAAGTGCTGTCTAATTATGGGGACCCGCCCCTGCGGAAGGGAAATGCCCTAAAAACACACCATGCTGGCCTTGTAATCTGTTTAATTATATTCCAATTGAAAACACATGTGGAGACAGGGAAAGAAATGAACACCACAAAATTATGGCAATGGTATATATTTTTTAATGCTGATAAGAGCTCATACACGTGCCATAACATCAACAGTGTAATAACATTAATTACAAAATGTATATCTGCTTAATATGTTATTTGATTGGTTTTTTTTTTTAGTTTACATTTACATAGGGAAACATTCATTTATGTACACATGTTTATTTGAATGTTTTTCTCTTAATATAACTACATCACAAGCTTCAGAATTGCCAGGATTGCTGGAGTGTCTTTTGAGTTTTAGCAGTTAACCACAATCCAACATTCTGGTTACGAACTCCCTGCTATATCAGGAGTGTTATATTGATATGTTAATATAATAAACATAAATAAGAAGTCAATCATTTGACAGACAGTTGAATTCAAATACAAGTTTCCAAAGTAAAAAATACTAAAATGAGCTTCATCTACGTAAAATGGCGTTAAGTTTGAACTATTGTTACTTTTATGCGTCCTCTCTAGGCTTCATATCGACCAGCTAAAGGAAATAGAAATCATACTGCACGGTTACTTCATCACTTGAGTTCCTTCACAAACGTCCCTCTTTGCCGTTCAGTAGGGACAAATAGCAGGAATATATCCTTAACTATAGTTATTCAATGGCACAAAACTTTGTCAGATCACCACGGAGAACTGGACACCAACGTCCTGCAATTCTGTTATCAAAACAATTATGTGATGGCTAAACTGGCTCAGGATTGTCTCCACATTCAAGCAGCTGACACAAATACCTTGTTATACTGAAGTGATTAAGTGGGCTAAGATGTTCGACAGGAACATTATTCAAAAGATGGCGTGGACTCTACTCCCTTGTTAAGCATCATGGCCTATCCTTGTAGCTGGGGTTATATACAGTAAGAGACAAAGCCATGGGTCACACACGCTCACAAGAAGTCAGCCACGCACACTCTCTCTCTCTCTCTCTCTCTCTCTCTCTCACACACACGCACACACACTTCTTCCCCTGAGACTGCTGTTGTGCTCGACTATCGTATTAGAAATTAAGGCTGATCACTGAAACAGAAAAAGACAAAAAGAAAAAAGAAAAGGTGCCTGTCATGCAAAAGAACCAACATAAATAAAACATAAACACAGTATAAGGGCCTTGTTGTCAGTGCATCATAATAATAATCACAATGTCAAGAAACAGTCATTGTTCTCCTAATCAATAAATTAAACATGAATACAAAATATTACAAATTGGATTTTTTTTTTTACTGTATGACCTTCAAATAATTGCTTCATTTGGAGGCAGAGATAGTGCACACACAGTGAGGAGAAAATAGTCCCTTTTCAGTCCTTTAGTCTCAATACTGTCAATAAACCTCTCTTGTCTAAAAATGACATAATAAAATATAGTACAACTACCAGTATTGTACCAAATATCAGTATTTTAGCATTGTCTGTAACACCGAAGAGTCTGAACGCAACATGAGAAAGGATTCAACCTGTTTAGAAAAGACAAAAGTATCAGTTACCGCGTGTCGGCATGCATGTCACGTCATTACACTGTATGTTCTTCTATACAAACATGGTCTGCTCAGTTTAAAATGAGATGGGCGGCGTGTTTACAGTCTGTTGATACTGCTACCTTAATCTTCAATTACGACTAGGACCCTTTAGACCTAGAAAAATAGGAAGCACTTTTGAAATGAACATCTGAATTTCAACACACACACACACACACACACACACACACACACACACACACACACACACGTTCTCTCTCTCGCACGCACAGGTCAGGTTTGTCGCAACAGTGATTCTGTCGGTGAATTGCACTCTTTGCAGAACCTCCTGGCTTAAAAGCCACTCTGCCTCACCTGGAGGAGCAAAATCGGATCTCTTGACCTTCCCTACAGGGTCGACCTCCTGCTGCGGGAAAAGACCCTTTTTCAGCCAGAGGGCGACACTGTGGTTTCCTCCTCTGCTCTTTTCTGTTTTCTGATCAAAAATTTCCCAGCTCACGGTGTTTTCAGAGCCGGATCATGGGATTTTATGCAAATACAAAAATAAAACTGAACGGGAGTTCACTCAGTGGGTCTTGTCTCTTCATTTGATCTGAGCAGATCAGATGAAATACATCACTCGTGTGTGTTTGCATGTATATACAGTCCTCATGGACATGCATGCTCCTCCCCTGTTTCCCTCTGATTCTGAGCACCTGAAACACATTAACGTGAAGCATCACTGCTGTGCTACACCTGGCTTAGTCTGTAATATTAGGCCACTTAAAAAAAGGGGTTTACAAGATACTTTTTGTGAGGGGCAGGTGGAGGTATAGGAACTGCTACATCAAAGCTGGGAGAGGGAAATTAATCGGGGGGGAGGGGAGGGGAGATAAATAAATAAATAAATACTGTAAATGTACATTTCTTGTTCAAACAACTTCCATCGTGACCGAACCCACAGTGATCTGGGAAGTCTGCAAAAAGTGTGATGATGTTGTGTTAGCACCCAAGCCTTACCATTCAGTGCTAGTGTGTGGATGGGACAGTGTTTCGGACATGTGTGTGGGTACGTGTGTTTGCGTGTCTCATAGTCTGGTCTGAGCCTCGGGGATATAGATCTCGATACTGTCTGCGCTCTCGGTAGCAGAGCTCTGCCGAACCGACGCGGCACGTTTGGCAGCTAGCAGGCGTTTGCGAGCCTCCAGACGCTGGCGCTCAGAGCTCTCCAGCGAGCGGTCCCTAGCCAGGGGAGGGTGGCCCTTCAGGGGCTTCTTTGGCACGGGAGGGGGCATCCTTCTCTCCTGGACAGGAATGACAAATAGTCTTAATGACAGACCGCTGAGTCCTCGTGGCAAGCTGCGGCTAAACAGAGTAAGGAGCAACACAACTGCAGCCAGCTTGCGTGAGGGTTAGAAAGAGCGGTGTGGCTTTTGTCGGCATAATGTCAGAGCATGCAATTTCGAATGAGGTTATGGTTCACAGTGGCAGCCATTTGCGTGGGGTAAGCGAGCACGGTGGTGGCCTTTTGCATGAGGTAAAAGTGACCATTGGAGGTGGAGAGGCCCCAACGGTGCATGGCAGGTAGAGTAGCTTCTCAAAAGCGGCTCACTGTCAACAACAAGACAGAACAAAACACACAAATACAAGTGGTGACGTCAGGCAGGCAACATGACAGTATGCAACACATATCAGCATGCTACAACAAAGCTTCACTGAGAGCCAACAGGACTACAATTCAGACTATACAGTCATGACAGCGGATCACATGCAGGTTAGTAAAGCATTCCAAAACAAAACATCGAAAATAGAGCTTCAATATTTGTCATGTGAGTCTGCACCTGAATTTCTGGTGGGGTCAGAGGTTTCCAGTTGTTGGCTTTGAGTTGGTGGAGTTCATCAAACTTCAGGCTAATGTTCTCGATCGAGAGCTGGAGCATGTCCCAGAAACCTGCCAGGTCCTGGGAGATGGGCCGCGGGTGTGCGTTTGGGTTCTGGTACACAGAAATGGCACAAATAGACACATGTCCCCATGAACAAACACACAAACGTATATTGTTTACAAGCTAACTGGAAATATGCCTTTGCTATTTGATGGTTCAGTTTTACAGCAATTGCAGAAATCACAGAATTGTCAAATGTATGAAAAACACACACACACACACACACACACACACACACGCACACACACACACACACACACACACACACACACACACACACACACACACACACACACACACACATTAATCAGGCATCACAATATAAATATGTGGGAATTGCTTCTAGAATATACCTTTTTATAAATTTTATTGATTTTTTTTTATTACTGTTTCTCTCTTTCTCTAACTCTCCACTGCAGTTTACCCCAAAATATACATTTATTCATTCTTTCATTCAACATAAGTGGTTCAATCCAATATAAACACTATAAATACAGACATTTTCCAGTTCACAGATAGTATTTTCATGCATTTTCTAATTTTAGAAGTTCACTTTTCACTCAAAAGCACATTTTCTCTGTTTACAAATGATAGGCTTTATACTCATATAATGAGTAAATTATTCAACGTGGGTATTTAATATTTGGACATGCAAGTGGAAGTGAATATCTGCACAAAAAGCTGCTTCAGCACAGAAATATATATTTTAGCACCAGCCTCTAAGAATCCCTGTTTGTCAGGCTCTTGTTTTCATACAGCAGGTTCTATTTTTCATACGTGAAAGACAGTAAGGGTGTGCAGATGCAGACTCTACACTAGATGCATAGTAAATGAGCGCTGGCCTGGCCTGTCAGGATGATTTGTGCAGGATGATGTCAGTAATGGGGGGGAGGGGGGAGATGGGGGAGCATGCAGAGGATGAGGTGACACATACCAGATTCTCCTCACACAGCTCCCGGAACTGCTGGAACTTCTGGGACATCAGCAGCTGGGCACTCCCCACTGCACTGCGGATCTTCCCCAGGACTGCAGAAAGACAGAGACGCACATGCATGCACACACACACACACACACGCACACACGCACACAATTCACAATGCAATTACTCACAGAACCGCATACTGCAGGCATGTTGCAGCTCTAACAGAGGGGCTGCATTTGCAATGCACCAGAAACGGATACGCTAGAATCCTCTTTTATCTGCGCCTCTAAGGGACAGAAGTCATTTAGGGAAGTCAAATAATTACTGAAATGCTGTGAAATTCCAAAGCTAAAGAAATGCACTCTAAAAATAGAAACCCTGCATTAACAAATAATTAAAAATGCCATGCCTACAGCACAAAAGACATGACTTAAAAATCCAAAATCAAGCATTTGATCCTCAAAGAACATACTGTTTTATTTCTCTCTCAATGCCTGTTTGGCAGACTGATATGAAACAAACAAGCTTGTACTGCATAACCTGACTCCAGTGGTCAGTCCTATGTCTGTGCATTCTGTATATCAGTCTGGATCAGAAACGGAGAGGGGGTTAATGAATTTGCACTACAGATACAATGTTTTCAGCTCCCTCAGAGCATGTGTGCACGGGTGCGTGTTTATGTGTGTGTGTGCGTGCACGCATGGTGGCGTGGGATCTGGGGAAAACATAACCTTGAGACAGCCTCCCTGTTCTGAATGTTCTGTGAGAGAATCTCTTGCCTGGAACCATAACAGCACACTGTCTGCATAAGCAATGACATTTTCTGTAAGACATGAGATCAGCTGTGCAGCAAGGACAGGTATAACTATAGTGCCTGCTGCCTGAGGCGTGTTTGCTCAGTGCGGTACGTGCATGTGAGCGTATGCGCATAAATCATATTCAGACGTGTGTTTTCAGACGTGCACTCCAGTGCGCGTTTTACGTCAATATCAAATAGTTGCCTTGGAGGAGCACGGAGAGAAACCTCTTCAGTGTGTTTGTGTGAGACATCATTATACAGTGTGTCTAAAGGACAGATGTGTGGCTGGGGCCAGCAGCGGCCTATTGATAAGTATGCACGGTATGTCTGTGGAGGCCAGAGGGCCTGAGACAGGAACAAGCAGCTATTGTGGTCCAATACCACGAATACCAGCACCCTCCATATCAGAGGAGAGGAGAGGAGGAGAGGAAAATAGACCTAATATCAGTGCACGACATACTGTCTGAGCTCTATGACTCAACTCACTCTCATCAGGCAGCTGATTCTCCATCTCATCCTGCCCCATCTGCCGACACCAGCCCTCCATACGCTCCGTCTCGGCCTGCAGCAACTTGAGGAACCAGCGGCCGTCACGGGGGCACACCGATCGGCTGATGGCCTCCTGAGCCTCCATCTCCGGCTCCGCCACGCTGTCCATCCACGGGTCTGGAGGAGGCAGGATCGAGGGGTCGAACCCCACCTCCCCGTAGTCGTCGACGGCACAAGCGTGGTAGTGGTTCCCCGAGCCCTGGATGCTGACGGTGGAAGTGGCAGCGTCGCGGGAGTGCTGGCGCGGCATGGTGGCAAAGTGACGGGACGGCAGCTCGATGGCGTCCGCGGGGCCATCGAGGTCAGCCTGCACGGCTGTGGTCACGCTGTTGGAGCGGGTCATCCTGCGGTAACTGGGAAAGGAAGCAGAGAACCCTTTGAAGATCTGATTTTATATAACTGATTACTCATAATTTATATTAATACCACACTAGAGCTTCCCGTTTAGCAGTAATTATGATAATATTGTTTACACAGAGTTCTTGGAGGAGCTCCCGGTATGAAAAAACTGCAAAGATCACAGCAATCTCATCGCTGATCGTGATGAATAGCTTTTGTAGTGTGGAACATCTTTTGTGTGTGTGTTTTGTCACCTGGCTCATTCAGAAGCAACAGAGTGTGCACACCACAAGCCCCGCTCGGGGGCTGATGCACATACACAAACAGCACATGCACACAAAGAAACACACACACACACGCACACACCTGGGACCCTTCTCTACAGCTGGGTGTGCCATGTCGTATTTGGCTCAGAGGCTTTGTGCCACTGACGAGCAGCCTTTGCCAAGTCCCTCCACACTATGTGCAACAGCAGACACACACATTAAATCAACACACAACCACACACTCACATTTGGCTACGTTCTATAGAGCAGCTCACCACCCCAGTAATGAATGGGACGCCAGAGGGACGCGGGTGTTGGGGAAGGGGGGGGGGGGGGGGGGGGTCTGGCCAACTAAATGTGTAGTGATTGGAGGAGCCAGAAGTTTAATCACTGCAAGATTACAACTCGAAGTGGTCCACGACTCAAAGCACATCTTTTATTAACACATACAAAAACGTACCAGAGTGCTGCACTTAGAAAACAAGTGATACACTTTGATAAGCGGATCCGGCACAAACAGGGGCTCCAGAGATACAAACAAAGAGTGTTTCAAAGCGGAACAGAACACGTTTTAACTCATTAAAAACGTTCCCATGCAAACTTTTCAATTCTGGCACCCCAAGCATGCTTTATCCAACTGTTACAGGTTTACATACTTGACTATTTCTGCTGGAAAACCGGTAAGAAGTGACAACTCAGCCAACCCAGAAAAAAGCCTGAACTGCTAGCCTGCTATCTGTGCTCTGATCCAAACATGCCCGCAGCCCTCTCACACATGAAACCTCAGCTTGACCTGCCTGCAGCACGACACACACAAATGATCACAGCTCCATCACGTCTGCCTCGGCCCATCTCCGGACGCACACTCCTCCTCGACGCTGGCCGTTCGTCGCTCTGCCTCCCCCTTCTCTCATTCATCTCTGCTCTTCCATGAACGGCAAAAAGAGAGAGAAAGAACGAGGGAGTGGCTTCGGGTAAGATCAAACACATGTGTATGTGCTTTACCAGCAGCCCCGCAAGTGTATGTGTGTGAAGAGCAGTTAAAGAGTAACTCCTCCGAGCAGGTGTTCACTTCTAATGACCTCAGCCTGCTTTCTATCAGTCTGCTAACAACTTCCTGCAGGGGCAGAGACGGGCAAGGCCAAACACAGCCCCGATAGAGACAGACATAGTGTATCAATAGGCGGGAGGCGAAAGAACAAGGAAGGGCATTTACAGTCAACAGAAGGGAGAGACAAGACTATAAAACATGAGGAAGGTATGCGGGAGAAAAAAGAAAAGAGGACGAAAAACGCACAACATCCATGTTCTCATTACATTCATGTGGTGAACATGACAGAAAGCTGTAAATCACAACAGAGGTGGAATGTTGCATTCCATATGCTGCGGCTTCCACGAGGCCTCTGTACCTCCAGGTCTGTCTTAATCATTTTCCTACGTCTAATTTTCCTTTTTCTGTGGACAGAGAACAGCCTGATGTCTTATTTGGAAAAAGAAAGAAGCGCCAGAACATGTGTTGGATGACAGAAAACACAGCACTGCACCGCCACTCGTGCTATTACGCACCGCAAATTGATGTTCAAAAGCTGCACGAGCACCTGAGGCTTCTTGTTTGTTTGTCTTATCCCGGTAATGACAAACCTTCAGCCAGTTAGGACAAAAACAAAAAGACAGGGAGGTCTCGCTGTCCCTTAAGTTGACTTTTCAAGATGGTTGTGCAGATGGTTTAGTCACTAGGACCATGAGCAATGTTCCACTTCCCCTGTGGCTGCAAAGCCATCTGCTGACCACCAACCTCAACCTGCAAAACACCCATCAATAAATCAGACACTTGCATTAAATACATGCACTACTGCATGGAGAAAGATAAGTAAGTAAAAGTTTACTGTGATCCATCTTTGAGGGAATAAACACGAGTAAAAATGAGTCTGAACATTTCAGTGTGTGTACGGACAAGCATGCTGTTTGTTGTGTTCATCTCCTTTCCAGCTCTCGTCCACTCCCTCTCAGTTAATCCCAGTTCAAACAGCGAGGTGAGGTTATGACCTGCGACTGCTGCACATACACAAACACACAGGCTCACTCACACACACACAGACACAAATAAGGGAGTTTGGGCATTGGAGCGAGGCCGGAGGAGTTTGGCACTCTCACCGTCTGGGAATCTAATGTAGGGGGCAGCGTGCCCAGACCTCCCAGGTACACACACACACGCACATATGCATGCCAACAGGTAAACAATCAACCGAGCACCAACAAAAATCACCCCCCACCCACTCTAAACATTAACCAGAGAAACGCACAGTGCTGCGCTGCTTTACATCCCACACTCAGCAGACTAGAAGGTGTCTGGATGAGTTAATATTTGGCTTGGCAAGTCAGGGAACTCACAGCTTGGTCAGTCAGCTGAGACCTCCCCTTTCAGAAAGCCCCTCACATTCCCTGACACTGTGGAAGTGTGTGTTTTCGAGTGCTGGATCCAGCCCTCACTGTGACCTCTGATTAAAGGTGATGTTTCTTTGAATTCCTGAAGCATGCCTTGGCTGCAGCGCGAAACCAGTGCTGTGGCTGAATTTGCCAACTTCCTTCAACAAGACGGTCATGCTTTTTTGACGGAGTGAGCGAACGCAGACAAAGACGCCATAAATGGCTGCGTGTCCCGACAGAGGCCTGAATAAGCCCGGTGCGGCGTGAGCTAATGAAACAGCGTGCACACTGGGCTGCTTCTCCTCAAACTGGGAACATGTTGCAGAATGAGAGGCTGTGGCTGACAGCACAGCAGTCTCTCAGTGCTCTCAGAACTAAACAAACCCAATAAAACTCCCTCCCCTTTTCTCTCCCTGCCTCCCTCCCTCCCACGCATACACAAACACACACACACACAGACTCAAAGTAGCCTGAATCACAATGACTGGAGCAACAGATGGCTGTCAACTCGCCCCCTCCACCTTCCCAGCTCCCTGCACCACATCCTCTGGCCCAGCTGTCACTTGGGGCCCCTGGCTGAGGGGGCTCTGACGCCAACCTCCCCTGAACTGGGGACAGCTGCTGCGGGGAAGCCGGTGCAGGGGGGGCAAAAGCTTGCGCCGCACCCTACAAACCACTCTCTGTCTCTACAAGTCGTCTTCTTGTTCATGCAATCTTTGCCTCATCCCTCCCACCAGACTTATCCAGTTTCACTTTGCCAACTTTCTCCTTCCCTCTTCATCGCTCTACTCACCATCGCTCATCCTCCACCTGAATTCCTATAGACTGGAATTTGGACTGCTCCTCTATCGGCCCTCCTTCCTCTGGGTCCACCTAAGAGGAGGAGAAATTGTCAGACTACATGCTAGAGGTCCATTTTTTTTAACTTCAACAAGTTCAAATCCGGAGCTCATCCACAAACCTGGATCCCTATGGAGAGGCACTTGCGGAGCGCTTCCCTCTGCGCCTTGCTGTCTGCGGAGACGTGCGCGACGGCAGAGGTGGTGGCGGTGGCAGTGATGGTGATGGTGCTGTTGGTGACGTGCTGGCTGGCGGGGCCGTGCACCTGAGCGTTAGCCGCCTCTATGGCTGCTGTCAGGGCCTTCATGCTGTCGATGCTCTCCGTGGAGTTGGACAGGCCCGGCTGGGAGCTGATGCCCGTCCGCGGGCCGGAGCCCCCGTCCATGTAGGCGTCCTGGGCGGACTCGGTGCTGCTCTGGGCCGTGATGGATATGAAGGGTTTGGACGGGGTGGTCCGTGGTGGGACTGGGGGAGGTGTCTTCTTGTAGGTGGTGATGCATGATGACACTGCGGTGGGGAGACACAGAAGGAGAGATAACACATAGTATAAGTATGAATCTCAAAAAAAGCTTTTAATTTCTTAAATAACAGATACTTTACTTTTTTTTTAAGCTTTAAAGGGGCACTCCACACCACACAAGGAGTACTTCACACACTCTGAAATTGTTTATATTCACTTCTGTGTGGTTAAAATTCGGAGAAAATAACCCAGATGATGTCATAATGATGTCATCGGGGTTATGACATCAATAGACTTAAAATCTCTAACAGAATACCTGCATCACAAAGTGGAGGTGTGGGGTTTGAAACGTGGGCATTTTGAGCGGCAGAGTTGAGTTGCATCATGGGAAATGTAGTGTACATTGTGTTTATGAAATTCGACCCATATTAGAGACTAAAAGTCACGATATCTCTGACTCCAATGCTGCAATTTGAACCTTTTTAAACTTCCCGATGTGTATTATGACTCCTGTCTTATGAGTTCCCCAACTTTAATGATCCGTTGAGGCAGCAGCAAATAATGACAGTGCAGCATAAATAGAACTAAGAGAATAAGTAAATAATGGTTACATGGAGGATATTAAACACACAATATCCTGGAATTAAAGGGCTACAGTCAGTGGCAATTTGTTAATGACAGCATGGAAATACATAACATGCATGCATCAAAAAACATAAACAACACAAAGAAATACATCAAGTCTAAATTAATTCACTGGCTGAGAGGAAACTGACTTTGGTGACAGCTGACACCCCGACAGTTTTCCCAGAGGTCTTAGGTCTGCGTTGGAGTCAAAATGGACAGTAGATTAGGGCCGACTTCAACAAATCAGGGCCTCGTCTAGTAATAGGATTAGCATGTCAGCCACTTGACCCACTGATCTAGATGGTTAAGCCCTCTACGCACTTACTGTACACATCCAGGGCAATTTGATGGTGCTGGATGCAGGCCTGCGTGCTTGTGTGCCTTGCTGTTGTTTGCACGCATAATTGCACAGAAGTTAAATGATATTTATGATGAAGCACAGAAGTTAAATTATACCGCGGGAGAAAGCTGGAGAGCTACGGACGCTCCAAAGGCTTTGTATCAAATCCAAGCAAATAGATATTAAGAAGCATGATAGTGTTGCTCAGTAACACTCTCCCTCTCTCTGTCAGCGCTCTCTCCCTCTCAGGTTACAGCTACAGGTTCTGCACAGACAATGGAGCCTCTCAGACACACTGACTCAGAAGCTGCTGTACAGAAACATGCCAACAGACAAAAAAAAAAACAAAAAAAACATGGCCTGTCTTGAGACAAAAACAGGCACCACCTAACTACATTATGCCTTGGAATCTCCTTCCTGGCCTGGTCGTATCATCAAAAGTAGGCCTCTCTCTCTCTCTCTCTCTCTCTCTCTCCCTCTCTCTCTCTCTCTCTCTCTGCAGCAAAACTAGGACAGCGGGTTTCCTGGATCCCTTTAATCCCTACAAAAGACAAACATCCTACCGTGGCGAGATCGCTGCTCTGTGTGCGGCAGACAACTGTTGCCAGCCACACCCAGCGCGAGCAGCCATGTCTAAAACTATTAGAGCCGGATGTTGTTTGCTTTGTGTCTTGCCATCTCACTGACAGCTACAGAGAGGCCATAACATATTGGAGGTGAACGGAGGGCTGACTTCATCCTCTTGGTTTGTCAGAGCCATCCGCCGCCCTCCACCCAACCCTCCCCTCCTGCCTCGCCAGCAGCGATTGGATGCTCCCAGACGAGATTGAAGTCAGGTTTTGACAAGCTGGAAAGTCCTCAGACGGGACAAACGCTGCCTTTGAGATTAGATCATGGTTGCTGATGTGAGTATCTTTGATGGGGCTGTAACCAACCACAAGAAAGACAAAAGAAGATGATTTACTGTGTTTCCTTCTGCAGCTAAGTGTCATGTGTATTTCTTTTGAGAGATACTGTATACGCAGGAATTACTGCCAAAGTCATCTCAGGCGGAATCGTCTGAGCATGCCGCGATACGCAGTCTCAACTTTTCACAGATGTCTAGGGAATATGATCGACATCCAGGACTAATCTTCGCAAAGGTCACTGAGTGCAGACCCACGAGCGAATGAAAAAATGCACGGTGAACACACACATGCACTCGCACAGAGGGAGAGGGTGAGGTCCTGCCCCTATCAGGCGTGGAGGTTCAAAGGATAGAATGTCAGACCCTTTCAGAGCTGCCATCCCCTGAAGTCATCTAAAAGTCACGTTGGATGACTATATGTGTGTGTGTGTGCGTGCTGCTCTCAGGCCCAGAGTAGGGTTAAAGAACACGGGGTTTTCATCCGCGCTGTATGAAACAGGAGACGACGCGCCGTGTCCCACCTAGCTGTCACTGCGAGAGCCAGACGCGCAGGAGAGAATGACAGGGGGTTTTGAACGCCGAGACAGGTTAAGTAAACACACTCAGGAGTCGAAACACGCCCACGCACACGTGCGTGCGCACACGGGCCTGCGGACGTGCGCACGCAGGCACACAAACAACACTGACGCGACCCAGCTTAACGTTTCAACCTCTCCACATCAAGGGAGACCACAGACTTCCTGCCACTGATGTGCTGTCCGTCCACCCGGGCTGCTCTCCACAGCGACCCGGCCCACTTGGACGTAAGTGTGCGTGAAGATGTGTCATTTAGCAAAACAAATGCATTTAAGTTCCTACGTCTGAGAAACTTCTAATTTTGCCTGTTTGATAATAGTGAGCGGAGCAAAACAACTGTCCTGATTAGACAGAAGCCAAGTTTCCAGTTTCCACAGAAGTGATAAGGAAACAGTTTGATCCTCTCGCAGCTATAGAAGCGTTCGACAGATACGCTGCCCTGGACCTCCCACACAGACAGTCAAGGACAGAGTCAAGTAGGAATGTGACGCAGGATTCCATCAGACACTTAAGGAGGAATGTGGAAAGCTCTTCCCACCAAACGCAGATTAAAACTGATGAGTGCACAAAAAAGTCCTTGTGCCACCTCATAATAATCATGTTAGCGGAGCTCTGATTACGGAAAAAGAAAGACATCAATCATACAACAATTTCCTCACTTAATGGAGGTGGAATTGTGGAGTTTCAGCTCCCTTCCCTCACAGAGGACGGCGCAGCCTGCTGCGAGCATTCTCATCCCAAAGAGAGGAGTTTGTGAATGACAAAACTCTGCTGGCTCTCTGCCAAATCCCTCTTTTGAGAAATGCTTCAAAAGTCCCATGCCGACAAGTTGGTGTGAACAGCAGCTCTTCTTGGCACAGCACTCCCCCCCACCTCTGGCCTTGATAATATCAAAGAAAGCCCTCTTGCCTCCCCTGAGACAAAGCAAAGTCTCCATTCATTTCTACAGCCTTCAGAACAAAACCAGACTTAGTTGCAAGCCACCTCGTCTCTTTTTGTTCTGGCTCTGCTGATCAGTGTCCCATTTGTGTGTCTGCATAGGTGTATGCTGTTTCCTTTATTTAATCATCGTGCTCATGTTACCGGACAGATTGAAGGCAGGCAGCTGCCTTGTAATCTCCAATCTGTGTATCTGTGATAGGCCACTTCAAAGAGCAGACGGTTTGGTTTAAGAGGCTAGCTAACAGGAACGGGCTCCCCCGCGCGGGGGCCAAGGGCAAATCCACCACCCAACCGAACAAATACAAAGGCCCGGAAAGGGGGCGGTCAGTACGGGGGAACACTGACAGCTGAGCCCAGCTGCACTGTGTTTGGGATGTGTTTGGGTCTGCCAGAGGGGAGAGGGCAGAGAATAGTGAACAGAAGAGAGGAGCAAGAACAAGACTGAGGAGGAGGAGGAGGAGGAGGAGGAGGAGGAGGAGGCCTGGCTCCGTCTGCTCACTCTGTCCATTTGTCCGTCTCCCTCTCTCTCTCCTTCACACACACACACACACACACACAGAACCAGCTGGAGTCCTTTGTGATAGCGTCACCATGGCGACACAGAGCAACACGAAGTTTGCCGGGAGGCTTGGCGTTTCACCAGCAGCGAGCAGAGGGGAGCGTCTGTTGGCCATTTGTTTACCTTGACAGGGTACACTGCAGCTGCACTGACACTCACCTAAACACCAGCCAACAGGAAAACAAAGGCAGGAATAATGGGCCGCAGCTAGCCTCGCTTAAAAATCAAACAAACTGCAGGATAACAACGCAGGGAGGGCGACCGGGTGCCACTGTGTTGCAAATGAATACGTAATAATGTTTCTAGCCCTGAAGCGTCAGCTTTGAGCAGCTGAATACTGAACTCTACCGACCAGTTTGCGCTGGATGCTGGCCAGAGAAGCTTGTCACTGGCTCAAGAGATGACAATAACCTGAAAGATTCACACCATGTGATGTTATACTTCTGTTGAGAGCAACAATGCAGCAGTACGAGGCACATCCGAAATGACTCAACACGGCCTCCGCTAGGCTACTGTGAGTTACTGTAAAAACAAACCGGTTTCGGTGCGTTTTGATGTGTTAATTAATGACCTGAGAAAGAGGGTTTGTCACTTATGACTGCTAATCAGCGAACGCTGCAGAGACGCGACAAACCCTGCACACAGCGCACACAATGCTCCTTTAAAGGTCCTCTGACTCACCTGAAAGCCTCTTGTCAGTCTACAACTCTCAACCAGGTCAGAGGTCACCGGAGAGGGTTTCTGCTCTCCAGATGCCTGAACTCTCTCAGACACAATAGCTCACTGTGTACGCCTGTGTGTGTGTGAGCATGCGAGGAAGGTGGCCGTCCGTGAGTGGCTTTTAAAAGAGGTATATTTAGCTTTGTGCAAGTGCTTGTCGGGGAGGGAGTTTTCAGTGCAAATGATAGCAGAGTCGTAAACATCCTGCACTAACTGCAGCATTAAATATTTTTTTTATTTCTTGAGTTGAACACAAGCATGCGTAGCAGCAAGAAACATTTGTTAAATATGCCTCCGGTGTCCCCAGACCAACAGTGCTAACAACAAAGCCGTGTGCTCAGGTGCCCTTTCTGACAGAAACCCGTGTCAACGGTGGGTTGCTGCTCCGGCAGGCTCGCGTCTCTTGAATGACTAGATAAGAGTGTGTTTACAACTGTCAGCAGCCGCTAAATCTGGCAGGCAGCTGCTCCCTGTTAGGCAATAGATTCACTTCACTTAACCCACTTTCCTGTGCTTCAAGTTCAAATAGAGAGCCTGGTTACCTGCATACCTCTTTTATTGCCTGATGCTCTCCTCGCCCTGTCAATCAGTGACAGGCAGGGAGAGACATGCTGAGGAACCGGCGGGGGCGGGGAGATAAAAATCGAGAGTTCATTTTCAAAACAGTCTGTAGCACTTTTTAGCGATCGAGTCCTTGATTCGAGATCCCCGCTGCTTTGGAGGTGCAGTGTTTTGAAGTTCCCCTATGGGGGGACGTGACACCAATCTTGAAGTATGCAACTGATTGTTTTATATACTTCTGAAATCTCAAAATAACTAACATTTACTCTAACAGCAGTGTAATTGTCAGCATCAACACCATAAATAGCAGCTAGATGACATCTGCTGCACCGTCACGTATAATCATCCAGGATTTGGTATAAATATGTAATCCCAAAGTTCCTCCCTGTACAGTGCTGAAGCATGTGAGCTAATCTCCTGAAGACCTTTCTTACATGAAGGGGGTTTTCTCATTAGACCTGCTCTGTGACGGCTCCAGGCCGTTTCCATTGTTCTAAGCTGCTCCTTGGCAAGGGCTTTACCCTGACTAGTCGGCAACCACATGAAGAGACACATCAGTCTTTTGTTTCTGTCCAAAAGACCTGCCTGCAGGGGGTTGAAAGAGAGAGCACAGTCACCGAGCACAAAGAGACAGAGAAGAAGAGGGAGAGAGATAAATAATAATAGGAAGTGAGGGAAAAGGAGGTGAGGAAAGGGGGACAGGAGAGAGGATAAGTTTGCCGTGTTGTTTCCTTCAGTTCCTGTACATTCCAGCTGCTTTGTGGGGCATAAACCTGAGCATTAGCCCTAACGCTAAAGCTAACACGCCCACACATCTCACGCATGCTTTCACTGCACTCATTTCCCACAGCATTGCTCACCGGCTGACTGAGACTTTAAGAGTAGACTGGCTCGCTGTGCGGAGTGACACATCGCATGTGCCGGCAATGACAACATGGGCAACAAGTCGTGGCATACCCAAAAACAGAATCATGTAGCTCGGGGAGATAAGTTACTCATCAAATGAAACTGGCTTTGTGATTGAGCTGTGACTGGCTGAGCATAAATCTCAGAATACGTAACTTTATTAAACTCAGAGATACAGACAGAAGAGAGGACAGAGTCTTGATGGTGGTATTTCGTGCTGCTAAGTAGATAATACAATCCACTTAGACCAGTGTCTGCTAAACTAAAAATACCCACAACAACAAAACAATGTTGCCACCACACTGTTTCCAAGTGCTAAACACAGCTCCCTGATAAAACATGACAGACTGTCCACAAGAGCTGAAAGTGTGTGGAGCTGCTGCCGAGCACAGGAAAACATAACCGCAAGCCTGGGGAGTAATGGACTCTGGGACAAAAACAGCGAACACACGGCCAGACAGACAAAAAGGCTGACACACACACACACACACACACACACACACACACACACACACAGGAATCAGCCTTAACTGAGCGGGCTGAAACACAATGCCGATGTCATGTCATTACATGAAGGATCACTGCTTGCTGCAGCTGCTATTTACATATAAATGCAGCAGAATGTGGTCAAAAGTTCACTTCTTCTTTCCCTGGTTAGCATGCAGCCAGCGCTCTTGGGACCAAATCTGAGCAGCAGAAAGTCATAACCTGATTCATAAAATGACTGGGCACAAAAAGTAACAGGAAAGCTGGCTGGCGGTTTTTACAAGCGCTCCAGTTTACCCTTCCAGGAATGCCGTGAAACATCAGCGTCGGGTGTTGTTTCACAGTCCTGAGTGTACCCCCTCCCTCACATTCCTTCCCCCTTTCCCCTTGTTTGACGTTCTTTGTCCTGACCACTTGCACATGGAGGCGAAAGGAGACACTGGCGGCTTAATCCACTGCCAGAGGCATGCTAAAGCCATCTGGGCCCAAAACCAAACGCAGGGCGTTCAGCGTCTCCTATATGAGAGGAGGAACGGGGCAGGCGGGGGGAGGACGGATGGAGAGAGGGAGATGGAAAGTTAAGAAGGAGAGAGAGGGAAAAGGGGAGAAAAAAGAGGGGGAGACAGAAAGGTAGGAGGCGCAGGAGGGGCTGAGAGGGGGTTTGGAACAAGAACCAGGCTACACTGACGCAAACTGTCTTTTGTGGTTTCCAGTCCTGACCCTCTGACCCTATACATCCTGTTGAAGGGCTGAGGGGGCGGAGGGAAAGGCGAGCTGGCAGCTATAGGCACCGGCTGCATGTGCGTGCATCTGTGCGCGTCCAAAGGAGCAGCGTGGACGGCGTGCATCGGGCTAAATATGAATATCTGAGCATACCCTGCAGTCTGTCTCTCAGGTGTGACTTTTCACACCCCTCTTCCCTCTGCTCCTACGTGTTTACATCCAGTCCCTGCAGAATCTTCTGGGGGAGGAACAATGGTCTCTCCAACATTCCCACTCTCCTGCTGAGAGCACTCGTTTGTCTGCTGCATTCCTTTGCCCATTCATCTCTTTCTCTCTCTCCCCTCCTGGACAGGGGGAAAAAAAACTCCTGCTACTCTTTACACGAGGGGGAGGGGCCCGATGTGGGTCTTAAAAACCTCTGAGTGGAATCAGTGCCCCCCCCCCCCCCCCCTTGAACACCACCTCCCCCTCCTCCCCTTTCCTCCTCGTTTTCCTTGGTTAGTGAAGCAGCAAAGCTCAAAGAAAGGGAGGAGAAAGAGGAGATGCATTCTTTCTCTCCCTCTCGCTGTCTCTCAGTGTGTGAGTTGTGGCTTATTTTTAATGACTGGCTAAAAAAAAAATTTAAAAAAAATAAAAGAGGGAGGGCTGGTCCCCCCCCCGCCAGCCGCTTGCACACAGGTTCAGTCGCTCACACACACACACACACACACACACACACACACACACACACACACACACACACACACACACACACACACACACACACACATTACTGTAGCCGAGTCTGGGACTTTCACAGAGAGGTCTTTAATTTGCACTGGGGCCTGGCCTCCCACACTGCACAGCCCAAACCACCCACTTACAGCCATGCACCATTCCTCAGAGCTACTCCAACATACTCCCTCCCCTCCTGAGCAGTGAAAGCAACACGAACTCCCCACCACACAATTTAACCGGCGAGAAAAGTCTCAAAACTTTCAATAAAAATCCGTCAAGAGAACGGAGCGACACGCGTGTTTGTCTTTTTTCTCCCCCCTTGACGAAAAAAAAACCCCCAGTCTCCTCGGAGGAGATTTAACTCCTCCAGTGTTTTTCATTCACGCAGGGCTTTGAGGTTGCGGGCCCTGCCTTGCCCAGCTTTAGCATGCAGGAGCCATGAGGATCATCCACAGTCAACACTGAGGAAATCCTTTCAGGGCTTTGCTTTTCCTTTGCTCCTCCTGATGCCAAAACACAGACAGGAAGAGCAAGAGGGGGGGAGTGGGGCAGCCCCTACCTGACGGAGCAGCCCCTGTCCACTTGATCAGACACGCCAAATGTGCTGTTTACATCCCGACATTTGGGAAAGCAATCCTCAAAGCAAAGCCCTGATTTCTTCTCTTGGCTGTGAGCTGGTGTATGCGCTCTTGCTGCAGAGAGGGGGACAGCAGGGGTCCGCTGCTGCAGCCATTCTTTGTGTTTGCCGTAGCCCTGTCAGCTCCTCCCTGCGCTCCTCTCTCATTTCTCTCCCCTCTCCTGTCTTGTTTCAAACCGAGAGCAGGAGGAGAGGAATGAATGACACTCTCTTGTTTGCGCTTCCTGTGTCAAAAGATATCCAAACGCCGCTCTTCCTCCCTCAACGGCCATAATCAAAGCATTCCAGGCCATAACAAACCAATTAAGTCGTAAGTAAAGCTAAACACCTAGCAGCCAAAGCTTCAAGTCCTGCAGATTTATCCGCTCGACTTTTATTCTGCTTTAGGGCATGTCCAGGCTGGAAATCATTGCTGATTCAGGTCACAGAGGTACACAATAATTGCACTTGATTGACACCATGATACAGCAATTTATGCACAAATATTCAGCAAGTGCCAACAGGTGCAATTCACCAGCATAGGTTACTTCGGATCACATTGCATCAGAGCGTCGTGTTGCGCATTATTTGGGTCATACTCAACACCTACAGGTTAGACCAGATCGCACAAATTTGACTGGCAACACGCTTCAAAGCAGCTGAGGCTATGATGACATCTAGTGAAAGGTTTCATACTGCAAGCCAAGAATTTTCTCCTTTCCTTGATTACATCTGGAGCACAACAACGTGATTTCCTTCCAATCAAATTTGACATCGGACACACTAGAATTAGATTATTCCAAGTGGAAGTTCAGCAGGAAGAGCAAAGTGTAAGCATATGATGACGAATTAAACTGCAACTGCACAAGCTGGAAAAACGGGGGGTGAGATCCACAGATGCAAGGCGTTGGAGCTAAATTGAATTTCTCTGCATCTGCTCTGCATCTGATGACTAACGCCCTTAAGATGACACTGAGCCGTATGAAAGAGATGCTGAGTGTTTTTCCCTCGCGTCAGTGAAAGAGCGACAGTGCAAGTTCCCACTGGCTTGCATTCTCAGACAGTCGTGACAGGATGAAGTAATTACTGAGTGGTTGACACACCAGCATGGCGAGGATTTATCTCCTCCAGGAAGAGAGATAGCCAAATCACAGTTTACCCACATCGAGCTCCCAGTTCGGGCTTGATCCCGCAGCTGCAAACAGGGAAGCCACACACAGACACTTTGACACTGCACAGTGCCATGCGTGCACACACACGCACACACACACACACACACACACACACACACGCGCATGCTCAAAACCTCCATCGAGGTATGGCTGCCAACCGCAAGTGGCGTCTTTCTGCTTTCTATTCCACATGTATACGTGTACCGGTGTGTCACCACATGCCTCGGCCAAGCCCTTGTTTCCTGTCAAACACACCTACTTGCACCATCAAAGCATGTGGAATGACAGCATTATGCAGGTGTGTGTGTGAGAGAGAGAGCAACAGAGAGAATGGGAGAGACAGATGACACCAGAGTACTGTTTAATTTACATCCCCTCTTTGAATAATAATTCCACCTTAGAGCATGGCAGCTTTGATCCACTGACGCACAGGTGTATTTCACATGCTGCGGCATACGTAGCTAAGGCAGGGCTTTATCTGTCCCTGTAATTAACGCCAGAGCAGGAAATAGAGAACCATCCGTGTGTGTGTGTGTGTGTGTGTGTGACTGAGGAACCGACATGGCTGGAGGGATTGACGGAGCTCAAAGGAGCATTCCTGCACAACGTCCTCAGTGAACATCGTTTGATCTCCATGTCTCTCAGGCACAGATACATCAAGCCAAGCACGACTGTCAGTCACGATTCGGGAATACAGTATCTCACACACCATCACTCATTTCCTCTCTCTCTCTCTTTCTGCCTTTTAGAAACACACACACACACACACACACACACACTGGAGGTGTTGATGAGGCACACTGTGTGCCTAAAAATAAAGTCTGACAGCAGCGCCACAAGATAAAACTTGTGAGTTGCCCTCAAACTGCTGTGGAGAAACATCACAAGACAAGCTGGGTTTATTCTAAAAGTGAGGATGAAGCTCCCCCTAGTGGCAAACACCAAAACTGAAAAATGAATTGCTCTATAATGCAAATAATCAAGAGAAAAATAGCATGTTTATTTCTTTCTGATGTGCTACATTTTCTTTTTTTATTCAATATTCTACCTCACGTCTTCAGTTACATTAAACAGAGGATTATTTTTGGGGTGAACTGCTGATTTTATTTCTTTTTGGAGCGTATGTCATGTCTTGAAAAAGCGGATTTGTCCAGAGTGCCATCTCAGTGAAACAGGAAAGTTTAACTCTTTTTACTGAGAACCACGCAATCTTTTACTGTGGTAAAAAAAAAAACTGTCTTTTAAATTATGGATAATAAGATGGATTTTTTATCCAACGCATTTTAATAAACCCAAAGCACTTTGAAAAAGTCTGTGAGATGAGAAAAAATCCTTTCATCAGAATGAACTCCAGGCTTTACATTTTGAAAATTTGCACAAAAAAATGTTATTTGATAACATGAAGCAGTTTATATAACGTCAAAATTGATGTATTTCTTTTGGTTTTGCATTTGTGCTGCCCTCAGAGGTCTTTTTGATGTTTGATTTTGACGGTTGCATTAGTGTCTTTTATTCCCGTGTGGGATGATGAGCTAAATGTTTGACATGACACCACAATAAAAGCAAACTACAGAATACACATTTATCATTGCACCAGAAACTGGCCAGATATAAACAACATCTGTGTGAAACTAGAACAAGGATGTATTTTGTGCCCGCTGATTTTATGCTTCTTTCATCCAAACTGTCTTTTTGTGCATGTGCATGCAGAGGACATGCATTTGAAAATGTCCAGCACAGGTAAAAGCACACAGTGTGTTTTCACAGACAGCAGTGGGTAAGCAGCTGGTTACTTACTGACGGCCTCTCTTCTGAGGCTCCACAGTGCTTAATAGCTTAGCACATAACAGTTTTAATTAACAACCATATTTTCACCTGACCTCTTTATCTTTGTTCTTCTGTCTTTACTGTGCTTTTTATGTGGATTACTATAAATCTGGATTTAACTTCGCCCACAGCACAGAGGAATTAAGAGCATGATGAAAGTGGGAAGTTGACCGGACTAGAAGTGAGGAAAGAAAAAGTTAGCGAGTGAGTGAAACATCAAATATGCAGGAGATTTAGTGGAAGACATCAGATCCAGAAACAAGGCTGAAACTACACAAACAGATTCTGAACAGGGAGATTTTGACTTTTACTGTCTACATGTTTATTTCTATTTTTTCCTGAAGTTTAATTCAGCCGATTAACAGATGGAAGCGCGACATATTGTTGCTGGTCAACATCTGACCCTCATCAGTCTCATACATGGTTTTGTTTTCAGGTCCCCTCAGCCAGCGAGACTCTGTTTACGAGCTGCCTGTCGTCACCTCTCTATCCAAAGTTACTGTAAACGTGCACACCTCATACCTTCACTAGACGCCGACGGGAAAAGTGTTTCCCCTGGCAAGTACTTCATAAGTTTAACTTTCACTTGATAATTGCTTCTGAAAAGACACTGTGAAAGACAAAAGGGGGCAGCTGAAGTCTTAGCACCTGTTAAAAGTGAGCGCTGCTGTGAAAATATGACCGAATAATTGGCGGTGCATGATGGAGGGAGACAAAGGGAAGGGGGGGGACACTCATGGGAGTGCGCTTTGGTTGTCTTACTCCAAAAAAAGCTTCACTGAACTGAACAGAGAGGCGGAGACAATGAAAGTAACAGGGAGAGGAGGGAATACTGTGAGCTGCGACTGCATCTGTTGGTCCCTGTAGTCACACAGGTGTACAGCAAACCTGAGACAAGTGGATAGACAAAGTGCTACCTGCTGCACTGCACCAGCTCAAACCCACACATTAGCTCTGCTTCGCGTTTATAGCTAAAAAGATGCATGCAAACACTCAAACAACCACAACCAGAGAAGAAAAGGTCTGGCACAAAATCCTCCAAAAATGTAATTTTTGCATTTGGTTTTGGTACAAATTAAACAAACAATGTGTGAATAAGTGAACATTACAGGTGCTGGTAGGTGGATTTTTCTACCTTTGGACAGAGCCAGGCTAGCTGTTTATGCTAAGCTAACTGTCTCCAGCTTCATATATAATGATCGGATACGACAGTGGCACAGATCTTCTCATCTGACTCTGCAAAAAAAGGGAATATTTCCCAAAATGTGGAACTATTGCTTTAAACTTTCACTTTTTTGTCCAGAGTTAAAACACAAAAACAACATACCTGGTGATTTCAGGCACTTCCTCAACCAGCTAATGCAGTTTGGCTTGACGTAAAAATATCGAGCCAGAAGGTAAAAGGTTATGAAATGGTACATTTTATCAAGTGATGATTCTCCTCTTAAGGTGGCCTTGCCAGCTGGAAACAGTCATTCCTAAAACCTTTTACTGTCTAAATTGCCAATACATTTAAACATCTGGCACGTCAAAAAAAATGGTTGTGTAACTGTGCCCTTGAGAAAACATTTTTCAGGATGAATTTTGAGCCAGCACTGACGGGTTGGAACAATTTGTGAATGAAACTGAGGGAAACTAATGATCCCTCAGGGTACGCTAGGTACAGCAAAAAGAAAGTAATGGGATTCAGCTGGGAAACAAATGACTGCACGGCGAGAGCACAACAGCAGAATATGAAGCAGCCGAAACAAGACGACACAAACAGAAAAGCTAAGAAATCAATTGGAGAGAGCGGCAAGTTTATTACATTTTAAGGAGCTTATTGATAGAAAGTGTTAGAATAAGCAGATGTTACTGGCAAATAAAGTTTGAAAATAAGTATTATGATAAAATACTGTTGACTGCCTCACTCTTAAACCTGCAGTTTTATCTGCAACCTGATGGCTTCCTGGATGAATGCGTCAACAGCTGAGCCTTCCCTAGCTCATATTCAGGATAGCTTGTGTCACTTATATGATACTAACATAATCCCACGAGGCTCTGGCCTACTTGGATCACCAGAGACATGTGTGTACAGTATGTGTGTGCGTGTCCATGGCGTGTTGTGCTCAGGAGGGTCTCGGAGCCTCGTCCGAGAATAGAAAGCAGGAAGCTGGTGAGCGGGCAGTTGGCATAGCTGGCATCGGTGGCGAGCATGAACTGAAGTGCGTGCATGACTCACTGAAACGCAGATGGTCTGTTGGAGACGTCTGTCGGGGGGCCCTCCACCTACCCTCGTGGGCCTTGAACTGGTAAGTGGCACCAGTGATCTCTTTTCCCATAAGGCATGCAGGGCTCAGCATCTTTCTCCCCTGCTCTCTGGACGCTTACTTTAACAAGCACAGAAGTCTGAGATGAGCCACTATGAACTGCAGTTCCAGAGGGGCCCTGAGTCTGACCTAAATAACCGGACCCTGCAGAGGCGTGTGTTGTGATGCTGTGCCAGGCATTGCTCAGTGTGATGCAGGCCACACCTGTCGTCCTCCCATCAGAGATATGATACCAGAATAGCCCAGGAGCTGGAAGGTGATCAGCATTTCTCGGCTACCATGAGTGGAGGGGAGGCGGACAGCATGTAGGTTAATCTCAGTGTGCTCACACGGGTCCAGTTTGGAGGGAAAACAATTTGAAGAATGGGAGATAACTGAAAGTTTATTTAAGAGCAGTGGCAAGAGCTCGTGGGACACAAGCCATAAGAGTCCACAGAGGGGAAAGTATATTTAAAAAAAGAGAATTTGTAATTTGACTTTTATTTATCTTATGTATTGTTTAAAAAAATCAACCTGTATATACTTACTTTAGAAATACACTGTGTTTTCCTGTACTTCATATAGCATTAATTAATTATGTTTGTTTAATTTTAAAGTTTAACAAGGCCTGATTATATTTTTTACTTAATATTAACAATTCGAGACTCTAGGTGCATTTTCATGTGAAGCATGAATAAGCAGAAAGCATGGGATGGGCACTGACAGTCTCATTGTCAAGCCATTCACAATAAACACATAACTTCCTGTTCTTACTTTCAAAGTAAAGGTCAATGACGCACTTTAAATTTCACTGGTCGCGCATGTTATTTTTGTTGACTTCAGGTCGACCACTAAACGTACACCGTAGGCACTGTTGTTAACTCTTCTTGTATTACTTTGATAGAAGGTGCTACACTTCCAATGAGTTTTGCATTGTACCCGACGTAATTATATTTTGGCATTTCGCTACTCGTTGCTCCCCTCCCCGATAAGTTTTATTTTGAAAGCCACACAACCCAACTTCCTGCCTCTCCATCGGTCATCATGCCTCGCGCACAAACGGCAGAGAAACACAACAGCGGCTTTTACTCACAAAGGCGGATCCAGTAGTCACACATGCCGAGCAGCGCGCCGTACAGACACTGAATGAGCGTCATGAAAGCTGCGAGTCCGCAACACCGAGCCGAGATGAGGTGACTGTACGAGCCTCCTCTGCCTCTTCTCCTTCTCCACTCTGACGGTGCTGGATGTCAGGATGTGGACGCGCCTCGTTCGCACCCCCCGCCCCGCACAAACACTTAATAGCTCAGTCGGCACTGGGTGGGACAGTCCCGTTCACGGTCATCCGGAAAACTTTACTGTAATGCTTGTCCAACTTTCCCAGCTGGCCTCAAAAGCGTCTGAGTGTGTGTGGTGTTTTTGACCATAGCCTACTTTATTTTCCAGATACTTCAACACTCTTCTTAAATATTAAAATTAGCATATCTGTAACATATGTTGTTTTATTATTATTATTATTATTATTTGTATTGCATTAGTTTGACAAATGGAATCTACATTTGATGGGAAAAAAAACTGTAACAAAAAGAGAGAAAAACTATACTATACTATCTCAATACATGAGAAATATGATTTTAGAAGTTTTCTCCATCGCTCAATTTTTGGAGATTTGCTGCATTAACCTGGAGATTTTTTTGCTATTAGAAACAAAATCCTTATTAACAAAGCCATGCCGCCATGACTGCTCGGGTCACGAGTCCAGATTCCCTGACCATTTAAAACTGCACTTTTTGACTCTCAGTACATTAAATACACAAAAATATTCACCCAAGCAGATGTGGTTCATTAACTTAGAGTCTAATGACTGCCACCTTGTGGTTTAGTAAAGCGTGGTGTTGTTGATTTGGCACTGAGCATTTTCACACCCAAAGGGTGAGGATTTAGTGCAGGGTTTCCCTTTTTATTGGCACATAATGCTCATATTTAAGAATACTGTGATATTTTTCACAGTGGGGATTAATGGGGTTATGATCTTCTTGTGGAGATCACTGTCGTAGTTATTAACGTTACATAAAACTCTTACAACATTAATTTAGGTCTCTGTCTCATCCTTGTGTTGTGAAGACTGAGCGGCTCGGCACATAGATTACATGGCAACATGCAACAACACCTTTTCTTTGCTTTTGTAACACATGAGTCATCCTGACATATGAAAAACAAGCTTCAGCCTCGCTCTTGGAAATTTGCGTGGGCTGCTGAAGGTGTGAGGGGGGATCTGGACCAACGCTCGGCTTGATCTTTATTCGACCAGACTTCAGTGGTCTGTATCCCTGCCACTTATATTTAGCACTCTGGGAAATCCAAAGTTATTTATTCTCACAAGCTCTCCCGGAACAGAACTCTTGGAAAAGTGCCGCGGATGGCAGTGATTGTTGTTAATTGGGTCAAGCTGTCTGGTAGTTTTTCATCCACCCACTCGCTGTAGGAAGAAAGGGCAGAGGTGCAGTGCCGTGTTACACTGAGCCCCTGGGGGGGCAGTGTTGTACAGGCTTTATGTCAGCCTGTAGTACTGAGCTGAGGAAGGAGCGGGGAATTCACAGCAGCCACATGTGATCTCACTACAGTAAAGCTTGCAAACATTGCCGTGAATCTGGTTTTATACGGTTACTGCTGCAGACTGAAAAGAGCATACTGAGTACTACTAGCACAGTATACTGCATTTAGGAAACTGCTGCAGTCAGATAACTTCAGTTCCTTTGAAGATTTTAGATAAAGTTTCTCTTTAAGGGAATACTTGCTCCCTTTCTAGATGAAAAAATTGATACCACTCTTGTACCTCTGTGGTAAATGTGAAGCTACCCCCAGCCGTTTGGCTAACTTAGCTTAGCACAACGACTGGAAACTGCTCGCCTGACTCGGTCTGCATGTGCCTGCAGCACCTTCAAGGGTCACTTAACTTCACCCTATATATCTTGTTTGTTTAATCTGTAAAATCCAAAGAGTGAAAATGGCAATTTGTGTAAAAACAAGTCTTTATGCTAAGCTACGTTAGCCAGCTGCTGGCACTATCTTAAAACGTAGCTTACTAGCACAAGAGTGGCATCAATCTTTTCATCAAACTCTGAGCAAGATAGCAAACAGGCGTATTTCCCAAAATGTTTTCCCTTAAGAAGTATTATCTCTCACTAAGTACATTGATCATTTACAGATAAATGTCTTTCCTTGAGTGGTTTCCGACGTGTTCTGGGTGGCAAGTCTGATTAAATGTGGAGATTCAGAACATAACATGTCTGAATTCTGATAAGATACGTGTTAAATGTTCATACACAGCGCTGTCAGGTTCTCTTGTGTCTTCTCTTAATGAAGCGTTCAGTTTGGCTCGTGTAATCAGCATTACAGCTGATGAAAATTCACTCGAGGTGCAGCATCTTAAGTGGATATGAAATATCAAGTCTTCTTGCAGTCCTATTGCTATGAACATGTCTTTATTGGTTGGATTATCATTGTTTCCTGCCACCTCTTCCTGTACCTCATGATGGTTTTAAAGTAAAATTAAAAGCTTACAGCTGCTGTCTTTTTTTTGGAGTAACTTTATTTTTAGACGTTTTCAGTATTAGTGGATTTCCTGTTTTATAGATGGATCCTACTGATGGTTGAAGAGGGATGCTGACATTATTGATTCTTGAATTCTTTATCCGTTTATGCTAATTTACATCTTTAACAGCTGTTTATTAAATCACATTTATGCACAAATTATCTTTAAGAAAGTGGGCAATTGAAGCTACATCCTGTATTTTGCAATTTCTTGGTTTTATGTCCGATAGCACAATGAGAGCAGATAGAAAAGTGTGTCCAGAGCTGCATCACATAACTAAATGAAGAGGTGGTATTCCTCTGAGTGTTTGACAAGACCATCAGCAAAATGAGCCACAAGCATGCCTCAAACACTTACTTAAGGAATGCTTTATCGAGCGCAGCGCCTCTGTTCGGGGGCTGTAGGATTCTCAGCCATTAAATTAAACATTGTCCTGTAGCCTATTACTGCAGCGAGGGAGGAAAGCCACTCTTTTCATCCAATCCCTCAGCACCTCTGAAAAATAGATGCTGGAAAAAATGAGGCAGGATAATTGACAGCAGGTCAGCGAGCCAAGGAAACGGAGGGTGAGAGGAAGAGAAACGGAAACTGTGGCACATTTCCCAGACTTAAGATGTGTGTGTGTACTCTTTCTAATTGAAGGTCAATTCGTCTTCCTGGTGAAACAACAGGTTGATTTACCCACACTCCTAAGTGCTGCTGTGAAAAGGCAGGGGACCTAGCTGCTGTGTGAGAGGCCAAGGAGGGGAAAGACAAAGCAGAGTGAAGAGGTGATGAATATGTTAACTGGAGGCGACGCGGGGAGGAGGAGCCAGGGCTTAGAGGCAGTAAAATCCTCACATTAACCGATTGCTATGGATTTTCCCAAGCTTTAGAAAGAGGATCTGCTCCAGATTTTGTTAAACCGATCCAAAGGAGCTGATGTCTAGGCCAATATGTCTGTCCGATGCAGTAGCCTTATGTGTGTGTGAGAGATGGCACGGGTTAGCACGCGTGCGCGTGCGTGCCAGTTTGAGTGGGCACAGAGGCAGGCAATAGCAGCCGCAGCCACTTGACGTTCAAAGAGAGGAGATCAAAGGACGGCCCCTTACTTCGGTCTCCTTCCTCAGGATTAAAAAGATCATCAATAATAATGGGCTGGAGCAGCGCAGTGGGCAAACTGGAGAGGGGCAGGAGCAGAAGCTGATAGGTCTCTCACCTGTGTGTGT
Organism: Chaetodon trifascialis; assembly: GCF_039877785.1. Classification (NCBI taxonomy): domain Eukaryota; kingdom Metazoa; phylum Chordata; class Actinopteri; order Chaetodontiformes; family Chaetodontidae; genus Chaetodon; species Chaetodon trifascialis. The sequence continues at coordinate 16,629,475 of NC_092073.1, forward strand.
GTGTGTGTGTGTGTGTGTGTGTGTGTGTGTGTGTGTGTGTGTGTGTGTGTGTGCGCGTGTGATATTTCGGCCGTTCGCCGTGGGGACAAGTGGGAGCAGAAACCATAAGCGTGGACTGTTTTTCTGGTACTGCCTGCACATCCTTCTGAAACATCATGCAATATTCACCACAACAACGTCTTCACTTCTCACTTCGGGCTCCCAGTTGATTTCCTGTGAAATGTATGAAGGCGTGTGTGTGTGTGTGCGTGCGTACATGTGAGCGTCTTCATGCGGCTTGTGGTGCAGCTATGTGTGGTCTATACTGTATGTGCGAGCAAAGAGAGAGAGAGAGAGAGAGTGTTCCATATGATTATATAATGCGTGCAGTTCAAGCCTATGCATATGAAATGGTTTTTTCTTTGGGCCAGCGTACACTGACGTTACAGCACATCTCCATTATGTGTCCATGTTACGCTACGTTGACATGGTTGTGCAACTCAAGATGGCAGCTGCCAGTCTGCACAGTGTAGCTGCACTTGTTCTGATCCCAACACAGACTGATATAAGCATCAATACGGACGAACAAAGCAGAAACCACTATTCTAAATGTATATCAAAACACTGTTAATGGCGACTAATAGTGATGTAATTTCAACCCAGTGAATAACATCAGTTGTTAACATTGAGCAATGTTGAGGTTTAAAACCCTGCACTTAATTTAGCCATACGTCCATTAAATTAGCATTTAATTACCTCCAACAACTTTGGCTGGCTGATGGGATCAATGCATCATTTTTTTCAGGCAATGTTTAGTGTCAACATGACACGATTAAACATCCTATATGGCATCTGCTCAGTGAGATAGAGTTAAAAAAAAAGCACTGCGCTCTTTACTCAAGATAAAAAAGGATGTCTGCAGTCCTTAAAGAAATCACATCATGTGTGTATTGGATACAAATGAGACTTTCAACTATGCGGAAGAAGAGCAGGGCTGTATTAATGAGCCTAAATTTATAGCTTGCATTAATTTGTGAGGGCGGTATCACTTGCTAGCAGTTGTGGCAAAAGCACGAGACGCTTCAGCTGCCTGTTGAGTCGCATTTTCTGTGCCGCTCCTGCACCTTTAAGCAAAAAAACCTAAACTAATTAGCTTAATCTCTGAAACCCCTCCAAAAATTGTGATTCTAAGATTTTCAAGTGGTATTAATTAAGATTTAGGGGAGTTAATTAAAGGGTCCGAGACCGCCTGCGATCAATGTATTTCACACGCTGCGTGAAGAGTGTGTAGGACTCAGAAAATGGTAATTACGACAACTCCCACGTGACGTGAACGCGGTGGCGGTGCACGTGTTTGAAAGGAGGGGAGTGAGGCAGGGAGAAGTTTGTCAGACTGAGATCTTTTCCTGCAATCCCTCCAGTCTCCCTCTCTTCCTCTGCTCTTCAATCACAGCGTTTCCCTCAGGAGGAGGAGAAGGAGAGGTAGCTAATTAATTACAGTGACTGACGACTCAGTGGTGAAGATCTAAGGAGGTGATGAATTGTGCAGTAGTACAACTATGACAGTAATCTGAAGCAATCCCCTACCTTCACCACCAACCATGGTGAACTGTTCTCCACAATGCCTCATAATACATCACTCGAACCCACTCTCCCAGTCTCCTCTGTTTGAGCCTCAGTTGCAGCTGATTCAACGAGGTCGACGGCAAATGAAGGTCGAGGGTCACGAGAAGTCGACCGTCAATCACGTACAGCTATGCGAGCCGGACGGGGGATTGTCCTCAATTGGAAGGAGCAGCACGACGCTGGATTATCAGCGACCACACAGCACTCATATCTCCTCTCTGTACTTCCACACCGTCCATTCATCATGTGACAAACTCAGGCGCCAAAAATGGATGTTCATTAAAATGCCAACAGCTGCGAGGCCACTGCTGCAGACGTCTGTGCCACATAACGCGGACGTGCACGCGCAGGCGCCTCCACTCTTTACCTGAGGGGGACTTAGAGGTGTTTTCTTTTCACGATCAGCAAATGATTACAGATCAAGAAAGTTGCATCTGCGAAGGGTGTGAGAGACAGTAAACAGCTGGGAGAGATGAGAGATTTCCTGCATCACGTGTAACACTACAGAGCAGCTGTCTGGCTTGAGTTAATCCTTACAACACTTCACCTGATAGATGGTCTTCATTAACTCTTCCTTCCTCAGGGGAAGGAGCTCCGAATGTCCCTCTCTTGATCTATTCAGCCTCCCTTTATGGATCAATAACTACCTCCACACAATAGAACAACCAACCCAATCCTCTATTGCCCTTAATTGTGTTGTTACCCATGATTGTCAATAGATGTGAAATGATAAAAATACTGATAATGCAACTTCATATTTTGTCTCATTTCATTAACTGGTGCAAGAAGTAATTTTCAAAGTCAGTTGCAGGAAATATTATTCAGATTTAAATAAATGTTTGCTCACAGTCGATTTCGAGCACTTAGAATCGATTGAACTAGTTTTCCAATTTGCAGTAAATGTGTTTAATTAGCTGACTGTAACCTTGTCTTCTAGGTTTGGGGAAATGCTGTCTGTTAATTGGCATAATTAAAAAGGAGTGGAGGAGAAAGTCAGAGTGCGTCAGGCGATGGTGACTCAACGTAGACAATGTAAGGGAATGACGTTTGGATTTGCGGTGGGAAACATAGAAGCACCCAGTGCTGGATGCCAGCACCACTCAGCATCAATACTGCATGCAGTAATGCTGGAAAGCCAAGCGCTCCAGACCATGAGGCACACAAGAGGGCTAAAATAAGACCCGGCAGCCACTGAGCTTTACAGCTCGAATAAGCTCTTATGGGGGGAAAACAGTTTTGCATTCATCATATTGTATCTGTGAAGAAAACTGGGTCAGATGGATAATAATGCAGAGGGTTTGGGTCTCCAAATTGAAACTACTCCCTGGTCAGCTATCCAAAGCAGCTCTCTGCTTTATGAAAAATACTCAATGCAAGACTGGTTTTCAACAGAAATATTAGACGGTCCTTGATCCAGTGTCCAATCTTTATCCTAGAATAAGTCTCACTCTGCAGTAACTGCAGCACTGGTTTGTTGATTTTTTTTGCTGTTGTCACCGTTCACCAGCTGCATAACTTAGACTTACACCACATTTATAATACATACTTTCTATGCACACATATCAATTTGTAATGCACTATGAATTATCTATGTTCACACATGTTCATGACACAGGAGGTTGTGTGTGCGTGAAGTGCATGCTCCCACCGACCTGTGCTGCTCTGGATGGTTCTGACAGTGGTGGTGGTGCGCGGGGGAGAGTTGGTCCTCCTGTTGCCCGCCGTGACGCCTCTCTCCTCCTCTTCCTGCGAGCAGCCCTTCTCTATGGCACGCACGTAGCTGTGGCTCCGCATGCGGAAGCAGCCGGGCATGGGCAGGTCCAGGGCATCCACCGCCTGCGACTCCATCTCGCTGAACACTGACTCACACACGGCCTCGATCTGCCCGTTCACCTCCACCTCGCTCACCTGCGGAGGAGGGGGACACACATAGACATACAGTACGTGCACGCAAACACCCACACGAGGAAAACACACACACACACACAGGAGCGTACGCCGCCAAGAACAGGAACAAATAAAAATGAGAAATGAAAATGCACAGGCGCACCCCGGCACAGTGCAAGACAAAGGAGAACGGCTAATATATGATAGAGCAAAGGCCATTTTTCTGTGCTGCAAGATTCAATGTTACAGAGCTATTCCACTGATTAAAGCTTGACTAGGCAGGAGCTGTATGTACAAAAACACTTAAACCACAAATTGGGTGCTGGGACACAAAACAGTGTGCCAGTGTTTCTGTAATTTGAGCCGGGCAGATTCACCACATTTGGCAAAAATAAATTCTGTCGTTTAATTTGGACACTTTTCTCTGCTCACGGAGAAATGACTGTGAAGTGTCCTTTCAGCGAGGGCTCTTACTGACAAAAGTTCGCTTGACTGAAATCCATTCAGAAAAAGCAATCAAAATATGAATTCGCAGTGAGCCGCGTCCTCAGACAAGCGGCGCCATCTGGTCTTCTTTGGTGACGACCAGGTCAGGCTCAGTATTCTGTGTTCACTTTGCATCGTTTCTCAGTATGTTAGATCAAAACTTTTACCTCCACACTGCCTTGTGAAGCTTTAAGGCATATATAGAAATTTGCATATACTTAAAAAAAAAAGAAATATATTTGAGAAAAATAAAAGAAAGTCCAAGGAGTGACGAGGGGGAGGAATCACTGTGGGATTAAACTTCAAAGGGCCACATAACAGAGTGAAATACTACAAGTGTCGATATTAAAGGTGTTAATCAGGAAGTGTCAATGCTAGGACTACTGGGAGTTGAGATGTGAGTCGAGGAAATCTAACGACATCCGCATCATCTGCCAGTGCAGTTTGGGTTTCAATACAGGGTCAAAGGCAAAAAAGAAAAATCCTCTTGCTACAGACTTGTGAGATGGGTGCGTGTTATTGATGGGTTGTGTGAGGGCAGAAAACACGAAGCTTCATTCCATTCCTTGAGGCCGCCCCGTGTCCAGCTTGTCCAAATTAGGAAAAGTTTGCAAGATGTCTGCACAGGGAGTGAAGCATAGGAATGGGATGTGGCTCGGGACTGAAGCATTTGGTTTGAGTGTTTGTCAGTGAAGAGAGTGCACAGTAGGACCAGTATGTACTGTAAAGCTTGGAGTCAGAAAGGTTAGTGGACCTCGAATCAATCCGCTGACGCTGAGCCTCTTTTTTTAGCCTGTGCCACTTCACACTCTGTGCACATACGTGTCAAATATGAGAGTGAGTGAGTGAGCGAGCCCAGCAGCACCTCTTTTATTCCGTGGCATTTCTGCAGATGCCAGGTCCGGTGCATCATTCTCCTCTGGGGCTGCTCTGTGCCAGGACTTGAAGGAACGTCTCAAGGGTCCATCATTCAGCCGGCGAGGCAAACTGTTGCCCCTGGGCTTTGGAGGGGAGAACATATCCCCGTTACCCCGGGCAAAAAGGTAAGATGAGCTCCCCTGTCACCCCAGACAGCGCAGAGCAGGAAGCCGTGCTCAAAATCCAATATGACTAACATCTTATTTTGCAGCCGCCGTGACAATAACACTCCACTGTTGAGTGTTTCCTGTCAATTCTTCAATAACTATAATATCAACACAAATGCCCATCATCATTTGGAACCAAGCCCGACTTCAATTATTCATAACATTCATATAGCTGCATGTTAATTCTTGTTTTGCATCTCTTATATAACAGATGCAAATTGAAGAGAACATTTTTAGCCTGTCATTTTGCTTCACAAAGTACGCCGAGGCAGAAGGAGCATATTAGGGTAAAGGAGGGGAATGGAGGGTAGGTGGGGGGATCTGTATGCCCTCCTGTTTAATTAGCCAATCTGAATACGCCTGTAATCATCTGAGCTCCAGAAAACAGCACGCAGACGTATACCCTAATTGGGAGATTGGGGGTTTTCGTACTCTTCGTGCTTTACCGGATGGTGACCTGATTGTTAATTCACGCCTCAGGACGGCTACGTATGGGATTTCCTCCCCCCTGCACGACCTTATTGGACATAGCAGTGGAGGTACAGGGGGCATAAGGGCCGACGGCAGAGAGGCACGGCCCCCTGGGTGCCACTAACCTGGCTGATGGTGCTCATGGCTCTCATGTAGCTCTCGTTTCGGGAGCGGAATTTAGGCGAGGCCAGCAGCCCTGCCGGGTCCAAGCTGTCCAGACTCCTATTGATGGAAACCTCACTCACCGCCCGCAGATAGCTGTGACTCCGGATCTGTAGCTTTGGCGAGTGCTCCGTGGAAATCCTGCCACAAGGAGGAAGGAGAGGAAGGATAAAAAAAAAAAAGAGAAAGTCAAAGCAGAGAAAAAAAAGGGTAAAAATTTAGAGAGAAAGGATAGGTGGAAAAAGAGCAGTGGAAACAGAGTGAGAGATAAAGCAATGAAAAGAGAGTGAGAGAAGGTATCTGCAAAGTACTTGGCAGTGCGTATGAACCCAAAGATACAGATCAATCCGCAACTGCTTCAGGAGAAACCCTTATCTAATCAACACGCTCTGTAGTATTGAGAAACACTCGCAGTAGCTTAGGTAGTGCGTCCTTGAGGCACCTTGTAAGCACTTTCTAAAACACTTAACAGTGAGAACACTCACATACATGTGTCAGAAGAGGAACTGTGTGTGTCTGTGTGAGTGTGTGTGAAGCATGTTTAATCTAAAAACAGATACAACACAAACACATAATCAGCACAAAAACACACACACACGCACAAACAGGTCCCCGTCTCCACAGAAGATGAATAGGTGTCTCATTAGCTCTCACCTGCCTCCAATCCGATCGCTCAGCACGCTTCACGCCTATGTGCGCGCGCGTGTGTGTTTGGGGACATGTGAAAAGGCGTGTGTGTGCACGTGTGTGTGTGTAGGTTACGCAGCAGTTGGATGCCAGCATAACAATTCATTAATCAGGGGAAATAAAACCTAAAAAGCTGACTCGCTTTCCTCTTGATGAACATCGTGGCCTACTAAACCAACTTCCAGAAAACAAGCACACGGAGAAAAATGAATACGACTCAGATTAGAAAGTCTATTCCAATAACGCCTTGATTTCACACTCTTGTGAATATATCAAAACACACACACACTGTACACATATACACACACACAACTCTTATGACTCTCTGCCTCCAGGTCAGGTCTGCTTTAATTATGTATTTCCTCCTTAAAATAGAGTGTGGTTACCACAGCAAAGCAAACTGGATTACTCATTCTTGGATAGAAGAATGGAGCGGGGAAGACTTTGGAGAGACACGGGCTCATGGAGGCACAGATGAGCTACTTAGATGTGAATAAAGGTGATGAAGAACAGTTGCTAATTTTAAAACACATCTCCATGTAGCCATCCTGTCCTCCGGGCTTTTGAAGACTGACTACAAGCAACTGAAAGCGACTGTATCACAGCTCTCAATGGTTACTGAGGCCTGCCTGTTCGTTTCATCAGCACAGTTGTGCAGTAGCACGGTGCTTGTAATGCATATTTATACCAGTCTTTGTCTGTGGGGTTGTCAGGCAAAAGCGGCATCTGGTTTGTGGTCAGAGTCATAGAAGAGCTACAACTTTGTCAGACCCTCTGTCCTGACGCCACAGCCATACAAGCCGGATATGAAAATAGCCCAAAACCAGTGATTTACCCTTCTCTGATATGGAGCCTCAGAGGAGACACATGTTTACGAGCTGTCCGACAAGCCAAAAGCAGAGCGGAAACAATTAATTGATGAGTAGATTAACGGAAATGTATCTACAACAACTTTTATTTTGTATTATTATTTATTTCAGCAGAAATAGCGAACTTCTCAAGTGTGATTTTTCAGAATTTTGGAGTTTTAAATAAAGATATTTAAAACCGCTGACGAAAACGATGGTCTTGAACCCTAAGAAGGCACAACCCAACAAAGAAAATCTAACAAGCATCTCAAACCTCAGAGATTGGTATGAATCATCCCGATCAGCTTCCTGGAGACTGTGATTGTGGGTGATGCACAAAGGAATCAAGTCGAGGAATCTACCAACACCATTATCCCTATCTGCATCTGCTCTTGATTTCCCTGTGGGGCTGATTATAGGCACAACCAATATGTCTTTTGTGGCAACTTGAATGGCAGACCTAGCCTGTAATCAGTACCACCTAAGGGGGGGAGTTCAGTCTATCCCAGGGTGTCCCTCTATGGAACAAGTGGCATTAATGAACACATGCTCCCCTCTGACAATCAGGGCTGAAGCTGAAGCTGTCTGTTGATTTCTGCTGCATTACACTGTTCTTGTAATCCTGGATCTATTTTTTTTTCCTCGTCTTTCCCATCATCTCACTTTGTTCCCTTGCTTGTTTCACCTTGTCTTTCCTGTCAGTCGGCTCCCCCTGAGAGGGTCTCTCTGTCCACCTTCCCTCTCCTCCATTTCATTTTACCTTCTGCTCCTTCCCCTCCTCTTAGTCACTGTCTGAATAAAAGCCTTCAGAGCGACGACTGCGGTTGGACGGATGCAAGGACAGAAAGACGGAGATGTGATTACTGCGACCTATTATTCAGGATGTCTGTTCTGGCTGAGACATAAAAAAATAAACAGGCTAAAATCTGGGACAAGAATAAATGAATTTGCTGCAAAAAGAAAGACTGAGGGAAGCGAGAAAGGATGTCATTTTCTCCTGAGCTCATCTGTCAGCCAGGAATAATCCCAGCCGTTTAAATACATGCTTCATCTGTGCGCTATGTGTTTTAATAAGGACGAAGGTTAGCATTGGGTGCGAGTAAACAAATCCCACAACTTCTCAGGAGCAATTCATCACTAGTCAAGGACACAGTGGGCACAGGATGGGCTCTGAGACATATGGAAGAACAAAGCTGATTATTTAATCATTGCCGAGTGTAACACGGACTTGTGCCAGCTCCCAAAAGCACAGTGTGAAAACAAGACGTCAGCTGCTCCCGCCTCATTTTCTATCTCCAATGCGCAGCGCCGCAGCTTGGTTTGTTCCACTGGGTTCCATCAGATGATGATGGCGTTCCCCGGGCCAAATTCAAGTCATTAGTGGGCCCCAAGCTGCGCCACTTGCACTTACGTAAGGGTGTGTGCGTGTGTGCGCTTGTGTTTGTGCAACCAGTAACAGTGACTGAGCACCCACTGGTGCTCCTCTCATCTCTGTATATTACACAGCTAATCAGTCACAGCCCAGCACCGCTGCACAAGACTTGTGTATCCAAGTCTTTCATTGTATCAAGGCAGAATGATGGACAATAGTTTCACCGGGTATGAGCTCATATTGTATTAAGACACTTAGGCCATGAGTTGTCTGCTAATGAAAATAGTGCAGGGACATATGATGAATTAAAGGAAATTTCTGCTTCACTGCCACTTGTGTCTTTTCATAGATTCAGTCCTAGAAACACGGGCAGTTAGACAGCAGTTAGGTTTGGCGAGACAATCTAAACAATTTTTCCAGGTAAAACCAAAGCTGAGCACACCTGAAATGTTGGTAATTGTTGCACAAAAAATGTGTGTTGATTGATTAAAGCAGCTTAAAAGCAGGAGGTTGGTCTGTAAGATGTGACTTTTGTTATTTGGTTTGGAACAAACGATGGGTTTTTCCTCCAAAGAAGCTCGCTAACCTGGGTGCTTTGAAGGATATTAAGTCAGAGAACATTACCACTGAGCTTCTTTAGGTTAACCAGCATCTTAACTGTGGACAATGGCGTCAGCCGGATGCATCTCAACGCTTTGCAAACTCAGAAATCTTCATGATGGCGTCTAATATTGCTGAATACTTTACGAGTTCGTGCTGGGAAAAACTATGCTGCTGAGCAGTGAACGCTTCATGCAACAAGAAAAAAACTTCATCAAACTCTTCAGACAGCTTTTAACCTCAGATCTTCAAAAAGGCTCGATCCGGGGAAGAAAAAATATCCCCCGCATGTTCTCGAACCACAATGCGCTTCTCGAGAACATGGTATTTATTTTTAGAGAGACCTCAGCACATGAAACGGTATCATGTATTTTCAATTAAGGCTCAGTGTGTATGTGTGTGTGTGAGATTGTGGAGATACAGAGGCCAGTTATGAAGACAGGAGTGTGTGTGCGAGCTGTAAACACAGAACAGGTAATTAAGCTGTGGCCACTGAGACTCAGGGACTCACGCGTAAGCCAGACTGCTGTCGGGCAGACGCTTGAGTAACATCGACTGCCTTCATCTCCTTCTGTTTGTCGACTGTTCTCTCTTTCTTTCTTCTTATCTCTCCCGCCTGTTTCACAGGAACTGTTCAGTATGTGCACGCTTGGACATTATGTTCAGAAACATGTCCTGTACTCACACTCAAACATAATGCACAGGCAGGCGAGCAGCTTCACCAGACGTGAACGTACATAAATGCCGAAGCGATTAGGTAGATGACGGAAAATGTATTCAAGTCTGCAAATCGAGCCATTTTTCAAACAAGAATATCAAACATTAAAATGACTCAAGCTTCTCAAAATGTGAGGATGTGCTGTTTTATGAATGGAAAAAACATGTAATTTGAAGACCATTTCTGATGAAAACACTGAATTTAAAAGAACACCTCAGCCCTGACACACACTTACTTGAGCGTGGTCATCTCTGTGAGGGACGGCTGCGTGGCCTTCAGGTAGCTGGCTCGTCGAGCCTGGACCTTGGGCGAGGGTTTGGGGCTGCAGTCCGAGTCGCCGCTGTCTTCCTCCGCCATGGCCTTGATGTAGCTGCCACTGCGCATCCGCCGACACGGGATCTCGTCGTCCTTCCCCAGCGGAGAGAACCCGCTCCAGTCATCCTGAGGCACCTGCGGAGATGAGGTGAGATGAGGTAAAGAGGGAGTGAACACAGGTCGCCCTCCAGAGATGATAGCTCATACAATTACACATGAACTGAAGCAGGGCTGCAACATTTTCTGCCCTGGCCTGATATAAATACCTGCATCACACAGTGTACTTAAACATTCAGTAGTAACAGTATCAATGCAGGACCTGCCTCCATCATACCATAAGCTTGCGCTGTCTGTGCCGTTTTGAGTGCGGCATTTCAAATGCAGGGAATGAACTGTTTAGACAAAATGTCGCAGTACCCTGGCCTCTGTCTGCTCTCCTGACTCTTCGCACACACTAACGAAGGTTAAAATAAAAGGAGGTAAAGCTATCTCCCAGTCCTAATCTAAGAGGGAGAGAGAGAGAGAGAGTCACAGACAGCAGACATGGAGAGAGAGAGAAAACAAAGGGGGTTTTGTTCAGCAGAACCACTGCAGTCCCAACGTGAGTGGCTGTTAGGGCACCAGCTCTGAAGTGAAAGAAATGAGATACAGAGTGAGACAAAAGTGCACGAGAAGCATTCAACACACTGGTGCGTAGCTAGGAAACCAAGCTGACTTCGATGTCAGGGGGCAACTACGGACTGTTAACATCTTGGGAAAGACCGAGTCTGGGATGACGTCAAAAGAATTTATTGTTATAGAGGAAAAAGCCATAAAAAAATAAATGATGTCATGCTTTTTAGTACTATTACCCTCGCAGTGTAGTAAATGTAGTGTATTTAAAATGAATGCTGCACAAGTGCATCAAAAGATTAGGTATTAATTGAAGGGGGCACATGTGTGTGCTCATGTATGTGTGAGCCTTAAGCAATGGATTACAGGACCACATCCCAGGAGGTGAAGCAGATAACACTTCAACTTCTTGTTTTAAGGATTCAAGAAACGTCGCACAGACTAACTACTCGGGCTGCTCTCCTTGAAAGGCTGTTTTTTTTTTCCCCCTTCCGTCTTTTCTTCGAGAAAAAAAGCGATGGCTCTTTTAGGCTGGGAGAAATGTTGCCGTACTGCAGCGACAACATCCTTCCTTGATCTGCTCGCTCCGTTTTCAAGGCTGTTAAAATGCACAGCCACACAGAACTTTCTCTGTCTTTCATGCTCCCTCACTCTCTCTTTCTGCCGTTCACTTTCTCATTCACACCCTCCTCTTTTGCCCTTATTTGATCTCTTTTGGTCCTTTTCCTTCTCTTGACACACACACACATGCACACTCTCCCGTCTATTCTCCCTGCCTTGTCTCTCCATTTCTCTCCTCTGGCTCATATTTGCAGCTCACCTCGATGTGAAGAGGTCCATGCAATCTGAAACACTTTTATCTTTTGCAAAACAGTGACTGACACCCACTGACGTGTTTGCATGAGTGTGTGTCCCTGCGTGTGTGTGGATCCATTTAGCTTAAGCCCTGAGGGGTTTTTTCTCTTTAATTTCTTTGTCTGCTCACTTCCGGCTCTCTCTGATCTCGTAGTAGCACTCTGTGAATAAGATACACACACTCTCACTCACACACACTTCAACACTGTTATGACCAACACCAGCACACTCAGCAGGTGCATAAATGTAGTTAAAGGTGACTATTTGCCATTTATGCTCTGAAAACAGATTAGATTGGTGTTTCTGCTCTGCTCTCCTGTGCTTGTACACTGTAAAAAAAATAAATGCTGATTCATGGTGATGGTGCATGAACATGACCTGTTAGATAACGGATGTAAAATCAGCTTACTGCATTATTTCTCTAGTTGAGTAAATGTGAAGTCTAAGTACGCTATCTGATGCTATGTCACATACGGTACAGCACAGAGGAAATGGCATAAACATCCACATGCGAGCAGATGACATGATGCACACACACATGCAGAAATACAGAAGCATGGAGGAGCAGCTGGCACTGCAGGTTGCATGAAGCAGGACATGCGAGAGGTGGGGCTGTTGTAACAGTCCTACCTGTAAGAAGTGGCAGGTGCGTCCCTGCTCGGCTTTCACTAGAGCTTTATCTAGGTTGACTGAGGCCTTCTGGTAGACCTCTCTTGCTCTGCTCACCGTCAGAGTGGAGGACCACGAGCTCTTCTTCAGCTGCACTTGGGCATCCAGGGCGCCCACCAGCGGCATACCGCCGCCGCTGCCCCCAGAGCACGTCGAGCACTTCACGTCGTTGTTGCTGCGCGACGTCTTGAGAGAGTGGGCGCTGATGGTGTTGTAGGACTCCATGAAGTACTGCGACTGGGATTTGTCCGGGTGGCGACCCATGGTCATGACCCCAGAGGGCAGGCCTCCACTGCTGCCCCCGTGGTGGTGGTGGTAGAGGCACACCTCCCGGTCGAGCGTGTCGTCTGAGCTCCAGTAGCCGGAGATGGCAGTGCGCATCTTCGGCTCCGACTTGGAGCGGTCCTTGCTCTTACTGCGCTTACTGTGCTTCAGGGTGCCAGAAGAGGAGGGTGGGTCATCTGGGCTGGATTTGCTGCCATTCATCCTCCCGCTTCCTCCTCCACCAGACCCTGAGGGCCCCTCCAAGGAGTGGGACTTGGTGAAAAGCTTCTGGACAGAGTGAACAAGGTGGCGGATTCGACCAGGGCTGTCGCTCCGTTGGTGTTCCACTGCAGTGCGCTTGTACTGCAGTGTGTGGTAGCCTTCACGCCGTACAGGTGCCTGGCGCTCAAACTGCTCCAGCAGGTTAGAAGGGATGCTTTTGTTGTTTCCACCACCTCCTCCACTTCCCTTACTGCTCCCTGTCGGCCCTGTATAAGGCACCACAGCGCCGCACTCCTCCTTCAGCTCATGGTGAGAGCTGTAATGTCTGCGAGGGAAGGTGCAGCTGGCCAGATCAGGGTAGGCACTGCACTCAGACTGGAAGGAGTTGCGCTGCGTGTAGCAGGGGTGGTCAGCAGGATGAGCCTCCCCAGGGTTGAGGAAGTAGGAGCGACGGTCCGAGTGCCCCAGGGTCATGGAGTCGTAGGAGGGGTCGCAGGTCACCGTGTGGTGGTGACTGCGGCTGCTGGACAGGCCTTTCATTGTCATCGTGGCCGGGTCGATGCGCACATCCAACTGCTGCTGCGGGAAGTTCGCACAGGCCCCAAAACTAGCTCTACAAAGAAACACACCACCATGAGGAAGAACAGACAAACAAACACGAAGAGAGAGACAGAAAAGAGAAGTATAAATATCTCATATTTGCATACACTCACGGCACAGAGTATGTCTGTGTCTGCTTTAATTTGAAGAAGATGCTTTTTGGCACTCCTTCATGGATGAGAAAATTTGATGATGTTGACAGGACTTGGACCTATTCTTTTATTTTTGCCCTTCAAAACTTCAGAAGGAGAATCTCTAAATATAGCAGCCACTTGGCATGTGGTCCCTGACATCCAAATCTGTCCTCAAGCTTCCTCTTCCACTTCTCCGTTGGCTCTGGAAGATTTCAGCGAAAAAAACTGACAGAGGATCGAGGAAACAGCGAGAAACAAAGGAAGGCGAGGTATCAAGATGAGTTCAAATCTATTTCCAGCTCGAGTGTGTGTGCTATATTTGTTCAAGGGCACTGTTCGAAATGAAGCATCAGTGCAACTCAACAAAAAATCTAATGAGAAACTGATGATGGGAGTGCAGAGACATAGGCAACCTCTGCAGAGTCTTAACCTCTCATATGGTTTAAGAGATGATGTAGCAGATCAGCTAGTACACAGAGAGTGCATTTATTTTTTCTTTACAGTACACCTGCTCCATGTGCACGCATGCACATCCCCCCACCCACAAACACAACAAATGATCACAGCCTGATTTCATGCTTTCCCTCTATACCTCTAGTTCTCCTCTACGGGCAAACTAATTGGCCAGTAAAACCCTGCTGACAGCTTCTGGGTTGGTCGAGGCAAGCTGCAATAAACGACCTCTCCCTTACATGGTGTCATGAAAACAATGGCATCCATCAGCGCCCTTAAACTGCCTTCCTTACCCATCTGGGAATGTGGCTGGCTAGCCACTGAACCCGCACCATTTCCAATGGACTGAAGGTGAAGCTAACGAGACAATAATAAGAGCCCACGCACCCGGCGTAGCGCTGTGACAGCAGTGCGGCCGAGCCTGCGCGGGGAATTCATTACTGCGATTTATAAAGCGCTACCAAAGGCCACTGTGATAAATAAAAAAAGGGGAAAAAATGAGGAGGAGGGGGCTGAGGAAACGACGCGGGGAAACATAACAAGAGAAAATGAGGGAGACAGAGCAGTGAAATGAAATATCATGTCAGTTCTTTACATAACTGGAGGACACTGTGTAGGGCACATGCAGCATGTATTCATGTGCATGAATATAAAGTGAGACAGATTTATTATTGTCTTTGAGGTGGCTGTAAACTGGTTGCTGGATTAATTGAAAAATTGGTGAAATTATTCATGCAATTTCCTTGTCTGTGCTAAACCAGGGGCTCAAATCACTGTGAGGGAAAATTAAACCAATATATAACTCTTGCATTGTTAGAGTGAAAATGAAAAAATATAGAGTGGTCATTCCCCACAGCCATCTGCAATATACTCACAAGAGTCAACTCATACAAAGCGCTCACTACATACCACACAGACACGCACAGTGTCCGCTTCATGCAGGGCACTTAAAAAGTGGGCTGTGTCCAACTAAAGGTATTCATTGCAGTTGACAGAGATCCCTTCTGTTGGCCGCTGAAGCACAGAATGTGACCTAAATAAAAGGCCCTCGCGGTGATCCACAGCAGCGTGTTTGTGGCACAGCTGTCTGCAGCACTGCACTAAAGCTGAAAAGCTGAAGTTGGGTCATGCTGGCTTTCTGCCTGCTAGCCACACACACACACACACACACACACACACACACACACACACACACGCACGCACTGACATACAAATACATAGTGTATCTGACAGGCTGCATATCCATGCTGAATTCTGATGCTGCTAGCTTGTAAAGTGCAGTTTATCAACAAGAAGAAGAGGATCTGCTGGTTCTGCCGTGTCTGTCAGGTACGGCCTACAGTGACATGAGGAAAGCTCATAGACAGCTGTGCTTATGTATTATGCTGTATGTCCATCGCAGCTGACTGACCCAGTTGTGTCTCTACCTGTCTGGTCAAACCAACTTCAATATAACACACCAACGATTGGACAGGCTATATTACAACTCTGAAATAGTAATGAATATGTCAGTTAAGATACTGAAGCAATACTTCTTGGGTTGTAATTGGTCTTCCGTGCATGTTGTTAATTGGCTGTTTGCTGAGCCACACCCCTCTTAGAGACTGTTTTCACGCCTGTCAAACCCTCCATTCTTGCACATTGCTCACAGCGATAACAGTGGCAGATTTAACGCTAAATTCTTAGCAATTTCTGAAACAGACAAGGAAAGCAGGCTTCTCATTTTTAATCCCTTTACTGTCAATTCTGAAGGCTGAAATGAGCAAAGTTCATCAGCTGTAGTGTGCAACTGATGAAACTAACTAGGCTAACATTAGCTGCATGAAAATGCTGTCGCCGGCTGACTTTTCAGTGTTTCAGCTGACTCATTTAAACAAAATATCTGTCAAAGTGGTTTAATTTTGCACTGGATGGCTGCATGATACCATGCAAAAAGAGTGAAGCTAAAGCCACGACATGATGTAAAGACCCTCACCAGCTGATGATCCATGTGGAAGACAAGAACGTAGAGCAACATCAGTGTTTTTATATTGCTGAATAGAAGTATTATCCCTAACATTAAAAAAAAAAAAAAAAAAAGCTTCAAAAACAGCAACTGCTCAGATCTCTCAGTTAACATTAAGAGCAAGACAGACAGACTCTTGTAACCGTGCAAACTAATGTAGTTCATTTTTGATGCACGCGCTTGGCTGTGCTAATGCTTGATTACTACAGTAGGTTGTAAGCTAGTTAGCCAGACGTGCTAACAATTGCAGCTTGGGTCAGAACAGTCTCTTGGACAGACTGTGATTAGTTATATTCACTAATCTATGATTGATGGGTGGGATTTAGTGAACGGTCACCATGCAGATTTGTCTTGAGCCACAGCAGAAGCAGCACAATTCCAATAACTGGTGCATAAAAACCCCTTTTTCACAACCCAACACCAAGAAGCAAACGAATAAAAAACATCAAGAAGAGCCAAACAACTTGGTCCTTTTCACTTTGTGTGAACAGCCTCCGAAAACCACTGAGACTTCATTACATTTAAAGTGATTGTGTGCTGAACAGCAAGGTGCGCAAACAAAATGCAAGAGTAGATAAAACAAGTCAGGCTATGAATGTTAATGCCCATTAGCACCTGCACTGCATCAGCACAGCAGGCTCAATTCTGTTTAGATGCCATGCTTCTTTGGGCTCAGATGAGACACACGAAAAATAGATTTTTCTTTCTCTATCATCTAACACAATAACCAATCTTGGCTGCAGCTTCACAGCGGTCAAATCCACTCTTAATTTTCTTTACATCACCCGAAGCTTTGAGGCTCACCAAAGCAAATAAACAAAGGTGGTATGAAAATGCAAAGTAACATCGACTTACAGCATACCATCTTTGTAGGAAGTGGGAAAATCAATATGCCTCAGTGTGAGAAGACTGCTGCAGCATCTCTTGCTGGCAAAATAAAAGGCGGCTGTACGGATTGCAGTTAGTCTATCTCCCTCAGTCGACATCAAACGCTGGTTTCAAGACGGAGCTCAGGGCTTACGCAGCTTCTTCGAGGCCACAAGGCTACAAAAGGTCTCTTCTTCTCTCTCGAACCTGGCAATGATTTCCCCAAAGGTGGAAAACATTACCAATCTCCTCTCCACAGGGGATCAAATCACCTCAGTGGATGTGGCTCATCTTATGTGAGTGTATGTGTCTGTATGTTTATGTGGAAGACAGAGTACAGCACTTTACCTCCATTTTTCAGGTCAAGTGAAGTTTTGCCTTGGATCCTGCAAACGTTTGCAGTCCCAGGCTGCACGGCACAGACTGGATATATAAGGGTGAAGATACTGTACTCACAAATGTGTTTATTTCTCTATAGGCTTCTGTGTGCGAGATAGAAAGTGGATTGCAGTGGGCCTTTACCCTTCTGATTGTTTACTGTATTACCTGCACTTAAAAACAAAAACAATGCACTCCTGCATGCTCAATTATCTTCCAGCATCGAATACAGAAATGCTCATTTGCAGACCTGCACAAAACGCAGGCTGCATTTCTTGCATACTTGATTGATGTGGCCTACTTTCCACTTTTAAAAGACGCTGACTGTAAAAGGTAATACTGTACACTGTGTTCTCATATTTTTCGTGAGACATATGCAAGCAAAAATCTATTTTTAGGAGTCTCCATGCTTTTTCCCTCTTTCAGGGTCAATATTTGTGCACACATGAACTGGGATGTCCACTCTCAGATAGCTTTGGTTTAATTTTCTCTGGTTTTAATATGTCTGCTGTTGAGACTTCTGCTGCCATTAAAGTACAATAGTGGTGAAGAGATTTTTGTCTGTGGTGCTCGGTTACACGTCCATAGTGCTCCACAGACTTTGCTGAGGTGAATTCTTAAAGAGGAACAAATTAAACAAAACTAAATTCCATTTATCTCCACTTTAATGGGGTCATGGGAAAACTCTCAGCGATGGATATCTCAAAATCTTGTTGAATGAAACGATCTGCGCGATGTGACACCACCGAAATGTTTTTATACTTTTTGTAATTTGGGTGAAATGACCCTTTAAAAACAAGAGCAGAACGATAATTGGGCGGCATGTACTAGAATAAACAAGATTAGCATTGTGCTTTTCTGAGCGGAAGAAGTCAATATAGCGGAAAATAAAAAAAGCGTCATAAAAAAGTAGTAAATGCTCTGCCTGACTGCAGACGCACATAAATACACATACGAGATATATTCAGTTATTCTGTGGAGTCACTTTAACAGACCCACTCAAAGCAACTCCCCCGTATTTATAAATATTTAATTACATGAATATTTGACTGTTTAATATCTGAAAATGAAACACACACATGCACGCACGCACGCACACACACACGGCTGGCAGACAACCAGTAACAGGGACAGAGAGGATGTTCTCATTGTGAATGTGTGAACAGTGCCTTTAAAAAACATCCCCCAGAGAATGATGTCGTAGAACATTTTAAAGACAGCCAGGGGCCAAAAAACCTTTGAGGGAACTGGTAAATTTTTTTGTGTGTGTTTCCGGATTATGTAAAAGTGGCTTTTAGGGATGTCAGGAGAGTCTGGGAAGCGCTAACTTTAATGTCTCACTGTTAAAATGACTCTTAAATGATAGATGACGGTCTCCATTGACTGTCCTCTCTGACTGCAGGATTTTGAAGAAAAACTATTACGGCAAAATTATGGCTCTGGTTTATATGATGTGCTTCATGAAATATATGAATGTCTACAAAAGCAATATTGCACATGATAAAAGCGCTGTCTGTGTTTGAGAGAGAAAATGACCTTCCATGAAATGAGATGGAAAGGTGAAAACATTTCCCATTTTTATAGGTTTTTACACAAACGATGATAAGAAGGCAGGCAGAATATCTTCACTGCCAATGAGTGACAGCTCACGTGACCTTACGTGTTTCCTTTGTAACTTGCATGTAGGCTTTGTTCAAAACACCCAGGTAGGAAACAACTGCAACTTATCAAAAGATGCAAAACACCCTGACGGATATATTTACAGCACACCTTTAAAGCGTTCTCTTTTTAACCAAACAGATCATTAGACCTTGTTGTTAGATGCAGTTTCACCCGACGCCTAATAGGCATGTTTCTGCTCGCTGTATTGGCTGCATTATGAAAACACATGCCTGCATGGATGGATTGATGTTCCTGGTTTCCACAAGACAGCTCCTTTGTCACAACCAAACTAATTAGGCTGACTGTCAGGGCTCTCTGACAAATGGAGTGACTGTGTTGAGTTATAACTCAGGAACCGCACAACACTTTCGAGAGACAAATTCTTCTACTGATGAGGTCTATTTGATCAAGGTAAACAAATTAACAAAGGCATTAAGTCTAGAGAAAGCCTGTTTTTTTTTTTTGTTTCAGGCAGAGCTGTCACTGAAGCGAACGCTACTTGTTTGCAGAACTTCAACAGCACAGAAAAGTGCACGGACTTGCTGAAAATGCAGCAATGGAGGCAACCGAGCATGGGATGTGAAGGTCATTTTAAAGTTATGGCAGGCGGTTTTCCAAGTGCATTTCTGTGTACAGCTCAGCAAAAGCATTTTAAAATGACATTAATTGTACATGTCCTATCTGATATGCTTAGTTATCTTTAATCTTTAAATGGATGAAAAACATTTCATTCACTGGAAAGTTACATGTGCATAATTTCAAGCCATAACTCAATCCCAGAGTGACATCTCATATGATGGACTGACGCAGACGCTCTGCAGAGAAACACATGAGTTGCAATAATACATCAGAAAAGTTCTGAGTACAGACCGCTGTGCTGAAAAGCCTCCTTCTCTTTTTCCATAAAGATGAAGGCACTCATTCATGAATCCCTTGATCTTTAAAGGGAAAAAATTGAACTCAGTGGATCTGAAACTTGGCTTTGACTCACAACAAAAGGCCAAGACTCCACTGAGATTGCCGTTGTGAGGCTTAAGGTTGAATCCATCATGGGCATACAGTGGGAATCAAGGATAAAGAAGACAGCTCCTATCTGTTCATATTAAAGGCTGCCATTTACAGTTAGATATAAAATTCTGTATATAAGGCAGTCATGTGATCTCTCAGAGGACTTGGATAAATTCTGAGCTTCATCTTACACTAAAATGAGATACAGAGTCCCTGTCAAACTAAACCAATATTCACTTTAGTTTGATGTTTGGATTTTTAACTTTATCCACTTCTTAGTCTATACAGCACTATATGTTCCTGCTGGCTGTTCAAGGTGTCTCTTTCTATGTGAAATTTGCTCAACCATTTGATCATGAGCAAAAGTTAAATACTAATTTGATAATGATCCATTTTAAATCAAAGTTCATGGTTTATAAGCACAACAGGCCGTGCCTTGTACTCAAGCAGTGGGCCCATTCGCTAAACTAAGCTGCTGTTGTCGTCTTGCTAGTGCAAACGCAGGAAAAAAGGTGCGCTTATCTGATAATCATGACATTAAACCATCTGTAGTAGTAAGAG